>NW_027273853.1:16332500-17532500 GCF_046630095.1 Trachinotus anak | reverse complement strand
GGGTGCAGGGTCTCCTGAGTAAGTTCAACTAATTAACTCATTGCCAGAAGAAGTCCTTTTATCAAATTTCTCACTCTAATTGGAAGACAGGATGTTAATTTTCAGTGTCTGCATAACGAGCCCTGCGCATGCAGTTTTAGTAGTGATTGCAATGTGGTGTCTTTGCCAAACAATGAGTAAATGTACTGAAGGATAATTAAGGAAAATCTCAATTCTTAGTTAAAAAAACTTTGTGGTATGCCTGAGATCTGACAAATTTTTGGACCATTGTGTCATTTTTACCATTTTTAAATTTAAGCAAAGTTATTAGTTGCACAAAAAAGGTTGAGGAAAAAGTCAAAGTTAATGCAGGTATATTAATCATAAAAGATTCTCATTACAAACATGATGTGTGCAGTTGCACATTGCTGAAAGTCTACAGAATGAATAGTAATGGCTGTCAGCTGATGATCTAACGCTGCAGAGTTGCATTATATACACCTGCTCTCAGAGCTGATCTGACCTAGCGGACACTACACTTACCGTGCCTACACGCTGGATTTCAAAGCATCTACAATACAGCACCTGAGTGGATCATTTGCATACTCAACACCTGTCTCAACAATGTGCCAGTGGCCATCTGAGAGAGCATCTGACTCAAAACAGCCAACTCAGCAGTTCAGAAACTGCTTTGTTTTAATGGTCACAGATTAATGGGACAGCTGACCCTTTCAGGGAGAATGGTTTGCTCAGCACTTAAGAATAGACATTGCACGTGCACATTAAAGAGTTCAAAAATAAGCTAGATGCTGGTGGTGGTGTAAGACCAATTATAACCAATTATACTAATTTGGAGAAGTTATACATACAAAAGAGCGCAGTTCTGTGAGAGGGCAATCTTTTATATAATGATTGTGATTTGTTTGAGTTAATGAAGTTATGTAATAAAAACCCTAATCTCTAAAACTGATCGTTATAGGGACGTGTGGCTTACATTAAATAGAATATCACACACTGACAGATCATATTGCCTAAATTATTTTACTAAATTATTACCTTTCAGTTTTGGGTATGTGGTTTTATGACACAGTAACTTGCCAAGAATTACAAAGACGCATTTAACATCAATAGCATCTACAGTAGACAGCAAGTAAGGTTCAGAGTCCAGTATCTGACATGGTCACAATGAAAGTGGTCCACAAATCATATCAGACTTTCAAAAGTTGAAGTTAGAAATAACATTGTATAACATAATATTGTATCTTGATTGATTTTGTATTTTTGGAAATTAAATATGGAGTCTCTTGGATTTACCTTTGTTCCTAAAGTCACATTTAAAGATGGAAAGAACAGAGATGTGTCAAGTCAAAAAATTGTCTAATCTTTGAACTGTGTCTCCCATAGCTATACATAGTAATATAAATTTTACATTTAGGAATTTGGCCAAATTGGCAACATATGCCTACCCTTTTCTTCCAGCTATGACTCAATTTCAAATCAGATGCAACTATATATGCTATTATTTGCTAAAATCAACTATTAATATAGGATTCATGTGGGCTTCAAACACAAGAATCTTCCCGTTTATTCTTTCCATCAGGTAGGAGACATAATTCCAAATGTAGCCTACTTTTACTTTGGAGCGCTCCTGAATAGGAAGATGCAGGCTTGCTTAGCTACCATTTAGTCTACCTAGGCTTTGTGCATTCACCATGAGTGATTCAGCATTAATGAGCAACACTGCACTAATTATTTTTCACTAGCTCATGTTCTTGGTGATGGGAATGACAAGGCTCTTGTTCTCTATCAACTGTTATTTGGTGTTCCATTTCCTGCTGGATGCACACCTGTTCATTTATGATGGTGCCGGTCTGCTGGACTGAGTGGAAGCCTGTAGTCTCTGTGGCCCACTGCATCCCTGTCCCGTGAATCCCAATCCTTATATTTTCTTTCTGATACTGCCCTTCATGTTCTGTGTGAGGGTCTGGGGTTGGTTTTCCCTTTTATCATTTCAATTTCTCATGTAATGATATGTATGTTGTGGATCCCTTTGATTAAGGGACACACAGAGCGATATACAGTGCTCTCACAAAAGTGGTCAGGCTTTAAAGTCTACTTTGACAAGAAGTCATCATCAGTACAGAGGCTTGTGGGTTCCCCATGATCATATCATTAATTCAGACATTATTCAACCATGATCCATGATGAATCCACATATATCTTCCCACATTAACAAACGTTAGATATTAATCCTTAAAAGAGATACAGGCCACAGTTCAAAGCAAAAGCATATAAGTCAAATGACAAGTTGCCAGCATAGCCTATTTCATCTTGAACAGCATACATTTTCACACTGTTTCATCTCCCAATCAACTTAACACATGCCTTAAGATGAATGGAATCCATTATCTTTCCTCCACTTTGAAGGTCAGCCAACTAACTTTTAAAGTTATTGTCCAAAAAAGGACACAGCAGTGGTGGGAAAACATTTCCACTTTCAAGAGCTACCTCACTGGATGTCTGAAATTTCTCATTTGGAGGTGACAGGGTGCTGCAGGGAGCGGAGCAGCAGCACTCAGGGACAACTCTCTGGCTGTGGCTCCTATCTCTCATTTTCTCTCTCTTCTCTGCAAATATAAAATAAATTCGCCCCCATACCTACTCATACAACCCACAGACAGCAGAGCAGCAGAGTGGGCTCCCTACTCACAACAACACAGCGTGCTGGCAGGTTCACAGCAGAGTTTCTATAGCTGTGCCTTACAACACTATCATTGTGCCAGGTGATGTATATATGCTGCTAGAAAGCTGTGACTGCAAGGTCTGATGATGGCGATTGTATATGTATCTTTAGAGACACCTTCTTCAGAAGTAATAAAAAATGTTCTTAATTAGGAAGTAAAGCAAACGTAAACAGGATGAGTGATGTAGCATAATTAGCTTGGAGGATTCAGTTTCATACACTTGGTCTGGTAAGGATTTGAGAAAAAGGTTTGGTTAAGTTTTTGCTACAACCCTAATGACATTTCTATGAGCTACGGCCCATGACAATGCCCTCTAGTCCTCAGACATTCATGAAGTAATTAATAGTTGATTTAGAGGGATTATACTACACCAACGCGCCTTTGTTTTGTTGACCTTGGAGAGGTTGATTAATCTCTCTAATAGAGTAGTTGTAAACACTATTGTTCCCACTCTGTTCCAATGTCAATTTGCTCATGTTTGTTGACGACTTCTCACATAGTATCTCCAAGTGTTCGCACCACGAGTGAAGGTGTTATGACAATCTATTTATCTAGAAGCTATTTGGCATCACTAGACATAGCTTCCAGTGAAATGCTTCAGATCAGAAAAATTATAATTAATGTATTCATACCAAAAGGAAGAAAAATAGCTTTGCTTGGAATTCACATGTAATATTAAAATCATGTTTTCAGTGTTCTCTTGTCTGTAGCACTCCGCATAGCAACAGGAAAAATGATACTAAATATTCATACTTTAATAGTATTTCTGCATTTTACAATACGATGATGGATTTCCCTGTCTATGCCCTCCTTGAAAATCCAGTTTCATACATATTTAATAAGGTCCTCTAAACAATTTTTACATTTTGTCATCTTCAATGATGCATGCCATCAAACTCATAGGGAAAAGTGTTCCATCCCACCCCCATTGTCTCTACCACCACCACACCCAGTTTGTTAGACTGCCAACTTTCACAGGTCTGTATTTATTATCAAATCTTTAAAGCCCAGCTCAAAGGGATGACTACAGTCCCAAAGCACCTATAATGGAGCATGTTCATATGATATAGTACTAAACGAAGACATGAATTTGAATGATAGGATTGCACCTCTCAAAAAACATGTCTAGAGAGTGTAGATGCGCCGGAGCTAAGTGGGATACATTAATCACAACATCCCTGAGGCTGTTTCAGTGCATGCTAAAGCAAATGTTCCCGTTCACTGACAGCAGTAGAAAATGAATGTAGATAAGACGGCCATTCTAGAAATAAATCAATAGGCACATGAACACTATGCTTGCACAGTAACTGGCAGCACATTAGTGATATTTAGACAAGATGCACCTGTATATTGTCATGTACATTGTTGCCTTTCGGCTGCTCCTGTTAGGGGTCACCACAGTGGATCATTATCCGCATATTTGATCTGGCATCAGTTTTACACCTGATGTCCTTCCTGACACAACTTTGGTTTGGGGCAGCCGTCAACTCAGGGATCAGCAGTCAACTTGCTCTGCTCTACAGCCTGTGCTATGATCCCCTTCTGTCTTTCTATGTAATGTACAATATTTTTGTAGACATGAAAAAATGACTTTGCCCCCCTACATACACATACACACACACACACACACACACACACACACACATGTTGAAATGAGAGCTGAGTGGCATGTGGTGCAATGGTGTAAGATGACAGCAAGGAGAAATATGCAACCTCCTATTTGTACATTGTTATGAATGTGTGCATCCGTATGTATGATGGCCCCAGACATGGTCCTGGACCCAAATTAACCTGTGCTGTAGCCTTTCACTGAACAGCTTGTGACAGTCCATTACATCCTGACAGAGACACTATAACTCCACTGGAAGGGAACCAACTGAGAGAAAACATGGAAATTGACACTTAAGATACAATGACAGTCAGCATTCACACCATCATCTCTCTCTTGCTGACTCTCTCCCCCTCTCATGCGCACAGTTTTTTTATTTTCAAGCACTCAGATGTCCTCTTCCAGAGAACTCACAATGAATTATTTTAATAGGATTTTGCTTCCCCTTTTCTCCTAAATTTATCGCACTACATTGGTCACAGGGGAAGATAACCTTTGACAAATGAACACTTTCAAATTGTACAAACACATGATAGAGATAATATCAAATAGTGAATAGTATAATTTGGTCTCTTTCTCCAACTGCAGCCACAGGCTTTTAAAGAATTTATAAAAGTAAAACCTCATTAATTTGGATAAGAGGATAAGCAACTCTTTAAACAGTGGAGTTCCTGAATCTTAGGTTTTATATCTAGTTAAATTAATAGAAGATGCAAGACTAAACCTGCAAACTTATCTGTACTTAGACATATGTAATGGGCTGTCTTAAATTGTAGCGTTTTTGAATGTAATTGTTTTATTAGAAACTGATTTGTATTCTGATTGTTTGCTGTGTTTCTGCTTTTGTAATCTCGGCATCACTGAAAATGAGGGCCAACTCTCAATGTATCTCCGAGAAATAAATAAAGGTTGATGATGATGATGATTAAATTCCTGAACCACGACTTCAGTTTGGGGGATTTGGTGTCCCTGTGCATCAGTACCTTTGTGCATCTATTAAATGTTCCTAACTGGCTACAATTTTGGGCTAGCAAAGAAGAAAAGAGAAAACAACAACAGCAACAAAGAAAATAAGAAAAAAAAAAAAGAAAAATTCAGATGAGTATTGCAGGATGGGTTGAGTTAAGTGTTATTTTTTCTTTCTGTTAATACATGTATATATATATGTGTACATGCATGTACACATACCCACACATATCATACATGCATTTTTTTATTTTTGTAAATTTAATTGTTTTTTTTCCTTCTCCCCCTTTTTTGCTTACCATCTTTTCTTAATCCTTTTTTTTTTACCCGTCTACCATTTTCTCTCCCTTAGTACTGATGTACTTTGACACTTTTACATTCATGATAGACACATAAATACGCAAGTGTAACATTGATTTAAAAGATTTTTTTTAACATTGAGATTTAAATCCATTAAGGGAATTCAGTTGTTTTAATAACACAAGACATCATCCTCTATGTTCAACCCACACTAGCCTGTAGTGTGAACCTCTATTTTCATTTGACTTCTTCTGGCACTTACTCATCTAAGGGCCTTGTGCTGTACAAGTGTTTATGGTGAGCTCCTCATGTGTCCTCAAGGGAAGCATATTTTGCTTTGTGCATGTCATTCAACACTGTATAATCCTTGGGTCTTTTAACTCCATTTTAGGGTTAGGGAGGAGGTTAGGGGTTAGTCAGTAGAGAAATGAAGTGGTGGGAAATGACATGAGTAAAGCAGAAAATGTGTAGTGATACACAAAATGGCTTAAGGAAACTGACATGTTATTTATAGACCATTTGATAAGACCAGGTTGGATCCACTGACTTTTCTTCAGCATCCTTATCAGGTCAAATGTATTATTTGTCCAGTGCTTTAATTTGCGACCAATTACCTGCAGAGCTTATTGCATTCCCATCATCCTCAGCTGCACTTTGTGTTCAGTGGCAATTAGCAAATTTTAGCATACTGAAAGACTAAAATAAGGTGGTATATCCTGCACATTTCACCTGCTAAACATCAGCATGTTAGCATTGGCATTATGAACATGTTAGCATGCAGACTTTAGCAGGTAGTTCCATACGCTGCTGTTTGTAAGTTTTGCTACTTCTACATAACCAATGTTACCATTAACAGCTCCTTTGGTAGAAAGCAACATCAATGCTAACTCTTGTCTCTATCACTTTCTTTTCTTCTGTTTAGCAGGTTCTAGCATGGT
Source organism: Trachinotus anak (assembly GCF_046630095.1). NCBI lineage: Eukaryota > Metazoa > Chordata > Actinopteri > Carangiformes > Carangidae > Trachinotus > Trachinotus anak. The sequence goes on along the minus strand of NW_027273853.1, from coordinate 17,525,964 downwards.
ATAACCAGCGAGCCCCAGTTCATCTTGCCGCTTTCTGATAGCAGCTCACTGTAGCCTCCAATCTGGCCCGACTCTTTCCTGCATGTCATTCCCCCTCTCTCTGCCCCTTTCCTGTCATTCTCTGCTGTTCTATTAAATAAAGGCACAAAAGCCCAAAAATGTCTTTTAAAAAAGGCATGGCTGAAGCTCTTGTCAAACAACAATCACCAACAAGAAACCACATTTGGTGACAGAGAAAACTTAGAAAAGCCCTTTTAAGTACAGCTTCACAGTGCTGCTAGCATGGCTGTAGACTATTGGTATTGTCCACTTTGACCACCATTGTGTGTGACCAAGAACTCAAAGTAAAAATGGTAGCGAAGTACTGTATTTATCTGAGACAAACGTTAAACATTAGTTATCTGTTATCTGTAAGTGCTCCGGTGATAAAGTAAACCAGGTTTCATTTGAAAGGATGCACATTGAACTGATGATTTGGTGATGTGATGGTTTGACTGATAAGACTGCTTGGTTGAAACAATATCATGAATAACATTACAACAACAACAAAACAACAACATAACATTAAAGCTTGTGCAGTAATAAAACTGCTCAAGTTCAAAGTCTGTCCATCGACACAGTAATTAACTGAGATAGCGCACTTACTTTTAACCTCAATCTAACTTTTCACTTCAAAAACAAAAAAGGTCATTAATTGCTTTTCCTCCCACCCATGTGGCTGATTTAATTTCACCTAAGAGCCTCCTCTCCCAGTTGGAATCATTTCAATCAAACAACCCCCACCCACCCCCCCCACCCTGGTATTTATCAAAGTCCCAATCAAACTGCAAAGAATTTTACTTTCAGACTATCAACAGGTGCAGCAAGTCCTCCTGAATATTTGTTACACTGTGTCCTCTGCCAGACAAATTGACTCTAATATACTTTAAAGGATTAGTATCATTAGGTATGTCAGATAATGAAACTCGAGCTCATACAGATGCTACTTGCCGCTGCCGATGCCTTGATGATAAATACTGTAAATAGACCAGGATTCATGGGACAAGGACTCCCCTGAACGTGTGTCTGCTATCCTATAATCAAGTTCAAATTCCATTAACAGAGCCCTGTCTTCAGCAAAATTTCTCCCTCATTAAAAGGTTTAGAGACTGCACCACTTTCCCGTATCCACTCCCACTCGAAAACATGCTCCTGCCTAATTCATTTACCCCTGCTTCCTATACACACCAACACTATAATTGCAGTGGTAATGAACGTGCAAAAGCAGCAAATTGGGATGGGAATAGCATTAGCAACCCAGCAACGCTCACTGTTGCTACTAACCAAACCACCATCTCTCAGTACATGCAAGCATGGACACCCTTACACAAACACACACAGTACACAAAAATGCACAAAAAACACACAAACTGATACATCTGCTCAATCACCCATAGTTTCCTGGTAGGCCTGATTCAGGTGGCTCTTCACCAGTATGCTGTTCGCACTCTTGAGGGCCAAAGAGGGTGCACAGGGATCCCCCTGCCCTTTGCAGTCGACTATGCAAAGCCACAGCTGAAGGTCACACAGCTTAGGTCACATGGTTTAAAACAAAATAAGCCCATTACATGTTTATCAACAACAGAAAGAAAATAGGGGGAGCTTTCAAAAAGCAATTACCCATAATATTCCAAAGTTGCATAATGGTATTCATTTTTCATGGAGGGGTTAGAGGGTGATATCAGAGCCAAAAAAAGGGAGCAGTCTTGATCAGAAGCTGAAATGGATAAATGGCCTTGAAGCCTTGAAGTAAATATATTTCAAAGAGACAAGTGAATCATACCCTGACATTAGAGTAAGGAGGTGAAGATCAGCACATAGTGTGCTTCATATAAATTTCAAAAGGTGCAGTTTTTTATCTGTATAAACACTGCTTTGAAAGGTTAACACAGTATGTATCAAAATGTATCATGGGGTAAAATCTCCCAATATAATCGACAAGACTGAGTGACAGTCACAGTAGTGGCTCTGTGAGGCCATCAGCAGGGTGACAGGCTCACAGCGACAGTCTTAACATACAAATGTTTAGCAGACGTAATGTCATGCTATGCTCTGACTTTAGCATGTTAGTAAGGTAACCTTGTCTAATGAACAAAGCATAGCTGAGGCTGATGGGGATGTCATTAGCTTTGCAGGTATTTGGTCATTAAACCAAAGGATTGTGCAAATTAAAATTTTGACCTGACGATAGTACTAGAGAAAAAGCAAGAGAGCCTGCAGGATCATTAGGATTCTTCCTCTGGCTATAAGTACAAAATGTCATGGCAATTCAACAAACAGTTGTAGCAGCAAATATTTGCTCATTTTTTCAGGTTTTTTTCAGGTACCTATTTAACCTTTTATGAGAGATATATCCCTCACATCCACATACTGTACATATCAAGGGCAAGTCAGAGCCTCCAGTCCACCTGACTGTTTTTGGATTGTAAGGAGAAACCAGAGCACCCAGAGGAAACCAACACCTCCACCGGGAAGAACATGCAGACTGCCAAAAAACTCCAGCTGAGAATAAAGCACCTTGTTGTTGTGAGGTGAAAGGGCTCTCCACAGGAGCCACATAGTACAGAAGAGAGAAACATGAAAAACAAAATTAATACTGCATATAGATTTTATATTGAGTTACTGCACAAGTGAAGCACCTACACCTAGCACTGAGCAACATAGGCATAATTTAAGGCAATTAAGTAATTATCCAGACCTGTAGAAGACAAATAGCTCCTGTGCAGATTTCATCAGCACTCACAGTAAATCTGTTTTTTTCTTATTTTTTCTACTAGTTACCCCAGTTGCTTTGGCTCAAAGATGTCTCAAATTTAATGCCGCCTTTGCTTCTAGGTATAGCTGTCTGTTCTTCTAACCCAATTAATTCTATGCACTTTGCATGTAATGAGGCAACAGCCCCAACTTCATGCTGGCTGGCATGTGCCTCTTTCTCAGAGGAGGATGCAAGGGCAGGGATTAAATTGCATTAGCTGCATAATTATTTCCATTGAAATGGGGTGTGTGCAGTAATAAACCAGTAATACTAGTAATAGAACTAGTAACACTATACTCATTATATGACAGTCTGTCTGTCTGTGTGTCTAAACCTGCCATACCTGAAACCCTTATACCTCTACACACACTGTAACTAAACATACTGGGAGATTAAAAGCTATTTCATGCATGCATGCTCTCTGCAGCCCATCCTTGTGTAATGCAATGCAGGAAGACACTGTGAACTATGATTAATGGCTATTTGCCTCTTGCATTAGAGATGAAAGCGAGGATAGTGCATTTGTGTAAAAGGAGTGGAGACCTTGTCTATCCAAAATGGTTTTGTTTTACTGAGTTTTGGGGATTTGGAACCAAGATTCTGGCAGCAGCTCTGAATTCTTGCTCACCCAACCTTGAAAAAATAGCACACTGCAGCATGATTACGCCTCTCACATTTTCACAAACTGTCACAAAAACAACAAGCAGAGGACACACATTGCTTCAGGGAGAAATATGCATACTAAGATATTGTTTCCTTTGAAAATACATCGGAGACCTTTTGCTTTGGTATCTTGCCTTCTGAGTGTTGTTTTTGCAATGCTAAGCACAGCCACATGTCTTGGAGTTGGTTAGAGTGACACTGTCAGTGCTGACAGAAGAGCATTAGTCAACTATCACTCACAAGTGACAAAACCAATTAGAATCACCTAGACAAATTTGGTTTAGGCTTGCAATTACATATGCTGATAAGCATTATTACCCAGGCAAGGTGCTGTGTGTGTGTTTGTGTAATGATTCCTGTGGTGAGGCTGAAATGCAAACAATATATAAATGTATGTCCATAATTAATTTTTAACCAAGACACACAGGTGTGACACGTCATAGCTGAACGTAATCGCCACCTGAGTGGCAAACACTTCTCCTTACATCTACATCAGCAGCCACACTTCTAGCATGTCTGAGTGACCGGAAGGGATCAATGTGATGTTTTGCCCTAAAAAATGTCTTTGATGCAGGCTGCAAAAGAATTAGACAGTGTCAGCTGCTTAACTGGTTCAGTAAAGTTATGACAATATATTTATTGGCATAAGTTTGATTTCTTTCTCGCTTCCTCTTCACTCCTCAGTTTCTTTCACACAATAACACTATGCACCATTCACTTGAAACTCTGGATTCAGTGCAGAATAGAATTTTCTTGGTAGTAAACGTAAAGTCTCAAACACAGGTAGGGAGCCATACTAAAACTACAGGAATGTGTTTTAACTGAGAGCAGTATTTAGACTAATCACTTCTCTCAGATGGTTGCAACCATCCGGCAAAAAGTGGAGTGTCTGAAGGTAACGTTGAAAACAATAAGTGTTTCTTTCAGTCCATATCAGTTGTGGAGCAAGGATGGACCACAACAGAGTGGCAGCTTGTTGTTCATGCTTAATTAAATTTGTTCATTGACTCCCCCAGTAATTAAACTCTGGTGTATTTTCTTTTAACTGTGGATCATCTCTTGGGTGCAGACATCCCATTAGGCTCAGCAGGAGTTCCAGTGAAAGGATGTGTTGCTTCCAACTTGATACACTTCTAGAATAGTAACCCAAAAGTCTCTGAACTGAGACTTTTTGTCTCACTTTTTTACCATTTACTACATGCACAAACAATTAAGTTCAGATACTGAGCAACATACCTCTCCTCAAATTTAAACATTTACAGTGTATTTCCTGTTTGGTGTTTATCTGGATTTACCTCTGCATTTTGATGATTCCGCAACTTACAATTTACAACTATCACCAATGTGCATTGCCAGGGCAAGAAGTAGTGTGTTCCCTATGTGGCAAGGTAAACTAAGGGTCCACACCATGTAGCATGTCTGACTTTTGTCCCATCACAGACCTGCAATTAACATTCACCTTTTTATTAAGGGTAATCTTTCCCTTACCTTATCCAAGTGTTTAATAGTGTAGCCCTAACAGTACTTTAATGACAGTTTATTTGCTATAACCACAATCTTTCCTTAACCTGAAAGCTACTAATTGATAGATTTTTATATTAAGGCAAGACCCTTACAGTAAAGTAACTGACCATGAAACTTCCCCAGTTGAATACTTACAACAAGACAATGATTTTTTTTATTACAAATCTTCTGAAATAAATATATGTAAATTAGGCATAATCTAATTAAATATGTGCTAATTTGCATAAATAACAAAAACCATTGGATTAAGCCATTTTCACCATGTTTTTTGGAATAAATTGTTGTATAAATCAAACTATGACGGATATATGAACAAAGCCCTCAATAAAAAAAACCTTCAGAATACAGATAGGAATAACCTGGTAGGTTTGGTGTATGTAGGTGCTCTGAGTATGAGAAAAAACTAATTTTGAGAACAGACACACAACATAAAGTGTAATGTCCAATGGTTCACTTGAAGAGAAAGGATAAAGAAGATACTGTAGGCATGTGTGTAGGACAAGGAGTAAAACCGAAAAGTTGCAAAGGTAAGATCATTTTAATCTAAACATTTTTTTTTTAAAAAGTAAAATAAAAATAAAAGCCTGTCATGACTTTTCACAAATGCTGTATTTGCAACAGTTATACATGGCTGCCAACAGAGAAATTCACCATGTTCCAGTGATTTTCCTATACCATCATTTTTCTAAGTATGTGATATGAACTTGACAGCCATTCTGCTTGCTAGGTACGTAGCAATGGGAATATGCAGTAAAGGAAAACTCATTTTAATCCAAAATGGGGTGCGGTGCTGTCGAGTCTTATTAATATGTAATATTACCGGATTACTGGGTGTACAGGCAGCTTAGTTTGTTTGCCCAGAGTAGGTTGATCATCCATGACAAGCAGGTGTATCTGCCAGTCTCCAGCTTGCTATAGCATTAACAAGATCCACACTTGGGAGCCAGACATAGAACATCAGACACAAGGGAATAAGGGCTGTCGATTGAAGCCAATTTGCATCCACATAATTCTGCCCATGTCACTCCTAAGACAAATGATGTACGACATGTAAAAACATGTGTTTTGAAAGCTTTCATCGTGATTGTACAGAGGTCAAACTCCACTAAAATGGGGAAAATGCTTGTTTTTGTGTGTTGAAGGCGGTAGGCGTTTGAAGATGACTTACATTGTCACAGTACGGTGAGAGGGTTTGAGCAATTGCACACAGAAAAGAAGAGTGAATGACAGTTGTTTGACGATTTTCTGGCATCCTACTGGAGGCCAGGTGAGAGTCCCTTTTCCCTGTGCTGACATTTGTTCCAGGTACATACCAGTGTGCTGCAAGTTCAGTTCACCATCAATTCAGCTCCCTTGTAGAGAGGATAGAATACAGCTGCGAAGGTTGTTTTCAATGAATGTATTATGCAGTGATTTAAACTGCCTACACATGATCTGTAATAGTCTGCAGCTTAATGCATTTCAGTCCTCTCATAGCCCTGTATCAGCACTTGCTATTACCTTCAGCATGTCACTGAAAAGCCTTCTTCCTAGTACCATCAAAGGAGGGCTAGGACTTTTGAATCCTGCCTGTCAAAATTCAAATGGACGCTTTGGGAGCAGTGTCATTCATCTCTGCTCAGTCAATAGCTGGCAGCTCTGTCCCTCCATTGATTATCAGCTGCGAGGGAGGCGAAGAGGGACGACAGGCAGGCCTTTTGTTCTCTCTCCTGAAGGAGGCCTGCCAGCAAAATAACTCGCCACAATTAAAATCTCAATACATCAGCCAGAGTTTACTTTATGGTGGAGCCCAGCTGTTATCTAAAGCACTCGATGAAAAGGAGACAGAAGAGGTCCAAATGCACAGAGATGCTTATGAAGCCAAAAATGGTTACCTGCTTAATTTTTCTTGATTCTGTCTCATTTAGTGCTTCTTTGTTTTGTGGGTTTTTTTTGTTTGTTTGTTTTTTTGTGTTGAAAAGGTTTCTCTTTTATCAAGAATAAACTAGAAAGCAATTGATTTTTTATCGAAATGTACTTTATTTGTATATAAAAATAGTAATTACATTCATTTAAAGAAAAACTGATCATCAGCAGAGAAACAGCTCATCTGACAGAGTGGAACCATCATACGGAGGTTGAGTTCAGGGTCATAGGTTAAAGACAGCTCAGTGGCAAAGGCCAACAGAAAGGTCAGTGCACTTGTTGGACTTTAACCTCGCAGATGATTGCTCATCATGAGAATTAAGTCTCCTTGACAAAGCAGGGAGCCAAGTGGACAAGGGTAGAGCCTGGAGACATGAACTTCAGCTCGCTCTGTCAACTTTCATAGCCTTCTGCAGAATGAATGAGCTAACAAGCTGTCATAACATTAGCAAGTGAATATCTGGAGAGTTGGATTCCAAATGCATCGCCTCGATTTGCCCGTGCTGTGCTGAATGTGCCACTGGTCCCAACAATATGATGTGAACAAAAATGGAGCTGGTTGACAAAAGAGAATGCACTGTCCAGTCTGTCTGCCTTTTCCTACAAAAACTTTTGTGTCTGTATGAATATAACAATTCAATCTCACAAAAACCACTGGAGGATACCACAGCAGTGAGCCACGGCAAAGTGGGAGTGAGAATGAGGTCTGATTTCACCCTGCATTCATCCATAGAGGCACCATACCTGTGTTTAATGTAACCAGTATACAGAAAGAAGGACTTTAATGGATAGATGCAGCAAGTAATTTGGGCGCTGCATGGAATCTAATGAGGGACAGGACTCAGAGAAACAAATCTTCTATTTTTGCCCCCCCTTTAGTGGCTTCTGTTCTTTCATAGAGCTACACTGCCCTCTAACAGGTCTGAGAGGTACTGCAGCAGAGGTTTGGATACACTTCAGCTTACATAATGTCCTATGTTGTCTTTTCTAAAAAATTTTGACACAGTAAAAGCCTCACTGAACATTGACCGGTAGATTGCTCTGTCTGCATATAGGCAGGCATGGTAAACTTGAGGGTTTGCCACACAACACAGCCCTGATATATGGAGGGAAGCCAAGGAAAACACAAATGTGAATTGCTTTCTCCAATCAACATGATGAATGAGGAATGCCAGACGTTCTTTCTGCAATGCCAGGTTTCACTCTGCAAAAATTGCTCCTTCCATTGTGTTATGGGAGATCAAGTTTTCATTGTCAATACCCCTATAGCCATTAAGTGAGGCCATGTTGTTATTGCACAGGTCAAAAGTGTATTTACATGGAGGTGTTTGCAGATATGTCGCTGCAGTGTCTAGCTGGATTTCTTTTTGCAAAAACAGAATGAGGAAAGCGACGCTGGTGACTTCAGACGTTTTCATCACACATAAGTGGGTGTGGGTAATCTGCAGTCTTGCATCTGAGTGTTTCTTTTCATTATCTTTGTTAAGGATCATAAATGCAGTGAGAGGAACAGGCGGACATGAGCATTGTGTTTTCGGGTTGCATGATGTGTCATGTGTCAGTTTGATGGGTGTTTGCAAAATCTTTCCAAAACATTTAAAAATGATACAGATTCAGATCTGACACAAAACTTCAAAGGTACATGAAATATTTATCAATATGTATGTATTAAATATTAATGATTAGCCATATTTTCTTTACCTGCAGATCACATGCATTGTGCGGTGTGTCACATACATAATTGCTTGATACCACTGAATTATTCTTGCCACCTGTTCAGAGAAATTCTCTGGGTTCATATCAAAACAGGTCACACACAGCAAGGTTTGCTTTCAAGCAACATGTCTAAATTTAATACTTAATGCACCGTTTTTCCTCTCCAGTCCTCACACTCTCCAGACAACAGGGTGAAACACAGCAGATGGTAACATCAGTAAAGCTTACCTCAGTTATCACACCACCGGAGGATCCCATTACATGTGGGCTTCTTGCGTTGTTGTTAATACTCCACAGAAACACAGTATTTATCTGTTTGTCAATGTTACAGCTTCCCTGGGCTGCAGCTTGTGCCTCTGCGCTTTTAAAGGAAAATATAACAAAAATCCGAGAGCTTTTTTATATTTTTGATCATCACTCCTTTTTTTATGATAACGTTTTACTCGCCATCCTCACTGTGGAGACTGTGGGATGCAGCAACACCACGGAGCATCACAAACACAGCCAAACATGTTCAGTTTAAACTAAAGGTGACAGGGAAGATGAACATCCCCAAACCGTCCATCGCAAACGTCTGCAGATTTTTACAGCTGCATGCTCGATATAATGTCAGTGTTACAGTGTTTGTTTTCATTTCACCGACAGAGCCTTACAAATATCAGTATGGTGGGCATATTTCCTGAGGGTGAAATGAGGCAATGGTGACTGCACTTCTACAGGAAAATTCAGTTGCACAAATGAATTTGAAGAAAGTTCATACGAGACTTATAAAAATATTATCCAAGGGTTGTAAGTGATGGTTTCATTGACAGCAGCATTATAAATTAGAAAGATTCCTATTCATTTGTGCACTCATTTATTGATTTATTTGGAAATCTGAAGCGCTATTCAAAGTAGCTTTTATCACACAAACATATTAAATATTCCACTCTTATGTGTGGGATCCAGGTCATGATATTGGTTTTTTTTAGACATTCTGTTAGTGTTACCTGTGGCAATTCATGTCAGACTTGCAAAACAACCCTGTGCTGCACCTGAACATTAACATTCAAAGTGGAAGTCTTGTTAGAATATAATCTCACAAATTAAAACGAAGGGCAGTCAAGTGTGTGGTGAAGTGGCGGCGGTTGATCTGTTTAGTCTGTATACTTTAATCGGAAGGTTGATGAGTATATGAGCAATGCTGAGCTATTGATTTTGTGATTCCAGCAGAGCAAAACCAATCGAAGGGTGTCCTTTTACCTTGTCAGATGTCACGTAAACAGAGCATCTTTTCTCATACACTTTGCCTTTTCTTCTCAAGAGGTAATGTCACAGGGAATGATCCTTTAACGCTGATCAATTCTGCCACCTGACACAATCATGAGAACAATTAACTCCTGCTCCAGCCCTGGACGGTGACATGAGGGGAAAGCGAGTTCTGTGGACAGATAGGCTTTGTTCTGAGTGCTGGTTTGTGTGCCAAAATATCCAGTCTCAGTCCTATTCTGCAGCCCTGTGTGTAATGTGTCTGGCACTGTTATCGAGTGGGCTCCAGATTTCTATCCACCCCTCTAGAGTGGCTTTCAAACTTCTCTGAGAGCCCTTTTGTTTTGTGACCCACAATAATTTAATGGACTATTGTGCAGGCTTATTGAGCAAAATTTATCCCGTTTTCAGGCTACTACTAACCTGTTATAGTGTTTTATTCAGCTCGCCACACATTGCAGAGACCAGAGAATGCTTTGGCAGCATAACATGGCCATAATTTTGATATAAGCGTATACAGAATAATTTCCTGACCCAGTTTAATCTCCCCATGAGTCATCTTTGGGTTTTTACCCAAATGCTCACTTTCATGCAGATTCTGGCCACAGCCAATTGTCTGTGGTGCATTAATTATTATTTCAGACTAGACACAAGTGATAACACTAGACAGCAACAAAATAACAGCCTCCAGATGTCGCTGAGAGGTGTGTTAATAGGAGAGGAAACAAAAGAAAATTACCGAACAATGCACAGAGACTTACTTTACTCTCTTTTATACTATGATGAAGTACCACATCTCCACAAATGTATCCAAGCATTCAAACACCATTATTTCCTAATACTATCGTCTGTGTGAGCTTGGCTGGACACATTTCTCTTCTGCGTGGCATCTTCCCATAATCATCTTATGCTCTCCGACTCTCTCTCATACACATAGCAGCAGTGTGTGTGCAGAGTGGTCTGGAAGATAGCAGAACCACAACTGATGGAGAGACAAAATGAGGGAGAGGATGAGCTTACTCATCCAGGCCATCTCTGCCAAGACAAAACAAACCCAGAGAGTGAAAATCATCTTATCAGGGCGATAGCAGGCAAATAAAGGGAGACTGTCAAGAAATTATCACGTTGGTATTCAAGCCATGACTTGCTGTGTCTTGTCACAATAAAACAGAGAGAGAGAGAGAGAGAGAAGGCTGTTGATCTGTTTAGCCTGTTTGCTTCATGACACTGCGGTGCATCTCCTCTGAAATGGCTGTATTTGAAATCAGCTTTATAGAGTAGAAGACACTGCGCAGGGCCATGTGCCAAGGCATGCCTGTCAGACCCAGGAGGAGTAGACTTCATGGATGAATTGTGATTGCTTACATACACAGCTACACACCAAACAGTAATCACAGACAGCGGTCTCTCTCAAAAAAAAATACTAAAAAAAAAAAAAAAAAAAAAAACCAAAAATACTGTGGCAGCTCAAAGACAGGTTTATAGTTGAATTGAAAGACAGAGGGCAGGTGTGAAGAAAAGGAGACAAAGAGCGGGTGAGACCTAGAGAAAATAAGGTGACGGCTACATGTAGTTTAAGTATAACATTTTTTTTGGGGCTTGTAGAAAGAAAGAGTGTAGTCCAGAGACTGCATCTGGTTGAAGAGAGTGTTTGCCTGCAATTTCAATGCAGAGCACGGCTCCACTGCAACCTGTCTGAGACAGCAGGGACTCTCTCAAGTGGCGCTGACAGGGACCGTATGTGAACCTGCCTGTGGATCATCGTAAACCCTGCACCTGCTCATGACTGTATCACCTTGCCCCACCGTTTTTGTATGCGCATGAGCATACGGCTCAACACACGCTGAATACGTGCACTATTATGCACCATAATTTATCATGTGTCCTGAGGTATTGATTATGTGCTCAGTGATAAGGCAGTGGAACATGCTTATTGAATATGCACAAAACATGCATCCGCATTAATTTGTCAACACATCTAATTACTGATGAGGGCTGCAACAAATAATTACAAATGAACTAACAACTTTAATGAGATGAGACTTGCAGAAAACATAAAAACTCAGTTGATGAAGGGCAGAGTAAGCAGGCCTGCCAAGCCAAAGACATCTTTGGATGAGAAACGTACACACCCTATCACTTTTCTTTGTTTGATACAGACTTTTTGCTGCTTTGACTTTCATGGCAGAAGTGATTTGTAATTAACGGTGGTTTTGTAACTCATCTATGTCCCTGAACCTTGACGAGACCGATCGATAGCTCTGCCTGTGGCCTGCTCTGTGTGCTCGCTCTCTCTCCCTCTCTCTTTCTCACTGCAGCACAACCCAGAGTTCCCTCGCGAGTGACCATATGTTCACACACATTCACGCAAACAATGACAACCCAGAGAGGGGAGTTGTAGTAGAAAGTATATTTTTTCATTTTGTGTAAGGTTAACAATAGACTGGAAGGAGACCACAAGTCTACCCTGCTGTTGCCTGTTAACCTGTTGTACTCACACAGCATTGATGTATGATCTCATCTATTAAAGATGATCCTGTATGGTGAACATATTAGCAAATCGTTTATGAGAGCTGTAAGAGTGAACCAAACAAGTTGGAACAAATCAGCAAGCTGAAAGAAACTGAAATTCCACAGGAGTGAGCAGAGTTGCAGTCAGGGGGGTTGTTTGTCGGTTGTCGAGAGCAACCCTTCCCACACCACAAAGACTCAATTATTCTATTGTTAACATAAAAATATTTATTAGAGCAGCTTTGAATCCTTAATCTTTCATTCCAGGTTGATTTGGCAACACATGAGTTCCAATTGAAATAACAAGAATGCAAATGCATTGAATGGCTATTGTTGTTATTGATTATACACATGAAAGTCTGTTTACATGTCTTGAAATACAGCTGCACATATGAAAAAGGTGCATCAAGGCTTTTGAGGGCCCAGAGAGAGCAATATAAAATTTGCTCTTCATCTCTGCCAGACACTATATTCACACGGGGACGCACACGCAACACAGGCAGCATGAACTGCTGCGGCTTGCACACGTGTGTGTTCACACTGGCTCTGTGTCTGCTGCGTCGCTGTTACTGCCAACTCTATCCTTCTAAATAGAGTTTGCAAGCTGCTTGAAGGTTATATTTCTGATTTATTTTTGACTAAACATGTGTCTAAAATGTCAGTGTCTCCATACACAACTGCTGAAATAGTTCAAATATACTTATGTTGCTGGTAGACGCTCGTATCACATGTGAAAAATAGGCGAGACACCTAATCTCTAGATCATGCAATGGCACGTGTCACGCAGGCAGTGTGTCCACTGCAACATGGGCGCTAAAATGGAAATCAAGTTCTTCACACGCCACATATTCAGTGTGTTCCCAGCCTAATATGATCTCGTTCCAGAGGAGCCTTCCAGCTGCGTTTCAGAAATAATCCAGGTCCATACATACTGTGCCAGTGTAAACAGGAAGCAGACTGTCTACTGCAGTTGGTCGCTTAGTTGCAGAAAATGCAATGAATGACGAACAGCAAGCAAAAATTAGACCAGAGATTTCTTTGCTGGACCAACGACGATGGGGCCAAGTTTTGACAAGAAAGAAGAGTGAGTGGAATAATAAAAAGATGTTATAATAGTACAATACCAAATGAATGGTGTGCTTTTTTAAAGAATTAAACCTTTAACAGAGTCAAAAAAGAAAACTTTTAAATGCACCACCAACCTGACTGCTTCCTTTCTTTCCTGCCATGCAGAGATACTTACTGTTGCATCCCTCTGCTCATTGCACTGCCGCTCTTCACTTCATCTTGGTCTCCCAACCTCCTGGCTCACTCCATGTGCTCATAGTCAGCCCAGGTTGTTGTTTGATTTTATGTCTCTTTCAGACAAGTGTCTTTCAGTCATTCCCCTTGGGGTCATACCCCTGAGTCATTCCCATGAAGCACACTGCACCACCAAATTTACATTTTGCTAAAGACAGAAGGAAAAATCAAACCCAGATGCACAAAAGGGGAAATAAGACGGCAGGAAAGGAAGAGAGAGAGAAAGAGAGATGGGGTTAATGATGGAGACTAACCACATTTTTCCTGAAAGGTCACTTCACAGACAGATGGCAGCTCTGTGCTGTTCTGTTCTGCTAATGTTCCTCATCATAACAGGTCCTGATTTTCATCTTCCATTTCCTTTATTTTGGGAGTCACCCATTCATTTGGCACCGGGAAACTTTCCCCTCGCCTTGACACAATATCAATCGCACTGGTGTTAATAACAAGCTTATCAGATGAGACGAAGAACGAAGCAGCTGCCTCTTACACTTCAATCTCCAAAATGTAACGTGGAATGACACAAACAGGTATGTAGGAATGACACCAACAAATTAGAGGAGAGGGGATGTGTGACAGGACATGCGATCACCTTGTGTTAGGTCCAGGAGGAGTGGCACTGTATTCAGTCGTGTCAGCACTCCTATAGCTTACACACACACACGCACACACACGCACATACACACTGGATGGCTGCTAAGGAGCCTGAAGAGCAGGATGAGGTTGCTGTAAAAGCAATTTCCTCATGAGAGAAAGGTCTCATAATTCTTCTGAGACAAAGCATCTGGGACGGCTGGGGACAGATGGGGAAAACTATATGAAATTCAGCAATGTCCTCATTCACTGCAGTTGTGTTTTTGGTAACCTTTCTCTTCAAAGTTTCTCGGATGTATTCCCCTGTTTTTGAGGGACTTCACATTAATCATGGTTGACAAGCAGCAAGGCTTTCCTGTTGACGACAGTGTTTCAGATGTGGAGTGAGCCTACAGGCACAATATATTGCGCTGGTAATAACACATGTATCCAGTCATCTCAACCACAGTGAGCTTTCTTGATCACTTATCACTGATGAACATATGTTCAAATGCACAACATTTCTTTGTAGTATTCGCTAGATATCCATCTGAAGTGAAAATAAAAAACATTTTGTGCTATATTTATAGAGTATAATCCTCATCAGAGCAGACTTTCCAACCCCGAAAAAGTGGGCTTATTGTGCTATATCAAGGAGAAAATATCCAGCCAAGCGAAAGACATAAACAGGAGCTTGACTCTGCTATTATGTCCCAACATGGGATTGTTTGGTCTGGCTGAGGCATGACTCGCTGATCTCAAAAAATGGTTGTAGCAGGTGAAATGCTGGAGCAAAGCCAGCGACTAGCCTCTGGGGCAGTGATATTTATGCGTCCTCTTTCCCTCTCCCTCCCTCCCTCTCCTTCCCTGTCTTTCTGTCGCTTTCTGTTTTGGTTGCAAAGCTTAACACAAACAAACCTGTGACACTACCACTTTGTTGATTTCCCAGCTGTGCCTTTGGCTGTCATTTTAGTGTCTCAAAATTATTAATCTATATTACAGACTTTAAAATCTCGTGTTGGAAAACCCATTGCATCCCCATCTTTTTGCCTTTTTATCTAAGCTGTAAAAGATGTTTATGTTCAACCAATAAATAGAAATACTCTTACAGAAATGTCAACATATACATTTGCTGATGTGAAAGACCACATTAGATGTGACCATGCACAGTCACATCTGGATTGTATAGTATTGTAACTTCAGTAAGACATAAAGAGTGAGTATCAACTAGTTAAGTACTGTGTTAAATATCAGGAACACAACATTCACAAAAATACAGGTAAATGTTACTGTTCTTCAACAACCACAATGTTACGTGGAGCAACACAACAATTATCAAAAACTACTCTTTGCCATGAAGAGTTTTTTTTAATTATTATTATTGTTATCATGTAGTTCTGTTGCGTATAGTTGCATTTCATTGTAGAAGAAATTCACAGTGCATTAATCCAAAGCTGCTGGAGCAATTTTTTATGCAATATTCTTTGTTGTTGTTGTTCATCAAAATAACAGTTTTATGCTGCAAGAACCAATGATTTTTTTTTTTTTTTTTGGCAACTTGGGGGCAGTGGAATAAACTGTAAACACAACTTAGACATACAGGTGTTGTCACCTTAAAAAAGTTTCTTACAGCAAATGTTGACTTGAAAGACTTGAAAGCTATTTTATTAAAGAGGACGTATCATTTTTCTTACTCTATTCATACTCTATTCACCCTCTGTCTGAAACACTTAGAGCTCAGGCCTCTTCAAGGCCACCCTCCCCCTTTTGCAAAGCATACTAGGCTCTGATTGGTCAGCTTCCCAGCAACTACATGATGCGCTCATGTCTTAATTTCTCCCACAGCTGTAAACAAATGGTTGAGGCTATTACAATGGTTTTGCCTTATCAGTTTGGGCCAGAGTCCGATCCTGAAAAGATGATAGACCCAATCCACCTTCGCAAAATATACTGGAGCAGGAAAACAAGCTTACCTACTGCCAGGCAGTTAGAAGGAGGGAAATGGCAGAAATGTGAAGAGAAGTGCCGCGAATAAAGTTGCTCAACAGTTTGCAATGGACTTCACATGACAATATTTATAACTTTGAATACTTCTTTGAAAAACACATTGGCTTTTTTTGTTTTGTTTTTCTATCTGGACATTTACGGAATAAAGGAATATACATAATTGAGGAGAGGACAGACAATCAGACTTCATGACCGCCTCAAGGGTACGGAGTCACCATGGCTTTGCCATCTTGCTGGTTTACAATGCTGGTAAATCTAAATTAATTACACTTTTTTGCTCATAGTTACTGAAAAAAAAGAATTATCGAATTGTGGATAATTGGTTGCGGTACAGCATGTCAAAATTGACAAATGTTAAAGCACTGCATACTTACAGCTTGTGAGCCAGAGTCTCCCATTGGGCGATATAAAGTGGGAATTGCCCCGAAGCAGTCCTCCTTGAAGTGAGGGGCACACAGTAAAATATTTGGAACAGTGGAGGGAACCATGGTGAAAGTGAAACCCAGCCACTGAGTACTTTGTGGTTCTATCACTAGCAGAGCATACAAAGTAGATTTCTCCAGACAGTTGAGAACACAGTATCTCTTTCAGCATGGCTTCAAAACTAAAAAAAAAAAAAAAAAAACTTTTCCCGGTCTTCATTTTAAGTGAGTGTGTGCTGTGCACGTGCCAAGCTTGCAGGGAGTGTCCAGGTTGCAGGTGGGCAGCACTGAGGGACGTACTGATGTCAACAGAAGGCCACAGAAATACACATCTTTACAGTCTGTACAGCATACAAAACCCTCGAAGACCCTCAAATGGATATGGAAATATTCTCCAACAAATGTAAATTGATATTCAGCCTCTGCCAAACCCAGAGCAAAATATCAGTATTTTCAGCTGCTAAATGTTCCACTATCTTCATCAGCAAGTCACTGACTAATGTCTGTGTGCTGTTCAGTGCTAGGAAGGTAGCATGCAGTGGGTTTGGTAGCTTTTGTAGCTTTTTTGCTGAAAACAGTTGCCTTGAAACAATACTAATGACAGCTGCAAAGTAAACAAAAAACAGCAGAACACAAAACCAAAACAATGACCTAGATGACACTAAAATGCTCTGTAGAGCTGAGCAGAGCTGCCAAGAGAAAATTCTCTGCAGATTTGTGACTAAAATGTCCCTTTTGGCAATGCATATTCATTTAATTCATTGTTAATATAAATAATATTGATTAGCGCAGTTTTAAAAATTCAGTCACACCTAACATTTAAAAATGAGTGCTGTTACACGAAGCTGGACACAGTATTGTGCACATCTCTGCAAAAATCTTTTGTTGAATCCTAAAATAGAGGAGTGCTTTTTTTAAAGTGTCGATGAATAATTTAATGGTTTGGGCTGACGAGATTTCAAAGGTCTGGTGGAAAAAGATGAAAATGCAAAACAAATGGGTAATGAACTCTTGAACATGTGAGGGTGCAGGGAGGGGACATGAGATGAGGTGAAGAGAGGGGAGGGAGCTGCTGAGTGGAACAAGCCGATTGGAGCCTCTGTGCTCCTGCACTGTCAGATCAAAACGCCTTTCTGGGCATCAAAGACACCTGCAGCAGCAGTGTCTCCAGTGATAAAGATGCCACTCTCCCTGCTTTCCCACTCCGATTTTAATTACAAATATTTATAAGCAGCTTAACTGCATGGACAGGGGTTTTTTCTTTACCAGGCGAGGGTGTGGGGGTGTCGGGGTATCAACGCAGCTGTTGGATACGATAAGATTATTTACCATTTTTTGTTATTTCATTTGTTTATTTCCTGTTAATTATTCATACCCCCACACGATCATCTTCTCCACTTTCTCCTCCTCAATACATTAAAAGGGGGATAACATAAATAAATAAAAATAATAATAAATAAATAAATTATTCCTCGGAGAAACATCCTCGGTGAAAAGCTAGAAGGTAAACTTGTCTCCCTGGAAATTTGACTCTTGTCTTGTTAGTCAGAGACTAAGATAAGGTTTTGCACATCCGTTCCACCTAGATTTCAAATTCCTTACTTAACAACTTTCATATCTTTAAATTTTTCATCTCCCTTTGCACACATTGCATGAGGCAAAATGCAACATGGCTCAGAACTGCTCACGTGACAACAGCTTTACTTTAGGATACTGAATTTTGCCAGAGGTTTAGAGGCTAAAATGAGAGAAGAGGAAAGCAAAAAAGTAGAACATGCTCATCTTACACTTCACTACTTTAACCTCCATGGTAAATTATAATCCTAGAAGAGTGTGGAAGTAACCTTGTAAGAGGAGAATGTAAAAGGGAGACAAGCAGGGAGAGTGTGTGAGAGTAAGAGATAGAGACAACACAGGTGTTTTTCTGTCTTCGGTGCAACTCAGAAACTTCAGAGAGGAAATACGTTGCTTTCCTGTGACTTGGGCTGACAAGGGTTGAAGGAGGTTGGGGGGCATTTATCTTATTTGGTTGAGATCTTTTCTGACTAAGCACTTCAGCAAACTTAGTGGAAAGTTTCTATGAGATACTGTTAGAATGTCAATAACTCAACACCTCCTGCGATTCTCTGTTTTTTTTTTTTTTATTTTAATCAGTTCATAGATGTCAGGAAGAGTATGCCGGCCAAGCCATCAGCTAATGGGAATCCTAATGAAGAGTGTGAACACCAGTCTAAATAGTGACAGGAAAGCCCACCATAGCACTGAGTGGTGACATGAAGAGGGTTATTCTCGTCCCTATGTTTGGAGCCCCAAATGGGAGTGCAGGAGGGTTTATTTTGTTTTCAAATCGGAGGTGGACAGTAATTACATTTAGTCTCATTAGTCGTTCCCCCTTGACTCTGTATGGTCATCAAGGTAATGTATGCAGTCCTTCCTGTTTGGGCGAAAATGGATTTGTGCTGCATTAGCTGATGAGGCAGGTAAATTACATTATGTCTCCCAATGTGATCTTAATGTCAGTGATTCTGCGGTGGATCAGCTTTGTGGACAGTCTCAGACTTGTTAGCGTAGGCTGTTTCGCTCTCTCCCTGTTTCTGCAATCACATGCAAGTAAAGAGACAGCGGTAGGCTGCTTATCCTTAAAATCCTCATTTGAAAGACCCTAAATGAGTCACTCAGTAATTCCTTTTCAATTCTCACTTCATTTAGCAGCAAACAGGAGTATTGATAAGGTGTTACACGGCCAAAGCAAAGACAGCGAGAGAATTACTCGCTAAAGCATAAGTCCTGAATGATTGGTACAACAGGGGGAAAAAAGTATTTTTGGAATAGCGAGAAAAAGGTGAAATCAGCAGTTTCATCAATCTGTCCCCTGCTAAAACCTCAATGTGCCATCTCACTATGAAAATTGATTGAGGTTTGCTCCTCTACAGGTGTATTTTCTTATATCTAACTAATATCATTTTGCTTATCTTATTTAACTGCTTGTGTGGAAAGAATGTGCAGAGGTCTCTCGACAGCAAAGTCATTGAAAACAGTCACGTATAGCCATGCTGCAATATTCGACTGTCTTGAAATCCTCTGTGGGAAACTTATCTTTAACAAACAGACTAACAGCAGCAGCTAATGGTCTTTATTATTTGACCTGACATTTCTCAGGACACTGATCACTGCCCTGTCTGTCAGAGCTGGATGTTTGAGGTAATTAGGGTTGAGCATTTATGCTGGCATTTTAAAATGATTCAAGTATGTGTGAGTCAGCGTGGTTGTGTTTTTCTGTGCATGTACATGATGTAATTGTGTTGCATGATTAGTGTGAAGGAACACAACAGAAAATTAATTTCAATGTTACATTTGCCAATAAGCTGATACCATGTCATTTTATCATCAGCCATTATTGCATATAGTATAAATACGCTATGCTGTATGCTCAACATTATAAAACATACTTCAGCATGCCCCTTAACACAGATATGACTCTTTTTTTGTTGAACCTGGGTTCAGACCTGGTCCAAGTCCAACAGCGAGAAGAGAGGAATCCAAATGGTATCAAGATGAAGTCAAGTCTTTTTGTTATTTTATGTCTCCACACCGGTGACAGCCATGGCTAACAGCATTATGTTTTCAAGTTGTTCTGCCGTTCATCCTGTTCTCGTGAACATGATATCTCAGTAAAGCCTTGAGGGAATTTTTTTTTCAAATTTAGTACAAATGTTTACTTGGACTCAAGGATGAATTGATTTGGTAGTCAAAGGTCACTATGATCATACAAAACATGTTTTTGGCTGTAACCCAAAGATTAACACACTAATTAACTGCAACTTGACTGACTGATGGAGGCACAGGCTACAACGGTGAGGCGGTTATTCTAGTTTTTCTTTTTGCCCGGTGAGGATTTGATTTATGAATGACATAACCTAGAATCACTCGGGGAAACCAACTGAACTATAAGTGGGACTGTATGTAAATAATTAATGGTAAAATCATTGTTAAAGTAGTGGGGGTAGTGAAATTTGTTTAAAAATAACCAATTGAATAGAATAAAAAAAATTGCAATTTAGTTAATGTGTCTCTGCTTATAAATTGTGGTTATCCTCTAAATCAGGGAGAAAATGCAGTGCATTGCTGTTTTCAGTTTTAAAACACAAAGCAACTCATATAATAAATTACTTACATATTAATTGCACGTCATGTCATATTTCACAGATTGGACTAGAGCTTCAACATAAAAATGAAACATATTGGTCATCAAACCCAGTTGTACATGGGAGAAACTTTTTACATTTTTTATAAGAATTATCATCTGTGCCTTTGTTTGATGAAAAAGTGTGAAAGGCAGTGTTATCACCAAAATGTACTCTTCTCTATTCTATCAGACCTAAAAAAAAAACTCATGCAGAATATAGCCTACATACCTCCATACATAATTGTAATTATTATACAATTTCTGATGCTAGATTTCTTTGATGATTATATTCTGTGGTGTAGTTACTGCATTGCAATGGATTGTATTTTCTAGGTTCTTAAAATCTTAAATCTATAAAAGCTTCAAAGTGACTGTAGTACTATTATGCTCTACAGGCCTTGTGAACACTGCCTCAGACTCCCTAGACTCAACCATTCAATAGCAGTATTGTTTATTCTGTGTACTTCTAATGTATATTGACTGCCTACTGGCTACTGGCTATGCAGCCCCCCACAAGAGAACAATGCCACTATATTACATCTGAAATGACTCATTGGAAATACAAAGGGAGGGAGGGTGTACTCTTGCAGTTCCGCCCAGAAAGAAGCGATGTTACTGTTTGAATCTCACAAGCACAGATATTAGAAAGTTTTGCTTTTCCTTGGAAACTAAAATGTGTATGATGTCCTCCGCTGTTTGATTTAGTCACTGTTACCTCTTTGTGAAAAGATGTTGGGGTGAGTAGGATAAACTAGGCCACCAAATAAAATGGGCAATGTTCTTAGTCAAGATGTAAGAACATAATATGTAAGACAGGACCAGAGTTAATGTTTTATGTCAAACCCAAAGTCCTGATGAGAAGCAATGAGAAATATAAAATCCAGAGCAAAAGGTTTGAACGAGCCTTAGGCCTCGCCAACCTGTCTGTACTGGGGAATGTTTTCTTTCTACTGAACAGGTTCAGAAAATCCATCTACCCTTAAAAACAAGTAAAATATTGTGGAACTGTGTGAAACTAATAACTATAAGAGTTTCACTGAGGCCCTCAAGGGATTACTATTGGTCCCAGCCACAGGTTTTCAGAGCAAAATGTATCAATTGAGACAAAACCACTGAAAACAGCTGTTTCGGGAAAAAAAAGCTAATTCCACAAGAAAATGGGACATGTAGCCCTAGGTCCTTCCACAATTTTTGAACACTGAATGAAAAGCAAAAGGCATAATTCACTAGGAGGACCGACTGTAATAAACAATTCTATGAAGTAAGATGCCACTGCTCCCAGTGAAAAAGTGTCAACAGCTGCACAGGAGCATGAGACTAACATGCACAGACACAACATCAATACTGATGTAACCTTTGGCAACACAGAATGATGGTAAAATACTCTCATACTGAAAGAGAGAAGCAGTGTTGCTGTGAATGTGGATTTCACAGATACACTGTGGCATTACAGCTTTACTTATCTCCCTGTACCTTGCTCAGTGCAGTACGAGGGCTTATCCAAGCCACTCTGCAAGATCAGCACATCATTATTTTTTTAATGGTTTGGTATCCACTGCTTAAACACTGATCCATTTTGATCCTTTTGTTTTTTGTTTTTTGACACCTGCTATCAAAAGAAGATTATTGCTCTTATTCTTGCTCTACATTGTCACTTGACAACTGTGAAGTGGCAAGAACAAATTGCTTCAAAAGACAAAAAGACAAAACTCTATGTGAATTTTATTTTCTTCATTTATATAAATGTACATAAGCTACACAAATAACATTCTAGACAGAGACCTGATACTTTGTGCCTTTTTTAAGTGAAGCAAGACAAAGACAAAGAAACTGACTAACATAGCATGACATAACATAACATAGTATGATGGCATACACCACTACAGTAGGACAAAACAACTGACAGCTTTATTGGTGCAGATTTGTATTTTGACTTATTGAGAGGGAGAGAGAACAGAGAGAAAAAGGAAGAAAAAGCACAGTATCATTCCCTTCATGAAGGGCAGGAAGGGGAAAAATAGTGTATAATTTTTTTCTTCTTTTTCCTTCCCTTCATGAAGGTTATGGTACTTTATGCCTTAATGCCTCCACACCAGTGACAGCAACTTGACTGGTTGGCAAAGGCATACAATCGTGATGCAGTAATTCTACTTGATAATATTGTACCATTTCCAATGTCACCAATGAACTTTCTAAACTATTATTACTCTTACTCCAATTACCTGTAACTAAGAAAATATACACAGCTAAATGATTGGGGTTTTTTTGTTGTTGTTTTTTACCATAAAGGGGTTCATGATGTTTTTCAGCCCTAAGAAAAATATTTGCTGTCTTCATCACAAGCAGAATACAGCCCCAACATTCTCCACAAAGATGAATGAAAAAATAACAACGGCAGCTTGTATGTTTTCTGAGAGGCAAAATCCAGGGCAAAAAGTATGCAAATCTCTCACAAGTGCTTGTAAAGCTTAAATGCTGCGAGCATGTGCTCATAACTGAAGGAGACTCAGATGAGCATTTTAACATTTTGATCAAATCGGAGCTTCTTCCATCTGGATTTTGGCAGTTGCACAAGAGGACAAGGTTTAGTGGTCTTTTAATGAATTAATCAAATTGAATGTGTAAAAGTGTGTGGACAAATGTTTGCATATTATCTAATCTTTTAATGTACGCCTGCTTTTGGCTCTGTGCACTATGCACTGTTGTTTAAAAGAATATGATTATGGGACTGGGACTTGTGTCTGCATGATTCAGATCAGGACCAATACATCGGAACTTGCCAGATAATTGGATTAAATATATTTTTCTGTAAGTATAAATGATGTGAGTCTGAATAGTAGCCTACATACCATCAATTAGTTTGACTCCTATAGAACGTTATGGCGTTACATAACACTGACACGTGTGCCTCCCACAGATGTAACAATAAGTTAATTATACAAATGTCACTTCTGATCCACTGACAAGCTGTTTTGAACATTTGCTTTCATCACATATAACATAATTGCTGACAATAAATTCCGAAAATTGTGGACTGGAACTGACAGTGAGTCATAACGGTGGCAAGAAGACTGGGTCACATTTGCAACAAAACAAAGGGGTATGATCAGAAACTGCTGAGTAACACACCACAGACCAGTCTATGGCAATTTCATCACGGTTTAGGATTTTACTACTTCCTTAAGGTTAGGGAACCGTCATTGTTATGGTAACAGTAATAAACTCTTCAGGGAATGACCCTGGTCACTGGTAAAAAAAAAAAAAAAAAACACTTCTAAAATACTGAGTTCATAAAAAAATTAATACACTTAACTGAGTCCCCCTCAGTTGTTAATGTGCACACAAATGTAACGAGCAGCAGAAAACTGTGCATTGAGTTTTTTCCATTTTTTGGTACTAACCAGTGTTATCAAAATGTGTTGCCTGCACAGTTGATTTAAACATACATTTTATTTGCATGTATTTATTTATACATTTTGTGTCCTACCTTCTTTCTAAAACCAAAGGACATGAATCCTAATTCCTAATTCGCTACAGGGATTTGTCACCTGTGCTGTTTTTGGAGATTTTCTGAAATGACTGATTAGGTCATTTTTCTTTGCAGGACAGTCTTGGAGATTTAAGTTGCAGTGGTGTTGTCCGGGGTGGGAGAGGATCCACTGTTAATACTGATTGATAAATGTAAAAAGGCAGTTGACCCCCTGAATGTGGGGTAAAGACCCAAATTCACTGAATAAAGATCTTGAAAGTAAATATACAGTACCATCGGTATTGTGCAGCAACTCAGGCTATTGTTAGCTTGGAGAAGGAAGAAGAATGATCAAAAAAATATACATATATGAGCTTTAAAAAAATGTATTAATGAAAACATACAGAATGTATGCTGCACATTATTGTTTATTTTCTTTTTTTTTTTTTTTTTTTTTGCCTGAAAAAAACTTCAGCACAATTCCACATTGGAAAACAGGTGTACATGTCTTGCAGAAAAAGGAAGAGCAGAAAAGTCTATTTTTCTTTCAAGTATTCTGCTCTGCTCTCTCCTCCTTTTCAAGCTCCAGCCAGAGGAGGAAACTGGATGGTGCACACAGGAGGGCTGTAATGTGGTTTCAGTGTCTGCGCCCCTGTGGTATAGTACCCTCAGGTGGAAAACCTCTCAGACTGTGTTGGCACATCACTGCTCCAATTATCAACAGCAGGAGTGTCCTTTCATTTCTGTTACATCTTTCCTCCTTTCTTCTTACTGCACCCTTCTTCTGTTTTGCGTGTGCACTCATCTTTGCCACTGGCTCCTTCACCTCTACTTATCCTCAACACTGTTCGTATAATCTTCTGTCTCAGCAATCATACCCCGCACCACCCCACTCACCACTCCGTTGTACTGTACTGAGTGACTCTCACCACAGAATGGCTTACTTCACTCAGGTCCCAGCCAGGAGCTGGCTGGGAAACATCTCTCCGAATGGAAGCATAATGGACTCTGAAGCTGATCAGACTGGAGAGGATCTGATGAATCGATTCATCTGTCGTAGACACACACTAACACGAAAACACTACAATCCACAGGAGAACTATACTATCACATTCAAGTTGGGAGTCTCTAATCAGTAAACCAGTCATATTGATTTCCTTCTCCTTACTTTCACATCACAAGTCTCTCTTCTACTCTCTTCACTTTTTCATTGATTATTCTTTTTTCCTTCTACTTTCGTTCCACTTACTTTTTATTCGATCCGACAGCCATTCTCTAGCTTTTCCCATTTCTTTCTGCTCTTCATTCTTCATCTGTGCTACAGCTTTCTATCTTTTTATTTAATCTAACATTTCATAACATGAGCTTTTGTGCATTGACCAGTGAAACGAGTTCAAATGATTATTAATTTGTTATTACAAGCAACAGTTACATTATACAGAAAAGAGAAAATTGATAGATTGTTACAGAAATTAATCATCTTTAAATAAATCATTATATTAAGCCTATATCAAAGATTCAATAGCATGAAATGGGGAATTTTACGGACCCTTGTGTTGAAGATTTAATATGGTAGTGAGTGCGATCTTTGCACTGATATATTGAATGTGACCTTTTTTCATAATAGCAGATGGTAGGAAAGGTAGTGCACTGTTTGGCAGCTTACAAATCAGGTATCTTGCTCACATTTTCTGCTCCACCAAATCAGATAAGATGATCTCTGGTCATATTTGTGGGAAAAATCTACAGGTTTCGAGTAAGTGATTTATTGAAGTGTCCCTTGGTATGAAGAGTCCCAGAGTCCCAGAATTCCCTCTAGATGCCTGTGATATTTGTTTCTATAACCACAGTTTTGAAACACTATTATCAAAAGTCAGCCAAGCTACTGAGGTGGAATGTAAGGGCCCTCAGGATATACTTAATATGTCATGTTTTTGATAAAGTCACAGAGACTGAGTAGTGATAGACTTATTTCAAATGACTCATGTCACAAATATGATGTAAAGGACTAGATGCACATTTTTGGCAAATATATTTGTTTGCTACCTTGCTGAGAACTAGATAAGAACATTGATACCAGTCTAACGCCAGTACATACAAAGCTAGAGTCAAGAGGCAGTCAGCTTATCTTAGCACAGAGCCTGGAAGCAGGGGGAAACAGCTAGCCTGGCTCTGTGCAAAAACTCTAAAACTAATTAACATGTTGTATCCTGTGGGTTTAATCAATGCACATACAGAAATTTAAAAATGACAATTTGTGATTTCATGCTCAAACTGTTATAAGTTTATTTAAGTTTAGCCGTCACTTCTCCATGGGTTACCTGGCATTGTCTCTCTTTCTTATTTCTGATACTGTTGTGATATGACATACATTTGTGTTGATAGAGTTTTGCTAATTTACCTTAAAAAATGCACAAGAAGCGTCAACACAATTATCACTGTAAGCTATACAAACACAATTCTTGATTTCACAAGTTATCAGCTACATGTAGCCTGCTGCATAATAATATATTTGGAGTATAGTAAAGCATATTGTTTTACCTCCACTTGATACCAGCATGTTACCAGCCCTGCACTCTTCTGGCCTGAAAGATACCAGAAACTTTGAAACACTCAGAATAAGACATACATTTAGCAGTACAGACCCAGTATATACGAGGGAAAAAAGCATTCAAACTTATGACGCTTCGACCAGCTATTCACCTATATCCTTGTCATGTATCAGTTTATCAGTTAATGCAGCCTGTGAGTCAGCCATAGCGACGTCTTCCAGCAGCTCATGCTAGCTTGAAGCCTTGGTGCGAGAGAAGCAGTGGACGAGAAGCGCATTCACGTATTGATTGGCAGCCATCAGCTCCCAACCGTGACTTTGGCCTTTTCTGATTGGTGAAAAGCTCAAGGCTTACTCAGAAAATTGCTCTGCTGCCGGGCTGTTCAATGAGTCTGGGTTACACAAGCTTTTGACAACACCTCTACACATTAAGATATATTTTGGAGAATATTTCAAATTAAAAAAATATCAGAAAATTGTTATATACTAGCTCTAAGCTAGGCCTATGTCCCCTCGCTCTAGCTGTTAACACACATACACACACACACACACACACAAACACGGTATTGACCTTCACATCAAAATCTCTGCAAGAAAGTGAATATATTTCCCCAAATGTCAAATTATACATGTGAGACCTCTTACAGTAGCTATGTGATTATGATTTATGTGAATTCTTTTTTAATAAAGGCAAATATCAAATTGCATAATTAGTAAATAAAACTTTGTGAAATCAAAACCAAAGCAGTCTGAACTGAACAAGCAATTATTTCATTTACAATCACGCCAAGAAAATGAAAAATGAATTAAATTACACTCTAAGAAGAAACACAGTTTAATGATTCCTGTTCTCCTTAACATTAACATTAGCATTCAGACAAGTTTTTTAGATGACAAAAACACTACTTCTTCACTGTGTAGGGCTAAAAACATGTTGGCAATTCCAATTTGCTGTCTTCACTGTGTTTCAACATGTTTGCATTACAAATATGTCCACGGGCGTCTGCTGCAGTGCGCCACAAGGTCCATGGTGTCATCATCAGACAAAACACACTTTGTCCTCTGCCCTAAAGAAAACTTTCCTCAAGTTGGTATTGTTAAATAAACACAATTCATAATTTTAGTACGAAATTACTGCACGCTGAAAGCAGTGAGTGATAAAATAATGAACTCCTTATAGCCGTGGAACCAAAAGACATGATTCATCATTTTGGTGATCCTACTATATTTCTCTTTACTTGCCCGCTGGGGAAACTTTATCTTCCCATTATAATTAGCATCAAGGCTCCCTCTGTCTAGAAGCCAGCCAGCAAGGGCACTCCAGGATGGTTGAGTCAATATGTCTTCTCTGCACTTCTAATACAGAAATGCGTACTGACTGACAAGTCATTTCAACAGGGCTTGACTCCCAGATTCCCATCCCTTCTTTGAGTGCAGACTCTTATGGAGGTAAGTGACGCAAAGCAGCTGCTTCAACTTACCTTCAACACATTTTCAAGGACTGAAAAAAACTTTTTATTAAAATGAAGGGAAAAGCTGGCACCTCTTTTCACTCTTTGTAGTGTTCATTAGTAATGTTACACTTAATTTTACAATCATTGCAAACAGGTAAAATGCTTTTAGTTAGCTGTTAATGGATGTTGATGTGAAATATTGTTGATGACAGTTGTACAAATCATTCCAATTTTTTTTTTCAAACAAATTATTCAAACAATGCCAACTGCTAAAATGCTGAAAATGTGCGATTCAGAATAGCAGAAAGTTGGTGACTGTACAAAAACAACTTCCCACAGAATGCTTCAACAGAATCTTGACAAAAGGCAAGAAAATAGGTTATATTCTGCAACATAATGCATGATAGCATTAAACTGAACAAAAAAAAAATAACTAAAAGAAAGAAAAAAGAAAACAGACAAAGAAAAAGATATTGCTTGAAAAAATCCAAGCAGTGCAACCACTCGGTGCTGGAAGCGTAATTGCTGCCTGGATTATTTTCAGGGGCAATGTTTTATCCACAAAGTGTTACATTCTTATAAAGGGAGAACTTTCAGGACTGGATGAGAGATGTAGTCTGCATAGCTTGCACATAGTTTTGATACTGAAGACCAATGTACATAGCTGCGTTCAACAGAGTTAAACAGTAAAACAGATAACAATCATTTTGTGTGGTAGCCCTATGGTTTTCTTGAATGGAATCAGTGGCAAACTGTGAAAAACAAATAACATATATCAATAAAATCTTTATCCCATAATACCTGAAGCTGAATCTGTCCCTTATCATCAACAAACAGGATTTCCACAGATTTAAAATGAATGTCTGTCATGTTAGAGCACTCAAAATACACAGTATTATCAAAACGTAAATATGGCTCCACATGTCCACAAGCCCTGTTTCCCTGTCACCTTTACAAAGATGGAGGGTTCAGATAATCGCTCAAAAAGTTACAAGTGAAAAGAAGTGATTAAAAGTGAACACTTTGCCCTTTAGAAGAAGAATGAGTCAAAGTCATATGAGAAAAAGCAGCTCACACTCTTTTCAATGCCACCATTAGTGACAGAATTATTTGTAGACGTGTTGCCATTAATGTGGCCACGCCCTGCATATTTCAGCTGTTCACCGTGCACTTTGTGCCCCCTTGTTACTGTGTTGGGAGTCCAAATACAGCCGCAATGGTGTCCCATTGCCTTTTGCCTCCAGTCTGTTTTTGTCCATCCTGACGCCGTAATGTATCCGCAAGTATAATGAAAACAAATAACACAAACCAGCCACTTCACTGGAGCTGATTACTGAGAAACCATGGATAGAAAGGATGAATTGGTGTAGCTGTATAAAGGTAACACAAGTGGAGCAGCTCTTTCTTTCACTCTGAAGGTTACAGAACAACAAGATTAAAGAAGCGTCAGTCTGCAGCGTTAAATGGCTGGCAATGAATGTATCTCTGCTAAGAAAATGAGAGAGCGACCAGGAGAGAAAATGGGAGGGTGTGCAAGGAATACTGGGAGATGAGGAACAATGGAGTGAAAAGTGAGAGAGATATTGGGGGAGTTTGGTGAGACATTAAGGAGGAGACGACAGTGTGATGATGGGTGAAGAGGCAAGTGATGGATGAGACAGAGAGCGAGAGAGAGAGGGAAACAGAAAGAGAGAGGGAGGACGGGGAAGAGCAATTGTGCTGTTCTTGACACCTCCACAGAAAACACCTTGGCAAGCTGTCAATCAGAAAGACTCGCTTGATTGATTTTCTCCTCTTTTCAATCAACATTTCACTTTGCGTCCCTCTCTTCCTTCAGAATGTG
Organism: Trachinotus anak; assembly: GCF_046630095.1. NCBI lineage: Eukaryota > Metazoa > Chordata > Actinopteri > Carangiformes > Carangidae > Trachinotus > Trachinotus anak. The sequence continues at coordinate 17,495,796 of NW_027273853.1, read as the reverse complement.
CCCTGATGCCAACGTTCTGCTTTTTTTACATCCTCTATGCTGCACACCAGGTTCAAACGGTGACTGTCGTATCAGTCACCCTGAAGCAGCAACATAAATTAGATAGAAATTAAAAATTTGGTCCTCTTCTCCAGTCAAGGGGGTGCATGGTTTACTGGTATTGATGATAACTATGGTATTTAGACAAGAGTAGGTCAAAACTTGGTGTATGGCTGGACCAACTATGATCAAATCCTGGCTTTATAACTGTGAGGTCATCTGACAAAATCGCTAAACACATAAATTAGACTGCTGTGATTTCAGCTGTATTAACTTCTAAAGTGATCACTCAGAGAGAAAGTTATCAGAGACAGACTATCTTTCTTTTTTTGTTGTTGTTTTTGCAGGTTTTGCTCCTATTACGCAGTGAGAGTGAGAGACCAGAAAGTGGGAGACAGAGAAAGGGGATAACATGCAGCAAAGTGCCTCAGGACAGACTCGAACCCAGGCTGCAATAGCAAGGAATATATCCAAATGGCATATGCTCCACAAGGTGAGCCTCGACATAGGCCATCTTTCTTATTATGTCTCTCACACAGCTCACAGCCTCCGTCTGGGAGCCACAATAATTTAGCCTTTATTTACTTACAATTCCTGAACGTAGCAGACTTAAATTGGAGGCAGGTCTTTATGTTTAACTCCCTCAGTTTGATATGTATTATTGGTCATAGCAGAATTTCAGTGCAAGTGTTTTCAGTTGCTCGTTTCCATGTTAAAGTTACTGTATTACATATTAATACGAACACAACACTTCCTGTAAGAATTTCAGATTAGGAGCCTTCTAGCATTTCACAATCTATTTCTTACCAGGGCTTTTGTTGCTGTGCAGCAGTAAGTGTATTGTCTCATTTCCAGTTCTCATTTCTTGTTTTCATGCTAATAAGACCGGCTCTTTAGCAGTTACCAATGACCTCTCTCTCTCCCTCGCTCTCTCCTGCTCTTTCTGCTCAGTGTGTCTTTTGTGCAGTTATTCCCCTGCCTCCTTTAGTAATAATGATAAATGTCATGAAAGTAGTTTATTTGCCATAGTTTAGGCGAGGTTCAAGGTATTGGAAGCACTCTTCCAGTTCCCTGCAGTTCTCTAAGCCCCCGGATGGCATCCATACACGGTCCAGCTATGTGCAATGTTAAAACCTTGTTTGTTTGTTGAATCTAGCAACAATGTGCTAAATTGGCATCACCACCCTAATAGAACCTGTTTGCACCAAAAACTCCAATTCAGTGATGAGGCACTCAGTCCCAGTGATGGAAATATGATCACTCAGTCAGTCAGTCAGGGATTTTCCAGATCATCTCATTATCTCAGATTATTTCAAAAATGAAAGATTGATATTGTGTTAATACACTTATGATAATATTGTGATGGCAGATGTTAGGCTTTATGGATCCTTTGTTTATCACTTCATCTGGTTGCCACTGTAATTGTTCTTTTTGCATGCTTTTTTCCACACAGAGCCTTGTGCATACCCTCTGATGATGAAATTTATGTCACATAGACCCTCACGTACTCATGGATGCGGACAATAAAACACTAGCTAACGCTAATACTAGCTAATACTACTATATTATATAGCTTTGACAATATTATTCACAAAACATGCTGTGGAGCAGTATTACAGTATGTTTCACCATGACAGGCTGAATGACAGTCACCTCCTTCTGATGATCAGATTCATGCAGTGTATGTATGGTAAGTGCACCTGCTTTGCTTCTGCATATAAACATACTGGCGAGTAAACTTATAAATCAGAAGGGAAAAAAACAATGAGTAAAGTAACCTTTTCATAGCCATCTAAAAGGTTAACAAGCAACCAATAAAGCCTGGGGCAAAGCCACTAGTCTCATTTGGAGAAGAACAAAAACATGCAGTGTGTCGATCGTAGATACAGCAGATATGGCTATGCTGTACACCTAAATAAGCGCCATAAAACTTCACAGTTGCCCTTCTATCTCTCAGTCCCCTCCCTTTCATACACACATTGATCTAATCTGGTTTCACAGCAGTATTTCTGAGACTGGGGATTTTCTAAGGAATAATGGTCTCTTATCTTTAAATGTGCTATCATATCATTTGAATTTATGCAGATGACAGTGTTTATTGCAGCAGTGGGCCTCTACACCCCTGCCAGTCTCCATTTTACACTTGTGCCGCTGACTCAAAAAAAAAAAAAACAGTGAGCGTGGACAGTGGGGGTGTGTCTGTGAGACAGAACCCATTGATTTCCATGCGGATGGATGAATAGATCAAATGCTTTTGCTTTTTCTCCTCAATTCCCCCAGCATCCACTAAGGCCAAGGCCAATCAAATAGCCACCAATTGTGTTGGTTTTTCAGTGAAATAGTGGGCCAAGTGGGAGCAGGTTTTATATTAATCAGAGAGACAAATGGGGGAGTGCATGTGGGAGGTGTCTTGGGAGAGAAATTCTGCTGTTATAAAGAGCGAGTGAAAAGAATAGCCAGCAAAAAATAAGAAATAAAGAGGAGTAAATATTAAATAACCATACAGAACATGAAAGACACAGGTTTTAAAGTAAAGAAAAAACCCCCACATAAAAATCAGCTTGTACTGCTTGTATGCAAAAAAAAAAAAAAAGTCAAGAATGAAAAATAGAAAACTGACAGCACATGGATGCATTGGTTTAAAAAATATATATATATATATGAAAAAGAAAACAGAACGTACAAGCAGAGAAAGTGGAAAATTACCTCAGGACGAGATATGTGCAATTTGCCCCTGTGCCAGCCACAGCAACATAATAAGGTGATAAAATCAGACAGCTTTGCTTGTTACTTTAGCAATAATATCTATCCATCATTCAGCATGCATCTTCACAGCTTACCAATGTGTCAATCACTCCATCCTTCTCACATCCCACCAGTACCAAGACTGTCCAGAAAGTGAAATCAATTACCTTCTTCTCCCACCCCACACCCAACCCCCCACCCCTCTCCCAATGTTCTTGACCCTGTTGCTTTGCAGCATTTACCATGAATATGAAATTCATGATGTAGATTACATTCCTGATTACAGAACTGCCGTCTTCCTTTTGCAATGTGAATGGTAGGTAGATGTAATCGGGGCCCTGTGGCAAAGGGGTCCTTATTTAGTTTGTGAGTGAAGATAGCAACAGGGAAATGAAAAACTCTGTCTCATTTCCTGTCTGCTACAGCCGCTATGAGGTTTCAAAGCACAAAATGTTTCTCTGGTGATACATATCACTCAGCCCTTAGATTCCAACCGTAAACCAAACATAAAATTGCTTTTTTCACTTTCTCTGTGGGCCACCATGAAGGCCTGTGCAGAGGAGGGCTTGTGAGGGGACCCATTATGCAAGGATCCATGCATTTCACAATTTCCTTTTGTCCTCAGCACGCTGGCCAGGCCTGGAAGTCTCATTCACCAGGGTCACACTGATAGCCATAACTCCAGGCCTAATTAGTCCAGAGGAAATATAGTAGTGTTTATTGCATTTTATATCCTGTCTGCAACAGATACAGGCTTCATAAATATTGTAAATTCAACATGCCCAGACGCCAGACAGTTATTAAAAATGAAAGCAATGGTTGACCTCGAAACACACCATACATTTCCTCCTGTTGTGCCTTGCACTACACCTGCATGGAGGAAAGCGAAGGATGAATAAAACCTAGAGGAGCCGCAGCATCATGTCAAAGATCCCCTGCTCCGCATTTTATCCCAACAAAAACAAGTGTTGATTGTCCAGAGCCTGCAGAGAGCCACCAGGGAGCGAGGCCAGAGATTAAGGCTGACAAGTTAGCCTCCACTTGTGAGGGAATGCATGTTACAAACATACAACACTGTCACATTCGGCGGAGTCCCTGGTGTGGAAGGAGACAATGCTGAATTGCTGATTTTTAAGACAGCCTGCTGTTCTTTGTATTGCAGCAGGTTGCTGGTTGTCTTGTGTAACTGGGCAGGGACTCAGCCATGTCAACTTGCAGTCAGTCTCTGAATGGCAGCACAAATGACTGAGAGTCCTGGAATATGATTGAAAATCAGTGGAGATATGGGGAAATATGGGGTATTTAAGACAGCTGTCCAAGAAACTGAAGAAAAGCACATAAATCTAAAATCGTTTTTATCCACAAAAAGACACTGAATATTTATATCTATACTGAAGAGTCCTGAATGATCACCAGCAGAGGCAGCCATTCCATTATAGCATGAGATTTTTGGATAATATGAATTAGTGCTAAGTCTGTCTTTGTACAAGGTATGGATCTGTTCACAGTTTAAAGAGGTTGTGAGTGAGGCGGTTACAGAGAGCCAGAAGTTGTGTTGTGAGTCTAATTCAATTCTGTGATGGGAGCTGTCTACTGTATTACCTCAGTGAATTATCTGCTCTCACCCTTTTCCTCTAACATTCAATCTAGGTTTCTATATAGGCGTTATCTCACATTGGCACAATAGCACAGAGGATACTGGTTACTGTGAGAATTTAACAATAATACGAACAGATTATGTAGCTACTCCAAACAGATGTGAATGGCATCCAAATTAAAACATAATATTCTTTTTTTCCTTGTTCGCTTCACTGTGTGGACCTGTCACAATGTTTTCAGTTGATTGCAAGCAGAAAATTCTTGGATTTAAGTTGCAGCCTTTTCTGTCTCATAACCTCCCCAGAGAGTATTAAGTGGGTAGGTTGTGAGTGTGTTAGAGCCTTTGGTCAGACCTGGATTACAAGGGCATCATGCATACACACACACATGCACACATGTACATAAGCAGCCGCACACACCCCCAGTCTTACCTTCTGTCACTAAGCTCCGTCAAATGGAAACATTTCAACAAATCAGTGTCAAGTGCAAATAAGACATCACCTAATCAATACTGTTGGTTTTTGTAAACACTACACTGAAATTGTCATTACACATTTCAATATGACGCTTGTAAGAACCTATGTTTAAAGGTCAAGGTTGATCAAAGGGCTTCTTTTAATCCTGTTCAGTGCTGCTCCCCAGTGAGTCATCAGCTGCATTTATATTCCATTCACTGACTTTTTAAACAAATGGTCAAATGCTATTTGTAAATGTAAAAAAAAAATGCTCACTGTTTTGTATGATTATACGTGTGCTTTGTGTGCTTTTTAGCCATGCTAGTGCCTGGGAATGACAATGCTGGTCTGTCAGTCGGTCAGTCCGCCACTTTGTGCCTGACTGAAATATCATAACAACTACCGGATAGACTGCCATGAGATTTATTACAAATATATCTATCGGGCACACAAGATGAATCCTAATAACTTGAGTGATCCCCTGACTTTTCCTCTAGCTCCAGCATGAGGTTGACATTTGTGGTTTTGAGTGAAATGCCTTGACAACTATTGAATGCACTGCAGTATAACTTGGTACAGACATGGTCCCCTCAGGAAAAGTTGCAATAACTTTTCATCTAGTGCCATCATCAGCTAAAAAGTGAACACCTGTTAAAAAAATAAATAAAATAAAATAAATCTGATATTCATTCCATAAGCTGCACCTTCTGTTTCAAGCTATTTGGTAAATGTTAGCATGCTAGCATGCTAAACCAAGATAGTGACTACGATAAGATGGTAAACGCTCTACCTGTGAAACATCAGCTTGTTGGCTTTGTCACTGTAAACATATTAGTATGCGGACGCAAACAGTTTGGTCTAAGCACCACTGTACTGTTACCATGACCAAGTTCAGCTGTTGGTTATTGTTGCATGCATGCATACAGTCATGCATGGCTGCACAAGGTCAAGAAAAGGTCGTGTCACATGTCATTGCAAAGACTGTCGTTTAATCTCCTTTGATTCGCATTAATGAACAAATCTTATGCTTCATATGTAAAGGTCAAGTTTATTATAAATAATACAAGCTCCAATAAAAATAAAAATAAAAAAACTAATTAAAACATTCATATGACATTAAAAAGTTGCTATATAAATCCTCTTGCAAGAGCAAGAAATGGTTATTTTTTTGGCACCTATAAAGTGCTGCTAAATCACTACAGACGTCGACTTGAACTTGAAATACCCTCCCTCTGTTGCTTTTCTGCAGTCTCCCTACTGTCCCTGTCCTCATCAGGATTCAAGCAGGTAAAGTAGAGATGAGGAGCTGTACAACCAAATTGAGTTTTTCGGCAGCATACGTGGAAGTATATAGCGTCTGTTTGTCCCTGTAAATCCCACTGATCCACCTCAAAATCCAGTGTCGACCACAGAGGGCTCTGTCTGGGTCCCCAAGCAAGCCCTGGCAGGTGGTGGCCTCCTGAATATTGGCAAGGTGATTGTCTGCCACCATGGGACAGAAGGGGTAACTCCTGAAATGTTGCTCTATAGAGTGACAGTCTGCATACTGAAAACACATTTTTCTGTCTTTATTTTTCTCTTTCTCGTTGTATTCCTGCCTTACTATTGTGTGTTTTCATAACTGCATCATTATGTTCCAACATAAATCAGAACTGCCTGTTCCAAAAGCTATGAAGGTGTTTTGAGGGTGTTTTGGGGGAGATCTGGTGGAGAAGAAATGAAATTTACACAAACCTTTTCTGTACATGTACATACCAACAAGAGTAAAAGGACGTAACCATGAATCACATCCACCACAGTCTATTTATCTAAAGCTTTGCATAACATGACAGACCAGAAATCTCCATTATGACAATAATGCAAAGCTCGCTTACAACAGCAGGGCTTCTCCTCTATCTTCAAAGCTATGAAATGTACTTACTATTGCAGCTATTTTAGACCAATTGCTCGGTTGTCTCCCTCTGTTTGTCTAACAAGTGAAAGCAAAGCCAAATACATAGAGTGTAGAGCTGCCTGTTCTTTCCCTCAGTTCTCCTTGCTGGGAGTGTGTATGTTCACTCATGTATAGGGAGCATGTATGTGTGTCCAGGCCATGTGTCTGTGTGTGTGCGTGTGTGTGTGTGTGGTGTGTGTTCAGTTTTGCAGAAATTTGGTGGTCTGTGTGCGGCCACCACCATGACTCATTAGTGCAATGGGACTACTGGATGAGGCTCTTTGCCTCTGATGTAGTAACAGTGACACCCACAGGAGGAGAGATATATTGACCTTCCTGCCAGAGGGAAACAAATCCCCACCACCTTCACTGATTATACCCTGGGTACGAGCAGTTCATGGAGACATATTGGGCAAGGGCAAAATAATAAAATATTAATGGCACCAATTTTTTATCCCTATCTTAAATAGGCCAGGAGAAAACTTTCTTAGTAAGGGTATTACAAATGACATAATATGGTTTGACCGGTGGCTGTGTACTCCACAGTGCTTTACAGTAGTCTGTCTCTCTCTGCACAAAGCAAATCTGTTCTTTCATTTGGCATCAGGGTAACTCTTAAAGAGAGCAGTCCCAAAAGACGCTTCCTGTGCTCTCTGCTATCCTTTCACGATGTGACACATAATCTTGGGAACTATTAAAATGATCATCATCTATAAAATATTTTTGGCTCATGGAGAACAAGTGGGACTGCAGTATATGAGAAGTGTGTTTACTAAAGTGAGTTGGAGCTCAGGGCTAAACACAGTAAGCCAGTTCCTGAAAAGCAGGAGGATCTGTGATTGGTCCTCACCAGGAAAAAAAACTGTTCCTGTGAAAGTGTTGTTGCTATGAGCACTATCCCCAGCACAAATTAGTTTTTTGATTATTTTAGACCTGAGACATCAAATTACTTAAATCAAAGCACATATGATAAAATGTCATCATAATTATATTTTTACCAAGGTTAAAATGCTACTGACATTTTTATTTGCGGTTGACTACTGCAGCTGAGATTATATCCACATAATCTTTGAATTTATTAGGTCCTCCTGCAGTGGTGGAAAGTAACAAGGCACATTTACTTAAAATACATATTTAGGGTATAATTCTGAGGTACTTGTGTTACACAAGCATTTTTCATGCTACCTTATACTTGTATAATGTACTTTTTACTCCATAGCATTTATTTGGGAGGTAAGATTAAAAAAGTAACTTTAACAGCCGTAAGATTAACAGTAAATTACCTTATATAATTCTTTTTGAAATTACCTCAATTTCAAACAGCTACAGTGTTAAAATACCTCTTGCACATTAATACATCAGTAACAATAGCGCAATAATATATGATGCAATAATGTACTAATAACAAACACTAACCGCAGTTTTGATATTTTACATACATTTTGCACTATACTCACATGTTTTATTTTTAATGGAGTATCTTTCATCGTGATATTGCTATTTTTGCTGAAGTAAATGAGCTGAACACTCTGTGTCGATATCATGAGCACACCATGGCACTGTACAGCATTTGTACTTGTTTGTTTGTGTGATTATAGACATCAACACAGGATCTAGGATAGGATTAGGCACATAACAGCATAGAGAAGATGAAGTAAAGTGAATCATCTGTCACTCTGGTTTCCATCTGCCCATGAAATGGACAAATTACTCTGCCCACCATCCAGGCCTGAAATAATACCAGTCAGGTAGCTTACAGTCGCCTCCTCTGTTCTCACTGTGCACATTTAGGCTCCATTTGTCATCAAAAACATCACTTTCTTACCTTTTAGCATGGTCCCTATCAATTACCAATCTGGCTAAGCTAAAAGTTCGTTTGTTGTGGATGTCCTGTGAATGGCAAATGTTGCCCATACGATTTCAGCTGTGTGTTCTCCAGCTGCTGTCTACTTGGCAGAGCATTGAGCTCAAATGGCTAAATGGCCATGTCGCTTCTTGAATCAGGGTGGTAAATGTAATATTGCGACAAGCCAAGGGTCAGTGTTTCTCAGCAGTAGGACATTTAGCTGCTGTGTTATTTAGAAAAACATTGCAGAAGTTTCAGCCCATCATGGAAACAGTGCTTATTATATTCAAACCCTGTTTTGTTGCCAGCTGTAAAGAGTGTAGATTTTATTTTTTCATGTGTAAAGTGCATCTGTTTGGTTATTGTCTTACAGTCGTGCTTGTAATTTTTATTTTATCAGGTTTGCCGCAATTGATCAGTTTTCTTGCCTTTAAAAAATGAAAGTTTGTGAGTATGGGGTAGGTTTATTTGACCGTGATCCAGTGGGATAAATATAAATTATTAAAATATTGAGTGACTCCAGTTGTGAACAGTAACAGAACAACAACAACAAGTGCTACACTATGAACAGCTGTGCCAGATGGAGGCACTATGTCTATGTCTCTCTCCTCTGTTTGATTTGTTCTCTCTCAGCCTTGTCACCTGGGTGTTACTGTTGGTGTCCCACAAACAGTGCACCTGCAAAACAGTAGTGGGGGCAGGCTGGGGCTTGGGGGTGCCCTTTTATCTCAATCTTCATCTCTCCTGTCGGGGTAGCACCAACTGAAAGACTGTGGTCACGGCCCTTGCCTCTCTGCCACCACAGGCAGCGGCAGCACCTGGGGGGAGAATGAGCCTGTGCTTTAGTGCCGCACGACCCCTGTGGCACTAAAGCCTATTTATTCATGTAGAATCACTTTCTCACCCATACAGACACAAACAGCGGCACACTAATGCATGTCAGTATAACACTGGGCTTAATCAAATCAGAATATCTGGTTTATTGAATAGAAAATCAGTGGCATCTTTCTCAATTAAATGTGCTGCTTTTAATCAGAACAAAACACAGAAAGCAAGTGGCTTTGTACAGTTCAGATAAGAGTCATACATGGGTAATGTACTCAATCATCATACAAAATGTTACCAAAGACATATGTGTCATTGCAGTGAGTTTTTTCTGCTTCTCTGAAAGTTTAACAGAACCCTGAAAAGGTCTTGTCCTTTTGGTCCTGCTCCACTTTGCCATCCACCAATTAAATGTGAGGTGACGGGAGCTGACATTAAATATGCATGGCTTCAGTCTGAGTACGCAAATGTGAACACATTCTTCTCAATGTTTTAAAGTACAGTGAACCAACATGCGTGCTGGAGAATGTGTTCCGATTTTCTGCAGTATCAACTCCTGTCGAATCCTGTCATGCACGCTTAGTTTCTCTTTCTAGCACAAACACTCCTCTTATTTTCCTTTCTTATCCCCTCAACAACACAAAAACTCACTGTAGATAAACACACTTCCAGGTACATCAGGGGACAGCATCAAAGAGTGACACATAAAACTTTTAACACAGAATCCAGAGCCTTTGCAGGCTAAGGGAACAAAACTGAAGCCTTCTAAATAATAACAGCACTAAAAAAAAAAATTCCCTGGGAAGTCATATCATTAATGAGGTGCTAACACACAAATCTAACCTACATTAAATTAGCTTACACATGCTATTTGCCTTCACCTCCCAGGTTTCCAGCCTTTGTAAGCCATTTGTTTCTACAAAGAAGCACAGAGACACAGACTGTAGCTACATGAAATTAATTACAGTGCTGCATGCTCTCACAGTGGGCCACAAATACTGAAAAGCTGACAATTGCACCCAGCTAACAACCCCCCCAACCACACACACATCAACCCCACAAACACATTCCTTCTCCTTCACACACACATTTTAGTTCTTTGTTGGCAAAGGGCTCTTTTACCCAAAGTATTTTGTATTGTGTTTAATCCCCTCCTAGACTTACTGACATAAAATCAACAAATTCACCAAATATTAGCGTTCAGCAAGTATTGTCTGCATATCTCTCATGGAGGGGTAGTTTCATTTTATTTATCCAAAAGTCATTTATTTATCCATCTCTTTCTTGCTCCTGAAGGAATTCTTGACAGTTTTATCAGTGAAGTTGTCAGCTTCACATCTATGTAGATAATCTTTATGGATTTACTTGCTGTTTTTTTTTTGTTTTGTTTTTTTCTTTTCTTAAGCTACGTATTTTTCAGAGTGAAGGCCAGGTCACAAAAGAAAGTGGCACAACAAAATGAATCACTGTGTCTTCACAAAATATGTGATTCAAGAAGCTTGGTCATGTAGTGAGTGACTGTTCTCAGGGCTAATTGGTGAAGAAGATAACACGCCAACACACAAGCCAACCAGAACATGCTACCACTGCTCAGTCACAGTAGCTCCTCAAGCTTAATTAGATTTTCTGCCATTAAATCCCCATTGGCATTTTGTTCTCAGTGCTGTATTGTGTTTTATTCAAAAAAAGCTTTTTATTGAAGAAGGAGGAAAAGCTCTCAGGACTAATGGCCTAGCTAACTGCTAGCAAGCTCGTTAACTTGATCACTAACTGCGAGATAAGTTCATACAATTTATTCAAAAGACATATTCATACTCTCGTCAACTAACTGCAAACCATTTCTCTTTTGTGAAGCAGTTTTTAGGTTTATAAAAGGGTGGTTTTGTCATTTTGACAGTCAGTGCTAATGGACACAAATTTGCTCATCAATGTTCACCAAAGATGAAAAAATAAAATAAAATTAAAAACGCACAAATTGACTTGCCACTAATTGAAGCAATGGCATTGGAATTAAATTACTTCTGCAGAGAATTTTGGCAATTGAAATGTTGGTGTAACCAGTCCTCATGTCTTTTCAAGCCATTATTATAAAGTGTTGATATAGACTTGCTCAGTTGGTTAAAATATATTCTCGTTAGTAAACAGGGACCTTGACGCTTCTGGCAGAATGTTGAGTCTATCAGCATTTTTTTTGTTTTTTCAAACTTAGCTAAAACTCTGTTCTATTTTACAGCTATTTTTATACCATAAGCTTTTGTGGTTGCCAGGTGTCGTAATATCAGTCTGTTGTGCTGTGGCATTTTGTCTTGGGCCTCTGGCAGCGAGGGTCAGTTACAGCTGCGTCAGGTGGCAGAAGCTGGTGAGTTAGTGCATCATCCTCACCTTCCTGGCAGGACACCACCAACTAGAACATGATAGAATGACAAACAGAGGACAGGTCATCCTCTTTTCTTCCTTTCACTCTTATTTGACAGGACACATAAAAGTATTATGGGTATAAAACCTGAGCACAGAAATGTAAATGCTTTCAGCTCAAGTCACTCCAGATACAGCAACATAGTAATGAATGCTGCCACCAGAGGACACTTAATTGCCTATAGACAGGCGCATGGTGAGATGTGGGCAGACAAAACCATTAAGGCCTTTTCAGCTTTCTAGATTGAGAAGGACAGCTTGTCTTACCCGCAAAAATCTGTTGTATTCTTCCAGATTAAAATAAGTGCAGAATTAAACTAGGAATGATCATCACATTGGCTTTGTTTTGTGTGATCATCAAATGCAATTCAGGAGTGTGACAATCAAATTAGTGGAAATGAGAGCTGACTCGCTGTTCAATTAAAATCAGGCTCCAGTTGTTTCTGAAAGGGTTGCTTGTCAATGTAATTGAATTGTATCACCAGGAAATCATGCATGGAAACGATAATTGTACAAAGTGATTATTTTTACCTTCTCAAATTCACAACCAGTGGACATTGCAATCAGAATATTTTCTAAGCTTTAGGAATGGATAGTGGCAGAGAGTCCTAGCAGGGCCTGCCAAGCACAATACATTTGTTTGACTCAATCTGTCTCTCAGCTCCACCCAGAGACCGAGCAAACAGCTCTGTCTCGCTCGGAGAAAACACAGCCAGTATGCCTGCAGTGAGAGAGAATTCCATCAAAATGAAAGGCCTTATTAGTTGTGTCAAACACTGATATTCACGATGGCAAAGTGCAAAGAATACAGATAGCATTACATGAGCATACAGCAGGCCATATCAACAGCTCAGGGAAAAGGGCCCCAGACAATAACATGAGGGATGGTGTGATGGCAGGCATATGAAAGGCATCACAGATGACGTCTAATCTGTATTAAAAGACCTGGGCTGGCTGTAATCACCTCTCCATCACTGTGCTAATGGAATCCAAAGGCAGATAACAGACGCAAGGGAGCAAGAAGGGTCAAAAGCAGCACAACACACAAAAAAGCAAAAAAGACAAACACAAAAAAACTCCTCATAATAGCAGGCAGACATAACCCTCACAGCAATTGTGAAGGCCCAGACAGAGCAGGCTGAAAGGAGAGCAGAAGGCACCTGTCAAAGATAGGGTAGGGTATACGATTATGTACTCCCCTGTGTTCATAAAAGGGAATTTCAATCAATTTGAAGGAGCCAACACTATTAAATATTGACACTCTCCTCCCCCTGCTTGCCTGCTAACTCTTCCTCCTCCTTGGTTTGGCAATCACAGACACAATGTTGATCATAATTAAACAGCAAGACACCCTTTTTCTTGCTCATTTGTGCTGTTAAGTAGACTGCCAAGATTCTCCTCTTTACAAGCTAAATACAGCTGCTAATGGAGGACATCACCAGTAGCTCGCAAGCTAAGACTGTAACTCCATGACTCTAGCATTAGCAGTAGTAAAACATTAATTAAAACCTTAATAGTGACTCTCTGTTTAAAAACCTGTGCTGCTTCAATCTGAAAAAGGCACCTACAGGATAAAAAAGGGCCCTTCTTTGTGTGCAAACATATCCTTTTTATTGGCAGTCAGGGGTGGTGGTCCTCATTTTAAGAGGCACTTGAGCTGCATAACATCTCACCACAATCACCATGTGTCATATTAAACATAAGCAGTTATACTAATGAAGTCATTAAATCAGCAAATAGACAGTAAATAGCCCAGCATAGACTCCAGGCATCATACAAGTGTTAAAGCAGCTTCAAAACACCACTTTTAACAGTACATCTAATCAGTGACAGGCATGTGGGTGGTGCTTAACTTATGGAGGGCAATGCAGCAATAACTTGGAATGAATGCTTAGTTTTAAATATGTGTAGTGTTTATTTGCTGTTAAAGGAGATATTTCTTGCTTTTTGACTTACTTTCTTTTTTGAGAACCTGTGTTTAAGGTGATCAGTAGATTGATAGGTTTTAGCAGCTGCAGTAATGTGCAACATACGTACGTCCAGAGAGAGAGAGATGAATCACGAACCGCAGTTCTACATCAGTACTGCTCCCAACGGCAGCTGTGGCTCAGTAGGTAGAGTGGATCGTCCACTACTCGGTAGGTTGGTGGTTTGATTTCCGGCTCCTACTGTCTGCGTGCCGAAGTCTCCTGGGGCAAGACACTGAGCCCCAAATTGCCCCTGAAGTATCATCTGTATGTGAATGTGTTTACGCAAGAACCAAGCATCTTCAATGTGGAACATTTGACGTTCCCCACCACTGGAACAGGGTTTTTGGCTTGCTGTGTGTAGATAAATGGATGGATGCATGAGTGGATTATATTATGATAAGTTCAGAGTTGATGCACCTTGAAGTATGAAGTGTATTGTTAGTCTCCCTTGTCACTCCTCTTGATGAGCAGCCTACCTTGAAAATGGTGTCTGGGCTGCAGCATCCACAGATCCACCGCAGACAGAAGCAGAGATGAGCACAGACACAGACAATAACCAGTGCCAATGATTGTTAGTTTTGCTGTTCTTTATATTCTTACAGCTTTTGTGATTTCTCTTTACATGTAGACAAGACAATCAGCTCTTGACATGTTTTAGCAACAGGTAGCTACACTACATGTCTGACACCCACAGCTGCAGATGGGGAGGAGGGGAAATTGACAGCGGGGAGGAACTGAGAGGAACTAACAGTGTCAGGGAGGAGGGAAGAGTGTTATACTTAGCTTACTCTGACATGCGAGTCAGTGTATCAGGCTATCATGGGGCTTCCCTCACTCGACAATGCTGGTTGTCATCCACCATGGCCATACTAAATGGAGTATCAGAAGTTTATTTTTATTCTTGCTTGTCAGCGCAGACCATTACGGGGCTGATGTAGCCTAGTTAGACCCTTAGACATCTACACACAAAGTCATATTTACAGTGTGATATTAATTATGTCCTGTTTATCTAATTGTTGTTTCAAAGTAAAAAAAAGTTGTGTTTTGGTTTAGCTAAAAATGTCATAGTTTAGCTTAGATAAGAAAGGTATAATATGTTACATAATTTAGTAACATATTATGTTACTAAATTAAGACATTGCCGCCAAAAATTCGCCTCAATCTCCTCAAATAATCCAGACTGATTCAGCCAGATGTCAAATGCTCAGTAGTCATTGATTGTGTGGTGGAGGCAATTACAGGCCACTCAGTGTCAAAGAAACACAGCCACTTTCCAGAATACCTCCTTTCACTCTGATTTTACGCTTACTGCAGCATATTTGTAATTACACATGCTAATCAAGGTGGGAGTTCACAGTAAGCCATTCCATTATGTCAGCATCTCTGAGAGGCAACAGAGAGTCAACAGCTAGATCACCTCTGTACCATTTGGCAGAGATTACAGAGATGACCCTCACCACTCCACAATCCTTGCCTGCCACTTTGCTGTGTTAGACAGTCAACATCGAATCACACACTTGCTGTTGATTGAAGAGGTCTACATTACATGGAACATGTATGAGCTAAACACTGACCTGAACTCAAGATCAAAGAATAATGTCAGGCTTCAAGGTTGGAGCCTTGTAATGGAAGATGTGGCGAGAATTAAATACAGGTCGAGATGTAGCCTACCTTCCAGAGCAGGTGTTCACCTCCCTCTGGGCCTAAGAAAAATTCTGCCAAGGGGCCTTCCTACCTGACCCATGAGCCATGTAAACAATTTTCAAACATAAAATACTATTTAAATTATGCCTTGGCTGAATACCTCATGGTTGTTATTTACTAAGTGATGTGCATCCATATTGCCCAGTCTGCCCAGCTAATCAACATTTTCAATTCAATGTTTAATCAATAGTCAATGTCAATCCATTGCCTTTCATCTTGCATTAGTCTAGAATTATAGCTAACCCTTGGCTGACAGCCTCGATAATCATTGTTTTAAAATGATGTATGTATATATTGTGCTTAGAGTGTCATGTGGTGCATGCGCATATGGATGCATGTTCACGCGCAATGCAGTTATCATTGAGCGCTTAGGCCAGCTGGCTGTTTCAAGTGCTCTTGTGGGACATATGAGGGGCTCCTGGGGGCCCGACCAACTCTGGTACATTTAATACTAATAGCAGGACAGCTATGCAATCTGCATGTTGATCATGTATAAAAATGGCAATACAGACTGTTTAAAAGGGAATCATTTCCATAATCGCACACATAATATGCATTTAATATCATGTATAGCCTACCTAATTAAACGGCAGGTGAATGCTCTTCAAAGGCTCACTGAGAAACTGTTGCATGTACTCTCATGGATTAAGAAATACTTAACTTTTATTGAGTTTTCCGCTCTTATCTGTACAAATTGTTAAAACTCAGTGAATGTAATTTGCTGTCAGAGCCTCGATTAAAGGAACCATTCCCCGTGAAATAACATAGTGGTCGTCTCAAAGTCAATACAGCATGGAAAAATTCTACCTGTCTAATTCCAGCATAATCAGAAAAAATGAGGATAAACTGATATTAATGAAGATCCATACGCACAATTAAACAACCTTATTTTGAAATAACAAGAATGCCATTACTATGCTCTACTCAAAGGATACCTCCTTTAATATGCCAGACTGAATTCTGACAAGACAGTGGAAAATGTTTTGAGTGGAGACAAGAAATTTCTTCAAGCGAGGCTATTATACTGGTTGAAAGTTACTCAGGCACAGCTGTGCTTTCAGCTAAATGCTAACATCAGTATGCCAACAACTGGTAATGCTAATACACTGATGTTTATCTGGTGTAATGTCCACCATTGTCACCATCTAGCGTGTTGGCATGCTGACCCTATCACTAAACACAAAGTACAGCTGAGTTTGTTGTTAGTTTGCAGTTGTAGTGCTAAATGAGAAGGGATGTGATCACCAAATGGGAATCTATCCATTTGTAGTTACGTCTCTGGTGAATGCACATTTCTTTATAATCAGTTTTGGTCTTCACCAGCTATTTAGGAGAATATGGTGCTCTTCTAAATGCTCCGCTATGTTCAGTTGCTAATTTCTAACTTTGTCTGTTTGCAGTAGTAAAAAAGGAGTGACTAATGGTTTCATTTGAGCTTTTCAATCTTGATGCAACATTGAAATAATAGTGAGCAGTGAGGCAGAACCAAAACATTAAAGTTGCTGAGCGGGTTATAAAACTAAAGATGCTAAAATGCTCCATTTGATTCGCTGTTAATATAAAAGTATTGATATTTACTTGTATAGGTTAAAGATAATACTGTGACTGTGACTTTAGAATAGCTTCTTTAAGGCCAGTTTTGTGTGTGGTATTAATTATTTGTTTAATTAATATTAGCAACATTATACCCTCTATATAATATCTGGTGCAAAATCAGGACCACCAGCATAGCCTTTGGCGCTGTAACACTCATTCCCACAGCTGCTACCTGTCAAACCGGCTGTGCCATCACTCATTACAATAAGAAAATATGACACTCAGTGAAAGAGAGCTGTATGAGAGGAATATCTTTCATCATGCTCTTGTGGTACAGTGGGCAGTGCCTAGAAGCCCATAAAATTTAATCATGATGATCAAGTGGTGTTATTGACTGTAGTTGTTGCATGCAGTGTCCGATGTGTTTGGACAGTCAAGAGCCTCTTTGGATGAAACAGTTTTGTTTTTTGTTTTTTTATGTTGAGGTATCTTGTGCACACTCAACTGCTTTTTAATCTTAAAAATAATCAACAATGTGATTAATTGGAAACCAAATATGGGATCCTATCTGAGACCATCAGTTTCACTGTGTAGTTTACTGATGTATGGTATCGATTGCAACAGGGAGCCCTCTAATCAGAATCATGGTAAAATCAATAGCTGGCGTTGCCTGAGGTCCTGTTCATGCTTCAGTGTACACATCTGAGGTAAACTCCCGGGTGCTGAAACAGTCCAGCCATTTACTTAAAGAAAATCGAGACTCACTGCAATAGGAAGGACTACGGAGATAAACTGGAGGAGACAGACAGAAATAAAGGAAGGAAAGCACTGAGACAGGTGAAGGAGATTAGGGGTTTTTCAGCAAGGGGCTGGAGAGTTAATGAAAACTGATATGCATATTTTCTTACTCAAAGACTCATTTACACCTGCCATTAAAATGTGTCTCATATTCACATTCTATCTTGATATGATTTTAACCTGATTACATTTAGATAGAGGATAAAAGATGAAGGTGGCCATCTGAGAAGCTGTGTTATTGTGTTTGCTTGCTTTTCGAAATGGGGGAAGAAGCCTTCGACAACTGGAATGCCAAAGACAACAACAGAGGACAATGCTGATTTTTATATAGCTGGCTAATGGCTACTAGCTGCCTAGCTGCTACCTCACGGCTTTGAAACATTTGCACACGATTACATATTTCCATCCATGTAGTTTGTGCATGTGGTGTAACTGGTCACAGTGTGTCCCTGGCCAGTTCCACAGGGGGTTTGGCCGATCAGATCAAAATCAGTCCTCCGTGCGTCTTGGGTGCATTTACACTTATACTCTCATGTGGTCAACCACCATCCCATTCCAATCCAATCAACTTTAAAGTGATAGTACAGGTTATTTGACATGGGGTTGTGTGAGGTATCTATTACCTGCAGTAGATTCGAATCAGTGCACTCTCAGTTTACAGAAGCAGCCAGGAGCACCAGTGCAGAAGCTGAGTGATGTGCTTCTGTGCATGGGGCCTAGTAAGTTCACTTGTGAGTAGGAATATGGTAGTTAAACTGCGGAAAAATGCAGTTCCAATGCAAAGGACTGATTTACAGCAAGATAAAGCGGTGAAAATCTGATATTGTTTTTTTTTCTGTGGGTATTTTTTTAGATGGCTAAAATATGATTTTTCTGCTGACCCCGTCCACAGCGGCACGCCACTCAGCTTCTGTGAGCATGCTGATATGAATCTACTGCAGGGAATATACTGACTATAGATACCTCACACAAGCCCACTTCAAATAACCCAAACTATCACTTTAATGACAGGTGTAAATAGGGTAAGATTTGCAAATCAGAATCAGCTTTATTTGCCAAGTATGTCAAGACAGACAAGGAATATTTTTCTGGCCATTGGTGACTGCCAACCAATACAGTAACCTACAAAATGTACATATTATTATAGACAATACACAATGTACAAGCAATATACAGATTTTTTTTTTTTTTAAACCAAAAAAAACAATACACATATTGTGCAACTCTGTGTGGTAGTGCAAAAACAAAGTGCATCATCTATGGGAATGAAATTGTTCTATGAGTGATCCAACAGGCTTCCAGGAAGCAGGGGAGGATCAACAAGCTACTGACCTCAACCAGATGCACAGGCAAGATTCAGCCACACAGTTCTCCCACTGTTGTCACATCTCACTCGCTCTGCACTCTGTTCCTCCTCTGTGTCATGATCCCTCCATCTCCCCCGGGAATGAGTTACGTTGTGTGTCTACTGACAGCATTCCCCCTGTTGGCAGAAGGGAGAGGCAGGGTGAGGGAAGATCTAAGCTTATCAGCTTAAAACATGGCATTAGGTTGCCTGCTCAACATATAACAGTCACAGCCCATGAACTGTGACATTATCCTGAAGACAGTTAAATGAGGAAGACCTAGAAGAGCTCAGAGGAGCTGCAGAAAGACTCCAGGGTTTCCAACAACATCTGGTCTGGTGCCAGAGTATCTGAGGCAGTCTGCGCTCCTGGCATGCTGCCACCTACCAAGGCAACTAAACCATGCTGCTCACCTACACAGAGAGAGGAGAAACATATTTAGTGGTGAAGGGAATCCAAGAACAAAAGCAACAAGATGGAAGAGAGGGATTTGGAGCAAAACATGGAAGGGACACTGTGGATTCAACAACCCTGTTTCTCATAAAATTCCTTTATATTCCAGTAATTTGCTTTGCCAAATATGTTTTTGAGCTTTTCTGCCTGGAGTGTGGTAATTGGCATTGCTTCTTCCAATCCAGATGTCAGACAGGAGTAATAGGATGATGGTTATTTGTAGGCTCAAGTGTGCGTACAAGGGCAAGTTCAAGGCAAAGGACTTTGGCATGAGAGATCAGGATTGTACTTAGCTACACATTGTCCCAGCAGACGCAGAGCAATATTAGCATTTAATTGGAGTCATGCATCTGGCCACCTGATGAATGTAAGTATATTATTCATTCCTTTTAGGTCTGAAATCAGCTGAAAGAAGCTAAAATGCTCTGTAGAGCTGAGGGAAACAGTTTAGTCGGGTGATAATTGTCAATACAAGCGACTCCTTTCACCTTACGTGTAGTAATATTATCAATAGGAAAATATTGCTTAGTGTAGCTTTAACAAAGACCATGACTTTCCCCCCATGGGGTCCAGCTCAAGGGCCCCACAGGGGTGTGGATGAGGGCTGGACAAGTGCTGCTCTTTAACTTTTCCCACCCAGATTTAATCTTGCCGGTCTGGGGCTGGAACCAGTGACCTTACAGTCACAAGCTTGCTCCTCTAACCATTAGGTCACCACTAAAGCAATTCAAATGACTGCTGTCGAGTGAAAACAATAATCCTGGATGTAAAAACTGGCCTGTGGTATTGCAGGTCAACCGCAACAATGTTAAACAAAGTAAGGTGGAAGTACCCCACCAGCACTCTGTACCCATCACCACAAGGGGAGCAATTACTGTAACATTAAATAGTGATAAACACCGCTGCACAGTGATCGTCAGAACATCAGAGCTGTCACCACGTCATCCGTCAAAACCACGCTTCAGGGTAGCAACAGTCAGGTAGTGATACATTACAAGGAACAGAAACAGGTGCTACCGCAGATTCTAATTACTTTGTTCTATCAATTATGTACAAATCCTTGCATGGCCTGGGGTCTGCCACACACTGCTGTGCCTCCTACTCTCTGCACCATCCCAGCTGTGGCTACATAGCAGTCAGTGCTTTTCAACAGTGCTTTGTGCAGATGCCTTGAGGGGACTGGAAAAGGTTTATTTTTCCAAGGCTGAATTCATACGGATGGAGCACTTCTCAAAAAATAAAGAGAGGGGAAAAAATCCATTCTGCATATCCCACTGACATCTGAATTTCTGCATTATATCTTCTTCAGCAACAGGAGCAAATTTTTTTCTCTTCTCTCGGCCCTGTAAGCATCAGTTTAGACACACAGGTGTTCTGCTGTTTTGTGTTTTCAAGCTGTAACGGTCTTCCAGGCACTTGTGGTTTCTGCCTTTGTTTTGCACACTCCTCAAGTTTTCTCTCAGTGCACAAAAACATTATGCTAATGAGTGGGTACACATCTGTTTCCAGCTCAGTTTTTCTCTAGGTGCTTTGGCATCTGTGTGTCACTCATATAGGGGATATGCTTTTACCTACAGTAGGTCAACTCTTTAAAACCCAGGCGTATACACAGGAATGTCAGAATGTATTCATCCTTGTTGAAGAATGATGTTTTGTTTCTCCTTTCTTTTCCCCTTCCCTCATGAAACAGCATCATAGTATGATAATGCATTTGGTTCAGCGTACTGTGGGAATTAATGACTCACACTCCCAGCACAGCATGTTATTCAGCAGGGAAGGAGTGTCAGAAGGATCACTGAAACAGATAGTGTTGACTCTTATGCTCATGGTTTATGAGGTATTACCGTGATGTATCCAGCGAGGCTCTGGATCTGTGTGTGTATGTGTGAGGCAGGCTGCAACTAATAGCCACATTTGTTAAAATGCGTATAAGGCTTTTTGAGCAAGCTGTAAGAGTAGTCTGACAGTATTTAAAGGATCAGACGATTTTTGATGCCAAAAATAAGTGAAACCATGAGGGGGAAGAGAAAAGGAAAAAGCTTCATTCGTGAAGGCAAAACTGGTAACACAAGAAAAAGAGGAGGAAGGAAGGAAGACACATCAGATACAAAAACAAGGCTTTTAATTAAAGCCAACAGCAGCAAAGTTGAGAATGAGAACCTAGGCTGTAGTGAATACTCTATACCTACATAAGGCATGCACACTTATGTATGGCACCACATTTGAAAGGACATGCTCTTTCTTATGGAGCAGTGCTTGAATAAATATTTGTTTTCACTTTAGAAGTGGTTGCCCTTGACCTATTTTTCTTACTAATGGAGGATCAGAACATACTGCCCCATAATTAACAAAAAGAAAGAAAAAGTTTGATTAGGTCCTGTAATCCGCCTTAGAAAGATTGTGTAAATTAGAAGCCCTAGTCATTGAGAATAATCTAGAAAAATCATTTCAATCATCTACATGAAGTTAATTATCTCAGCCATTAGAAAATGGTTTTGCGTAAGGAGGAAATTATTTTAGTAACCACAGATCATTCATTATGAGATCTTAAGGAATTTCAGATGTCCAATTTCCAATTTAAGTTTGACTGCAATTAAATGATTGTTTGCATCTGTTCCAATTAATATAAAATTAAGATAAGATCATTAAGACCTATTTTGCTTTATTTTTCCAGACTTTACTACTATTAGTTTCAAAACATACAGCTGGTGAATGTGTTTTATTCAGTTTTCTTTTTTTTTTTTTATTGTTGTTTTTTATTGTTTTGTTTTTTCAGAAATAACTATAACACACCCTGGCTTTCTGTGTGACTGTATTGCCTACTTCCTCCCAACAAAAATCTCACATCAGAGGTGTGTCTTGCTATGGCAATATATTGTAACCAATAGTACTATGTTTATTTTCTTGATGGTGGACAAATTTCCTACACAATGTAGGCCATGTTTCCCACCATGACTGTTATCTGGACTGTAATGAATCAGTTTTAGTTATTTATTTATCATAGTTATATATTCATTATTTATTTTGTTTGGATGTGTATGACATAATTAACTCATTTAATGTAAAAATGCAATCTCTTAAAAGAGACTGGATCTGATGTTTAAAGTAGTTCATAACTAGTGAAGAGAAAAAAACAGACAAGTGAATCTTAATGGACTGTTTGGTATAACTTCAGTGATATCCACTGATATCAATATTGTGTCTGCAATATCCAGTGGTATCACTGAAATGACTCTGTAGGCACTCAAGCAGCACACCTGCCAGAGAGCAGCAGTCACAGGCTGTTAACCTCAAGATCTGGAAGTGTTTGTGAGTCAACGAAGCTTCACAAACTCTGTCACCATCTACTTTTGTCAAAGTTCGACTACATAAAGAGCCCTTTAGCTTCATCTTAGCAATCTTAAGATTCACAGTAAAGTGAGCTCAAGCCCTGCATCTGGCCCTGGCTGTAAGGTAAGCAAACTAAAGCTTATGATTCTCAAATAAGGGACAGCTCTTCAAATCAGTATTGTGCTATTGTTAATATAAATTCACTTGTAAAGTCTATGTAACCATCCTGCTAAGTGGAAAATATAGTCTTGATCGAAGTGACTCAAACTGACCATGGCAGGCAAGTTGTTAAAGCTAATAAAATTATATTGTTAAACATGTTAGTTGAATGATGGCACAATAGCTGCACCAGCCAGATTCAGAATAAACTCTAAAACTGTAGCATAACTCAAAGAGAAATTATGTCATTCATTCAATGAAAATTCATTCAGTAATTTTGTTTTGATTCATCTGCCACCAAAACCTAGTGCACAATGTACATGCTGTGCCATTGTCCAATAATTTCATAATGTTATTGACACTGGTGCAGTAGATAATGTAACCCATTCTCCAGGAAATTCAAACTGAGTCATGTCACCATTTGTATATATTTCCAGAAAGTTACAGACTCAGTGAAGCAGCTTGTTGAAGTGTTTGTACCGGTCTCATGCTGCCGTTTAAGACTCTGATTCAAGCATAAAAACTTCTAAATATGACGTTTGGTTATGGTTGAAAAAAATTAATTGGACCAAAGTGGAGGTAATTGTTATACTATACTTTATACTTTTGTACTTGTATAATGACCATAGGAAGAAAAAAAAAAGCACAGCTCTACTTTGTGTTGTAGAAGTACTCGTAGTAGTAGTTGTTGTTCGTTACATGTATGTAATGTCATGTCCTTGCTTTATTATTATCATTATTATTCCTTTATTTGCTATATATCTGCACTACTACTGTCTAAATGTTGATAGCATTATGCATGCCACATTTCACTTTTCAAAAAAGTGGCTTGTAAAGAGGCTGCATTACCGTCTCCCCCTATTTATCATTTTGGGGTCTGTAGCACCTATTATGATCATATGGATAATCATCTTCCACGTGCTGTTATAATAAACAGGAAGTCAAAATTTAAAACCCTAAAATGAAAACAAGCAACAGCTGACTGACACATTGTGTTTGTGTGTTTGTGCCCTGTTTTGATGCAGGCACCTGCTGGAAAATGACCCTGAAAGCATTAACTCCAGTGAACTGTGCAAGCCTCCTACAGCCTGGCTGCTCTCTGCTACAGCTGGATGGTGAGGTTCTCCTGTTTGGCCAGAAAGGATGGCCCAAGCGCTCATGTCCAACAGGTGTATTTGGGGTTCGGTTAAAACAGGATGAGATGAAGTTAAGGGCAATCACCTTCTCCAATGATTCCAGCTACCTTCCTCCATTACGTTGTCCTGCTGTCTGCCGGCTTGACCCCTATGACGGGTTTCCAGAGAGTTATCTCATCCACGGTGGCCGTACTCCAAATAACGAGATCTCGTCAAGCTTGTACTTGCTGACCATGGATAGTCGAGGCTGCAATCGAAAACTGACCCTTTGCTGCAAAGAGAAGGAACTGGTGGGAGAAGTTCCAGGGGCCCGATACGGCCACACAATGAGCATGGTTCAAAGCCGTGGGAAGACAGCTTGTGTATTATTTGGGGGTAGATCCTACATGCCTGCAGGAGAGCGGACCACAGAGAGCTGGAACAGCGTTGTCGACTGTCCTCCCCAGGTGTTCCTGTTTGACCTGGAGTTTGGGTGCTCTTCTGCTCATACTTTACCTGAGCTCAGTGACGGACAGTCCTTCCATTTGGCCCTTGCTAGAGAAGATTGTGTATACTTCATTGGAGGTCACTCACTCACCTCTGACTCCCGCCCCCCACGGCTCTTCCGCCTGCATGTTGAGCTTCTGCAGGGCAGCCCTTTGCTCTCCTGTGAGGCCCTCGACTCTGGCATATCCATCTCTAGCGCCTTAGTCACCCGGGCAGTTCCCACTCACAGGTACATTATCTTAGGTGGATATCAGTCAGACTCTCAGAAGAGGATGGAGTGCAGCACTGTGATTCTGGATGAGAAAGGGATCCACTTTGAGACTTTAGAACCACCTAAGTGGACCCCAGATATCCTCCATAGTCGCACTTGGTTCGGGGGCAGTGCTGGGGAGGGAAACATCCTACTTGCTGTACCTACTGAGGGAAGGGCATCCCAACCAGATATGCATTACTTCTATCTGGTGAGTTTCCAGACAGAGGAGGGAGGCAAAGAGGAAGAAGGAACCCAAGGCTGCAGCCAGGAGTCAACAGATTACGATGACTCTACTCCTCTTGAGGACTCTGAGGAGCTCTACTTTGGTCGTGAGCCACATGAGCTGGAAGACAGCAGTGATGGAGAAGGGGATACTTACAATGAAGACGATGAGGAGGATGAATCACAAACAGGCTACTGGATCAAATGTTGCCTGAGCTGTCAGGTGAACCCCAACACATGGGAGCCATACTACTCCACTGAGCTCCACCGACCAGCTATGATCTTTTGCTCCAGAGGGGAGGGGGGGCACTGGGTCCACGCCCAGTGCATGGAACTGTCTGAGACCCTGCTACTGAGACTCTCTCAGGGCAGCAGAAAGTATTTCTGCCTCGACCACGGAGGCCTGCCCTACCAGGAGATGACCCCACCTCGACAGGTCATGCCCCTGAAGCGCACTCCCATGAAAGTTAAAGACAGAAGAACGCCTCCAACAATCAAGATGTCCCCTGCCAAAAAAAGCTTTTTCAGAAGACTTTTTGACTGACTTGATTCTAGATGTATAGTCACTGTTAAGAATGTTGTGTACTGTGTATTTAGGGAGCTTTCTTCTTTACATAAATGAATAAATGATTGATGAAAAACATCTGCATGTGAAGACATAAAAACTTTAATTGCAAACTGATATTTCATGTCTGACAGCTGTATATTTTCATCAGAATTTTACAATGTTTGAATAAAGATGTAATATTTTGTCTGTCCACAAGATTAGTTATTTGTATCAGCTGCATAAAAGTTCCTTGTCATTTTGTATTGCATTAATGACCCCATGTTTTTACTTTTTACGATTCTTTCTACAATTACACTGATGATTGATGAATGGAACATTTACTCAATGAAATTTGTGATGACAATAACCAATAAACTGCCTCAAATTCTCTGTCTTTATACCAGTTCATTTCTAATGTGTTTTCATGTTACAAAAAAAGTAATAGTATAATAGTATGATATAGTAGCTATTTTGTATTCAATCAAGGACCAATGTGAAAATATTTTGTTATTGTTACTCACTTGAAAGTCAATGTGACCATCCTGCTGATTGGAAAATATAATCAAGCACTGTCTTTGTTAAAGTGACACAAACTGACTACAGCAGTCATAACAATGTTGTTAAATCTAATAAAATGACATTATATTGTTGTACATGTCAGTTGAATGATGGCATGATAGCTGCCACACTCAGCACACAACTTTAGGATAATTCCAAGAGAAATTGTGAAATTCATTAAATGCAGAATTCATTCAGTAGCTTAGTTTTGATTAATCCTACTTTCAAACATACCAGTATCTAGTAGATAGATAGATAGATAGATAGATAGATAGATAGATAGATAGATAGATAGATAGATAGATAGATAGATAGATAGATCTGTAGGCTTTTAAAATGTCATGAAAATAAATAATTGAAATGCAAGCTTGATTTAAAAAATGTTAATCTTGTATTCCAGGACCACAGTGAAAATAAGCTGTGCTGTCTTCCAGGAAGAAATGTACCTGGATTGTGTGCTCCTAATACAAATTTAAAACACAAAATGAATAATAATTTGTTTAATAAAACAAACCACAGGATTAAGTCAGATTCTGTCTTTATTTATTCTTCGGTGGGGAAAAAAAGTAGTAAAAAATATGTGAACACTATACAACATAAACAAACTTGAAAAAGTAGTGGAGCCTCAGTGTAACACTGCGTCAGTATGCAAAGTAAATAACCACTGAAAATCTTCTGCAACCCCAGTAAACAGTATCTGATATTTAGTGTAGTATGGAAAAACAAAATGAGGAAGTACGTGGTAAAAAGTGAACAAGTACAATTTTATGAATCATCCATCATCCATTACTTTGGAAATGCAATTCATTACAGCAAAAAAACAAATACGAGGCAAGTTCCAATATAATGCACTCAAAACATGGTGTCATTGTACAAGTGTGACATCTATCCAATGAAATGTGAATATTTCACAGCTGTCATATGGTTAAACCTATGACAGTAAAATCTAATCAAACATTCAATCAAATAAGAAAACAAAATTGCCTGTCACAATTCAAAATGGTGAGGGCAGAAAAAGACAATATGATCAATCAATCAAACAAATAAAGTTGCCAACAAATCAGTTTAAATCAGGTCTCTCAAACTCCTGCCCATCCCTCTCCTCTGTCAGCTGTGGCAATGAAAAAATATCAGCAGAGAAAAAGAGCCAGGTTATATACAGTACTTAAGAAAAATCTCTGCCTGCTAGAGAGTCCATGGGGTATTAGGCTCCGTAATGGACCATACTGTATTTTTATGATATCAACAAAAAGGTCAGTATATGCTTTATTTTATGTGAAGATGTTGAATAAGTATCATCTATCCTCCACTGTGCAAAAACTAAAAGAGATAAAAATTGGTTCAAAGTGACCTGGCATCTATTCTGCCCCTGAGGGATCCCACGATAAAGCACTAAAGTAATCTTTTTCAGAGGGCACTCATGAAACAAAGAACATTTGGGTCTCTGTGATTGCATTTTGCTCTAGCTCAAATGATATATTAATACAGTGGCCACAAATGTGGTCTTTTTAACACAATTTCCCCCCATGACTTACAGCACTTTCATCTGTTTCCATAAATACCCTCTCCATATAAATTCATAAATGTGTCATATCCTTGCAATAGAATAAACTGAACCATATTTCACAGACGGTGAAGATAAAGAAAAGAACTTTCCAGACCAGAGCAAGTGAAAAGAAACCTGTGGGTTAGTTCTATATTCCTCTGTTGTCCAATCTTACCTAACAAAGCAAGGCAAGGCAAATTTACAGTACATGTATAGAACCTTTCAACAACAGGGCAGTTCAAATACAAGTAACCATTCAAAACAAGTAAAAGACACATTCAAAAACATGGTGTGAAAATAATATTACTTGCCATTAAGTTCTTGAAATTGGTCTTTGGAAGTGCAAGAAAATTGTTATTTAAAGAAAGTCTTTTTGTAAATTCCAACAATAAGTCTAGCCTCCAGCTCAGAGTATAATGATACTGGCTCTTTTCCCCAACTATTCTAAATATCGATCCTGAACATAGCACGTAAATTCAGAATTTATTAACAAGTCAGATGGAGATAAGTAACAAGTTATATAACTATCACGAAATCAATCAAATATCAATACTTAAAGTTCATATCAAAAGAAAATCAAAAATCATTAACTTCAAGAGACATATCCTCATCTTCCTGCACCTCTACTGGGTCAATTGTAGCTTGCAGAGCTTTGGCAGAGTCCTTGTGAGCCTCCATAAACTTCTGCAAGTACTTGGATGTGTAGAGCCAGTGATGTTTCAACACATCCTCAAGTTCAAAGGCCTTTGACTGACGTGCATTCATCTTCCGGAAACGCCTGAACAGCTGACTCATTCCCCTCACTGGCCCAGGCTCCAATGGATCCATCCCTCTCTATGATTTCAGGCACATGGGCCAGAGTCTTGTGAAGGTAATTGGTTATTTTTCCATTGTACCTATATTTGAAGGTAGAGGAGAGGAGGTCAGCAAAATGCTGGGAGTTAAAGCTGTAGCGGCACAGCTGGTCTGGGCATTCCTTGGCTGGGCAGGTGGCACGCCACACAGGTCTCATCTGGAGGTAGAGCCTCATGAGCTCCCTCAGGGCCTCCCTCCTCTCCTCTGAGGGCACCAGTTCACACACCACCTCCACAGCCTCCAGGGTCATTAGCCTGCGGGCGTAGTTCCCATTCATCCTCATTACCGGTTTAAGCTTCATCTTCTTCCTTAGCTGTTTATCTAGGGCTGCCCTCCAGCTGCGCCTTTCCTCCCGGCTGGGGTTGACCTTCTGATACACTTCCCCAATCTCATCCTGGAAGATTTTGTAGAACTCAGTGGCATTGCCAATGTCACAGTGTAATGCATCTATCGTGGGCTGGGTCTCCATGAAGGGCTTTGCAGAGACCCCTTTGACTCTGTCTCGCAGTTCGTCTACAGATTCAGAGAAGGGGTTGGTTCTCCATATTTCATAACGATCTAGGTTCTCTTCATGACAGCGGGTGACTGAGTGTAGCACCATGTTTTGAGAGGCCTCTGCCCGACTCGAGTCACACAGAGTGCAGACATATGTGGACCCTGAGGACTCCAGACCTTCCATCTCTCGCACCATCTTCTCATCGTATCCCGTGCCTCTGAAGTGGAAGCGGAAGGAGCGAGGCAGGCCGCCTATGGTCAGAATGAGCCTACTCTCTTTCATTGCGTTACGCTCTGCAACTAAAGGCCCCAGGAGAGCTGTGAGTGTCTCATGGTCTGACTCATCCACAAACATCAAGCAAAGGGGCTTACAGGACAGTTCTGAGTTTGGCCTTGGTTCGGTGAAGATGGTAACCTCCTCCTCCTTATCGTCTGCCAGGACAGAAACAGACATAACAGTGAAAGAGAAACGTACAGCCTTCTCAGGAACAGCTGGTCCTCCACCGTGCTTCTCGCTGACATCACCCATGCCATCACAACATTCCTTGATCATGACAGTAAAGCCTGAGGTACAAGCACTGTCTTCCATCCCACTCTCTCTCAGCCCCTCCATGATGTCCTCCTCCAGATCCTTTAATGCTGACACCAGTGCCACATCATAGCGAAACCGCCGAGTGATGGTGTCAGCTGGGGCGTCATCCACTGAAGAAGCCCATCCAGCGAGCCCATTAATAATGCCAACATTGCAAGATGTTGACACATTCTTGAGAGCTGGCTGCCATTCAAACTGGTGAAAGCCTGGGAGAAGCTCCTTCTCCGCTGCTCGGAGGGTGTGCAGGGGCTGAAAGATCTGGCGGCCACTGGTGGCTTTGACGGTCCTGTACATCTTGTGATACTGGCTGCAGCTCAGGAAAGTGTTCACCCGAATGGCCAAGCACACTGCGGGGTGCAACCCAGAGCCTCTGCCTGCAGGGAGAGAGAAAATGAAAAGAGAGAAAATTTCAGAAAAAGACAGAATGAGGCAAAATAAAAACAGAAATACAAAAGGAAATTGAGAGGAAAAGACTAAGACATGAAGAGAATTATTTAACACCAAACTATGGAAGCTAATTTTTGTGATTTTTGAAGAACTGCAGTATCTAACATTTCCTCATTTCATATCCCGCATTTGGAGTCATTTATACCATGAGACAGAGAGAATCGAGAATTTAACACTCAGATGTGAATGTATCATTGTCAAAAGCCCACAAGCCCATGATTACAAAATCCAATATTTCCTAATTTCCAAATGTTATAAGGGGACAGAGGGTTGAATCAGTGAAGCTGGCAAAAGTGATGTATTGGCTGCAGATGAAAACAGACACCAGCTGGCTTCTATTCCCCAGAGAGGAGGATGGTGCTGTCTGTGTAATTTGCAGATACAAGAGCTGCTGATGTTGTTTTGATTATAACAGCCCCTTCACAAGAGTTGTTATTGTGCATTAAAGGGAGTATGAGAATGAGAGACTGACAGACAAGCAGACAGAGAACGAGAGTGGGAGAGAATCAGGGAGGGGTTGGGCGTGTACCAGCAGTGGTTCAATCGACAGAGATGGACAATAATGAAACGCTTTTCAATCAAAATCACAGAAAACTTTCTTCTTTCTTCTTTTCGATAGTGAACTTTTCATCTCATTGTTATTTATGTGATGATTGTATTCCTCAGAGGTAGGAGGAAATATTAATGAGCAAACACTATCATAATTTTCATTTGTTTGTGTCCCTCTTTCTTGGCTCTGGAGAGTTATGTTGATTGAACAAAAGGTTTATAATAGCCTATTACCTTGCATCATGGCCTCGAGCTCATCTGCCTGCCGATGTTCATTCCCAGATCGCAGTGCAAGCAGGAACAGTGTCAGACACACAGACTTCAGGTCACCACCTTCCTCTTTGTCTGCAAACACTTTCACCTGGTTCTTCAGATCCCTCAGCCGATGCTTCTGGGCACGACGGGTTAGTGATAGCAAGTGCTGACGGGGTCTTCCCCCTTTATTGGCTAGCAGGTAGTTATCAAGATCTGATGACTGCTTTTGTGCATCCTGTTCATTCAGCTCATGGTCCCGACAGTGAGCTTTAAATGAGTCCAACCTTACCTGCTCGCCACAACCGCCTCTGGGGCAAAGCAGAGGCAGGGAATGCAGTGCTGATAAAAAGGTTTTGGCAGGTGGGGTGAGATCATCAGGGCCACAGGGCAAGTTGCAGGCAGGGCAGTGAGGTCCCAAAACGTGGTTATATTTTATAATACAGCTGCGGCAGAAGAGGTGCCCACAGGGGGACTGAACTGGATCAAAGAGCAGGTGGTCACATACCAGGCAGGTAAAAGAAAAGAGAAAGTCCACTGGGAGCCTCTCAGAGATCAGCTTTGTGCTAAGGTGGTCTCTCTGGCAATGGGTGATATTCCTCACCCATTGCTCTCTCTGGATGCTGGGTTTCCTCCAACCCCTGGGCACTGGACCATTATGACGGTCTCCAAATGATCTCAGAACTCTTCTCTCTCCTACGGTGATGCTGTCACCGTGCTCCCACCTGGTCCTTTTTGCCAGGCTCTGGGCTCTGGGAATGGTCTTCCTCCTCTTCCTCCCAGTCCGCTGGAATGAACATTTCTTGGGGAAGCAAAGGTTGCAGAGGGATGAGTGGGGTTTCCACTCAGGGACTCTTATTTTGGAGAAGCTGCAGACACCACCCCCTCGTATGGCAGCCATCCAGCAGCGATGGCAGAAGGAAAGAGGGTGGACAGATTCTGTGTCATCTGTCACATCAACTTTGAAGACTTTGAGGATGACCTCTGGCCAGCCTGTAAACCTGCAGCTCATTTTACGCAGAACACCTTTACTCGCCTCATCCAGATCCCCACGAACTTCATGCACTGGGCCTTTGACTTTCCTCAGGGCCATTCCACACAGACGGCAGAGACATCTTGATAAAACAAAATCAATGTTGTCAAATTCTTGGAAAGAAACATTTATAATATACTGAATATAGTGTAGATTATTATATGGTGACATCTGATTACCTGAGGTGGTTCATGTGGGTGTCCATTTCCTCTAGCTTCTTATCTACCCTCCGGCCTGGGCCCTCCACATTTTCCTTGCTTTTTCCCCCAAGGCACAATTTCATAACACTCCCTGGACTCACACCATTATCTAATTCTATTTCTGGAGCTGCAGGAGGTGAGATCCCTAACAAGCCTCCTTTCTCAGGCTGTATATCACTGGGGAGAGGGGCCTTCTCCATGGACTTCACCCTAAATAGCTTAAACTTCCACTGAGAGTACTCAGAGTGGGGATGCTGGAGCTCAGCCGGCATGGAGGATCTGGGGCCATCTGTCTCCAGGTTCTCCTCCGCCATGATGCACTTTCGATCTTAGACCCTGGAGAGGGGAGGAGGGTTTAGTTTGATACATTACAAAAGTATGAAAATGATTTCAGCTGTCCATGAGAAGCCCATTAATGGATAAAGAGAAAAAATTTGAAGGGTTAGATCCCTAGATATCCCCAGCGCCTTCTCAGTGTTGAGCCCATGACACAATCTAACAGCTTTACTTCATTCCTGTTGAATTTATACCCCAGGTGCCCTGAAATCCCACTGAACAGAGAATAGTGAGTCCTGACCTAGAGTGCTGTATTATACCATAAGTGGCATTTAGATCTTGTGTAAAATGCATGAGACAAGCATTGGGGGATCGATACAGCACCAAAATCTTCATTTCTCTCATCTCCAATCCCATCGCTCAGGGAGCCATTGTGACTTTTTTCCTTTGACACAGCGAGTTTGCTAAATGGGCAACCTTATCCGTGCAAGGCTGTCAGTCATTTATATTAGTCATTTTCTTGGCTTGAGAGGGAATTGGAGCCCCTGGAGCCTCCGACTGGCATTTTAAATGCAGAGAAAAAATCTGAGACACTGCAAACTTATTTCATAAATACATACATATTGACCAAACAGGAGGGAAAACAAAACAAGAACAATCATATTGAATAAAGATCATAAAGACTTATTCCAAACACAGCATTGTTCAATTTAAGAGTCGTATTTCAACAGCCAAGTGGCCTTGATACAGCTCAGGTAGGATCAATGATACTGCACTGACAGACCGTATTTCATCTCCTCCCATACTATCTAGGTTCCATTACCAGTTCAGACAATAAAGCTGTCAAACAATCTTAGAAACTATTACATCCATAGTTGAGTCTTACCATTGCACACCTGTAGTGCACATACTGTAGCATCTTCCATCTATCCATTTTTCAGTGGTCTCACTACGTTTTCTCCCTGGGAGGCTTGACTCTGGCTGTCTCCTTCATTTCCTTGCTCTCTGTGTACTTCACATGCTGAACTCTCCTTTGAGACAAACAGCTGAGCCTGTGTGCATGTGTGTCAGCTGGGCTCTTACCTTGTTTTTCAGTCTCAGCTGGCGTCAGCTCTCCTGGGGGTCCTCTCTCCGCATGAGAGCACAAGGGAAGCCCTGGAGCCCTGCACACTACATGGACTGTATGTGTTTGAGTCTGTCACAGTTTGCAGCATCCATACAGTGGGATTGCTCCTGTCTCTCTCCTTGTGTCTTGTATTTATACCCTTCCTTTGATGGGATCCCAACTGTTAATGTCTGCCACCTGATACAGGCAGCTGATTTGAGGAAAAAAAACAAGGTCAACCCCAAAGCACAGTTGCAAACATGTGCACGTATAGAATCCAACAGCCTAACCTAAACAAACCACTTTCTACCACACCACACTGATCCTCAGCTGGAAACACCTCTATGTCACCTTTATCTCCCCTCTCTCTTATCCATCTGCAGGTTCACCTCATCCAGGTGGCCTCAGTGTGACAGGAAGACAGATACTTTAAACCCATGAAAAGGCTACTGGAGCAGAGTACACACAACATAGCACAAAATAAATGCACTGTCTTGTCCCACAGTGTGTCAAATATTGTATTAAAATGATTTTATGATAGTGACATTACAAATTTAGACACAGTCAAATTAATTTGATAAAAAAAACATGGATGAATACAGGAGCTGACAGAAAAAATAACACATTCATGTCAGTGCACATTAGCAGCTTGTTAAAGCTGAGAATGATCTTTATTTGCTTGTGTGTGTGTGACTGTCAGAAGTGTTGAGGTGTTCTTTAATGAGGCCATATTTTAAGGGCAGTGTTA
The DNA here is from genome assembly GCF_046630095.1 of Trachinotus anak. Lineage (NCBI taxonomy): Eukaryota > Metazoa > Chordata > Actinopteri > Carangiformes > Carangidae > Trachinotus > Trachinotus anak. Next base: position 17,461,343 of record NW_027273853.1, on the reverse strand, counting down.
AGTATATATCCTATGTTTTAGTCATTTTCTCCTCTGACAATAGTGTGAACTGTCAAAAACATAAAAAGTGACATTGCGGTAATGTCTTATGAAGACATGGTGTCATAGTCTCTGTCTGTAAATGACAAGAATGACTTTCAAATGGAAGGTTTGAATAAATGAGGAAAAACAGAAACCAGCCGTAACTGTGGTAGTGATTATGTTTTCTATTGTTATTATTGTCATTCTAATGTCTGTATCATTGAGATTTCTCCTCGTGCCACTTCACATCATCTTTCAGTGTATGTGACTGATGCGCCAGAAAGTCAGGTGTTGACTGCCATGAATCAACATGACAAAGACAGCGACACAAGTGAGTTGTATCAGGTTGAATACCAATTAGCAGTGTGTGTTAGCTGTTGGAGTGTGAACGTTTATCAGGCATTTACTATTCTGACAAGTGAGTTTTCAAAGCGACACAAGGTAACTAACAACGGTACATAGAGGCCACATAGTCACGCATAGTTCAAAAACAAACCAGAAAACATATACTGAACGTGTTAACATGTTCTTTTTTTAATCCAAGATACTACATTGTGTATGCATTATGTTTTGTGTTGCAGTCATGTTGTACACCCCTATAGTTTTTATCCACACTTCCTCTCTTTACATATTGTCAGCAGCGAAGCAGCACATCTCATTCATTTCTCCCAATGCTGTCTCTCCCTCGCCATTCAGAATGAGTTTTAATTAGACAGTATCATCTGATATAATGTCTCAGTAGGTATGGGGAGTATTTGCCCAAGATCATTCTTGTTTGTAATTATCCAGGGGATTAATCTGGTGTATTCGCCACAGGAGCCTGTTGCTGTTGCGCTGGAATTGCCAGCCAACTCATTAGACACACAGTCAGTGGGCACCAAACAACAGTTGGGTCTCTCCCACTCTTGTCATCTTAACAGGGGAGCAGGATGAATACTGGCAGGCTTTGCAGCTTATATTTGGTGCATATGGTCAAATGTGACCTTAACAAGCAAGAGTAATAATTTTTGTTTTTTGGGTTTTGTTTTTTTTTTTGGTGACAGACATACTCACTCACAGGAAATGCTGAGGAGTAAATACACAGAAAAGTTGAGGCAGAAAGTGTTGCTTATTAACTATTCAAATCCATCAGGCACAGCTGGGAGATTTAAAGCACACAATGCATGATACATTACATATCCAAGAACAAGCAAATGATGGATTGTAGCAAGATGTTCCCAGCCTATTTATAGTTGATATTTAGATTTACGACAGCCAGGTAGCCACATGTTTCCAAGGTAAACGGCGCACCTAGCTCCATGGCAGAAACGGAGCTGCAGATGTCTGCCTGACAAACAAGTGGTGACCCCCTAAGACCCTCATCTCTCTGCGCCTTCTAATTGACTTGTTATTGATCAACTCAAAGACAGTTTGATTTATGGGGTGGAGGACTTGTGGAGACAGCCACCTGGCATGGAGCGGAGTGTTATGAATGTGAGGAGCAGACCCTGGGGGACTGGAGGCTGCAGTTTAGGAGGACATACAGGAGTTTGCAATGCACCACCAAACTGACAACTTGCAGTAGGTGGGGGTGTTTATTTTCGAATATGATGAATCCAAACAACAGCCGTGATCAATGCATGTGTGTGTGTGTGTGTGAGTATGTAGCAGGTGTGTGCTGTGGGAGGGATGAGTGGGAATATGGCAGAGACAGTACATGTGTTTTGGGAGGGGAAAGGGTGGAGTGAAATGGAGGATGGGAGGGGCTGTGTGTCTGTGTTTGCGAGTTCCTGCTGGTCTGTAGGTGACACACAAGAACAAGACAAAATAAATATAAAGTAGTCTTGTTAATCCATTCTTAAGAAACTGAGGAATCATTTCACTTTTGGGCCGGTGTCTGTAAAACAAAGAGGCAGACAAGACAGAGAAAGGGAACGAGAGGGAAGGTGTAAGAGGTGAAAGAGAGAGAGAGATGGAGAAGGGGGATATAGTAGTGATCTTGAGTAAAGGAGTTGCACAGGATAACAGGCTTAGCTCAGAGTGGAGAACACAAAAGGGCTTAAGGCTGATTGCAGGCTGTGACAAGGAAAGGGGGGAAGAGATCAAGCCTTCCAGGCAGAACTATGTAAGCTGAGGGTCCAAAAAAAAAGACCCTCTGACAGCTCAAGTCACACAGCAGCTTAAGGAAAAGTGTCAATAGCAGAGATGGACAATGAATGAAGTCAACAGCACCATCAGTGTCTTCCTCATGGGGGAATAAAATATCAGTGTTGTCCACATTTGAATACACCGAACAAAATTATGATATTTCTAAATGTCATGAAGAATGTAGGTATCTTTTTGCGATTTTTTCAGGCTAAAGAGGCCATTTCACTCTTATATTTCCACTGAGTGTTATGCGATATATAAAGCATTTGGTATGCAAATTTTGATTGCATTTTCTCAGCACACTTAACAACTTCTTCTGCCTCGCTCAGCCAATTCTCAGTGAGTTGCCTCCCACTGCTGTCCATATCTTCCATCCCTCATCCGGAGACATGATTTGGTAGATCAATACTCAAAGAGGTAGACTTGAATGCCGAGCTATTCGTCAAAGCTACCTGCCAGTACAAACCCCTTACCCCACCACTCAAATCCCCCCTCATTCATCTCCCCTTGTCTCTCCCTCTCAAAGTCTTGTTTCCCTTGTCTCGCCCCTCTCCTCTCACCCTCACCTCAGCTTTTGTTAATAATCAATTATGTGATTATTCCAATGAGGTGATTAATTACTGCCTCTCCCTCCCTCTGTACCACAGGTTTGCATGCTTATAATCACACAGTGACAGCCAGGGGCTGGATGAGTTGAGTGATGCTGTCTTGAGGCCTCGCGTGACCCTGTATGACTCGGCTGCATTTGTTGCCGGCTCATCCTGACTGATGGAGCTTTAACAGAGAGCAGAGACACACCACAACAACATCACAGCTTCTACAAATAACATCCCCCACAAGCTGCTGACAGCCTGACACCACAATATCTTCCATGTCCAGCTATCCAAATATTCATTTTATTGGATAGCCTAGTCTTGGGACTGCATTAATTCGTTCCAAGTCTTGCATTATAACTTTCCCTGAGGCGCTGCAGAGTTATTTTGGTTTTGGACAGGTTCCATTCATCTCTTCTGTTCTGGTGAGTTAGACAATATGGAGAACAACTTAAGCTACAGCAACTGTGAGTGTCCATTTTAAGAATCCTTTTCTGGAAAAAAAAAAATCCTATTACCATAGCAAGATAAGCCACATAGGGGTCAATAACACGCAGAGACTGCAGTGTGAATACATGGTGTGATTGTGCTGGGGTGTGCAGTACAGCCTTGTGAAAAGTGAGACCTGCATCTGAGCAGACAATCCAGATGGGTGTTGATCCACCACTTACAGTAAACCAAATGAAATTAAACCCTAAGCCGGATTCAGGAGCACTAGAGTAGAGTGGGGAATCAAGACCACTGTCTTTAATCAAAATAACAATGCTCTTTAATTCTGTGTTAATTAAATGTAGATTTCCCTGATTGAGGAGCAGTCTCCCTGGTGCCAGGGGACCTCCAGTCACGTAAACATCCACTCACTGGATTTGTCTTGTGTTTAACCATGTATTAGTCCTCTTTTCTCAAACTGTCTGGTGCTGGTTTACACAGAAGGTCTGTCAGCTGAGGGATGGTAGCTTGCAAACAGCTCCTCAAGATTTCAAACGTTCAGCATCCTTGAAGGTAGGATTTCTTGGCAAATCGTTAAACACCTTAATGAGTGGGTTACACCCATACAGTCCTCAAATGAAACGAAAGTAATAGAGAATTCTGGGTGCTAAATTTCAGACTATTCGTCTCTTTAGTGGTCATTCTCCTTCTCACCCTTCCTCTCCCCCTTCCTCAGTCCCCCTCCATCAATGTAATGAGCAAATCATGGCCACTAGGGAGAGATGTAGAGAGAGAAATTGGTCCCATTATATGTCAAGGAGTGTGAAAAGAGCAGCGCTGTTGTCTGTCAACTCTAACCCCCAACTATCCCTGGTCTTAACTTCCCACCAAACACAAAGAGTTCTTTTCCCACACGTAGATCGGCTTATTATTTCCCTGTCTTTTAACTAAAAAGTCCATTATAGGAAATGCCAGGACAGCTGTGCCCTTTTCTACACTAGCTCTGCCACAGCCCAGACAAGAGAACAATGGACACAGTAACACACGCCGATTCAGGGCTGATTTAGAGTGACTGGTCTTAAACCCGACTTACAGAGTACAGTAATTATAGGAAGTGAAGGGAGGGGCTGTGAAGGATGCTGTGGATAGGTGGGGGCCTGGGGAGGGAGGTTGTTGTCATTTGGCAGCCAGTCCAGTTGGAGAGAGAAATGATTATTGTAGCCAGAGCCAGGGTGGTGCAGCATTTATCAACCAGTCATCGCAATGATTCACACGATCCAGCGGGGAGCCATTATTTTACCACCCCAGTCTCTCACGGCAACCAGCTGGTGGTGAGTGTGATGATAGCTGTGGGCTTTATGAGCACAAGAACAGGCATACACAGAAGCTGTTTGAGAACAATAGTTTAGAAAGTCCTGTTTCTTGTCAGAGTCATAGGTGGTCTGTGCATTGAACTACACTGAGAAAGAATGGAAGAGCTGAGCCCAACTCATGGGCATATGGCATTTGTTCACTGCAGCAGAATACAGAGATGCCTCACGAAGGGACTGACAAACATGTGCTCCCTTAAGTTGGGAGGGCGAGTAACTAGCGTTGAATACATAAAGATCACAAATTAATACACTATCCACCTGCTTTGCGAGTGCTTTGGGACCCAGGTAGATCTGGAGGCATTGATACAGTTTTTAATCATCTGGCCGTACTAGCAAGTATAACAGTCTCTGCATAAGCAAATAAATTCCACACTGAATTGGGAATATCAGAAAGAGGCAAGGGAGGTCTGCTGTGGCCTTCTCATAATAACAATGATAAAAATGTTATTCTTCTATTCGTGCTCCCCTCACTCTCCCTTTACCAACTTTCCCTTTTGGCTCCCATGCGACGAACACCATTCTAATATGCACATGTTTTCACCCCTTTGCTTTTTGTGAAAAGCCTACAGGAGAGGCAGAGACACATACAGGCAGAGGGAGAGAGATGGGGACTGTTTATTTAGTCAGATGGTCTAACGTGTGTGGAATAGATTGGAGCTGGAGAGAAAGCCGTCTACACAATGGCAGTTGGTGTTAGCGGGTGAGTGAATGATGCTGCGCCTCAAATCACTCCGAAGCGATACTTTATGGTGAAAAGTAAATTGAGATTTTGGACAGTGATGAATTATCATCATCACTGACAGATGTAGTGTTGTATAATGGCAATGACACATCTATCATAGTAAATTATGTTGTAAATTTAGCAACAAGACTGAAGAGTCCACAGCCATGCTAGCGGCTCTGTGAGGCACGACAGCGCTTTGAGCTAAATGTTAACATCAGCATGCAAGCATGTTCATAGTGTCAGTGCCAACATGCTAATGTTTGGTGGGTATGATTTCTACCAAGTTCATCTTAGTGTAGCATGTTAGTGTGCTAATGCTTTCTAATTAGCACAAAGGACACCTAAGGCTGATAGAACAGTGATTAGTTTTGCAGGTATTCATGGTCATGAGCCAAAGTATTGGTTGGTCTTTAATTTTGGCCCGATGATGGCGTCAGATGAAAGGTCTGGGGATCACTAAAGTTATTAGGCTCCTGTGGACCACTGATGTCAATACAAAAATCTAGTACTTTATATTTTTGTCTGGACCAAAGTGGTTGACTGACAGAGCAACTGACAGACTGACATTGCCTTCCCAAGAGCAATGTGTTGGTGTGGCTACAAGTAATGTGCATGCTATGAAAACAACGTTTTTTGCCTCATGTGAGGACACTTAGAATTACAAATAAATAAATAAATGTGCTGCACTAGGTAGTACAGAGGGAGTGATTTCAGACACAGCCTGATTGAGTGCCTATTTGTCTCCTCATTTTCACAGATCTCCTCATTGCTTCCTAGATTATTCACCCGTGCAAAATTCTTTTCCCAGGATGGCTGCAACCACGTCTTCATGTGTGCTTTATACACTCTTTTTTTCCCCTCAGCCTACTCTCGCTTCACTTCCGCATGCCATTCACTGTCATTGTGAAAAGGTGTGTGCGACTCCACGAGTAGAGCAGAACCCATTATCATAAATAGGCCAATAAGTAACTTCACACAATGTGTCTCCAATGCAAGCACACTCTATATGCAAAGCAGAGGCGCACTGTTAAAGAAACTGGCGCCAAGTGATTATATTTGTAATTTAATTTCCTTGGTCACACAGAGATAAGAGAAGGGAGCGGCTACAGTTGGTCAGGGATGAATAGGGTGACCAGAATGGGACTACAGCTTCATTGTCTGGACTCAGATGTCCGAGGCGTCACCTTACGAAGAAGGGGGACCGGGAGAGCAGATATGTAGCCTGCATACGCTGGGATTCTAAGTCTAAGCTCAAAGACACAAAAACAATGTTCGTAGAGAGCAGAGCGAGAGTTCTGTTATGCAAAAACACCCGCACTCTCAAACCCAATGGATGGAAGTGAGTAAGTGCAGATTAAGACACTCTTTTCCCCTAATGCAAGAAATGTCTCTCTCCTTTCTGTTGCTCTCCTTCACACTCAGTTCTGCTGAACAAATGTAATCAGCAGGGTGGTCTGGGTGGGATGTCAGTCACAAAGAGCAATGGCTCATTGTAGATTCTACAGGCAAGATGAACTGGGTCACTGCAAGAAAAATGACTGAAGGACACAAAGTGTTCTCTCTCATGCACCCTCTCTCTTTCTCCCTGTCTGCTTTTTCTGAGATTGTAGGACTGCAGGCATCAAATTTCCTGACTTTTCCATTTTCTAAGAGCGTCCACTTATACTGATGACAGTGCATTGGAGGGCACAATACTGCAGTGGTCAAACTCTGATTGTGACTACATCAGAACATTGGGGGCTACAGAGAGCTGGCGCTGAGGGATGGAGAGAAAAGAGTGAGGTAAGGAAATCTGACACCGCACAGGGACAGTGTGAAACTATTCTGTGACATCTCGAATCCTCTCTCCCCCTTTGTTCTCTCCTCCCCTCATCTTTATATCTGTTTCTTCTCTGCTGTCTTGTCTTTCAGTGAATTTCCTCAGTGTCTTCACTTTGAACCCAACAGCATTAACCTGTCAGGAAAGTTACAAATGTTCTGAGTGAATTATGGAAACCACAGAGAAATAAAACTGCAAAAAGCATGGAGTTCTCGCTTTATTTCATAATTCATCATGCTCCCAGATCGAGCCAAATAAAACTTGACTTATTAAGTAGTCCAGCACTTTCTGACTCAAAATCGTCTGAAATAGGCCCAGCAATATTTATCACACTTTGTCTACCTGGCAAATAAAAGTCAAACACACACAAACACATGCACATACATGCACAGATTTTTTTTTGTGTGTGTGTGTGTGTGTGTGTCATTACTCAGATGAAGGAAGTGTCTCACTCATTTCACCAGATTTCATTGCAAGAGGCAAAGTGATAGATGCTACACCAGCACCACCAAAAGGTAAAATAGAAAACAACAGCTTTTTGCTATTCTTTCTGTCCCTTTCCTCGGCTCCTTCATACAAACTTACAGCTTTGAAAATCAGATTAAGGATGCTTCGCCCTGGCAGCCAGCAAATTTATTTATTTATCCCAATGAACACAACCACAGACACACAGGCATGCACAGAAACACGCACTTTATACTAGAGGGTGGCATAGTGGCAGTGCAGCATAATTAGTAGGACATGGCTGTATAATTGGTCTCTAATTGATATGAAGAGCAGCGGTTTAGCCCAGGTTGTGTTCTACACATGCTGCTGTCTGCGGGCAGGAAACGTCAGCGGCCTGTTCAATCTTGGTACCATCTTCTGATTGATGTCTCTGTAGCAAATGCCCTTCAACAATCAGCACCCTCAATCTCCCTGTGTCTATCAGGCCACCTGTCTATCTCTGTGTAGCATCTTCCTCCATTCATCTGTCATTTTTTTCCTTTGTGCCTAAACATCTCACTATCTCTTTTTTTCCATCTCCACATTGATTCGGGATGTCTTTCTCTGGAGGCATTCTCAACCTTTGGTATGTTTGTCTCAGGAAGGTGCAAGAGCAGCGTTTGTGATGTTGGAAGGTGAAATGTGGAGTGTTTGTTTATGAGATGCAGGCAGCCATAAAAGACTGGGCGCTTTCAAGGGCCCAAACAGTGAATACCAGGGGAAAATAACAGCAACTTCAGATGAAAAGAAATCAAAATGTCAAAAGTGCTTTTATTTACTACTGAAAGTGGGTTACCTGCTCTCTTAATTTAGCAAATTAGGTTTGAAGAGGTTTCTTTGAAGAATGAGGACGGAACTAAGCAAACACTGCTGAGAGGCACAGCTGGACACATGAGGTCAACACACAGAGAACTGGATGGATTTCAAGTTTAGTGGGGGGTACTCCACAGAACAATTCTATTCATGGATCACGTGCTGATGCAAGACGACCTTCAAGGACATTCTCCTCATTTACACAGCAATTAAGCACTACCCTGTTGGTAAATTGAAAAAGAGACAAAAATCCTCTGTGGATTTAATAACAAACTCATTACCAGGGCCCAACAGGGCAGAACTGCCTTTTAATTAGAGCAACACCTGATTAACACCCAATTAACAGAGCCAGAGCCACTTAATTCTACCCCACTTTGGCAGGTTGAGAACATAAACATAAGCAGTCCGGCATCAGAGTGCTTCCTCTCCTCCTGGGAACGTGTGAGAGAAAAGTAAATAACGACTTTGGAGGCAGTCTGTTGTCTGGTGGTCCAAATGCTCTGCAGGGCTGGAAACCGTACGCTGGAAATGCATGAGGTAAGTGATTCAAAAAGGAAACAGATGTAGGACTGGGCTGGCAAAAAAAACTCCTGCTTCACTAACCGTGAAACTCCTGGTGGGCTGATGAAGGACAACTGTCCAAGCAGTGAATCCTTATGTTCAGCCTCACAATACCCACTGCCATTCTCAGATTACACTCTCTTACTTTTAAGACAGACACAGCATCAGGGATGTGAACTTTTAAAACTTTTATTTAGCTTGTTGAGTGTGGACAGCACAGGATCAGCAAAGTCACACAGTGGTTTGTTGAACATACATGCAGTACATTATGGTATCCCTTTGATTTTTTAAAAAAAAATATGGGATAATTTAAAAAGCTTATGACCCCACCTATTTGTGTTATTTATTGCTCATTATTAGCATACATAAAGAAAAGATCACTGAGTATCTGCTGTTACTATTTCACAATCATCATGATGTCCCTTTACATCATACATTAAAGCTCTTGGCTCACATCTCAACTAATAAAATTAAATATATTAAAATAAGCAATTCCTCTTTGATTGAGTTTTCCTATCCAAAGTGTCACATGGTCATCACAAGATATCACTATTTTAGATATACAAGTTCTAAGTTAAAACTTGGATCTGTTCCTGGCCCAGAGACAAACCTGGGCAAACATTTATGAGTTTCACATCATTGCAAATACATCTCCTCCCCATCACCTTGTCAGAGGACAGTTCTCATCTTACATTTGGTGCCAGGTTTCTCTGCCAGTGTTGTTGGTCCTTTGTGTGTTTTTAATTTTATTTCAGTCCATATTAAAAACAAACTGCAGAATTACCACCACAGTCAACCCTGTAGGAAGCTGGAGCATTCAGCTCATTCAGCTCACAGACCTCAGCAAATCTTAATTCCTCTGGCCAACACTTAAGTCCAAACGCAGTTGATTAATACTCAGTTTGGTTATATATAAAAAGCACAGAGGAACTGCTGCTTTCTCCCTGAGTCTGTATTAATGTGTAACTTTCACACATTCACAATAATTTTCTCCGTCATGTCCTCATATTTGCACTCAGTTCAAGGTGATGACATATACCTCTTTGGAGTCAGGTTGCTTTGGCTGTTATCAGGGTAATACCCGTCGCTGAAACATCGTTTAGTAGCCTTAAGTTGAGAGGAAATCCGCCACGACTCCACAGCTTTCTCTAAGTCTGGTAGGATGTCTGGCACAACAAGTTGTTCAACGATAAAAACTATCATCTCCACGACCAGCAGCAGGACCCAGCCCACAGCCCCAAGCCAGTAGGAAGAGCCAAGGCTGGAAAAGTCTTGGCGAATTTCTTCCCGGTGCTGATATGTGAAAACAGACCAGCTGAGGAGGAAGAAGAAACCTGACAGACGAGAAAAACAAGTCATATTAATTTGACGGATATAAGTCATTAAGGTATCATACATCATCCAATCATACATGCCAAGAGCTTCAGAAAAGTGTTTATATGATAATGAACTGCAATTCCATGGAAAGTAAAAAGTCTATTTAAAAATGGCTGCCTTGCAGGATATGCCAATGTGTGGGTTTGACATGAACTACATGAACCAAAAGGCTATTTGGAAATTAATAGGAAATGGGGCTATTTTTACTTTTTTACTTGGAGCACATATATTATTCAAAAGCTCCCAAAACATCAACAGTCTAATTATTAATAAAGTGAAACATAAAAATATGCTGTTTAGCTTAGGGGACCAGTGTTTAACATATTCTGAGCAGTGCAGCGCTGTTACCTGTAGAGGCCATGGTGAGTAGCAGCAGGGTGGTGGGGTAGAGGGCCTGTCCTGCCATGAGCAGAGAGCGGGTGTTGGAGTAGGAGCGCACTGTCTGAGATGTCCAGCAGAGGGAAAACACCAGACACAGAGCACCAGTGCTCACAGCCATCAGGAAGGAAAGAACCCCAAATACCCTCTCTGCTTCCTGGGCTGGAAGACACAGAACAGCAGACATATATACACATTAGGTAAACTAGACTGACATTCACAGTTTACTGCCATAGTTACATGAAACAGTCAATATGATGAAGTGAAACATGCTGAAGTGATGACGCACTCCTGTGCATGCCCCCACACAGCATGTGCCTGCCTACCACTGAAACCAGAAGCGTAAAAACAAGAGTTTGTGTACTTTTCCAGTAGCTATAATGAGACTGAAGCTAATGTCATACAATATTAGACATAATCGGAAGATGACACATTGGAATAAATCAAACACTGACGAGGGAATTTCTTTTTTCAACTGGCACAGCTGTGTTGCAGTTTGACTGACATTGTTACATCCACAATATCAATCAGCTATCCGTCACCAAGCAAATATTGTCAATTACAGCTGTTTTGTGATTATTCATTTAACCTTTCTGTGTTTACTGTCAACCATGCTGGTCCTTATGCTACCACACATGTTGTTAAACAGCATACAACCAGACAGCTAACAGCTGGGCTACCTGTGCTATAATTTACTCTTTTTCTGTTTACTTTCGTGGACTCAGGATGTTTGTTCAATAGATGAATCACTGTGTGATTGTACAGTTATTTACTGGTGATACTTGATTTCTTCCTCTGAACATGGTCTACACATTCTGATTCCAGCTTATTTACTTTTCTAACTATTTGTTGTCAAGTGCTGTTCTCAGAGTTCAAGTAAAAACAGCTGCCTTCAGCCTTTGTTGGGAGTGGATTCGCCCACTGCATACCTGTGCACACACAGTGAGGACACAGGACTTAGAGTACAGTACATTCATTACTCAAGTCAGTTTGTATAATGAAAATATCAGTGTGATAAAACAAACTGACAGGGGACCTCCTTTCTGAAGGTTAGCAATGCCAAGAAACAAGATCTATTAACGGACCAGGTTTCAGCTGATTTCAGCACATCTGCCTGCAGTCAAGTGCGAGACATAAAAAGAATGCACTTCATTGGTACAGGAGCAAGAACAAACATGTTCACTAATCCTGAGAGGCTCTTCTGAAGCCGTGTGTTTTTTCAGATGCTCTTCCTGGTATTGATCCCCTCGAGAGATTCAGAGGTGTAAAATGAGTCCCCCTAGGGCTGCTCTCTAGCCGAACCAGTGTCTTATCTAACACAGCATAACAAAAAGATATATCTATGCCTCATATTATTATGCTGCCCATGTTATTAGTCAGTCAAAGCTCTAACCTAAGCCAGAGTTACAGATTTAGACAGGTGATTTGTTGACTGCTGAAAAATGTTTGAGGTGAATGCGGCTTTTTGCTCACCAGTGAAGACAGTGCCATGTTTACGACTCGTTTCGTCACTTGTAGCGTTGTTCCACTCTGCCCAGAGTCCCCTCTCCTTCAGCCAGAAGGGTGTCCAGACTGCGTAGCACACACACAGGCAACCTGCCAAGCCCACACAGGACTGAGCAAACCTGAAGCGACTGACGGAGTCCCCCAACTCCAGAAACTTCATTTTTCTACAGCACTGAGAGGCAGGTGGGAGAAACAGATCAGTTACTAGAGTGTACTGAAGTTGTGTAACAGCCGGTAAATCTATCTCAAAACTAACCGTTATTTTGCTCATGTAAATCAGATGTGAAAATGTAGAATTATAATCAAAGTACAGTCTTACCTTTGTTGTTGAGGAGGGAAAAAGCTGTCAGGAACAAAGCTGTGAAGTTAGTCCGTGTACAAGAGGACAGAGGACAGGAGCTGCTCGTGTTTACCACTGTACAAACTCTACTATACAAACACTTTCAACACCATGACACATTATTACTTGTGCTGCTCATGACCACAAGCTCTCACACTGTATGCAGATCAAACACCCTTCAGTGTTACTCCGCCTCTGCTGTAATGGAAACTCCCCCAGCCAGCACCTAAATTTCCCCGAGAATTCTCAAACTCTCCACCATGAGCTTACCCCACTGTTTAGAAAGTGAAAGCATAAAAACAACGACCATTCAATATTTCAGAAAGCAGAAGTTTGTGTGGCTGACCAATAAAGAATAACTGTTAAAGGAAGTTATAAAAACCCCTTGATAGTTGAGAGATACACTCAACAGCAACATACCACTCATTTTTTTGTCAAATGCAGAGACTGTGTGCATGTGGGGGTGTGACAGCGGGTCATTATACATGACAAAACATTTAAGGAAATCCCACTCTCAATTTCTCACAGTGGGCTACAATGTGTGGCGGCTGATGACACATTCAACCTCAGTTATATCTCCCCTTCGTCATAAACACCACCCCTTCTTTTTCCTGTGCTGCAATGGAATGGCGCCCACAGATCACCTAAAATCAAGTTTTAAAAAACGTCAAACTGAAAAGCCTTAAAAATATAAAATATTATATATCTTAAAATAAAAACAACAAAAATCTAAATATTTCTCACCGGTTGATTCAGATTTTGTCCAAATGTAAGATTATGGTCAAAAAAAGATGTAATAATTCATTCCTTTATTCACCCATCATTAACTTGGCAGAAACTCAAATACATTCTGATAAAATAAAGTGCATATGATCAAAAACATAAAAATGTTCAGTTCAAAGTAAGAGATTTCAAAAGTTTGAGAAAAGAACGTGACTGCTTTTGGTTGATTTACATTTGGCATTGACTTTGCGTAAACAAACAAATCTTTTGACTCTGGATTACAAAAAAAGAAAGGCCGTCTCCCTTAGCAGCTTAGAAATAAGGCCACAAGATGCAGATCACAAAGCAGTCTGCCCTGTTCTTCCATCAAAGCCTTGCCTGCGTTTCTTTTTGCTTCTTGTCTCCTCTTTAGCCAGCTTGCGGAGAAGGTTTCCTCCTCACTCCTCAAAAACAGGCATCAGATTTGACCTTGTGTCAGGTGTTTGTATCAAGCTTTTCACCGTAAACACAGGGAGCGAGGATGCTTAAGTACTGCCTCTTGAAATTTGGCAGCTACATTCGTGGCTGTTTATCCTAAGCTTACTTTCTGGCTCTTTGCAGCAGGGCCTTGAATACATCAAGAATCTCTGGGTCCTCTCCGGCAGACAGCTCCGGAGTGTTTTTCTCCAGCCAATCAGAGGAGCGGATTTGATGCCTGAGAGTACCAATCAGAGTGTCCAGACTCTCCGTGGGCTTCGATGCTTGGCAGTCCAGCAACACCAACTCCTCAGTGGCCAAGAAGCCTGTGTCAGGAACAGGGCTATCCTTCTCCTTCAGCTGGTCTGATGACTTGCTCTGGGGTGATGATGTTGAATTAACAATCGCAGCATTGTCTGAATCTGCACTGTCCTCTTTCACTGACTTTTTGTGCTCCTCACTGGCTTCTTTGATGGAGTGTGAATCAGGACTGGCACTTTTTTCCTCTATTTCTTTCAAAGCCTCCCCGATTCGCTTCAGGCCTGAAATAACACAAAACATTAACAGAACAAGTCAGTGACTATTATCCAATCAATAACTAGTTTAAGACACAAATCTGGAGATAAACTGAAATAACACAAACCACTGAGTGAATAAATGAAACACATGATCTAACCAACGTCTCATTTAAGGCAGAAAATGTGAATTAAGAGCGAATAACAACCCACTACCGGAAAATTTGAAAAAGAGTTATCAGCTCTTTAACTCATAATTTAAGTCACAGAGAAGCTGAAGCGAGTGGGCATAAAAAGTTCAACACATGGAGGAAACTGTATTTACTGTACATTACATACTGCAGACTGACCAAGCTGAAGGTGGTGTTGTTGGTCTGCGAAGACGATACGGAACCAGCCGGGTGTGGAGCAGGAGAAGGCCTGACCACAGCTCAACACCACCTTGTGCCTGAGGAAACGCTTCCACAGAGACAACTCCTCCTCAAACGATGACTCTTTGAGGAACTATCATCACAAAGAGAGAGACACATCAAGCCTGCGGGAAAGCACACGCAACGCTCTCAAGAAAGTACCATGTGGCCCATTAGGTTAAATAGAATCAAATGGCTATGTTATTTGCATTTCACTTGGCTACACATGTGTTAGAGTTGAATTAACAGCCCTTGGATCTAAAATTGGTGTTGTCACCTTCCTGAGGTCAGCCCAGACATACAGCGCAGCAGGCCTGTCCAGGTAGGGGATGCCCATGCTCTTCAGCTCTCCTGTCAGGTAGCTGTGAGCAGCTTTCAGTCGGCTTTTGTTCTCAGGCAAAAATTCCTCACTGATCCACTCTACAACATGAAAAGATGAAGTGACAATACTTAGTGTAAATCAAATGTTAGAAGTCTTTGTGCAGTGTGATGTGCAGCAGAGCCTCATGCTGTGCTCCTGTCATATCAGAGGATGCAGAAGAAGGGGGATGATATCTCTCAGAAGCTGGAATACTGCTTGTAGGAAGTAAATGTTTGAATTGTTGAAAAGCCTGCATCTAAAATCATTTGCATTCATGAATTTAAATGTGTGAATTTTGACTTGTTTTTGCCAAAAGGGGGCTGAAGTGAGGATTATTTTTCCAGTTTTGTTTATGGTAAACCTGACGTGACTACTACAGTGTGTTCACAAAAGCACATGTGAAGCTTGGCTCCATACCTCTGTCCTGAAGCAGCTGTGCTACCTGGTGCTGCGTGGTTCCAGACACACCGTGGAATGAGCCCAGCTGGGCCAAAGCCTCCACAAGGTCTCTGTTCTCAGTGTACAGAGTGCCTATTCTGATTCCTGACATTGCAAAGTCCTAGAAGGGACAAGACAAAGTAAATGAGAAGGAGCTGTGAAAGCAAACACCCACTGAAGAAAAGCAGAGATTTTACTGTACAGACAGCAGGGATATAAAAAGTCTCTCAGTCTCACACTCTGATAGAGCACAGCACAGTATGTACCTTGCTCAGCCCCCACATTACATGCGTCCTCTGTGGGTCGGGCAAACTGAAATAAGGGCACATTATTAGCAGTTAAGAGGCTGTCTTCAAACACAGTTGCAATGATTGAGAGTCTAATAGAGTAATCATGCAGAGGTTAGGTTCACACAGTACCTGTCTACACTGAGGACACTGTGAAAGGTGACAGATTTATCAAAGACCGTCAGCATGTACACTTCATCTACAATGGCGTGGAGCTCATTTCTAAAGCAGGAAAAGATGGAGAGAAAGATAATATAAATATATACAGTACATGATTAATAAACATTGATGTTAAATTGTAAATGATTGTTTATAACTAAAAAATGCAACATAAATGTAAAATAGGTCCTTCAACGTCCTGTGTCAGCGTAAAGCACAGTGGTTTATGGTTACAACAGCACAGTGCCTGCGAGGGTCGATGGAAGGAATTACCCTGGCAAGATCATTCAGAAAACAATAGATGACGCAGGAGACTCCTTGGCACATGGTTGCACTTGACAATATGCTGATAGTTAAGAAAGGTGATAAAACTCCATCAAGAGTGTATGATATTCCACACACGGGACAGAGCTCTCAGCCGTAAAATGAAAGGGTTCACACTGGGAACTGTATGCAGTGGCTTGGCAATGTGTTTAAATAAGCCACAGGACTGCAGACTGCAGAATTACAGTGTTAGGCCACAGCATGAGATAACAGTGGGGCAAACATACCTTTTGGCAAATTCCAAGAAGGCAATCATCTCTTCCAGGGTGTAGATCTCAGCCAGAGGGTTGTGGGGGTTCATCAGTATAACAGCTCGGATAATCAACCCCTAAAAGAGAAAGCAAGTGTCTGAGTAAATATAATTTATACGCTGTGTCAGACTTTAAAGCTGCAAAACAAATCCCTGAGAAAAAAGAACATCCAAAACGCTTTTATTGAAACCCTTTCCCAAAGCATTTTTGAAGTGGTTCTGTGTTTCTTTAAATATTCATAAAGGGCTTAAGAAAATACGCATGCATGAATTACCTCTTGCTTAGCCATTTTCAGACCTTCTTCTAGTTTCCCTACAGTGAGGTGGAAGGGTCGACTGTCTTTGCTATCAGCCTTGAAATAAAAAATAACAAGAGGAAAAGGAAAAATATATTAGCATCCAAATTAGACAGCCAATGATACACTCTACGTGTGAAATCACATGATGCATTCAACTCTACGCTGAAGCAAGTCCACTAAAACATGAGTTATATCATATGCATACAACAAACATGTCAAATACCATTACAGCAAAGTGAATGAGGTTCTGTTTTCCTACCTCACAGTCCAGAGGAACATGGAAGAGTTTAACGTCACTATATAAATGTAGATCCTCAGTGATAACACCGTAGAAAGGAGTAGGAATGAGAACGGCATCTACAACACGAAAAATACAATGACTGCATGACATCTAAATAAAAACACATATCATCTCTTTACAAATTCTAAATTGCTTATAATACTAATGAAAGGCTCTTTGTACATAAATATGGGCACACAAACTGATGTATACATGGCCAATCCTTAATGACCCATATAAGCTACTATTTAGGCTTTTAGTGATCATTTTCATTTGTTAATTTGGATGCAAATTCACCAATTTGTACAATTTGCTACTCTAATTCTGCCAGGCATGTAATGTGTAAAAGCAGGGTTTTAGCATCTTGATGATCCATGTTGGTAGTAAGTAGATGAACATCGGCTGCTTTTCAGACTTATGATTATTATTATTAAATTACAGCAGTTATTGAGCAAAACAATATACGACATTGCTTTAAATTAGGCCTTGCTTGCAGTGCAGTGACACTACAGAATAAGCAATTCATGTAGCTGCCTAAATAACTTTTAAGAAGTGCTTTGTTTTAGATAATTATGTCACAACTTCCCCTTTCTCTGTTATACTTTATATGTTAATCATTTTTAATTTAAAAAAGGCAAAAAAGAAACTTGGCCTGGTTTCCCATTGCCGTTGTGCACACATTTGTCTTCATACAAAATAGATATGGAGGTATTGTATGTGTATGTCAATGCATTTTGTGAACTTACCTTTAGGGTCACAAATTACTGCAGCAATACAGGAGAAGAGGGAACCACAGCCATTCATCACCACAACCTGAACAAACACAAAAGACCTCATTAAGGCGCAGAAGGAGGCCTGATAAATACGCTCCATATTCATACACCTACAAAAGCAGTCATTCATTACATCTGCAAATTAAGTTGCTCGTCCTCAAAATGCTTTGTTAGTCCAACTGTAGCATTTGGCAACTTTATAAACATTAGTAAGTTAATCAAATAAATTAACTGAATCCACTGCCTTCATTTTTGAGAATAGATGGCTATAATCCAGAACCCAGAACCTTCCTGCTGTGAAACAGCGTTAACCACTACACCACCACGCCACCCTCTCAGAAATCCAATTTGTCTAATTACAGAAGAAGAAAGAAAAATGTATTTTATATTTGTATGGGTCTGAAATGTGTTGAAATAGTTTCCTAAAAAAGCAGCAATGTCAATGCCATAAAAGTAAAGGTTTCAAGGCAAATCATTATTATTATAAGTGTCATGTAAATTAGAGTTACAAATGCAAGAAGTCATCCTGAAGAATAGTTCTTTTCATTCATAAATTAATGTATATTCATTGTGGATGAGGTGGTTCTGCAGTAATAGTTTTCTTTT
This sequence comes from Trachinotus anak, assembly GCF_046630095.1. NCBI lineage: Eukaryota > Metazoa > Chordata > Actinopteri > Carangiformes > Carangidae > Trachinotus > Trachinotus anak. Next base: position 17,442,915 of record NW_027273853.1, on the reverse strand, counting down.
GTACAGTACGTGCAGACTCTTCACATGCAACATGCCTGCTACCTACAGTCATAATATAACTGTTGTAAAAAGTACAATACTCCCCTCTGACAAATTGTGGAGAAAAGTTAAATATTGAAGTCTTACAAAATGTAAATGGTTTTAAGTGCAAGAACCACAGAACTGTACATAATGTATGAGTCTGTTGTTACATTTTCTTTCTTTCGCTTTTAATATATTGTAAACTGCAACAGTTGTCGTACACACACTGTTCTTGTGTTAAATTTCAACATTAAAAGCAGTTATCTTCACTCACATTGTCAGCTTTGAGTGGGTTTGGAGAACCGCAGAAGTGAGTCAGGAACTTTGCAACCACCTCTCTCAGGCTGAAAGGGAGGAGGATGGAAAGGTTACTTTGATGTAAGCCACATGACAAAGGTGCTTCCTCATTCCTAAATATAAATTCACTTTATTCTCTTACAATGCGTGTCCCCTCCAGTCTGAATACTGCAACAAGGATGGGTCAACATGGAGCATGTCAGGCTTGGTCAGCTGTAGCAGAAATGCATATGAAATTCATTTGTGAGTGTGGGGGGAAAAAAATCATTTAGAATAATGTACATTACACATTATATTCCAGAGCATTACAAGAAACTCACCCGTTTGTGAAGAAGATCATAGCATAGTTTGTTCTCACTTGTTCCCATGTTGATTATACCCTGGAGATGAGAAGAAGAAGAGGCCCATAGCAGTTTTTGACACATCAGAGCAGCTCTTAGTGGTTTTAACTAAGTGACACGGACTTACATCAGGGTTGTTTGTATCGTGGTGTTTGTTCATTCCATATTGTGCAAAGCCTTCCTGGAGAATGCCTTGCTGCTGTCGGATGCTGTTGCCACGGTTAGACAGGTACACGCTGCGGCCGGGAGTTTCTGCACAACTCAGCGTTGCCAAAACTTTCTGAGGCATTTTGCAGGCCTTGTCAGATGTAGGCGGCGTTGACGTGGTTGTTGTCTCTTGAGTGGACACGGCCTGTGCCGTGGGAGCTTCTGAGGGCGGCTGGGATAACGATGATGACACGGAGGGGGTGGCCACGGTGATCAGTGAAGCTGACACATGAGCTTGGGGTGAGGCACAGGGGTCAGTCGATGTTGTCGCGGTGGTCGGAGCAGCCTGTCCGACAGCAGCTAAAGCCCCGGTGAGCATGCTGAACAGGCGGAGCTCATGCTGGCGCTCCTGTTCCGCCCTCCTCTCCTCCCGCTGCTCCCTGCGCTCCTCGGCCTGAAACTCTCTCTCAAGCCGCGCCTCCTCCAGGGAGAGCAGGCGCTCCTCTGCTGACTGCTGCCAGTTCAGGAAGCTGGCCAGGGCTGTATCCAGGGTCCCCTGAATGCCACATCTAGCACCTCCGTGGCTCCATGATTTCCCACCCCTGCGACGCTTCCTCTGTCTCAAAGAAGCCGGAGGATGGGAACCCTCCTTACTGGGTGGCCCAGATGTATCCAGTGGCACAGGACCACCAACCGCCTGGGTGGCAGCTGTGACAGAGCCAGCAATGTTCAGGTCACTAAAACCTGGGGATATGAAAAACAGAAATCACTTTTTAACTACCTATCACTTTCTATGATAGTGGTAATAGTAATGATAATAATGATAACATTTGCACTGACAACCTGAGGGGGAGATTCTTGCATTCGTTGAGCTCTCGCCTCGACCCAGAGCGTCCTCTGGCCCCAGTAGAGATTGCCCATCAGTTTCCTGATCATCCCCAGATCCATAGTACATCTCAGGGGGCGCAACCCCTGAGTTCAGCATGCTCTCCTCAACATCTTCACATTTTATATCCAGTGGATCTCCTGTTTTTGGAGGCTGACCAAACAGAAACCCACCGGAGGAAGCAGGACCAAAGGCGCCAGCTGGAACTCCTTGCAGATATGCATCGGGCCCGCCCGGGCCCTGAAACACCTGTTGTGCTATGACAGCTCCTCCCAGGGAGGAGTAGGTGATGGCGGGTCGGTTCGCCAGCACTCTGTCCATCACATCATAAAACTTCCAAGACCTCATTTTGTGGTTGTCCTTAATGCGGCGGTACTCCAGCTTCATTTTTTTGATCTTCTCCCTACACTGGTCACCTGTGCGATAGATGCCCTTTTCGCGCAAGATGTGAGCGATGCGGTCGAACACACGCTGGTTGCGCAGTGAGCTCTCCAGCTCAATCTGCACCGATTCATCGGACCACAGCTGCAGCAGCTCCACGATCTCGGGGTCGGTCCAGTTGCTGCCCCGCTCATGCCTCCTGCCGCGAAAGTCCATTCTCTAAGTTACAGGACGTATTCTGCAACACATATATAACAACACAACAATATAAGAAAAGAGCAGCCTAGCTCAGTCTTCCCGACTCCCGGAACACCAAGAAACACTGGGGGGGGGGGGGGTTAAATGTGTACATCTTGTTCATAGTTCACGATAAAAGGTAAATACATACACGTTATTTTTTTTATCCACTTGTGTTCTCTCACCGTAAATCAAAAGTGCAGCTCTTCGGAAACTGTGGAGCTGTCACTCACATGTGACATCCACGTAGCGTAGGTCCACACATGTCACGACTGGTTAACCCGGTTTGGCGTGGTTTGGAACGGCATAGCTTTGTCCACCCGGGCTAAACCGTATAAGTCATTCCTAACAGCATATTTGTCAGAACTTGGTGAAATGGGGAATAGACGAGTACAAAAATATCTACATCCGGGTTGACGGCACATGCGTGCTGTCCTTATTCCGGGATAACTTTGGTCCGTGTTAACGGGGGAGCTGCTGAAAGCAGGCTGGATTTCACTTATACCAGGCTGTAACGGGGTAAAGCACAACCATGCGAGTCACAGACTTGGAGCTTTGTGTTATGGCCCCCTCTACCGTGCAATGCGCCGTTTCTTCCAAGTGTGTAGTCTCGATAGAAATCCAGAAGATGGCGCTCACACACAGCGATACAAACCCGCCATCTGGAAAAAAACTAAAAGAATGTGTGTTTTGTACACAGGCGTGGCCCGGACTTCATTTGTACAGATAAAATAACCATGACGACAATCATACAACCATCATGCTAACAAAAAACGTTTGTTATTACCACCAGGAAAGCATTAATCGTGATTTTTTTTGTCATTAAAGATTATTGCGTTATACTGATATGCACTTTTTATTGAAATAATGCACTTGTGATTTTATTTTATTCCACAAATAATTCTATTTCACCTGCGAAAGAAGGCGAACGGTTATCGACGAATATGCAAGTGAATAAACGTGACCTTGGGTGAGTTTATACCTGCTTCGGGCTATCTTGTAAACGGTGACCCGCCCGACTCGACCCTTCGGTAACCACGGTGATACAAATCAAGCATACGCGATAGTCCGTTCGGCTCGAAACGTGACGTATTTCCTGGAGAAAAGGGTTTGTGGCAGTTTGTTGTCATCTCCATCCAATAGAGAACCGTTACATTGTGCTGGCATGTTTTCCCTTATTCTCACCATTTTTATTTATTTTTTTTTTATTCTTGTATTTAACTTCGCGTATACGAATCAATGCCAGCGCACTCTAGGCAGCCAACAAGGCATGTGAAATAGGTAAAAACACTCAGAAGAAACCGGTAAAGAAATAAGTGGGTGCGACGGTTGAAGTTAACTGGCGAAATATAATCATGGTGGCGGTGGCGGCAAGTTGGTGGCGGATGACAAGCAAGACGGGATAGTTGAATTCAGCACTTTTGGAGGAGGATGGGTGTGTGCGCAAATTCTTGTTATTGTTCATCTTATTCATCGTCAGGTTAGATGTAAAGTTGAAAGTCAAGCCGCCGCCCGGTGGGAGAAGAAGAGGATGAGGAGGCATCACGTCTCGGTCCTTGTTGGCGTCTGACTTGGCGAAGGTACGACTGACACCTGGTTGATTGTTTCAGTTGTTGTGAAAGCTACGAGTTGGACGTGTTCAAAAGCAGGGAGGGGGTCTGTGTCAGAAGGGGTGGGAACAATGGGAGTGTTTGCGAAAAGCATGAAGGCTATTTTAGCGTAAAGTCTGCTGCCAGCGCTGCTGTGACCAGTCTTCCCAGTCAGGTGAATCCCTCCCCGGGGCTGGATGACAGGCTTTCTTAATCCAGGATAAGCGGACCTTCTTTTTTTTTTTTTTTTTTTTTTTTTGAGGAGACATGATTTAGCCCCGATAATTGACCAGCTTTGATCCGAAGCGCTTCTTCTCTGAACTTTATTGTTGGTAAGGTAACGGTATGTTTGTTGTAACTGCTGGCTTGACAGTGTTGTTTTCTGCAGCATGTCTCATCTGACTCTGTTCATTCAGATTTATGTCTTGCTTTCCTCCTTCCCCTCTGTCTCCTTTGTGCACACACTCTTTAACATTTTCTGTTTCTCTTACTTCTTCACCCTGAAGCCCTTAAGAGGCTAAACCCCTCATCATGTTCTTTTATCTGTGTAAGGTGGGAATTGCTGTAATAAATTTCAGTTAGTGTAGGCAGGGCAGAAATTGTTTAGAACAAGCTGCACACTATGCCTTTTCGCACTGGCATCAGATATATGTGCCTATTTTAAGGAAAGTAAAGAGTGCTCTGTTTAAAAACTCAGCTTGAAGTGATCAACCTCATCCTGTCTTGTCCTCTTGTTGCTGTTGTTATTTTATACCTGTGCGGCAACTCCCACCAAGATCTGAACAAGGGATGAAGTCAAGGTCACCAGCAACTTAGGCAAACGGTATTGGCTCCAAGCTTCGGATTACACTACCTCACCCCATCAAAGATTACCCTATAAAACTAATCTTTTGTGCCCCTCTTTGTTTGGCCCAAATCTTCCCCAGGCCAGTTCGGAGATAAAGGCTATTAACAGAGTTAGACTGAGTGGTTCACATACACACTCTGCCCCAGACAACACTTTTCCAGCTCTGTTTATTCGTCACCAGCATTTAATTTAACAGTATTGGATATTCTTCAGCTGTGAGCTCCCAGGAGCACACATTTTTATAAGATGCATAAAACAGGAATGCAGTGGAGGAGAAAGAAGGAGGAAGACAAACTTGTCAACAGTATAACTCATCTATAAACTAGGGTAGAGGCTGTTGTGGATGAGAAGGAACAATGCCAAGATTCAGATGGCTGTTAAAAATTGGGTTGGATCTCTCTGTGGGACATTACTTACAGAATTGATTCTTTCTTCTGGACACATTACTGCTGCCCTTGACAACATTTTATCAGGCTTTTCCATCTCCGTAGTGGGAGCTAAGATGGATCAGGCTTTAGGGGTACTCAGTCATGGCATTCTCGCTAACTTCACAGTGTGTCTCAGATGATCGCAGTGCAGCTGACTCCCAGCTGTGGACCACTGTCTTGACTGAGCACAACATGCTTGTGCAATGCCTCTGGTTTTCCAATCACACTCTAACTCAGAGCAATTTTCCCTCTCAGCAGAGGATGCTTGGCTGTCAGTGGTACTTCACAAATGCTGCAGCTCTCTCCTGTGCCATGGTTTTCTATGAGAGGGCAACGCAGAGCACCTGGTGGGTGTTGATTTGGCTGGTGGGCAGCCTGAAATAGAGCTGGAGTTCTACATATGGTCTGTCACAGCTTCGCGTGTTTGTCATTACCAATGGAAATTGCCTGTTCATCCCCATCAGGAGTAGATCTGTTATTCTGTCGAATTATGTTCATCGCGTCTTTCCCACACTGAACTATAAGAAGTTAACTGAACGCACATGCTGTTTGTCAGGTGCATTGCATTCGCACTATTGAACATGTTCATTTAACCGTAGACTTCTGCTGCTGTTCACTAAGCAGTTGCTCTCGAGCAGCTGGGGGTCAAGTGTTTTCCAGATCATACACATTTTCCAGATGGGTAGGAAAATCAAATTGGCAACTTTATGTTCTGAAGCCCAGTTCTCTAACTCAAAGTCTTTTGTAATATTTATGTACCAAAGGTAAATATAGAGCTGGGCTTTTCATATAAAATTAAATATATGAAAGTGTTTGATTCAGTGCCTTAATATTGATAATGTGGTAACATCATTGTCAGCAGTAGAAATGTGGGCCAAGCAGATAGAGCCATTCATTATTATTATTATTTCACTCAGCAACAACTGACTTATACTGTGCTTTTGAAGACAGTACTGATATGGATTTTTGAAACTGGTAAAAGAAATAATGATATTTTGGCTGAGATTAGTTTTTTATGTGAACTCTTTGGCAGGGATCTTTCAGATCTGGTTATATCTGGAGTTGTGACAAAGATGTCTACTGAGGCCAGATGTTTTTACAGATAATAATATTAGACATGAATACAATAAAGAGTCATTATAAAATTATTACAAACAACTTTAAATGAAAACATAAATACAGCCTGCATGAAAAGAATATTAATTAAGTAAAATAAGGGTCACAAATATTTACAGTCTAGAAGAATGTGCTGCATTTATTTATTTTTTGATGCATTTTTCTTTTGCTCACTTGGCAACATATACTAAAACTGCCACTAACATGAGCAAGTATTGGCCAATAATATACCTCCCGCTCGTGTGTCTGTGGAGCTGTATACTCTATCTGTAACTTTCATTCAGCTTAGGCCATAGTATCATATAGTAACTGCAATATAGTCTGTGCATTCAGCAAAAAGACAACATATTGATAATTATATCAACAGTATACTAATATAGTCTTAATGTCACTATATTGATATTAGTGTTAAGGAATTCCCCCCAGATCTTTCTAGACCTTCCTTGCATAATAATCAGTTCAGCTCAGCTCATAACACATCTTAAAAGCTGGTGTTCCTCAAAGCTGCAGGTCTGTAAAATATCCAACAGGAAAGAGGCTGTTGCCCAAAGGCCTAATGATGATATCAGGACAATAATTAATGCACAGTGTTGATGCATTGCTGATCCATCTCCACCCTCTTCTCAGTTAAATAGCGAGGGGGTGTCAAAGGACAGGAATCACTCTGTGGTTAGTTAGTGCAACACAGACTTGTTGTGTTGGCTACTGAGCAGCTCCACTGGAGCGGTTTAGGGTGAAGTGCACTCCTCAAGGGCACCTTGCTGTGGAAGAGGAGGGTGTTATTTTAATTATACATTTGTGTATGAAAAGTGTTATGATAGGGGCAACTTGTTATTACTGCTGCTGTTCTATTCCATGGAGGTCTGTCAAAAACTTGAAACAGAAAGTTCTTAATTAATAATTATAAGATGCTAGGTTTGTTTAGCATACCACAGGTCACTTATCCACCCCTGCATTTCCACTGGCTCACTCACTCCAGCGTGTTACTAACCTCAAAACAGGTTATGCAACTGATTTTCTATTTTCATTGTAGTTTAGATCCTAAAGTCTGAAGTTCTCCTGTGTTTTGAAGGTCGAAGTTTCATCTCAGTTTTAGGTCTTTGATGTATATTGTAAGAGTAAGCAGCCTCGTGTTAACTCCTCTCCAGGCTGTGTTTTGAGAGAAGGTGTTATGGGCGTTGTGTTATTATGTACTCGTTATTTTGCGCAATGCTGCATGGGGGGAGGGATACCCCCACCACTCTCTCCATCTGTTCTTTCAGCCCTCTCAGTGACAGCAGACCCCCTGCTCCTGTCTTTTTTTTTTTTTTTTTTTTTTTGACTGCATAGCATAGCATCTAATGAGCTCAGAAGAATTGCTCCATGGGAAGAGTGACAGCCCTTGGTCATGTTTCCACCACCTCTCCTGCTGTGCTGAAATCACACCCACTCCTAAATGTATCAGTGAAAGCACAGATATATGCAGTGAGCTCCACTTTGAATAGTATGGATATGCCAAACTCCCCAGAAGCAGTGGATAATTGTTTGGGCGAATGAAAGGCGATGGCATCCTCTGTGTTGCAAAAAGTTCTTAAATTTTCCCTGTTTTGTAAAATGGATTCTAGTTAGGACTAAAAGCAAAAACAAGCTCCCCTGCAAACCAGTTGCCTTATTACACTTGAAGGTGCCCACTGCCAATAGACATTCTTTTAAGTTAGGTTAGGCTAGGCTAGTAGATTTCATTTTCCTCAGGAAAGGGCCAGTTATTTGATAGAACCCATATTCACTGTGGAAAATCAAAATTGATGCTCTCGCTAAAATTGGAATCTCTTAAAAGAAGATTTTTTGTGAGATGTTGGCCCAAGTTTAAGCAATTGTGACACACCTTGGCTGTGTTTCCCAGAAGTATATAAAGGCTTAGATGTTATTAGTCTATTTGTAAGTCTGTAAGCTAAGATCATCTTAAGATAAACTGTAGGCTACTTGTAAAATATCATCATATCCCCAAACTGTGCCCCAGTATGACTGAACTGAACCAAAAAAAAAAGCACATGACAGTGCCTTTTTTTTAATGGTTTTCAACTATTACTAGGTGCCATCAGTGCTACCAGACTGCTTTTAGATACTTCCACCTACTGACAAAATAATCACCACTTAATTGCAATGCACTGTGAAAGTGCATTCATTTTTTTTTTCTTTCACCTTTAATGTCTGTGAAGAATCTAAACGCACTCAGCCCCTGTCATTGGAGCAGTCTGCTCTGCTGCAGGTTTGCCTTACCCTGCAGAAAACCCATTGTTTTTCCGTTAACAAGAATCTTAAGTTCTAAAGCCCCATAGTAGCCCCTAAAGCCTGTAATCTTCATTACACCTCACAATTTAAAACTGTTTGACAGAATGAACACCACACTGAGGATTTTGCTATTCTCAGAGCCTTTAGGGACTGGTGATAAAATGTTCATTTGTCCTGAGGATGGCCATAGAGGAAAGACCACATGTTTGTCAGAATCTTAAAGGTGTATCTCCTTTGGAGTCTCATACTGCTGTTTGCGGTTTGTCAGCAAAGATCACGACAAACCACTGACTAGATCATAAGATGTGAGCACAATCGACAGTATGATGTAAGGTCGGAGCAAGAGACAATATCACTGAGCGCTTCAAATAAAGGGAGCATCTAAAGGAAGCTTGAATATGCTCAGTAATTTTCATTGCGGTTTGTTCATTGGGATGGATATATTCAGACTTAACTTCTACCTGATGGTGGTGGTGGCAGTGGAAAGGAAAGGTGATAGTCAAAGCATGAGTCATGCTCTGGGGACCATTAATATCCAGCTTTTGATACTGAAGTTGACAGTTTGATCTTAGACGGAAGCTCAACTTGAGCTGGCAGCTAGATTTTGACATTTCTTGTGTAAGGGTGCACATTTCAGCCTGATGGTGGTCATAGATGAAATATGCTGGAAGTTCACCAAATCTGTATTGCACTGAACACCTATGGGAGAGTATGGATGTGTTAGACACTACCATCCGTCAGAGTTCGAATCTTTGCCAAGACACATTGATTGTAGCAGCTTGTGTTGGCTCAACACATTACTGAGGCGTTTCTAATTTTACTTTTGTCACCAGCACTGTAGATAGTAGTTGTCAAAATATCTTCTCTGGACTAAAGTGTTGGACAGACAGATGGACTGAGTAACTGACTGGAACATGACAGTGAGAATAAAACCTGTCTATGTGCTCAGCTCTTTTCCCCGAGGCTGTTGCCCTTTCTGTACCTGCTAAGAGGGTATATTTTGGATTTCTTTGTATTTTTAAACCTCCTAGAAAAACTTGGAGAAAGTCACGAGTGAACACAACAGACTTAAACTTGTTCAATTCACAACAGCTTAAACTGAGCACCTGCAGCAGCTCCAATTTCTTTTCGCATCAGTTAGTGGTGTATCGGGGATTGACTCACAGAATGGGCCCGTGAGGCCATGTTGGTGGGATCAGCAGTGGGAATGGACAGGCATTTAGACTGGCATAACCTCCCTCCTCTTCATCTTTCTCAGGATGAACTGATATACTTTGCAGAATCCCACACCTTATCATCTTCCTTCTCACTCAGAGTCAGTTAACTCACCACAAAGCTTTCCTTTTATTGTGTGACTTACAGGCTCCTTTCCTACGACTCAAAGAGCTACAAATCAAAGGCCTGCAGAATGTCCCAGTCTGAAAATCTTTTTTGTTTGAACATCCGTTCAAATAATGTTCCTTTTTATCACACTTGTTATTTTACTATCCAATTAAAATATGTTGAACAGTACTTTTTCATACCTAATAAGCGGTTGGATGAATTTAAAATTTGGAAACTACTAAAATTCAGAGCGGTGAGAGTTTAAATATCCTCTCCATCATTTGCCTTGTCTTTTTTTTGTTTCCATAACTAGCTGTATACTGGTTTTCTTGGAGCTCATCCTGTATTGCAGCAACATGCCTACTGTATATCATTATCATGTATTACCATTTCAGGTCTAAAAAAGATGAGGGAGGGTTAAAAAGCAATTCTGTTTTTGGCAGAGCACTTGTATGTTGTGATCTAATATTTATAAGCATATCACATTTATTAAGTCTTGTTTTGTTTTTTTTATTTGAGTTTGACAATGAGCTAAGTATGATGCATGATAAGGTCTGTGCGTGTGTGTTGTTTATTTATGCTGCAGTTTTGGGTTGGTTTTCTGAATGGTATCAGCAGTAAGTAATTCAGGCCCAAGAGTGACCCAGTTAAGAAGGCCATGTTTATGTTGATAACTGGCTCTGTCCTCTCATCTCCAGACCACTGTTCTACTTTGCTGCTGTACGGTGGAGCAGCCCCACTCTGCCTGGGAAGCAGTGACAGACCAACGGATAGACTGCCCTGCGAGGTCTTCTCCTTTTCATGGATGCCAAGGTGGCCCTGCTGCACTTATGGACAGTCCTTGTCCTCCTCACAGCAGAACTGAGGCGGATTGATACTGCAGAGGTCTACACCAACTCATGGGCGGTCCAGATTAATGGGGGTCCAGAGGAGGCTGACCGCATCGCCAGGGAACATGGGTTTATCAACCTCGGCAATGTAAGTTCTGCTCATAGAAGGGCTGCTTGATTGTGGCAAAAATCATAATCACGATTATTTTGATCAATATTGAGATCACTATTTTTTAACACGATTACTCATTGACGTTTGAAACAGTGGGTGGGTGGGTACTTGATATTGACTTGACTTGGTATTTTATTTACAAAACATAACCCGGAATTTGTTGCAAGATAGAATGCGGCACAATAATCGTTTTATCTCAATTACTTTGTTTTCATAAGCGTTGGCAGCCAAAATCATAACGGAAAATAAAGTAAGATTAATAGCCCAGCCTTGGCTTATAGTATACTGTATGTATGTGTTTGCAGGAACCTCTCTTATTTAATAAACACATATCACTTCATGTGAGGCTATATCCATATACAGCTCTGGCTTGTAGGTGAATATCGGTGTTAGAAATTTGTTGTACATCAAAGGCGAGCATCAGAGAGCCTGACACGAAACCTCCAGGCCATCCTGTTCCTTCAACACATCGCAAAAGTGTGGCCTCCTCCATTTTCTTAAAGCTTAAATGGGGCATTCATAACACACTGGCAGACAGTTGTGTTTTCAGAGTAGTGTTAGAAATAGACAGGAATAATAGGGCTGTTATTTTGGGCTCTAAAGAAAGGTTGTTGTGATTAATTTTGATGTAGGTAGTTAAAGATGGTTTGCAGGTAGGATGAGGAAAAACAGTTGTCAGAAGAGTTGAAGAACAGCAGAAGGGCGGGTGGGGGGGGGGGGGGGGGGGGGGGTGGGTGGGGAGTTAGAGACTTAATGTTCATTCAGTGGCATGTTAGGTCCCTTGAATATTAAAATGCTTCCATGACTAAGCTTTCCCATATTTGTGCTCAGCTGTTGACAGTGAGTAGCTATTTGGTCCCCTCTCTACCCCTGTTGCTGCACTTGAGACTTAACTTCATTTGCATGTGCCTTTGTGGAGCTGCCTGAGTGCTGCACACGCCAGTGAACAGCCTTCTGGATTACTTCTTAGGAATATGCGGAGGAGGTTCTGCATATTCCCGCCCCACTTCTCTCCACCTTAAATAAAGAGGATTTTCTGAAGAAGAGGTTTGCAAAATTAATTCAGGCTTATCTTTGCTTTCTTTATTTTGTCAAAGATAAAGCTTTGTCTGGAGTGCGAAGCCAGATGTTTTTCTTCTCCCTATTATCACACTGAACAGTTGTCACATGGGTTTACAATGAGATTAGATGTGTGTCATTATTAGATGTTGTTCATTGTCCAACACGTTCTTTTAAATGCTATCATGTTTCTCGACACTGAGCTTGTGTAAGGGCCTTACATCCTGCTTGGATCTGGAGTTCATTTAGTATTGATCCGGACAGCTGCAGTTGTTGCAGCAGTTTGAAACTATTGTACTGCGGACTGAAAGAAAGCTTATATTAGGTATAATGGACCTTGACAGACTTTTACTCTTAATTGCTTCTGTGAATTCTACATAGGGAATCAATCGCTAGACTTAGTGAATTGGGTGAAATGAAATGTTCAATATTCTCCTCACAGAGCACATACATATTCTGCAATCACCCAGGCACACAGTGCTATGGAGCAGAAAAGGTATCTCTTCCTCCAAAAGAGGCAATTCTTCTTTCTCTCATATTCCCCTTATGTGATCAACTTACCAAAGAAAAAAACCTTTATTGCTTTCTGTCCCTTGTTTATCTCTCCTTCCCTCATTTCACCCAACCACAAAGACATTTCCAACATCTATACTGCCTATTAAACCACTGGGAGATATATAGCTCTATACTTCTCTGTTAATTAGTGATTGCATCAGAGGAGCTGGCAGTAGGCACAGGACGGTGTTCTGTAAGACGGCTGTCTGTTATTGGATCTCTGATGCCATATGGCAGCCTGTTATTTTAGTGCATGTGACATTAAGATGCTCAGGTCCCAGAGCATGAAAGAGCAGCGTAGCCCCATTTCACAAAGTGGGCCCTAAAGATAACTCACTCACCTTACCCCAACCAACCAACATTTTTATTCTGTGGGTCTGGGTTGCATGACACCGTAGCTCAGAGGAAGTCTGTCTGCTTTATAAACTTTCCTTTAGGAGCTTGGAGCTTCTTTTTGCAGTTTGAAAGGCAGATATTGCAACAGTGGATATTTATGTCTGCGAATTCAAAGAACGTGAAGATGGATAATAAAAGGAGAATAGGAAAGAGGAATGAGATAATTGATACTATCCCTATGGGACAATAAGAAAAGAGGAGAGGGACGTGGTGATAGCAGGATGTCTGTGAGGACGTGTGGGAGATTAAAAAAAAAAAAGAAAAGAGAAGAAAAATAGCTAATGGAGTATGGTATAACAGGCAAAAAAGCATGAGTGTTGGATGACTGAAAGGGTGAAATTTAGTATCATCCAGTGTGTGGAATAAGATTTTGTGGGAGTATATCTTCAGTCATTGTTTCACAGAGGCACCCAAATAAGTTTTATTTTAGTCAGCAGTCCCTGAGTGGGTGCTATGAAAATGATGATGATCTACAGGCTGTGTGTAGTGTCTGCACTCTAACAGTACAGTGTTGGGTTATCCGAGGGGTTTGCGTTAGACAAGGCTTTGTGGGGATGGGGGCTTAGAAGGAAAACAGCTTAGTCATTTTTCCATCATCCCTAATGGTTGTTGTACAGGGCACTTGAAGAGAACAAGGAGGCTGATGTATAATCAGGAGGTAATGGGATTTTTATCACTAATGTAATTACAGGATCATCACGTAACTGATTATTTGTTCACTGCAGTGCTCAGAGATGCCTTATTGTCCTGGCTCGTCTTTATGTATTTGCAGATTCACTCATAATGTTTCAGCTTAATTTTCCCTGAGTGGGTGTGAGGAGAAGAAAGCAAGCTAGTGCGTGCGTGCATGTGTGTTCAACACCGGCGTTTTAAGAGTAAATGTCATCAAGACTTCCTAGTGTGCATCGGCATTTTACAAGTTGACACAGAGCGTTAAATCTGTTTCTCTGTAATGTGTTCAATAGTGTGTGTTTTTTTTTGATAATGCTTTTGTGTCTGTGTGGGTGTTCCAGACCAGGGTTTAGAGCTAAATGTCATGTTGTGTTCTTGGTGAGCCAAGTCAGAATCATTGTTTTTATGTTTTTATGAGGATGGGCATGCTGCGTGGGCGTTGACAGACTGAATCGCCCCCCTCTGTGGAGTAGACGTCTAATGCCAGAGCCTCTCTCTTTGTGAGCCATTGTCTTTCTATCTCTCTCTCTCTACATCTCTCCATCTGGGCCTGTTGGTCTCTCTCCTGTTTACAGGTAATTTACTCCAAACGTGGCTGTAGTGTAATCTGAAATAAACATCTTGAAAGATTTGTTATCCAACTTTCCCCCATCAGCTCCACCCTCTTCAGAAAGCACAAGAAAAATCTCCACTGGCTCCTGTGTTGCAGAGGCAACAGGTCATTTAAATGTTTGACTGCACTCACCTAGTTTCAGGTGATTGTACTATACTGTTCCTTCAACCATAATATTCCTTCAAAATCTAATATTCCAATTGCAATTTCACAGTTTTTTAGTCCACTGTTTTCCAATTTCTTACCCCCAACATCCCGAATACACACAAACATACGCCTGCTCTGTACTAGGTGGAATGTAATGTGTTCCAAGGCCTTTGTCCATTACTCTGCACACAATATCCTGCCAATTGTGATGCGCCAGCACACTAGCCAGTTCTCTGTTGCTGGCTCTCTCTCTATCTCGATTCAATTCGGTTCAAATGAGCTGCATTGGCATGAAATGTAACAAAACAAATACATGAAATACATCTCACTCACTGTTTCTCTGTCTGTGCTCTACTTCTCTGGTGGCTGTGTGAGATGGTCACCACACATCAGGACTCAGCCCATGTTTTATTGCTTAAGAAATGATAGTGACGCTTTCAAGAGAGTAAAAGAGCAGTTTGCTCTGTGGGTGAGCAGAGTTTGATAATTTTTTATTTGAATGTGATTTGTACAGCGAACTCTGACAAATAGGCTGATTATATCAGGCAGCATTAATGCTTTTATCTTGCCTTCATTTGCCTTGAGTGCAACTGGGATGCGTGTGTGCGCGTGTGTGTGTGATCATTTGTTTGGCTAGCTGATGTTTTTGTCCTCATTTTAATGTAATAGTTTATTAAATGGAACATCAAAAGGATATCTCTCTCTCTGTTTCTGGGTCTCAGTCTCTGCCTGTTGTTTTCTCTCCAGTGCATACCTGTTCTGAGATTGTCATAGCCCCATATTTCAACACTCTAGTTTCACTCATAAACCCATACTACACAGTTCTGCAGCATACAGGCAATGCCTGTACCTGCAGTATTTGCTGTCTTCTATTTCCCTCCGGACTTTGAAGGGAAAATAAGGAGTGCCTCTCTGAATAAAGTCTGTGAAGTTTTGCCGTTGGCACTAACGAATCTCAGTAGAACGTGTCTACAGAGGTGCTAATATATTATAATGGTACCAAGAGATTATTATAAGAAAGAGTAGGATTCTCTCTCAGCAGAAATAAGAGCTCTTTTTTTGCTCTATCACACTATTGTCCCAAGTCATTTTCAGACTGCCTTTTTTCTTTTTGTTCTATATTTGATAGATAATTATTTGAGTAAAAAATTATCTTTTTTTATTTTGGTCTCTGATCCTCACTGTACACAAGCGTTTATATTCACATTTGAATTTATTGAAGTTCAAGCCTGTTAAAACAAATGTTTGGCATCCTTCAGCCTATGTCATTGCTGCCACAAAAATGAAAATAATAATGGCAACATCAATATGTAATAGGAGCTTAGCTTGGTGTTATCTGCAATAATTCTCTCATTTAGTATAGGAAAAATGTGTTAGAGTGGTTTCATAGGGACCCAGCATCACATGACACATATATATGGAATGAAACGCCTCATTTTATGTATGTATAAATGTTGTGTTATTGTATTTTGGAAGCATTTGTACAACATTCAGTATCACTCTTGGTGTGCGTTTACATTTTCAGCTTGTTGGGTTATACTGCTAGTGTGTTCATCATTATTAATTTAAAATATTAATATTCATATAGATTGATTGACAAACATTGCCCCAATTTATTTCTGCTCTCACAGCACCACTTCCTCCTCAACATCATTAAGCTTGCATGAAATGAGTTGCCAAAACCTCAAAAATTTCACGAGGGCTTCAGATCCCCTGTTTCAGTCATAAACACCATCTTTTTGTTTATCTCCTTTTCTCTTGCCCCCTTTCCCTATCCCCTTTTTGTTTTTCCCCAGTCCAACTGACTGAGGTCTTTCTCCTGTGTATAAGGTAGCGTAACGCTGTACTTATACATCACATGCACCAACCAACATCCATAAAGCTTAGACTAATTGCTCTTGAATGTTTATAAAATTCTGTTGTTACAAGAAAAAGGGTCACTAAGACACACACTGTTTAATGTGGATCTGTTTAATAGAAACAAGTTCAATTCAACACCATCCCTACACAAGTGAATTTCAATCACATAATACTTGAAAAATCTTAGTGTGGTATATAATGCTAAATCACATATTTCAAGGCACCTTACAGGGTAAGGTCAGGACATTACAATATTATAACAGTTTCCACAATAAGCAAGCACTTGTTGACAGTGGAGAGGAAAAACTTCCCTTTACTAGAAAGAGCCCTCCAAAAGAACCAACCAATCTCGACCGGTTGGGTTGAAAAATTAACATGGGAATAACACATTTTTTGCAAGGGGTTGGTTCACAACAAATTGGCATTATTCATCTTTTGAATTTCAAGGATGTTTGTAAATGTTAACATGCCTGCTGACATAACAGATCTTTATTGATTTCTTTAACCTTCCTTGTTGTTTCTGTATTGCATAGTTAAATGCTCTTACTGTGTATGTGTGTGTGTGTGTGTGTATGTGTATTTGTTTTTGTGATGCTTAGTTATCTTAGGGTTTGGTGCACCCTTCTGCTCCTGCTCACTGCCTTGCAGCCATTCTCTAAAGCCCTTGTGGCTGTCTGTTTGTTGGCATACCAATCTACAGCCTGTTCTGGCATTAGGTTGCCATGGAGAAAATTGCCAGCATATTATTTCCAGCAGATTGACTCCTGAGTTGGGGGGGGGGCAGGCATTTTTTGTTTGGCAATACAATAGCATGCATTGTTCTGGATGCTATTTGTGCTTAATAATAAAATTTAAATGTGACATTTAACAAAGCGAATGCTCATTTTACTTTACTTTTAACTTTCTTTCTTGAATATGCAGCCATCAGTAAATACTTTAAAACCTATTAATATTTTGGACACAGCTTTAGTCCTTTTCTTTTGTTACAGGTATTTGAGGTATTCTACACTGTCTTCAGTCTCGTGCTACAGTAATATCCTATTAAATCCACTGGGAATTTTGCTTTGCAATCTTCTCATTTCCCTTTGGTTTCTCTTTGCATTTTTCCTCTTATCGTCTTTAATCTCTTCCTTTCTTAGAACTTCCAATATTTGCAGGTCAGGTCCTGTTTGCAGGTCTGGTCTACAGTCAGTTTGACTTCTTCTCTGTCTTCTTTCCCTGTGCTCTGTTTCTCCCCTTTTACAGTTGTCCTCTCTTTCCTTTCTTCATCCTCCAGCTTCCACTTTATTTCAGTGTGTACTGATCTGAGTGAAGTGCACCTCCTTGTCCCAGAGCTGTCTCTCATTTAAATGCACCACTTCATTACATGGAGCCTGCAGCCACAGACCTTTTAGCTGTTTCCAAAAATGTCTCCTAGAAATGGGTTGGTGCTGTGCCAGAGATCTGCAGAAATCATTATTCAAAAGGTACTCAAAACTATGTTTTATAACTGAAGAGTCTTTGACCTATAAAGCTCTGATTCTAGCTATGCATACTGCAACCGTGCATAGGTAACACGTTTGGTGTCAGTTTTTGAACTGAAAAAGAAGGAAGGTTAGTAAGAATATTGTTGTGTTAGGGGAAATGGTGGCTGGATGACTCTAAGACCAGACAGTATAGATCAAGTGTGTTGAAAAGGCTCGAGTCTCTCAGACTGCTCTCTGTTCCTGTGAGATATGGACCCAGCCATGCGTGTGCATTGTCTGCCTTCATTCAAGTCTCTTTTCTTCAGGGAGGCCTTTTTCTTTAAAGACTACTCACATTCATAATCTGCCCATTATTGATTTAAAATGGCTCTGAGTAAATTGAAGATGGAACTTTTTTGTAAGCCATTGACTTTTGTTCACAGGGGAGAAAGTAGCAACAATTTAATTCAGCCCCAGCTTCAGCCACAACACCCAGCGCTATTGCTAGTTTGTGTTCTTCTTCGGCTACATTTCACTCCCACAGCTCCTCACTGTTACATATATGTTGAGTTTTATAATATGATGCAGTGTAAACAACATATTGTCATGACTGGTGAATATATGAACATGTCATTGTGATGTGCAAGCTAAGAGATTGTTTGTATGTTTGTTGTTTGCATGCATATCTGTTCATCGCCTGGTGTGTTTTTATTTATAGATTTGTGTCAGTTTCTACTACTGTATTTGTATGTGCAATGGTTTGACAAACAGGCTGGTAACGGTATTCTGTTAATATAAGAACTTGATAATACCCATTCAATATTATTCTTTTTATTACAATTTATCCAGATTTCTAATGTGAATATTTTTTCATGATTTTGTGATTCATGCATGAGGATCCACAGGCTACTGAGCAGCTCTTTCTGCTTCTGATTTTACATCAGAGAGTCTCTCTTCCTGTCTATGATTTCATCACTGCATATCTATTCAGCTCAGTGAAAATAACGTAATGCAATTCAGCAAAAAGCCTGATAACAAGTAGCAATTTAAAATGCTTCTAATCCTGGTGTTATGTTGAGACTGTGCCAGAGTGGCATAGATTTACTTGTATGTTATTTTGGAGGTTTTAGATTGTCTTGTTGATTTGAACAGGTAAGGTAAGACAGGGTTGGCTTTATAAATTTGTCCTCAAACCGCATTACACCATTAAATCAACTGAAAATTACCATTTTAAAAAAGGTCGCAAATGATGCAAGGCTTTTTAAACACAGGTTATTATATTATTTATTTTATTATATTATTTCTACCCCTTGTTTGTCCGTTTGTTCTCAGTGTTCCTGGTGGGTCCTTTTGCAGTAGAGAAGGGCTCCACATATGTTATGTGAGCAGACTACCAGAAGTGTAGATCGGTTGTAATATATTTGTGTGTTCAGGACTTGTGTTTGACATGATTCATACAAATCGGTTGCTGTTGCAGCATTTGTACCCAGAGCATATATAACTGTCAGGGTGTTAGCCTGCGTGTGCAGCACTCGTGTACAGAATGATTTGTGCAACAGTCAACAACAGCACAGCACCAGTTTAAAAGTAGGCTGCATGACATGCAGTCAGATAGGTTTTGCTGCAGCGGCACAGGCTTGTGAAGCCGTCACGTCAGACTGTCTGCAGACATTTACTATATCACAATCGAACACTTAGAGAGGCACTACCTCTGACATGCTCTGTAGGTGTGTAATGATTCATTCATTGCACCAGTGCATCAATTATAAATGATGCCATTTCAATGCATTGATCTGCTAAAAGAAATGATCAAATTACTGTGGCTTCAGCAACAATCAATGTGAAACACTTTGGAGTGCAATAATCAAATTGAAATGAAACTTGTCACTTCTTTGCCAGAATTGTAAAACGGAAACTGGCACAATCACTGCTACTGCCATTCTGCTGCCCCCATGTCCGCCACAATATAAATGTTAAGACTAGTAGTGCTAATGTCACTACTACTACAGCTACTGCTGCCACTGGCACAACTACAGGTCTTACCGCCCAGAGTAAAGTGTGTTCTCCACATTGTTAAGGCAAAAATAAAAAATATTATAATATATTAATATATTTGGTTCATTGTCACTGAATGTGTTTCCCAAAATTAAAGAGAATCCCATCAAGAAAGAAGAATGATAATAATCCCCTTTGAGGCGAAATGCCAAGTTGCATCATTAAATCAAATTGCTGTCAAGCCAGCCATCCACACACAGTACGTGTTATTATTATTATTATTATTATTATTATTATTATTATTATTATTATACATCTATATAAAGCTCCTCTTTCCTTGCAGCTCTACTGTAGAGCTTAGGAGCCCATCACTTATCCTGCCCACAGGTAAGGGGGGAAAAAAGCAATGCACAGACCTTGAGTCAGCCTTGGGCTCTCCACAATGGGGAATAACTTCCATGGATTCTGCATGCCAACAGCAGTCACTTTTCAAGCAAAGCGGGCAGAGAGCTAGCTTATCCATCGCTATGACATATTTCCAGTTTAACTTGTACCACCGCACTCAGTCATGTTTTTCTTCCCTACTGTTAACATAGTACAATCTAATGACATTTCCCTCCCCCTCCTTTTTGTGTGCCATCATTCCAGTCCTGGCTTTGAGAAAATGTTATTAGAAATGCAATATGTGTGGAGGTCGAGGATATCGAGGTTCAATGTTATAAATGAAAATAAAAATTAGAAATAAAACAATATAGGTATAGTTTAGGGGGAAACTGTTACCCAGAGGTGTTAACAGAAGATCAAAGTAGTGCTCAGCTAGTATTACATTTTGCTAGGACAAACCTCCTTATATCCCATCTCCACTAAAGCATATAATGGCAAAGAGCGTCCAGTCTGAAGCCTACAAGTGTACAAACAGTAAGTAATTTGACTGTGACTGAGGACATGAGACAAGTTATTAAGAAGTTATTAGTTTTTTTCTGCTGTGTGCCCAGATTCTGTCCTCTATCATGAAATCTATTGTGCCTCATATCTTTGGATAACTCACAATGGAAGCTTTTATTTCATATTTCATTTTTCAAATTTCATATCCTGCTTGGATGCCACTATAACGCCTTGGATTTGTCTCATCTTTTTTTTTTTTTTTTTTTTTTTTTTACGTGCAACCAGTCAATTTTGCATGAATATTTTAAGACCCCATGAAATGTAAATCAGAGTTCAGTACTCAGAGTTAATTTTGATAAAAGGGACTTATGGGCAGGCGTTCATGGTCGTATGTCTGAACTACGTTTATGACAAGTAGAGTTTTCTTTTAATTTGTGGAGATATTGATTAAAATCCCAGCAGCGATGAAATATTGTTGTTAAATAAAAGTATTATGGCCATGGTTTCAGAAACCTACTGGGAGCCCTGGCTGTGGATTGAGGCCAGCAGGCTATTACTATATATGCTAACAAAGGATCTGCACATGTATTGCCTTGGAACCCATTTCATGGTACATACCAGCTTAACTGCAGTGCATCAAAGTGCCAAATGAATCATCTAACTTTACAGTTACTTAAGAAGAAAAGTGGGCTAACACGTCATAGACCATTTGAATTATGGATTTGCACTATGTGTGTTATTTCTGATTTTTAATGCCTCTGATGTTCCACAAGAGACTGGTGCATCAATCAAGAGCCAGTGTGCTGTCTTTTTTATCTTATTTCAGTGGGTCTTTTTTTAATGTTAGAGAAGCAAAATAATCCTTGAACATTACTTTTCGCCGGGAGCATACAAATGACCTTCCTCCTGTGTTGTGCTGTGTTTCAGGGATTGTGTGGGAGGGAGAAATAATGTATTCATTTTCCATTAATAAGTAAAAGACAAAGTGAAACTTCGATTAAAAAAACAAAAACACCAAAAGCATCTACAAGGTTTTATTGTCATACACAGCCACACCTGGGACTGTGGTCCATGAGCTCCTGTTTTTCCTCTCATACTCTCAAACTCTGACAAGCTAATATGATGCCAGAAAATGTTGTGCAGAGCAATGTGTACATTGTGCTGTTGTAAAAGTAGAGAATATGACCTTTTGAGGAAAGCAGAATGGAGAAGTAAAAGGTCTGTGAGACCAAAGATTCTAGGCCCCCCCTCTGAAGCATGACACTTGGTCAATTGCAGGCTGATTCGATTTAGCGAGAGACAAGACAGAGAGTGATAGCGAAATAACAAAGCAGCTGGGCCTCCCTGACTCAGGCTCTGTTGGAGATCCGGTAGCTTCTTCCTGGAGTTTACAGACAGTTGAAGGATTAGTTTCTCATCAATAACTGTTACCATTCATGTCTAGAACAAACAAAGTGTGGTCCCATGGATAGACCTTTCTATTTCATTTATATATAAACTTATCTAAGGTACATACAGATTAAAGTTACTTACTTTACTCTACTTCAAATCAGAATCTGAACATTTTTGTAATTAGTGGCCAATGATCCATGTGGAGCCATTAGAGAGTCTTATGTATGGGTGGATGGGTTGCGTGGGTGCTATCATGCAGCTCCTCACCCAGAGATAGGAGCTGTGTGTAGTAGTTATAATACAGCCAGATCATTCTCAGCCTGAATAATGTAGAAAGAGTGCCTGCCATGTGGAAAGAATACTGTTCACAGCAGAGGATGAGTGCAGAATACTTTCATAGCGTTCGTTCCATTTTCATTCTGTCTTTAGAATGCTTTGTGGACAAAGACAGAGAGCGGTACCGCATGAGCAGTTCTTTCTTAAATTTAAACGATGCAGGGATTCTTTACATTGTATGCTCTAAAATAAAACTGACATTAACGAATGAAGCAGGTGACCCAGAACATACCTGGGGCGTTTCGTTCAAATGGTGCATACAACCGCCTGGCTCTTAGCCCTTGATAAAGACTTTGTCTCAGATATACAGTAATTTAAGTTGGGACTGTGGAAAAAGGCCTCTGTAGAGCTAGTTTATCAAACGCTGAAGTTTCCGTCTGTATTCCTGTGAACCCGCAGCCAATGATGCTCATCCCTTGTGACTCAAACCTACTTTTATCCTCTGCACACAAAGCCAACTAAGACATACCTTTATTTCATACTGCTTCCTTAACCCTGATATAAGACAGACAATTTCCACACATTTTGATGAATGCGTTTATCCCAGAGACTGGACAAGCAAGTTTATTATACTACTGTATCATGCTGAGGAGTAATGCACCCACTGCTTAAATGCCTCCTCATTAAGAGGTAGGATACGATAGTGAGCACTATAAATTTCTAGTCTACATTATACTGTAATGGGAAAGATGACTGCATTATTTATGTCTACTTTCTCTGTAAGCTGGTAGCTCTTGTAAAGCTACCCCCCATCATGCACCTGCCCTCAATCTGTGCTACATTATTCCTACAATGGAAGCTGCGAGTGATTCTATTCCAGATTGTACAGTATAACTGATGGGGCATGATGTTATATAGAACTCTATAAATGTAGAATATAGACCATTGTACATAGAGTAAAACCATATTTAAGTTTGGACGCTGCAGAAAAGCAGTTCTTGTTTATTCATTAGGCAAACAGTCACCATCATCATAGCAGGCATGACCCGATATGGTCGCCCTTCTGAAGCAAAGCAGCAAGTGAATTTTGTTGAGAGATAACCACACAAAATTAAGAAGATTCATTTCAAACTCTAAGAAGCTGTCAGGAAATGACCGAAACTCTTCTCAGGTTTTCATGGTAAACCTACCAGCAGTCTGCTCCCAGCACTGTGGTTGTTGTTTGGGTTTGTAGGAGGATTGTGATAGAAAGCAAACAGTGCACCACACCAGGCTGTCCTGATCCAGCCTCCAGTCTCCCTGTCTGTGTCTCTGTTATGGATGTGTGAGAGGAAATTGAAAAATAAAATGAGGTTAAAAAATATAATGGTTCCCAGGATGTTAATCTCCTGCTCTGTTTTGCAGAAAGCCTTCCCAGTATGCTCCCGTGCTAAGCGTAATAGAAAAAAAATCCTAAAGGTGCTAGTCATTTGATGTAGCTTAGCAGAATGCTTCAGCCATTTATCATTGTTATGAAGGCTATCATGGGACCTTGCACAAGAGTCCTTTATAATAAGTGTTCTGTTCCCTCATATTTTCCGTGCTGCCACACAATTGCATACACCCCACACAGCAAATATGAGCGGTAGTTTACTCCTTGTGTTTCTGCTGCATTCGATTTATACACCCTGCTATAATGTGATATCTTTAACCTCTTAAATCATAAAGAAAAAAGTACTGTAGCTGAACTCTGTTTCCCTTTCTCAGGAAGAATTATTCTCTGAATCAAATTGTAGTTGTTTCAGTTCCCTCACGTCCTTTAGACCACGTTTGTTTTTCTTGATAAAATGCTTATAGACATTTAGTCCGTTAAGCTTTGCTTCTACTGATCACACTGTGTAGTGATGAGATGAAATGGCAGTAAATGTCATGCCCTTTGCATCGTGCGGATGTTTTGCCTGGAATAGCACTATAATAAAGCTTACCTTGGTGTGAGAAAAGCTCTTTTTAATAGCTCAATGTATGCTCAGCTGCTTAATACTTTGACAGTTGTCTCAACAATACTGTTGCCGACAGTAAATAGAAATACAGCAAACAAAAATTATTAAATGGGGTGATCAAACAATTAACATATTCCAGTTTGCCAGCTCTGGTGTGGGTGGAAGAGGAATATATATATTTTTGCCAGCCTTTCATGAAAGAGCAAGTATACATGACAGTGACAGTTAATCCCTGTAACTGTTTTCAGTTGAAAATGTGTCATTTTATATAGAAAATGTAGATATGCAGTATATCATAGCAAATCACAGTATGTGTACACGTGCTTACATAGATGATACAATACTGTATTTGTCTTGCCTTTTCTTTCTGATGCATTTGTGTGGTGGCTTGTTGTAGTTCAGTGCTTTAAACTGCTCTGCATAAGGCCAGCTACCATATAGAAGTTTATTTCAGGCTCTCATGAAGCTATACAAAGCTCAAGTTCCCCCTTTCGATACACAGAGACTCCAATTCTCGAACTCTGAAGTTTTGATGTCATCAAAAGTTGAGGGCATCTGCTTTTGAGGTTCAAGGAGTTGGTGTAGTCTTCCATGAATTTGAACAAGGCCTAGTTCAAAGACACACACACACACACACACACACACACAGTCAGCTTGCAGCTCTAGTTCCACGGCCAGTACTGTGTCCTTGGCCCCTTTTGGCAAATGAGCAGTGGGTCTTCTTCTAATTCTGTGAGGCCACTGTGAAGCGTCTACTCTTTCTTTTAAGTGCACTTCTCACTCTGCACAAGCAATGTAAGGATATGTTCTATCAGACTTTATCATTTTATACAGTTCTGTAGATTTCATGTGAACATTTCAACTCACTGCTGTGATTGTTGAGCTGAGATGAGACTTTGTTCTGCCCTTTGATCACATCTTGTTTTGTATAATGTGATGAATTAACTTAATGCTTCAGGTATAATTCACTTGCGTCTGTCCAAAGTCTCAAATGTTTTATGTGCAAGTTAGACGTTATAATAAATACAGATTAACCAACGAAAATTGAAATGGAAATAGGACATTTTCACATCATACTTTTTTTTTTAGGAAAATGATTGTAGCATATTAATTGAAGTTATTAAGTATTAAGTCTTGTGTGCACAGTTGTCCTTATATGTATTAATTTATGAAAGCGCATGCACAGGTTGAAAGAAGAAGAAAATGAAGCTGTCATTTCATATCATTAACTCTCAATAGGGCTGCACATCACTTCTCTTTACTTTTTGCCAGCTAATATTAAAAATTGATGCCCTGGAGAATGACAAAGGTGTTTTGTGTAAAATGTGTTTCTTCTCATCAGATGCAGTATTCAAAAGGTGTTGTTTTGTTATTGCTGAAGAAAAATCTGTAACTAGCACCAATATTAAAAAAAGATGATAGCCATGACTATTCATCACTGTGTTAAGAGAGTCTTCTAATGTCCTAGAGGTGAAACCAGCTACATATCTTTGTCTGTCTGGTCTACTCAACTGTGCTCACCCTCAAAGGCCTGAGGTGGCTCAAAAAAGTTTAACAGGGTGGTAATTTTCAAAATTAGATGCAGAACACACATGGCAGCAGGTTAGAATTAGAACAAATCCATTATCAGACATTGTCCGTGGGTTTAGCAGTGGTTGATGACTAGTATGGCCAATCATCGTCTCTTCTCTTCCCATGTTAAACAGCACACATCCAGCATGACATACTGTCAGAGCAAATTCATTTTCTAATGTGGGAGGTGGGAAATCACAGGTGAAAATAAACTCTGCATCTGTAAAGGTTAGATGATGTCTCTTTTTATGTAGAATTCACGTTTCTAGACAAATTGAAAATTTTGAGCTCCCATTGTTCCTGTGATTAATGGCACTCGTTTGGAATAACAATGATTTTGAAAATAACCACATTATTTGCAGTTGGACACAAAAAAAAACTAAAAATCATAAAATGATAATATAATTTTGCAGGTTGTGTTTTATGTTTGAAGAAGAATCAGATTTACTCTGCCTTGCTGGCACTGTGGCCATAATTTGAACAAAAATGTATATTTTCCTCGATTGAAGAATGTATAGTGAAAGTGAGACAGGTGGTATTGGTGTGCTGTTTGGAGAGGTTTATATGGTTCATGCCTCCATCTACTGAAATGACAGAAAGACCAAAGAACAGAGGTGTGCTGTGCACTTTCCTTATCCGAGCAGACAGGCAGCAGATGGCACAATCTTGACATGAAAATTGTAGCATGCTGCTGGACTTCCAGTGACACACCTAACCTACTGCACCTTTTGAACCACTGCAGTGTGGTGGGTCACCAGAATGCTGTACTGCAGGCAGGGAAAAAAAAATATATATATGCTACAAACAAAGCATCCACAGTATCCTGGAATATATACAGCACAGACTCTGCCAGCTTTTCTCCCTGGTATATATTCTCCCCCGTTTATACAGAGCAGAAAGGGAGACATGAATGATTTTAGTGAGAGTCTCAACATGTGAAGAGGCATAAAATGTAAGCACTGAATGTGTCAGTTTTAATAGATGGAACCAGAGGAGAAGTCACAGGGGGCTGAGTGAAGACACACAGAGTAAAGGAATTAAACTGACGAGAGTGGAATGGAAATAGAAGTGGAACCTATTTACTTCAGTTTCCAAAAACTAGGGTGACGAAGCCTGACGGAGGCTGTTCTGGCACCAGGGAAATCTGCATAGGTGACGTGGAGAAGTTCAGCAGGTTGAGTTACACTGCAAATGAATAATCCGGCAGCTTCACAGAATCCCTGCCGCTTCAAAAACAGGCCATCGTCTGAGGACCGAGCCGGAGGGGACAGCTGGGGGCCGGGGTGGTCTTTTTATTGACCTCATCACACATGGAGGGTGGAAGACAGAGATACAGAGAGGTGTGAGTGTGTCGGAATGTGTTGGTGTGTGCTTGTGAGCGCAGGTGTTCCTTCACCACTCTGTGATGTTTAAGTGAGACCGCGAGGTGATTTTTCCCTCTAGGGTTTTGTTTTTTCATGCAGCAGGGTTGCATCTCCTTGCTGTACATCTGAGGGTGCTGACAGCTTCCATTTTCTTGAGCTGAGCCCTTGAAGTGAAGGACACATTCGAGGCAGAGGACGTTTTGCACATTTCCTTTTCAGTAGTCCATCACTGCTGCTGTGCTTCCGCGGCGCCTCTCTTAGTCCTTCTGTCTCCCATCTTGTATCTATTGATAGATTGACTGATCTGAGTCTATGAAAAATCAATAGGACAACCCTTTGAGTGCTCTTCACATTGATTTTTTATGGACTGTAGTTACTGCACTAACAAGTAGCAGGCTTTTCATTCCTTGGGAAAAGTGTGCTCTTTCATGACTCTGCAGACAACAGGTTGAAACAAAGTCATGTAAGAGTACAGGGGCACTATTAACATAAATAAGTGGTGGAGGAGGACAGAGAATGTTTTTTTTGTTTGTTTGTTTTTTTTTAGCATGACAGAGTCAAGTGCAGCTTGTCTGTGCTATTCACCTCAGATTAGGATTAATAACAAATTTATATGACATAGCAATCAGGGTGGCAATGCTGCCTCCAGGCATAAACTAAGGGCCGGTAGCACTCAGGTTTTACACAATAGAATACTTAACACTGTAACATACTTCATATTTCAAAAGATTTTAAGTAGCATTGATTTTTTTTCTTTTCTTTTCTTAATTCTATCTCGAGCTGATTTTTTTTTTCCTCCTCATTTGCATGATGCTATGCTTCATTGCCTAAGCTCTTTGTCGGATGCACTCACCGTGGTGGCACATTTGTCTCTGTGGCTTCTTTAGATCCAAAGAGCACTGATCCTGTTCATCTGTTCAAAATGTCTTTTTATTCTTCCCCTCTCCCAGCGGCTTAAATATTAACCCAGTTTGATCCCAATCCTTTTTGCTTTCC
Source organism: Trachinotus anak (assembly GCF_046630095.1). NCBI lineage: Eukaryota > Metazoa > Chordata > Actinopteri > Carangiformes > Carangidae > Trachinotus > Trachinotus anak. Next base: position 17,414,823 of record NW_027273853.1, on the reverse strand, counting down.
ACTGAAGTTGTTTTCATACATCGACAAGTCTTCTGCTGCTTTTCCTCAGGGCAAGAGGAAGATGCCCCATGTGGCCGAGGTTTCAAGAACAATTCTGTTTACCAATACATCTAAATGTGTGTTAGTCTATTTCCCATCCTCTCTGTTCTTTTATTTTCCTCCTCTCCATCTGTCACTCTGTCTCTATTTTGTGTTCAATGAATGGTAACAGCACCATTTTATGGAGAGATGCCTGGCTTCCCTCACCCCTGGGTTTGTCAGACCATTGCTCTGTAATATCAGAGCAGGTTAACAGTGTGATTACTGATATTACCAATATGGGGAGAAACCAGCCCCACTGCTGCACTGAAGCAGTGCACGAAGCAATGGATCCAGCTCTCCCTTGACTCCATGAATATTCGACGCTCCGTTGAAGCATAGTTAAAGTTGGGTGTTTACTAATTTGGTTAGCACATTTCTCCTACCAAGACAGGGATTTGAGACCTATAAATCCCCCCAGTGGGATAAATCTCAAATTAAAAAGGCAAGGAGTGATCTGAAATATTTGATATGTCTCTCTCATTCACACACACTCTCTCTTCCGCACATGCAAGATCTTTTTGGTTTTTTTTATCCATCTCACTCTCCCTTTCTCAAGGCCATAGCTCTGAATCTTTGGTGTGTTTGTGTGTCTGTGTGTGTGTTTGTGTGCACATGTGGGAATTACTTTGAACAGCAGCATCTTTGTGAGTTCAAGATGTTGGTTGGATGTATCAGTGCCACTCTGAGCAAGGTTTGGCAGAGTGATGATGAAGCTTTACTCTGCATCTCTGCATGCGTGTGTGTGTGTGCACGCACGTGTGTGTGCATGTGTGGTTTTTGATAAGCCTCCTTCTCCCTGCTCTGTCCCTTATCTGTTCTCTGAAAAATCACACCACACAGATAAGCTACATCAGGAATGCTGCTTTTTCCACATTTCTCATGTGTGCAGCAAATGCATGAGATTCTTACATTCGAGCCATTTAATTCTCTGCTCTAACTCCAAACCCAAGAGATATGATGTGGATTCACCATGTTTTATTCAAGAATAGAATCACAGAGGGTGATACCATCATTGATTAGGATTACAAGGCAGTTCTCATTTACAGTGACAGAACTGTATAAATTTAGTTTTATGGTAATATTAGCCAAAGGTCAGGCATCAGCAGGGGCTGTATATTTCTGCTCTCTTGGTGTCATCTATGACACATTCCTTTTGTAGCCAATTCCTACTTAGTTTTCCACATTCTACACTCATCTACTCTCCTGTGATATATTTCTTTCTCCTTCCTCACTTTCATTTTCCCTCCTTTCTTTTATATTCCACTGTGTCCTACTCTCCCAGAATAGGAATAGATCTGGCCAGACATACCATGATTTAGAATCTCTTTGCCTGAGAGGTCTTTGTGCCTTTCCCACAACCATCTGAATAACTCTTATTTATTTAAAGACAATGTATTCAGTGGCCCACACCTTTCATACTTCCTCTGTTCTGTTACTCCCCATTACTGGGGGGATGGTCTTCATAGGCATTTTGTTAAATCTTTGCTATTCAGCCACATAATTAGCCAAAGCTGTTTTTTGTGGCTCAGCTTTTCCCAAGACAGCACGTCCCCTGAGCTGGTGAATGCGGTCGAGGCAGGCAACATGCAGAATTAGAACTAAGATGCAAACAAATAATTACCCTTCATTTTAAAACACTCAATTAGCCCCTATTTCAGAGTAAATAATGAGCTTCTCCCACTAAGTGGAGCCTCAGAGTTTCAGCTGTAATTAGTCCAAAAGATGGCAGCCCAGTGGCTGAGCGGTCACCAGCAACATGTTTTATTACCCCAACAGCAAGTGATCGCACCAAACCAACAGAAAACAACACATTGGCTGTGTACATAAAGTGTATGCAACAAAGAAAGAGCCTATTTCTGTATTGCTTTGCGTAGATGTGTGTTTTGTGTGAATATGAGACATAAATAAAAGGAGAGGCAACATATAAAAGGGAAAGCAAGAGAAGAGAGAGGGTTGGCAGATTGCGTGGCAATCAATGAGCTCTGCTGGGCCGCTGACATTTCTATCGCAGATGTGCAACAGAAGCTGCCTCTGAGTGTTTTTCTTTTCCACTGTACAAAGGAGCAGTTGAGCATTGTCTCCATTCCTGTACATCTCTCACACATTCATGTGCCTGCTGTAGCATCTTCCATTAAGGTTAGTGGGATTTTATGGTTGTGACAGGCTGTGAATTAATGTGTTCAGTGTTTAGAGGGAATTACTAGTATTGCTGTGCCACTGAGGCCAGTGTTTTTTCTTGACGGATGGGTCTGACTGACGCCAGCTCCAATAAGTTGGATTTGCCTCTGTGCACTTTTCACAAGCTTAAGGGAATACGCTTAATGCTCTGTCTCAGTCAATATTAGCATTGTGGACCTTTAAGCTCCCATGCTGAATACTGGATATTTGTACTCAGTCTCCTGAATGCATACAAACATAAACACACACACACACACACACACAATATCATTGCATTAGTTGGTTGGAATGAACATGTACTTTCATTTTCTACTGTGTGTACGCTACCGCTTCTCAAAATATTGCAATATTTTTGAGTCTCCCTGCAAAATTTCACTTTGGTGATAAGAGAAATTAGATTTTATTGTGTACCTTTTCCATCACCCATCACTTGCGACAACCATAGCGTGTCTGCCACGAAACAAATTTCAGGCACATTTCCCAACAAATGCAGTGCATAATTTTATCCTCACTAGTTTGATGAGAGTGAAAAGAAAACTTTCCTTCATTTCAAATCAGTTTGTTACATTGGAGAGTTGCCTAAACACTTGTATGCACACAAACAGCTATGTGAAATAACATGAGGTAACAGCCCAGTGAAAGCTTGCCACATTTCTCTTTTCGGCATCACTGATCTGAAGCCAATCCCCTTTGGCCAATATTGACTGAACAAATGTGGCTGGAGGTGGCTGGAAACCAAGGCAGCCACCTTAGAGGGGCACCAGGACAGGACACAGCAATATACTGGATGTAGGAGACACACAATGACATAACGTTCAGTCACCAAATCTAATGACAATTCTGGCTTAATTCCCTGGTGGAGTGCAGCAAAAGCACTATTACTGCTATGAAAGGCGCTATGGTTAACAATGTCATTCAAGTTTCATTGCTCAACACTGAGTGGTAGGTAGAAAAAATGGGCTGGGTTATTAGAGGAATAAAAATCAAATGTGAAACACTGATGTGGTGAGTGGGCTGAAGAAACGGTGAAAAAAACAGAGTGCAACTGGCTGATGTGCCTTTGATGCTTCACATAGCTCACGGACTGACAGAAAGCTTTTGATAAGCGATCTTAATGTCAGCTGCATTCAAACTCAGCCAACATGTAGACTCCCACAACCGTCTGTCTCACACAAGCGCACACTCTTATAAGTTCAAAGTTGTTAAAATTAGAAGCTTGAAATACTTGTCATTTACATCAGATGAACCCAATTTAGGCAAATCTCAGTTCATAAATAATGTCATTTTTAAAAGCAGCTCCAAAAGTCAAGTTCTTCTTGCTGCTGTACAGGGGATTCCAACCAAGATCATAGAGACATAGAGGAATATTTTTCCACACTAAATGCTAATGATCATAATAACACATCTAAGTGGGTTCAGTCTTGGCGTCCACACTTGCAGACTAACAGATGGATTCCTGCAAAGTCCACCACAAGAGAGGACTTTTCCCACTGTGGGAGCTACAGTTGTATTAGGGATTTTGTGCAGTCTTTTTGTGCCTTGTATTCACCCTGCCTTGTTTTTTTTTTTTTGTTTTTTGTTTTTTGTTTTTTTTTTTTGTGTTTGTTTTGTTTTTTTTGGATCATTTTTTGTGATTTTATCTGTTAATTTAATTTAATTTCTGCCTCATTGAGAATTCAACTCAGTAATTAACCAGTCTTTAGTTTTGCTGTCCGATCGACTGGTGCTGAAAACCAATATCAATTCACAAATCATATTTGAGAACTAGGCCAAAAGCTGCATTTGCTGTTGTGCACCCTGATCACATTACAACATATGTCATTCCCACCTGTTTGTTCACCTGGAAGCTGCAATCAGAGTCGTCCTTCATCTGACGCCACTGGACTCTTCTTCAAATAGTGTCGCACAGCTGTTCAGCCTGTGTGTACATCTTACTGCTCATTTTGTTTGATTGAAGAAAAGTAGCCAATAGACTGTGTAAGTAAAATTAGATTTTCACATTAACAACCTTTCACATTAATTTATTCAAACAGAATACACACACCTGTAAGAATATATCAGCAATTGCTGTTTGTTGGACTGACAGTGTCTGGTTGGAAAATTTTATCACCCAACCCTAGCAGCATGCTTGTGTACAGTACACATCGTTAGTGGTGTTGTAAAATGAATTAAATGTTTGGCAGAGATATACTGTGATTCTTTTGTTCCAAAGAAACATGAAAATGATTTTACTTTATGGAGGTTGACAAAATTTAAATATGTTAAAAATGGTTTGCAAAAGTATATACATCAGTTATTATTTTAGTCAGTGAGAAATATTTCACTAGATTTTCATACGTAATGCTGCTGATAGCTGGTCCTACATATTGGTGCTGCACATTTTGAAAACTGCAGTCCACTTAAGGATGGCTCAGGTTTCTCAAAGACGGAAGAAAAAGGAAAATAAAAGTTAATTATTATGCTTCATTTATTATATCTGATAAGGACTATTTTTTCCAGAGTTCACAAGGACATTTTTACTGTCGTCTGTCCTTTCACCTGAAACCTGAATATACAGTCTCCAAAGCCATTCATACTCTATGTAAACCTCTTATTCACATTATGCTCCTATTTTCTCAATATAAATCCACCTAATAAACTTACATTAAGATCTCTTACCAGCTTTTGCTGGTTTGTCCTCGATTCATATATAATATGTTATTAAACACATTAAGTAGAGTGCAACATTCTTGCTGATGTCAACAATTCAGTCTTATTTTTCACTTTTATATGTGCGCTGCTTATGTACACGAAGTCTGGAAATACAGTTCTGAACGTTTTTCAAGTTCACGATATGCAGATTTGGATTTGGCCTGAAGGAAACCTCTGGGCACGTCTTAAAAACCTGCCACAACTTCTCTCTCTTCTTTCACAGAGCTGACATGGGTTCATTTTCATATTCTTTTTCTATGCAGATATATTTTAGAAATTATAGCATGACTTTAGCAAGTATGAAATACTTTAAGAATATATGATAAACTTAACCTTATCTTATATTAATTTATTAGAATTTAGAATTATTTAATTTTTATTGTGAAAGAGTTATCTAGTGCTGATTTTGCAAGACTATCTGACTTAATCCAAATAAATCACTTCAGTTCCCTTTTGAGCTGAAACAATTATCCAGTTCATTGATCAGTCAGTCGTCAGAGCTGTTAATCGTCAGCAATTACTTTAAATCATTTTTTTAATCAAAAATGCAAAAAAGTCACAGGTTCTAGCTTCTTAACCCTGTAATGCCTGACCCCAAAAATAATGGACAGAAAATTATGATTTCTTGAATCTGGAACCTTTATTTGGCCCTTTCACAAAATTTGAAAAAAAAATTACAAAAAAGTATTTGCATATAGGTTTTTCCAAATTTTATGCACAATTTTACTACATACTAAAATGCAAAAAAATTATGTAATTATAACTTGCTTCAACAGATTAAGTGTTCATGTTAGAATATTACTAAAAATTTCAAAGAAAATGTCACTGGAAAATCGTAAAAATCGCAATTTTCTTTACCTTGATCCAGTGAGTTGGGAACTATCTGAAGGTGGCCAACTTGGATTGTCCCATGTACTGTGTTTGAATTGTTGTAGTGATAAAGGTATCCACCAGGGGTTGGAAGACAAGTATCAGATTGGATACAAGAGGGTTTTGAGTGAAGTTTTTACCATAAGGTGATGCAATAGGTCTCAGAAATGCTTGTATCAAATTTGATGCATTTGGCATTATAGGGTTAAATGTGAGGGTTTTCACCTTTTCTCTGTTTTATATTTTTGTAATCAGAAAATCTGTAGGTATTGGACTGTTGGTCAGACAGACATGCAATTTGAAGACACGATCTTGCATGGGTAATGAAAATAAGCCTACTTCCCCCGTCTTAATTAGACATTTTGTCTTTGGGTAATTTTTAATAGCACACAATGCTCAATTCTGTTAAAGATGTACCTCAAGGCTGCGTGACAGTATAGACAAGATGGAGACTGGAACGAAGCAGCTAAAGTAAGAAACATATTAGATAGTAATGTCTGATGTTGACCAGTGAAGAGTGTAAAGGGCAGGGTGCCTCTAACGCAGACTCAGAGCATTGTGGCAGGGTGACTAATGACCCACAGTGCTCACAGTTATTGTCGCTGGTGTACGTACACGTGCACATATGCACACACACACACCATATGATTAATTCTCGTTCCGACTTTGGAGAGACATGACTCAGCTGCACTCATGGGCAGTTACACCAACATTTCTATCTCCATCTCCATTTCCCAAGACCCATAGACTCTTGGTCTAAATGAGGACATCAGCACACTCGGAAATAGGTTTGTCCCACAGAAAAGCCAACCCGGTGCAGCACAAATTAGCTTTCTGCCCTGCCGCAATCAATGTGAAAGTGGGTCTCATTAATTTCTTGGGTCACATCCTTCGTCACACCTCACCCTTACATCATTCAGAGGCCATTTCTTTTTTGCATAGCTTTGACATTATTTTCAAGACCCAGTGTCTGTGAGGTCAGTTGCTGATTGTGTAATTCACTGATGATGTCATAAAGTCAGCATCAGCTAAGGTCCTAACACAACATTGTCTCTAATAAAAGTATTCCATTATAGTGATATAAATTCACCCTTCTGCCCAGCATGAACTATCTTACTGCAGCAGTACTCTATTGCGTATGCTGCATATTTATATCTGCTTAATATCTAGGAGTTAAATGATAATTATAATATAAAAACATAAGTCATTTGATCCATGTCAGTGTATGTTTAAATCAGTTAAGATTTTTTTTTGACTTGCAGTTTTTATTTTATGATATGACCATCAGTCATACAACAGATGGTATATGATACATTTGACTCCCTATTCCCACCCCCACCCAACACTGAAACAAGAGGAGTGGACCTGCATATTGAGTGGCTTGTGTAGAAATCTATTGCCAAGGAGACAATGCAGTTCTGAAGAGGAATGAATAAATAAGTAGTTCATAAAAAAAAAAACAATAATAAATAAAATGAAATAATGTCATAATAAAATCCAAAGGTAAGAATAGCTTTCTCATAGTAATCAAAAACAGTGTGCCTCTAACCTGTCTTTACACTGACAGTTTTATAGAAGACATACATGCCCCACTTGAGGAGATATTTTTCTGTCCTCCCATGCATCCCATATGACAGTCTTTCATAACTAGCTACTTTTCCTTATTCAGTCACCCAGGCCTGAATGTAGGCTCTCCAGACATCTTCCAGTTTCTGAGAATGATTTGCCATGCAATCATAATAGCAGTCTGGGTCCAATACTTCAGTGATTGTGCAGACATTAGCAATATAAAAGTGAATCTTCATCAAGAATTGATGGATTTTGGGGAATATCCATATCACATGTACCAGTGTGCCCTCATCCCTGCTGCAGTTCCTTCAGGCTGCAGAATAGTAAAGACTTTTTTTTATGTTGACATTTTCACTGGTCACATTTTTTCATCCCTTGAAAAGGGACTTTTTGAAAAGCTGTCTCCTCACAAAAGCAGCATTCTTCATCTTTTCCACCCATCATTACACGCAGCAGAACTCCAAGGATAAAAAGATCACTTTTACACAACAGCGAGTAATTTAAGACTGATGTTTGTCCAGTTTGTGTGGAACTTATCATAGAAAGTGATTTAGAATTGACAAATGACGTAAAATTGGCCGGTGCTAGGCTGACAGCTTTAGATCAGTTCTGCCAGACTAGGCCTTTCAAGCCTCAGCCTCCAGTCCGGTCGGTTTGCAGACAGCCAGCCTGCAGAATCAGCCTGCAGCCCCAGGAGAACCTTCCATCCTGCTGCGTCTGCTCTTCTCCCTCCTCACACACATCCATCCTGCCCGGTCGGCCTGTCAAACCCTGCGTCTCCCTCCCTCTATTTGCCTACCTCCGTCATCCCCACCCCACCCCCCACCCCCCCACACCCCCCTCTCTTCCTCCGCTCCACTGGGCTTGTGAAGGTGAGCCAGTCCCCAGTGGCACTACTGTACAGATTGCAGTGCTTCCTCTTCAAATGGCGGCCTCTCTCTTGTGAATACCGATGTAAAGAGTGGCTGGGCTGCTCCTTGTCTTCCTCTCCCTCCACCTTCTGTTTGGTTATTTTTGTCTTTCGCTGCGCACTCGTCTCCAGACGTCTGTATTATTTAGTCTCTGTCTTGCTCTCAGGTCAGCTGTCCTTGACCATTACTAGGGGAGGCACACGCTGCTCCATGTGTCACTTAAGAGCAAAGCAGACGGAAAGAAAGCATTCCCTGAGGTTTTAGGCCAGTGTGATGTCAGCTGTCACCCAGTCGCTTGTCCTTAAAAGATCTTTCATGAGTGGGATGTGTGAGGGAACAATGGCAGCACTGCATGGAATGCTTAAGTATGGAGTAGCTACCATGATGACTCTACCTCTAATGGGTGCATCTAGTCATTTCTGTCAGGTAATGCCCATCTGCAGTTGTGTAATGGATCTGTGTGCGTGTCTCACTTTTTCTCCAGTCTGTAGACAGCTGAAGTCTTTTCATCCCTCTTCTAGGTTTGTTTCTGTTCATTCCCTCTGAAAAGCTGAAACATGAATCCTGGGTCTGTTCATATTGTAAGCTACATGAAATTTTAACACTTCGCTTAAACAATGATAAAACATCCCTTTTGTGAGCATTCAATAATTATAACTCCCATGATGCCTTGGCAGCGTTTCTGTGGCTCAGATTTACAGGATATTATATGGGTGCTAGTGAAATGATGGTGTTTGATCTGAGATAAAGTGAAGAGATGCTCACTTTTCTACTTGCCAGAGCAGTAACAGACTGCTGTTGAATGTGGACAGGAAATGCCGAGCTCCAATGGCTAAATGCACACGTCTGTTTTCAGCTCTTTCTGACACGACCACTATCTGCACATTTTCTCATGTGAACATAAATGCCTTGGTGAGCAGGGAGTGTTATCTGGCCATCCTGTTGCTGAAGGTGAACTCAATGCTTTTCCCTTTATGTTTGTGCAGGTTTTTGGAGATTATTATCACTTCAGGCATCATGGCGTGGAGAAGAGAGCTTTGTCTGGCCACAGGGGGATGCACATCAGACTGCAAAAAGAACCACAGGTAAGACTGTTGTCAGCTCTCACAGAGCTCATTGCAGCAACAAAAGGCCAAAAGACAGATTGGATTACACGCAGAGTGTGTGTGTATCACAAGAAAAAAGAATGTCACCGTCAATGACAGCTTGTCAAACTCTGAATCCTTTGCAGTCCACACCAGTCCTTCCATCTGTCCCTCTGACCGGGTCGAGGTACCGCATAGCTGTAAATATGTAAATAAACCCTCCAAACAAAACAACAGCTGGGAGTGTCTCTGTGCGTGGCCTTGCTTTTTCTCCTGCCACTTATTATTTGCACCTGAGTGTTAACTAGAGTGGAAAATTGGAAACCTTCACTAGAACATCTAAAATCAGGAACATTTTGCATCTTTCAATGTCATTTTCAGGACATCTGGTTCTAGATTTGCACCCAGCCCAACCATGCATTTATACCTGACATACTATAACTCTGCTAATCTCACTTTCTGTGTATACCAGATGTGGTTGAGTCAGCATGGAACTGCCACTGTTCTGGCAGTTCCATGCTGTGCAAGGAGGCTTTTTCCTTTTTTTTTTCTTACCAGAGATTTATAAATAAGCAATCTCACATTGCCAGTATAATATAATATAATATTATGGTTGCACTGTTTCTACAGCTTGTGTTGATTTTATTTCTTAAACCAAAGAGAATTCAACTCTTTTCAAATTTGAAAAAAAGCTAAAATTTTTTTCTCATAGGCAGTGATTTTGGAAATGACAGTGGAAACCGGAGGAGAGAATGGTTTTGTAAATCTGCCTTCAGGAATAATGAGAACCTTTTTTCTCTATTTACAGAAGACCTTGGGTTTCTTTTTATAGTCAAGTTTATGCACTGGCTAGGGACAAGTTTATTGGATAATTTTGGTGAACATTCTTTATACTGATTATTAAATTTATATAATAGACGTTACTCTTGAATCTTTTTTACAGCTGAACTATCCAGCAGCCTGTAGATCAAAGCACATCAACCTGAGCCACCTCACACTACAGTCGAAATAATCGTCAGATATGCTAGATATGTTTTAAACAAAAAATCTCCTGCTTGAAAATGGTCATTATATGTGACATTTGTAGATTATTACTCAGCTGTCTTGTGAAGGCGACAGGAGAATTGCGAATAGAACAGACCCGTATGAAAAATGTTATTTTAATCACTATCAGAAGCTCACATTATCTGGGTTAAATTATCTACTCAGCAATGCACAGAAGAGATGTAGTGAACAGAGCAAATACACTTTGCAAATGAACTTTATACAGCTTCAGTTTGTGTGGGGGGTTTACAAATATAAAGGTTATTGTGTTGAATGTTTAAGAATAAGAATGTCATGACCTTTTGCAAGCTGTGCTTGTGGAATGTGCTGCTTCTATTCACACCTGAGAGAAGAAAATGTTATTGTTACTACTGCAAAAATGCCAAATAGGTCCAAGTAATACAAATAGGGATACTCTACAAAGCTCACTGTGAATGGTTTTCTTTTTTATCTGGAAAACAATGTAGAAAATAGTTGTGTTGAAGTGCTGAAAAACAAAATGCTCTTCGCCTGTTGTGTGTGAAATCTCAGAGGCAAAAATCTAAAAAACCTTGATTAAACCAAATTTGTTTACATGGCAAGCTACAATACCACTTCGACTAAGAGTGAGTGTGATTTTTTTTTTTAATCTGCCATCCATAACAGTCATACAACAAAACAAGTTTGGTCTTTTGTTGTTTTTTGGGGGGGTTAAATCATCCCAAAAAACTCCAAACACTCCTTCACCCTAAAGATTTTCCCCATTGCTGTCAACTCAGGATGCAGGTTGTTGCAAGTGTTGTACCCTCTCTTACAGTGCTGCTGCCACCTAACTCAGCAACACGCTGCTGCCATGTCTCCACTGGAAACACTGGAGGCAGCAGTGGTAAATGCTGCTATTTAAAAGTGTCTTAAGAGGTACCTGACTGGTGCTAAAAAGGGGCCAGTTACGATGTGAGAACAGACTGGGGGCATCTGTAGCAAGGACTACTCTCTAGCTTTTACTCAGTCCAAGTCTGAGAAGAGGACTGATGTGGTCTGACAAGCACTGAGGCTTCAAGATATCATTAGCAAGATATGGTGACATTCACTGAAGCCAGGGGTGTCAGGGGTCAGGCTAAATGGATGTTAACAAAGCTCTGAGAGCATATGGGTTCAGAGGTGTCTGCCTGGGAACTGGGAGAGTCCTGTGGCACTCACATTGTTAAAAGCTTTGGTCTGAGATCTCCCAAATCAACAGCAAATGAGGTTTATTAGGGGCCCTTAAAGAGGTAAGGATTTAGTCTGTGACTGAGGAGGAGTTCACGATGTACAATACTGGATTTTAGAGTTGAATGTAATTGTGAGGGATAAAATGCAGAACCACATACTCTTAATAAGTGGCTGGCAATGACCAGAATTAATCTGGAAGATGGCTGTATATGGTGTTTGGCAATACCAAATGAGAGTGAAAGCATCTTGGATTTCAAGCTGCAGCCCTAACAACAGAACCACAGAGATGAAGCCTTTTCTGGTATAAAGACATTTTTGACAGATTCCATCTTAAAGGTTCATCTTAGTCAGAAGGTCGGTAGTTCGAGTTAACACAGCACTTGAACGCACAGCTATTCAGGACCTCAAGTTTGTCCCTAGGTTACCTACCCACCCACACAACCACAAACAGACCAAACCTGAGGCAAAGCATGGCCGTTCCCAAAAAACACCACGGTATAAGTGAGTAGGTTTGTGTTTATTTATGTGCATTTGTATATTCATGTGTGTTTCTGAGACCATGTGATCCCTGGAAAAGGGGAAAGAAAAGGTTCTGCTTCACCTGCTTCAAAGAAAACAGATTTAAAAGGCAATGAAAACATAATGGTTGGATTTGGATTAGTCATTGCTAAGCCTTGAGCTTGTTACAGTTTCCTCTCTGTAATCCAGCTGCTGTCTCTAACATTACCACCATTGTCTTTTTTCCTCTGCTCTGTCATGCTAACATGCCGCTTATCACCATCCCTTTTGAATAATCACACAGTGGCAAGATGACATTGGCAGCTGCATAAGCTTTTACCATTATGATTGCGAGGGCTGTTTGTCATCTGCTCTCCACACCCCACACCTTCTCTATGAGGGAAAGAATTGATTTGTTTTGGGGTGGCTGCTACTGGTTTTGTACAAACCGCAGTGCAAGGCAGCTTACTGCATGCTGTTGTAAGCTGCCTTCAGAGGGACTACTATCTCTCTCTCTCTCTCTCTCTCTCTCTCTCTCTCTCTCTCTCTCTCTCTCTCTGTCTCTCTCTCTCTCTCTTAACAACAAATCTCATGAAAAGACCTAAACCAACAATACATTAGTGTGTTTCTCACTACTTTCTGATTTACCCAACTTGTCTGTGGCCCATTGCTTTCTACTGAAGATGTAAATGTTTGAGTCATAGAACGGAGGGGAAGAATTAATATATTTGTTCAGGACTATCATCAGCAGGGAGAATGATACTTCCCTCTATTTGAGTTGAGTTTTAGAGGTTTAGAAGTTAGAAAATTATCCAGTAATTTACAAGAAAAAAAAATCAAAAATTAAATGAATATTCTTTTAATCATATAATGACCCCTCAAGCCTGTGAATATTCTCATTTGTCCAGGTCATAGTATCTCAAAGGAATTTTCTCCACACCAGATAGTTGGACCAGTGTGTGTGGAGACCCAGGTATTTAAATACCTGGGTCTCCACACCAGATAGTTGGACCAGTCCCAGCCTGGTCAGATGCGAGCATGAACTGATGAAGCCTCTTGGATGAGAGGTGAAACGTTTTCCTTGACAAATAACCAAGTCCAGTTGCTTTCGATTTAAAATTCCTTTGAGAATGACCCCTCAGATTTATCTAGGAACCACTTGGGAGGATCCTGAACCCCAAGTTGAGAACCACTGATTAAAAATACCAGAACACTGCTTGTGGGATCAACTCAAAATAATCAAACAGTGCATATGTTCATCATGATGTGTGGCTCACTGATGGGTTTTTGGACAACAATGCATCAATTAATTGTTGATTTTTCTGTCTTTTAATGGGATTTGTTGAAAATTACAAAAAAATATATATATATATCAGCAGACTTTAACACATCTTCTCTCTCCATAAACATTGGAAGAACAGATTTATAGATCAAAGCACATGCTGTCTCTCTTGCAGTCCCTCTGTGTTACAGACAATACCAGCATGGCTTTTCTTTAGTCATCAGACAGGAAAGCCCTCAGGACATTGTGGGAGAGATGGAACAAATAGTTTATTGCTCAAGTGGATTACAGACCCAGTCCATGTGGAGGCCTCCCTGTTGTCTCATGATTCGTTCTTTGTCTAGTTTTGTATGCTTCTCACTGTTTGTCCTTGTCCCAGACCTCAGGATGGTCCTTATTTCTCTGTGCTCTAATTAGTCCTCCATCACTCACTTGATTACATTACATTACATTGATAATATTTAATGTCAGTTTTCTTGATGATGATATGAGTCATCTGTGGGTTGAATATGCTAATGTTTAATCGCTTGCATCAATTGACTATCTAAATGAAACTCTAAATATCCTATAGTAAATAGCTGCATCAAGATCATCACCCTGTTCATGAATCGGTTGTCATTTTGTTCTGATGATAATGATGTAATGTACAGTGGGTAGCAGTGCAGTGAGGTCAGCCATGTGCAATTCTAAATGTAATGAAATGAGATAAATGTTAATTAGTCTCTGGTCACTTGTATAAAGTTAATGGCTTCCCTCTCTGCAACTAAGTTCTTAACCAGGGTTGGAGCAGCACCAGTCGGTAGCTGCACTGAACATTTTCACTCTCATTCGTTCCATTCAGATTACGCACTATTCAGGAGTGTGTAATCATGAAATCAACTGAGTAGAGATGCCTCACTACCGGAAGCCACCCTCACAGTAACAAGCAAGAAGGCAAAAACTATTAAAAAAGAACTAAAATACTTGAATAACAGGCTGTACTTTAAGAAATCTGCCAGGCATTGTAAAAGAAGCTCACAAGTTTAGGCTTGTTTCTCTTGAGTGATACAAGAGTGGGACCAGTTTTTTCACCTTCAGCAAAAATTCAGCAAAGAACGCATTTGTCACTAACAATAATAATGCACATTTGCTTTAACTGCTGGAGAAGATAAGTGTCCCCACTATGCAAATTCCCAGTGCTACAGTTTTAGTTAATTCCAAATTCGCTCTCAGACATAATTCTTAATGTGTTACTCCTTAATTTACTAAGGAAGAAGAATAGCTGAAGTGCATGTGTTTAATTAGAATGAAGTGTAGTGTTTGTTAAAGCAATACCACAGGTGCATTAGAGCCTCCTTTCTCTTGTGTAATAGGTTCACTTCTCGCTCTATGGATCACACATCATTGAATCAAGGCATGGTAGCATTGTTGATTTGGATTTGCTGTCATCCAGCTAATAAACCAGATGTTGTCTTTATTAAAGATTTTTTTTACCACAGTTCTCAGGAGGCTGTCCTTGGTAAGGTTACAAAATGCCAGCCTTTATCAGATTTGTCTCACAGCTTGGATATGAAATACTCAGTTATCAATACACATAGTCAAATGTGCCAAATATATATTTGGACAGTGTCCACAGATTGGTGGTGAACAGTGAGGGGTCTGCTGAGGGATGCTGGAAAAAAGGGTGCAGTCATTGACAGTTGCAACATCTGGAGAAGATTTTGCTCCTTGCACCCTGAGGTGTGGTGATGTGACATGGCAAATAGAAGCTCAAACAAATTTTTAACATCTAGTATGTATGTTGTGTGTGTTTAAATATTAAACCACAAAAGAGAAAATATCAAGTCCTGTGGGAGTCTGTAGTCATATATTCTTTCTCCTGTCAGTCATGTGCATGGAGCAAAACGCCTGTCAGAGTGCATAGAAACAAGCCTGAAACAGAAGTGAGCACTAAAATGCTTTGTAGCTGAGTTACTTTAACTGGCAAGTTGACAGATATTAAATGATTAGCTATTGTGTGGCTTTTGGCAAGGATGCGTGGAATACTTTTTTGGTAAAATTGCAACCTTGCGACTTCAGAAACAAAAGTATATAATGGCATTTACTCTGTGTGATAGTAGCGTTTGCTGTCACCCACCCCTACCAAGCCTGTGCATCTCCCAGCAGCCTTCAGGACTTCAAAGGCCCCTACTCTGGCACACTGTTCAGAGGCCACTTTTCCTCTGCAACTCAGAAATGAAATAAATTAGATTTGCTTTACATCTCTGCCTTTCTTTCTAGTTATTACTTTTTGAACACAGCTGAGACCTTGTTTTTTCACATGTACAATCTGTGGGACATTGCAACAATTTCTGAAATTCTAACATTAGTAATGACACAATAGCATGCGAAGAAGTGTGTTAACTGTGAATTTTCTCTGTTTCTGTGTGTGTGTGTGTGTGTGTGTGTGTGTGTGTGTGTGTGTGTGTGTGTGTGTGTGTGTGTGTGTGTGTCTATGCGTGTGTGTGGGCATTGCAGGTCTTGTGGACAGAGCAGCAAGTGGTAAGAAAAAGGAAGAAGAGGGATGTGTTTGAAGACCCAACAGACCCTGATTTTCCCAAGCAGTGGTACCTGGTGGGTGATGGTCTCTGATTCTTATAGCCTAGGCCTCATTAGTCTGTCATTATGGCTATATATTAAAAATTGAAGCAGTGAGGGATTTTTTTCAAAACAGTGGGATCCTTTAAATATCCACACTTTCGAGCTGCAAATGTGTTAAAAAAGTCAGATGTCAGTATATGTGTATTAGTTCTAGAGGAGGTGCAGCTAGCATTAGCATGCTTTCTGTTATATAAAAACTGTGTAGCATCACTCACAAAGAAATGTGCACAGTTTAATATATAATAATGTTTCATATTTTGGTATTCCATTCAAAATGCCACTTTAAATTTCGACACGAACGAGAATATTTTTCTTTTCTGCATTCAGTTTTGTCAACAGCAGAGTGCTGTCCTGGACATTTTTCAGTTTCTGCCTCTGCAGTAATTTCTGATTAAACCTTGAAGGCCTCCTTATTCAGCCCTGGCAAGACAGAACAATACTCGGTAGTTTCAGCTCTGCGGAAGCTTGTGAGGACACCTGATTTAAAGTTGTGTTCAATGTCGCAGTGGCAAAAGATGTTAATTAATATTATTAATTAATTGAATTGCGGTCTTTAGGACTAACCCTGTAGGCCTGAGTTACATAATCCTCACCACCAACACAAGGTTTCCTGAGTCAAATGTATAATGCAGTCCATCTAAGGATGCTGGGTTGGATGAAAAATTAAATGTCAGGAAAGACCCACGACCGAACTGTAGACATTGATAGCAAATGTTCCTGGCTCTTTGTCTGTTTTGTTATTTGCAGCTTTTCTCAGGGATGCTTCAATTTGCCCTACTCTCCCCCTTTTTCTTTTTAATGTGCACAAAACCTCTGTCACTGCAATGGATTAATGACAACATTGACTATCCCAGAAATAAATCACCTTTGAATAGAAGCTGTGAAACCACCTCTGCCATTCAGCATTAGACCTCTAATTGTCTGAGAACTCCAACCCCTTTTCTTCAATTTCAAGTATTCTGCATAGCTCTGGCTTGAAAACCAATCAAAGATGATTTAGCTGAAGGTATGTGCCACCAGTGAGTAAGTGGTGGTGGTTTATTTGGATACATGAGCTCCACTAGTCTATAGCTAACCTAAATATTTGTAGTGAATGGTGTCTGTGGCAGTTGAAAGCCAGCATCCATGAATTACCGCTCATCTCAGAAGCCAGGCATCCACACAGAAGTGCATGTGCAGGAGTTGTGCCCTGTGGAAGAAAATCAGCAGGAAATGGAGGAGAGGGCAGAGGAGGTTGTCTATTATGTCCCTGCCATTCCTCCATCTATCTGTGTTTATCTGTTACCATCTCTTTCACCTCCAGCCGACACATCTCTTCACACTTCTCGCAGTATGAATTTTCTGTTATTCATCCAAATCACACTTTACCACTCTCTCTGTATCCCCTATTCCTCTCCCTCCACCTCCTCTCAAAGCTTGCAGCCTGTTATTTCTTGTGCTAGAGAGGCAAATGCTCCCATCAAGATTTCTGACCTATAACAGGTTGTTTTTCTGACAGTGTAACTACAGTAGGAAGCTCACACCGGACAGCTCAGCGGGAGGTTGAGGTTGTATGTCAAGGTGATGCATTAAAACTGGATTTTAGGTATTCATGAACCACCTCTAATCTCCCTTTACTTACCTTGGTTTTTATTTTTGTATCAAGTGTTTCTGTTTTAATTTTTAATGTAAGCTTTTGCCATGAGTAAAAAAGTCTCAGGTTCAACTGACCGCTCTCACCCTAACCTTTTCTGTTGGTCTGTCTGGGAGATGTCACTCACAGCAGATTGACAGCTGAACAAAAGGCCTGTGTCTCTTCCAGTCCACCCCAACACATCAAGACCTGAATACCAAAGTAGCCTGGGCTCAAGGCTACACAGGAAGAGGTGTCGTGGTGACTATCCTGGATGACGGAATTGAGAAGGACCATCCTGATCTCATCAGCAATTATGTAAGTCAAAAACACATAATGGTACAAAGTAGCTTCCTCATTTTTAAACAGCCTTTACAGTTACAGAAAATATTCAGAGAAAAATCACTACAGAGACATGATTGGTGTTCTAACCTCTTTCATGTCTCTCTTAGGACCCTGATGCCAGCTATGATGTTAATGATGGAGACACTGACCCCCAACCAAGATACACGCAGCGAAATGAGAACAGGTAATTTGGCGGCAAAAGCAACAGTCTGGCAATGCCATGATTAGGCGATGATTTTAACTGCTTCAGAACGGGCTTTCAAACATGGCAATTTGGCAATCAGGCACAGACATGATTCATTTCATTGTGAGCGTGGGACAGCATATCATTACACTGAGAAATAATTTGGACTGTGATTTTCTTTTCTTTTTTTTACCAAACAATCCTTGTCCAACTCCTTGTTGTTTTTGACTAGGACTAGCTTCCTGTTAATGTCAGTTGACAGGGCAAGGACACTGATGAGAAAGCGCCAAGTCTGTACAGATTTTGGTCCAGTGCTTTTGGCTGAAGTATTTACATTTAAAAAACCAATTATATAAAGTTTGAAAGCAGTGGTGCAGTCACTCTGCTCAGTCTTGAGAGATTCTTCCCTTTTTTTTCCTTGCTTCAACACACAAGCCAAGCCGCTGTAGCTGCATTTCAAGGTCCAGCCCTTACAGCCCCACAGCTACAGTGGCTCTTATTTGTTGCTAATACAATACTTGTTTACTTGCCGTCAGTGATTCATGCCCTTCCCTTCCAGTCTTTGGTGATCGCATTAAAACATGTTCACCCCAATTTAATGGTGGAACACTAAAGCACTGGCAAGGGCAAATCCTAAACCTTCACCCCCTCCTCTCTCCCTGTTTCTCCAAACGCTATGGTCCTCTGCCTTAGTCCAATCCCCCTGGAGCAGATGAGAAGCTCCATCCCGCCTCTGAAATGCACAGTAGGATTTGTCTCAAATCTCTGTCTTTTCTGGGACGACTGCCACAAAGTCTTTTTGTAGTTGTTTGTTGTTTGTTTTTCTTATTTATTTTGGTTTCAAAGCGCAGCATCCACTTGCAGTTGGTCAGAGAAAGAAGCTAAATAAGCTTAACAAGTTTTCATGAGATAGTAGAAACTATTGAATGAGAATAGAACCCTTTCTGCACAGTCGTTCTTATTTGAACTTTCATAATGTTTATCTCTCTAAGCCGCTTCTGCTGTGCACATAGCAGTGTTTGTTTTTCTGTCCTCATCTGAAATGTGATCACTGCATCTATCGTATTTACTTATCCTGAAAGAGGTTAGCGTCAGCAGGTTTTTGAGCAGAAGCCTTGTTTCTTGTCCTTGCCGAAAGCTCGAGCAGCCGTGCAGAGCGACCCCAGCCCTCTCTGTCAGTGTAAAATAGATCCCACTCTGTCCTGCTGATGGAACAAAGCACTACTGGAGGGGATTACTCCCTGCCTCTGGTTCACTTTAGCTCCCCAACTGCAGCATACTATTACTTCAGAAGGGAACACTCACACATATACACATATTATAAAAACAAAGAGTGTAGAGATTCACACTCACACACACTCTACTACCCATGTCAGTGGAATTGCCAAAGCAATTATCTTGGACTGGATCAATTTATGGGCATGGAATGAAAAGCAAGGGTGTGTCTGTGCGTCTACAGTGTGGGGCTGCAGTGTTTGGAGTGACCTGTGGACAAATTATATCCAATGAGTTATGTAAATCACCACAGAGTAATACAAGCTGACAGTGAGTAATGCTCACAACCCCCTCACAATGAGATTATATGAATATATTCATAGGACAACAAAAAGAAAAGGCGAGTCGGAGGCAGGCATTTTCCATAGCTATGAAAACCAGTTCATTTGTACCGATGATGACACGCCAGGCTGATTTTAAATTTTCATCTCAGGGTTTTTCCATAGAGATGCTCTGTACTCCTGAGTTGGCAGTTCTGGCAGATATTGTTGAAGGGGATGCGGGCTAAGTTGAAGGCTGGTTGAAGTCAGGCCAAATGGGTAATCCATTTGTGCTCAGTCGTGACAATGTTTGTGTTTTTTTTTCTCTACTTTTGTCCACTTCTCCTCCATTATGTCACTGTGATATGGATGTATTGGGTTTGGAGCAGAGGATAGCAGGATTGATTGCACTTCCTGTCCACAGCCTAGTAATCAGTAGAGCGAAGCACTATATGTTTCTAAAAACCTCAATGAGTGCAATATGGTCAACGTGATGAGGATATTAATCATGATGATGACAATACAGATATTTTCCCATATTCATATATGTCAAGATATGAGACCAGACTTTATAAATACATCAAATAAAAAACTTGAATTCATTCATTCAGTTCATTTTGAATTACAACATAGTCAGAATCATTAATCTGGGCAACAGAATTTGTAGAATGATAAGATCACCACAACATGATTTCCCCAGAGTTTGTAACCAAATTTGAAACAATCATACGTAATTATCACCAGGTCCTCAGAAATAATTAAACCTGTTCAATTTTTGGGGGGTTTAAATAAATGTAATACAAAATTATTTCACTGATCTAAAGACTGTGACATCAGTAATTAATGCATAATAGAATATATATAATAGTAGTTTTAATAGGAGTTTCCTGAGAAACACTGATTGAGTGAAACTGAAGGATAAAGGATCATTGTTGCTATGTTGTCTGAGGTGTGGGTGTTTATTTCTTTCTTTTGTTGTCTTTATTAACCTATATACATCTCAAAAATAAGTGTTGACAAATAGAGAAAGTACATATATATATATATATATATTTATTTATTTATTTAGCCACACACACACTATCCCTGTCCCTTTTACCTCCTGGTGGAGAGCTTTCTGCTCCTGTTGAGAACTTTTAGGGGGGAGGTCCATTAATTGAGATCCATATGCCTGACCGCGAGATTGCTTAGTGACAGCCTTTATTAGAAAATGACTGGCATGCTACACAGCCTCTTGTGTCCTTCAGCCCAAACCAATCCATCAGCACCTGAATACTAAAGTGACTTAAACTCAAGGCTGGAAGGATGAAGCAAGAGGTGTGGTGGCTAATCTGGATGATGGCATTGACAAAGACCAAGAAAAGTGTTTGCATGCTTCTCTAGCCCTATGAAATTGCTTTGTCCTTGGTGGCACATGGCTATTTGTTTCTGTGACCATGGAAGTGCTTCTTCAGCAGAAAGACACTGGATAGGAAAATGGTAAATGCACCTGCACCAGGTACTGCAGAAGACACACATCTTTAGGTTTGATTTCATTAGATTCTAAATTTCTCATGACATTAGCCAAGGTCGGGCAGGCATCCCCCCGCATTAGATAGCTGGTGGAAGTCCTGTAATGATTAAGAGGAAGCAGATGGATTTTAGTAGAGTACTTATTTAATCCAATGAAATGCTTTTGTAAGCTTTTACTTTTTGAAAAGTTTGCTGTGATGACCATACATAACATATCATGTTTATGAATTAACAAATATATGAGCAGATATTGATGTTCTAATCTGTTTCTGAAATGTTAAACATTTGTGGAGCTGCTTCATGAACAAAAACACACAGAAATAATTAAGTAATTATTCCTAAAACTGTACATAGTCCACTTCTCTAAGAATCTTCATCTTTAAACCTGATGAGACATGAATTCATGATTTTACCTCATACTTAATCCAGCCATGTTGCTTAAATGTGACAGGGTACCAGCTCTGGAGTTTAAATGTTTCTGTGCTTCACTATCAACACAAACCATGTTAAAAACATTTTGTCACGGTGGAGTATTTTGTGTACTTAATGACAGAAAAGAAACTCTAATCCAATTTGAATTCCGGCAGCAACACCAGTATAAAGGAAAATGGGGTTAAATGCTATTTGCGGGCACTGTGTCCTTGGCCAAATGCTGCCAGACAAGTGGCTTCTGAAGCTTGAAACTAACCCAGTTCAAGTATGTGAATGCAAATGAAAATGCCTGTCCTGTGGTCTGCAAATCCACATCCCTGCTGTACATATGCTGCATGCATATCAAAATCTGGAGGGAGGTAATAAACCTGAGTCGTTATACAGGACAAATCAGACCGAAGGAGAGCACAAATCAAAGGAGACGGCTTCTTCCTGCATTGTCTGCTGTTGCGCCTCTGTTATAGTGTTTGACACAGCCAGTAACACCTGCATTGCATTGCCACTGACATATTTTACACTGCAGCATTGTGTGGCATTGATATTCCTTAAGCATCTCCATTCATGCTCCTATGTCAAGTATGTTTTTTCACATGAAAAAGTGTTTTCTCCTCAGCAGTTCAAAGAGACATTTTAACACAGATAAACCTTACTCACTGCAGTACTTGAGTGTTTGAATAGCAAAAATATTTTTTTTAACCTTCTATTACATGTACAGTGGGATCAGGGATTATTCAAACCCCTTCACTTTTTGCACAGATTTGATTTTAAATTGATAAAATTGCCATTTTGCCCATCATTCTATATTCAATAATCCATAATGACAAAGTGAGAACATATTTTTAGAAATTAGGTCTGGGCAATAAAACGTTAGCGATATGTACTGACTTCATCAATAGCAATATGAAAATTGTTTGACAGAAAGTCTGATTCTGTTTCTCAGTTGCATGAACTAACTCCAAGCTTGCTCCCTTCCCGGCTCATTAACAGCCTATCATATCCCCCAATAATGGAATGTGCTACGAGTGACATGCAAACAGCCAGTCATTTAACAGGTGTGTTGTTCGATTGCACCAACAACAGAAGCATGTAGAGTGAGAAAATGAGTGCAGTCAGTGAAGACAATGAGGAAATAGTTAACAAAAAGGATGGGTCAGTTGCCAGTATGGTAGTTATTTGGTTTCTTTAAGTCTAACTGATATCAGAACAATGTTGTGTAAAATGTACAGGAAAACCGTCCCAACCAAAAGCAGGAATCCAACAAACTTATTTTATCACCTTAGCCACTCATTGGTCATTAGAATTTATCAATAATTATTAAAATCAAGTGATATTGATTTTTTTTAAAATCCTGATAAGGATTTTGGCCATATTACCTGGCCCTATTAGATGCCATTGCAAATTTGTTAAAAATGAAAAACTTGACTGGAGTCCACGTGTGGCAAACTGAATTAATTGGACATAATATAGAGAGGCACACACCTGTATATAAGGTCCCACAATTCACGCTGCATGTCAGGACAGAAACCAAACCATGTAGTTTGAGGAATTCTCTGTAGACCTCCACGATAAAATAGTGGCGAGGAATAGGAATCAGGAAGGGCAAAGGTATAAAACCATTTCTAAAGCTTTGTGTGTACCCAGTCCAACAGTGGCCTCACAGGGCTGTGGAACCACCAGGACTCCTGTGGAAAGGGAGATACAATCATTGTAACAGAGCTTCACAAATCCTCTGCAGAGATGGGAGTAACTGCCGGAAGAACAACCATCTTAACAGAACTCTTGGGATGGTCACTTTGAGTAAAGAAAATATGACAGCCTGCTTAGATTTTGCTAAACAGCATTGAAAGCTATCTGAGAGTATGAGGAAAACGATTTTCTGTCATGATGAGACACAAATTTAACATTTAACATTAACATTATATGTGGTGAACACCAGGCACTGCTCATGTTATTGTTATTACCATCCCTATGGTGAAGCATGGTGGTGGCAGCATCATGCTGTGGGGTGTGCCCCTCAGCAGCAGGGACAGGGAGACGGGTCAGAATATTTGGCCATTTTTGCCTTTATTATAGCTGCAGTGAGAGAGACACAGGAAAGTTTGGGATGACGGACTCGAAGCTAGGCTGCTGCAGCATCGACTGAGCCTTCATGCTATGCACTCTACCAGGTGAGCCACCAGGGCGCCTGAGACTGGTCAGAATTGAGAGAAAGGTGAATGCAGCCAAATACAGAGAGGACCTATAAGAAAACCAGCTTCATGGTGAACATGGAGTGAGACTGGGCACGACAGCACCTTTCAGCATAACAATGATCCAAAACAACACTGAGATGGCTTTGGGACAAATCTCTGACTGTCCTTGAGTGGCACTGCCAAAGCCCAGATTTAAACCCAACAGAACGTGTAGAGAGACATGGCGATGGCAGTTCACAGAAACTTCCCATCCAGTCTAACAGAGCTTGAGAGAATCTGCTAAGAGGAACGGGATAAACTGTTCAAATTCAGGAGTACAATTCTTGTAGAGACTTACCCAAAAAGACTCCAAGCTGTAATTGCTGCCAAGGGAGCCTCTACAAAGTACTGAATTGATTTTTCAAGTTAAAAAAAAAATTAAATTGTGTTTTCACTTTGTCATTGTGATTATTGAGTGTAGATTGATGAGCAATAATTGCTATTTTATTAAAGTACAATTTAATTTACCACGTGCTCTAAAATGCAAAAAGGGTATGTATCTGAATATTTTCTGAAGCCACTTTAGAAGATGCACTCTACCCTAAAGAGCAAGCAAACAGGTGAAGACTAAAATACATAAGTCAAAACGAAGCTTGTGTAAGCCCTATTATGAAACATTCACATGTCATTCTGAGCCCAACACTTGACAGTTTTGCAAAAGTTTTCATAGACTTAAGTTGATTGTTGGCAGTGTGTATGGGAGAACAATAAGAAAACAAGAACAGTAGGAAAACTGCCCACAAAAAAAAATATTCTCTTTATTTAGTCTTGCCATCCCATGCTGCAGATAAATGTCCTCTACTGTTTACACCGAGTTTATCAATTATTGTTTACAAAGCCATCTTTTGTCAAACCTGAATAATGTAATTCTACTTCCCCTTGTCTTGTTTATTCCAGCGGGGATTGCTTGTTTATTTTCTAGACAGCCAGCAGATTTCTCAGAGATGATGTTGGCAGGGACCTAGCTTTTAAACCCAACTCCTCAGGCTTTCTGTCTTTTTTCCTGCTATTATTTTTGGCAAAGAAAAGGACAGCAGGACTGGGAGCTGCCTTTTTTTAAAAATTTTGACACAGTATGGCCCATGCTTGGAGCGGCAGTCCTAAGCCAAACCTTATTCAGCGAGACATTACCTTTCACCTGGAGTCCCTCAGTATTACCCTCCTCAGCTGACTGGATACTGATGAATGAGATGTTAAAGCAGACGTGTCTGGAGTGTGAAGATAGTCTAGTATAGACATCCTCATGACACTCTGTGATGTTAAGAAATTTATTTCTTGTCCCACTAGCTTACTTTGGTTCCTTTAAGACATTATTTTTGGCAGACTTGTTTTCAGTAAGCCACACTGAGTGGCTGTGCATCTCATTGTTTTCATTTATATCCTTCTCAGATACCTCGTCATTGGGCAATGGTCACTTGAATCACAATAGCCCCATAAAAACAGTTTATTTCCTCCTCTCCTAACACAGTTCTTTATAAAGCAGAGTCATAATATATTTTATTTAGAGAGTAGCACAGCTGTTACTGTGGCATGACAGTAAAAAAGACATTGATTTCTGGCCCCCTTCTTTGCAGAGTTAGATTTTTCCCTACTTGTCTGCATGAGTTTCCTCCCACATAAGGAGTTGCAAGTGTGATGGACTGGAGATTCTAAATTGCCTAGAGGTATGAATGTGCATGACAGTTACTGTGTCTATTTGCCTGACGATGGACTGACAACTTTTCACTGTTTCCCTGCCTTCTGCCCATTGTATCCTAGATTAGGCAGTTGTCACTGTTGACACTGAGGAAGAATACTTTGACTAGGCAGAAGAGAAAATTATTCAATATAGGTGATTTTGGGCATTAAAATCTGGATTTTGAAACAAAGACGTCCGATCAGCTTGTTTACAAGGCTGGAGGCAGCACTGCTATGTTCGGCCACAGAATGAGGAGATCTCCACTTCACACTCCAGTATAACCATTTGAACAGACCTGCCTGAGGCCACAGCTGAGCTGAGCTGAGCTGAGCAGAAAATAGCCTAATCCTTTTGGCAGCTCCAATGAACGGACCCTTTTCAGTCCCTCTAAAAACAGATAGAAACCAACAAAGCAATTCTAAGTGTCAGATCCTACAATTTAACCAAGCATGGGTTAGACATCAGTCACATTTGCTGCATGCATATTTTATTGCTCTCTATACAACACAAACACTACATGAGTGTGTTGGTGTGGTTGCATTCACCCTCCATCCGTAAACACAAGTTCTTGATGCTTCAATACACATCTTTCTGTTTCAAGTACCGAATGAGAAAGAATGCCATGTCAGCGTGGAGAAATAATGGGCTTATTTTCATCTTTACTTGCTGATAGCTAATAGTAATACCTAGAGCCGATTTTGCACACCAAGTTGTTTACTCATTACAAAGAGTACTGATCAGCCTGTTCAAACAGTAGTGTAATGTCTTCAGCGCCTTGATTTTGGCTCGAAACTTAACAGTCTACACTATAAAACTGGTAGTGTGGAGTTGGGCATAATGAGAAATATAGGATCCAGTGTTTTTGGAGCTGCTAGGATCTAAAAGTCTGGATACCTCAGGCTCTGCTATTTGATTTTGCTATTGATTATTATGTTTTAAATCTGTCTTTTATGAATTCCCCAACTTTAAGGAAGAGTAATAATAAATCAGTGGAACACGCTTTGAAGATGGATTTATAGTTCTGCATTCTGGGGTAAGGTGTGTAACTACACCAAAGGCTTTGCCATAGCTGGCATGAGCCTCCTGAAAAATTTAAGCACCCACTGGGGCTACTGTGGCTGCAGAGATACTATGTAGAGACAGCACAACTGGGTTGTTTTTGTTCCCCTGCAAGTTTCTGATGTCAGTAGAGATTGTTGAGAGTAAAAACAAAATGAGAACTGTGAAGAAAGACTCTGATATAGTATAGATGTTATCTGCTCCTTTTCAGAAACACATATCTAGTGTTTTTTTTTTTACTGCAAACCTTTTGCTACCCACAGTCTCAGCTGTGTGTCACAGTGAATGAGAGATCATAAATACAACTGCTTGGAAATAGTCTCATATTCAGTAATGAGACATGGCAAACCTTCCTGCCATCACTCAAAGTAAATGAAAGAATGAAAACAGTTATTTTGGGGAATATAATTTAAGCATAATACAGCTTGATCAAATACGAGACATCCATCTAATATCAACTCATGAAATCCAGCACCTACACTGTGGGTACATACAGCAGAGCTTTATTAGTCAAGTATATATTCAGTTTTCAACTACATGAAAAAAGCAATATCAGAATTTAGCTCTTCTGCTCACTGTCCCACCCAAAGGTGTCCAGTTTTTATTGTTTATTTACTGCATGTAAACGTAAGTGTGAACATGTAGGGGGGACTCTTAGATTTCAGAACAGGTTTCAGGTTTCTGATGTTAGGATTATATCAAAAGTTATACTACAGTTATCCTAAAGTGATGCCTTTAATAAGATGATAACATTTTTACAATGAAGAATTCTTTCAGTATATGAATTCTGTATGTGTCCACGTGCATTAATAGTGTGCAGTGTCTTGTATTGACTCTGT
The DNA here is from genome assembly GCF_046630095.1 of Trachinotus anak. Classification (NCBI taxonomy): domain Eukaryota; kingdom Metazoa; phylum Chordata; class Actinopteri; order Carangiformes; family Carangidae; genus Trachinotus; species Trachinotus anak. The sequence goes on along the minus strand of NW_027273853.1, from coordinate 17,387,377 downwards.
GGTGTGCGTGGTTACATTACACCATGTCCAGAGAGATTGGGGTGGGTGACATGTCAACATTCTCCAGTAAATGACAGGACAATGACTTGACCAAATATGGTACCTTGTCCTGAGGAGGAGCGATAAAAGCATTACCTCACTATGTCCCTTTTTGCTTCTTCTGACAAGATAAGGGAGGTCACATTGGCTTCAGTGAATAGTGCAGTTCTAGTTCAGCAGCCTTTCATATAGCTTTTGCCATCCTTCAACTCACATACTAATGTTTTTTTTTCCACTGTGGTTGTCTCTCCCTAGAAGAGGATGTGCTATTTGTTGTTTTCCCCACATCTGCTGTACATTTAAGTCGCTCCATTCTTTTCAAACCACACTTAATGCCTGCCCTCACTAGCTACCGTGTCTCTGACCTTTTTCTATCTATTTCAAATGGATATAGAACGGAGGCATTCAGTAAAGTGTCTCGGAAATCATTTAATTTCATGGACATTTGACAGATAAAATTGTGGCTTTGCCATATACCCTTGTGTCTGCTCTGACGCATCTGAGCCTCTCCGGACATATTAAGCTGTCTGGCTGCTTTAGCCAAATTCAATCCGGGCCAATCAATCATTTGCATGCATACACACACATGCAAGTGCACATGCAGATAGTATTCAAAACAGCTGCATCTTGATGAGTGCAGCCTCTCTGTAAATGTCTTCCCCGGCCTGTGGCTCTGTGTTCACTCAGTCTGTCCTGGCTGATTCCTCTGCCTGGCATCACATATGTGGCCACAGCTCCTTGGTCTGAGAATATGTGCTGTGCTGTTGGACCATTAAGGCCTTTTTACAATATCTGTATGTGCAGACATATGCAGCTAAAGGCATTGCATCAAGACCTCCAGTATGAAGAGCTATTTACTTGCATTTTGATTCATGTTGGGCTGTGACTGGCTGGTCGAATCACTGCACAGCTGGAGATGGATATTTAAAAAAATAAGGTGCAAATTCAAAGCTTTTCATTTGTTTGTTTCTAAACAAAAGAAAGAATGTATTCCCATTTGAAAGTAACAACACTGCAAAAGAAAATCTGACTGGGAAATTGCTTTAATGTGTAGTTAAACTACAAACTTAAGTAAACAAGTCTGAACCTAAAGTTGTATTTATTTAGTATAATTTCCAAGAAAACTAGCTCATAATTTGGAACCTGCACTTAATCCCTTGGCATTAAAGCGGAGACTGGTGTGCAGCAGTGACCCACTGCTACATTAAATCACAGAGGAAGCACTTAGTGTCTTGTAGGTCTTCAAAGATCTCATCTACGTTTTTCTGATGTTATCAGGTACGTTCAAATGCAGTAGGTTAAACTGTGGCAGGTCTGTCCTGGTTAGTATTGATGCTCAGCTATCTCAGTGTCATATCAACGCCCTGGCATATCCACCAGCAACATCAAATCTTCTCACTCATATCTTTGTTGTGTAGAAAGAAGTATACTCACAGGATGGCTACTGGTCTTATAGCTGCATTTATTTTCTGACTTGAAATGACTGACATTCACCATTCAGCACCCACTCTGCAGTGTTTCAACACATAACAACATGATTGATTTGTGTGGATGAGCTTCTGGAGCCAGTCAGTCAGACGTTTGTCAAACACGCTGTGCCGAGCTAAAATGTAATGAGTGGGCAGGTCCTAAAAGATCCGCTCGCCTCTTCACAAGCAGACAGAAACTGTGATCTATGCATCAAGCTTTTTCACACACTAGATGTTTCTTTAATAATCAGATAGATGAACTGATTGGTGCATGTGAATTGTAATGAATCTCTCATGCATATTAGGTTGTTACTTATTGAAGCAGCATTTTTCACAAAAACTGCTGCCGTTACATTACTGTCCCCTTTCAAACTCTGCTAAGAGATTGCCTCTCCACACAATAAGTCTCAGTTTAACCCCTGAGTACAGATGTTGTTCCCTAAGGGAGCCATCGAGTCACCGCTGCCACTAACACAATATGAAATGAGCTAGTTAGCTGTAAAACTAGGTAGTTTAACCTCTTGATAGTGATCATAACATTTTAATTACATTTGTGATGCATTAAAGCCTGCCATATGTTGTGCCAAGGTCCTTGTGTAAGGGCATGTCTGTCAGTGAAAAATAAGCCCTGTCAGGGCAGTTGACAGCTTGTTTAAAAATCACTTTAATGCTTGTAGTTGTTGACAGTCCAGGTCATGTAATAAATGATTTGTTAGGAAGCACCTTACCATTGTTTTTTTTACCCAAAACAATCCTTTTTTTGCCACCTCGGCAGCCGTGGGCAGAGGCATTATGTTTTCAAGTTGTCCGTCAGTCTATCTGTCTCATTCTCCTGAATGTGATATCTCAGGAACGCCTTGAGGGAATTTCTTCAAATGTGGTACAAAGGTTCACTTAGACTCAAGAATCAGTGCTCTAACTCAGAAACAGAAGGGTGGATTGTATCCATATTTCCTGCAATTTGACTGGTTGGCAGAGACATACAACCACCAGGCGGTAATTCTAATTTTGTACTGTGTTTTCTTCTCTGATGTTGTAAGGCCTGAGCTAGTAATGTAAGTAAGAAAGAAAGAAAGAAAGCAGTGGTCCTATGCTAAAATGTTTTAGAGTGAACAAAGCTGACAATTAGCGGGTGGGTAATATATCACCGAGCAACACAGAGTCTAATCAGGATCCCAGCTGGAGGCATAGCTGTGCTCTGACCCTGTGAAATGACTTTGTCCTCTGCCTCATCATCAGGGAACTTGGGAGATCAAAAAGGAAGTAATTTTGGGCACTTCTAAAACAATGTGGATGTAATTAGCGTTGTTCCAATAACATTCACACAGCACGTCTCTGAGACAGGTGTGAAACTGTGCACCTCCTAATCAGGTATCTGTACTGTAATCAGGACACAATTTTAATGACCTATGTTAAATGCCAAATGCTCCTTCCATGACATCCGTTTGCAGTCTGATCACAGCGCTTTAACCCCAGAAATCAGTCAAGACAAATTAAATCCATTTCACTAATGATTCCGTTTTTTGCCTGGTATGATACAAAGCTGTAAAGGTTTCAATTATGACTTTTCATGTCCTGGATCTGTAGTTAATAAAGCAAATTTTTGGGGTTTGAGTGGTTTTCATTTGTGAAGTATTTCAGTGTATTTGACATCTAGAGAGAGCTCTATAGGGAATCTGTCTGTTCTCTGAAACTCAAGACTGGTTTGAAGGCATTTGTGAGGGACTCTGTGAATAATTCATGTACATCGATAACATCTCATACCTCGTTTGGATGTCCTGTGGCCTGTGTCAAGGTAAAGTTAGTTTCAGACAGGTTATCTTTGATTGGAAAAGCCTATATCCTGTAACACTGTAGCCTGTGCAATGAGAGAAAAGATTTCCAATATTATAGTCAAAAGAGGAGCTATCTAAGTGTGTTTAACAGAGGAGGATTTTGGAAGTACTGTGTACTCACTATAGTCTCTGTGTCTTATAGCTACAGGCATAGTGTATTTGCTAGTGTCAGACCAATGCCGTTGTTACTTTCCTGCTCAGTGCCTGTTTAAATAGCAAATACACTTTCACCTATCTGTGCACACATGGGCGTGTTTGTTGTAAAATGAGGTGTGGTCAGGCACATTGTTGGTGCAGTGCTATCTTGAGGCAGCTGAAAGTCAGTGGTGCAGCATGTCACTGTTATTTTAAGGGCGCATTATCAAGAGAGTAATATGCACATATATTGGCGGGTGCACAACGCGCCTACATTCTGCCCGTTACGCACAAGCAGAGTGTGCCGCAGTGTTTCCTATTCATCACTTAGACTAAACTTGTTCACCATAGTTTCATGAGGAAACTGAAAACGTATTTATACATCTCATAATATAACATAAAATATGTCTAATGTTGTGATTTGAGTCCCTACTTCTTCGTCAAGCTGTGCACAGCACACTGATTCACTCAGCCCGTCTTTGCCCCTCAGGGTTCACATAGCTGCTGTGTGCATGTTCTGTTTTTACTTTTACTTTACTTAAAATTAAAACCTCCACATAGGGCAGCGCGGTCATGCAGAGGTTGGTGCCGTCGCCTCACAACAAGAAGGTTCTGGGTTCAAACCCCGGGGCCTCTCTGTGTTTGCATATTCTCCCCGTGTCTGCGTGGGTTCCCTCCAGGTACTCCGGCTTCCTCCCACAGTCCAAAGACATGCACCTTAGGTTAATTGGTGATTCTAAATTGCATGTAGGTGTGAATGTGAGTGTGACTGGTTGTTTGTCTCCATATGTCAGCCTTGTGATAGATTGGCGACCTGTCAAGGTTCTATCCCCGCCCTCACCCAATGTCAGCTGGGATTGGCTCCAGCCCCCCCATGACCCTGTGCAGATAAGCGTTACAGATGATGGATGGATGGGACCTCAATTTAGCTGCTTCTTCATCAGATTTGATGGACAGTGCTGCCATCAGATTTTGATACAAATGACCCTTAAGTCTGATTGGTGCAAAGGAAGTGTATAACATCTTCTTTTTCCAACTGTCAAACTACAACTATATACCATGATTACACTATAAGTAAGACAAAGACACAAATATACAAATATCACATTTGAGACAACATTTTTTTAAACTTGGCAAATAGGACAATATGTTTTTCAAGGCCTTTAAACGTTAAAGTACAAGTGGGATAAAGACAAAAGCATTTTTGTCACCATTTTTGTCAATTTCACTCTCCACACACTCACAGTGTGTATGATTGTGTTACTCTATGTTTGATAGAGTTTTCACACCTGAATTTGTTGACTGTGCTGTGTGGAAAAGGAATTGATTTGACTTCTCACTACTTCCCATTGCACATCATGTTCACCACGAAGGTCGCTGTTCTTTTGTGCTCATATAAGTCAGCCTTGAATTCTAAAACTATTTAATCTGAAAGGAACATCAGGCTTTCTGGCACTTACTGTTACAACTCTAACACCAGTCGGCGGCATTTACAAAATGGGCCATTGAGTTTATGCTTCTCTACTGACTGAGGTGAATTTTGGCAAGACTTCAGCTACAGTATAGTTTAAAAGCCCAGTGCAGTTCAGGGAGTTACAAAAAAAAAAACTCCTTTTGTTTTTTTTTTGTTTTTTTTGTCTTTTTTTACAGTTAACAGTTAGTTAAATCATTACCAGGCTCTCATGTTTCTTTTTAATGTTTTTCTTTTTTCTTATTGCTTTGCTTTCATAGACTTTGTCTTTCACTCTTCTCTCCTAGACATGGAACGCGATGTGCAGGAGAAGTTGCAGCTGCAGCCAATAATGGAGTGTGTGGTGTGGGCGTAGCCTATAATGCTAAAATTGGAGGTGAGTGAAGCATACCATCAGGGTTTCTAATTAAGAGCAGTGTTTAATTTGAAATAATACTAATGTAAATTAGTTCAATATTATTTTTAATTGGACATAATATGCACAATAATATTAACATTCAAACTAATTAGCATAGAATTGAATTTCTCTCAGCTAGGATCCCTTTAATCTGGGACCTGAATCAGAATCACAGATTTAGCTGTGTCCATTACAGACCCAGTAATGGATTTTAAAGGTGATATCCACAATGGGTTTTTTTTTCTGCATCACTGACTACTTTTACCGACTGATTGACTCTATTGTTCAGATGCACAATTGAAAGCGTTGCAGAGACAGATGAGAGCACACAATGAATTGTCCTGGATCTGTTACCACTGGTAAGATGAGTGTCTACCTTGTGTGACATAAAGACATAAACAACTGAAAAAAAAAAGTTAAATGCCTCATCTTCAAGACATTATCGAGATTGTGTCTCATTGACACAAGCAGATTTCAAATTAAAGTTTCTGACAGGGTGACTCTGATCTTAATTCAAACCGGCACGTTATCATTCATCCCACCATTATTTGGCACTTTGCCTGAAACTCCAGTCTTTCTTCCACCAATTAGATAAAAAGCAAGCTCAATTTTTGAAGTGTTTGGATGTGTCCTTAGTCTTAAGGAAACAACCTAAATTCAGTATTATATTGATGCCAAGCAAATTGATTTCACAACCCAGTGGACATCTGTTCATACCACCGTGTAAATCACCTGCCTAAAAAGCTGGACTAAATAAGACTGTTAGGGCAGGCTCTTGTTTAAACAATGATTAAGCTGTCAGCATGTGCAGATATGCATTAAGAAAGAAGCTATGTTGAGAAAATGGATTTTTTTTTTCCTCCCCAAAATATTTTTTCACTTGATAAAGTATTCCAAGGAGGCTTTTAGTAACTTTTGTCACCAAACAATCTGTCAATGACACGGTGGCAGCCAACAAGACTCAGCGGAGCCTGTGGAGCCCTGAGCAGTCCCGTTCACAGATGTTACTCATATTTCTCCGTCTTTGTCTTCATTACCATTCATCTCCCGACAGAGCTGTGCATTGGCCCTGATCTCATAAATTACTCCTCTGTGAATGTGTTCATGGGGTCAGTGGATTGTTTATAAACAGCTGTGATTTGCTCCCAAATACCCACAGCACGTGTGTATGCACATGTGAGCACAAGCAGTTATGTTTTTGTGGGGATGTGTGTAGAAATGTGTGTGTCCTCACTGAACAATGATTGGTGATTAGTATTTAAAGTCTGTAATTGACCCTACTTGGCTCACTCTGTGTTTCCCTCCACCTACTGTACCTGTTTTCCCTCCACCAGCATGCAGACACACACACACACACACACACACACAGCTGCATCTCTGCCCGCTACCTCTGACTTACTGGAGCAGCAGGGAACACTCACAGCAGTAGCTTAATAAGGAATCGTCAAGCCACAGGAAGTTGATGAGAATTGTTACAACAGTGATTATCATTACTGCTGCAATGCAGCCTGCGCATAATGACCACCGGAGCAAACATTGTGCTTTATGTCGCATGTTTACCTCAGTTACGTTTTTTCGGGCTCCTCAATATTCAAACTTGTGTTACGGCAAATCCCTCCGTGAGCAGAGTAATTACTGCTTTGGCTACATCCCTGCTGGTGTGCGTTAGTGTGTGTGTGTGTGTGTGTGTGTGTGTGTGTGTGTGTGTGTGTGTGTGTGTGTGTGTGTGTGTGTGTGTGCGCACGCGTGCGCGCGCGTGTGTGTGTGTGCATGCAGGGCCAGACAGGGTCTAGAATGGATTATTGAAGTCTCAATGTGGACATCATCAGTCGTAATGTTGCCTCTGAGGTCTGGGGTTCCTCTCCCAGTAATGGACTTTATTGTAGATTATTTAGTTCAGAGGACTGACATGAGGCTGCTCACTTCAAAGGGCTGCGTTCATGTATGATGAAAGGTGACATTTGGTGCTACCCTGTGGACACACCAGTGTGTTGAGGGCTCTGTAAACTCTCAGCTCATTTATATATATGTGCGTGTGTGTGTGTGTGTGTGCGCGTGAGTGTGTGTGTCTTTCTCTCTTCTGCAGTCATCTGTTAGATTTGTCCCTTCTGTGCGTTTGGTGCAGTCAGAAAATGTCTTTCTTGGTTTAACAACCAGCTGGGTTTTTTGTTTACATGGCGGTAAAATAGTGAAGTATCTGTCAGGGTCACATCTGCTGGTGAGGCTTTGCACACTTACTCATTAAAACTGGAACTCTCTGAAGTCTATTGTTCGTTCTGTTTTTGGTTTTTTTTGTTTGTTTTTTTTTTTTTTTGTTCTTTCTTTTGTAGCTGAAGATACGATGGGTATTTGCTGTCTGAATGATTCAGATTTTTCTCTTCTTGTCATCTTATGCAGTTTCTCCATCCATCGGATCTAATGCTAAAATTTGTACACTCACTATCTCTTTATCACCTGTCATTCTGACTCTCTTTGTCCACCACTTTCATAAACGAAAACATATCTGCACTTCATTACATGTTCATTTTACAGGAGTTCGTATGTTGGATGGGGAGGTGACAGACATGGTGGAGGCCCATTCCCTCAGCCTCAACCCTCAGCACATCCACATTTATAGTGCCAGCTGGGGCCCAGAAGACGATGGCAAGTCACTAGATGGCCCTGCCAAGCTGGCTAAGGAGGCCTTCCTCCAGGGAATCACCAAGGTGAGCCAGAGCATAAGTTTGGATCTTCTAATATGTTCCCTGTTTCTTATTTATAGTATCACTATCAAATTCACATCAGCTCTTAATGCTTGGACACTTTGGGAGAGGCACTCATTTACTTTCTAACTGAGAGTTCGATGAGAAGATTGGCTTAGTATAGAGACTGGGAAGTGGGAGAAATAGTTAGTGTAGTATGTATATATATATATATATATATATATATATATATATATATATATATATATATATATATATGTATACAGTTGGGGTTCAGTCTGAGGTTAAAGTGCGGAGAAACATAAATTGATGGGGAAACAGATTTAGACACAACATGAGATAACGTCTCCAAGGGTAGTCTGACAACTGGCCTCAGCCAACACATGGCCAAATAGGCAAATAATTTGCCATAAAATTTTCATTTGTCAAATGAGATATGACAGTTTCATAGCTGAGCTGCAGAGGTGCTGGTGGAGCCAGGCAAGCTGTTTCCACTCTCTATGTTAAGCTAAGCAAACTAGCTTCTGGCTCCAGGCTCATATTTAAAGCACAGACACAAGAGAGGTACATGTATCAACCTTCTCATCTAACTTTATTAGAGAAAGCGAAAAAGCATATTTCCCAAAATGTCAAACTATTCCTTTAAGATCCATATGAAGTGAAGTGAAAATAATTCTTCAAAAGTTTGTTGTTCAGCAGCATAATATATTAGCATGTTGTGAACATTTCCACCTCTACAATCACTGTATCATTATTTAATGAGGATAGTTTTCTGAGATCTACTGTAGAGAAGGACAAAGTCGAGGTGAGTTTGTTAATTGCCATCTGACTAGTCCTTTAAAGTTGGATCGAGTAAAACATTAAAGAGTATGACATATTATCTAAGGCTAAAGTCATCCTATCTCATGGTTAAGCACTGCTACATCAAAAGACGTCAGTGGAACAGCTAAATGATAAATGTGAGATGGGAGAAAATAGAAATGAAGCCGCAGTCACTGATGCAGAACAATAGCTAGATTCAAAGGCCATAGTAATCGGCGTGTAAATGAATGAAACTGCACATTTTAGGTTGAAAAGAATGATTCATATATCACATCCTAAAATGTGAAATGCTCCACATATCAGGGTGCGTTAGTGAGGAAAAATTGCCTGACAGCAGCACAACAGGACCTTTCTGATTCAGCGTGGGTTCTGGCAGTGAGATAACCCTTGGCACTGAAGTGTTATCAACTGTCCTCCGTAACCTGCAGAAAAGGCAGCGTCAGGTCAGAAATTGGACTGGAAGGTTTAGCAGTATTAGCTACAGCTTCATGGCTCTTCTGTTAAGATGCAGTACGAAAGTACCATGTTTCCATAAGAAGCATATTCATCCCAACTTCTGAATAGAGGTCATTTGTGAGGTGGAGATTGTAAGAAAACTAAATGGGTAATCCTTTCACAAACAAGCTCATTTAAAGTCTGTGTTCAGGTCGAACTTAGATCTCTAAGAGCTGAAAAACCATGCCAGAGAAAACAGTGTTGCAACAACAGTGATAAGGAAATAAATATTCCTGTATCTTTGTATTTACTGAAACACCACCAATACTGGAGCCAACGATGTGACAGGACTTTTATTTAGATTCAGCCAGGCCTGCTTCAAGCCGACAGAGCCGAATGGACTTTAACAAAAGGAGAAGCAAAACATTCCTGCAGCTTTTTATATCAAACACTCCGACATTTCTTTGTATGTGGGTGAAATGGTATACATTTCTCTCACCTTTTTAATTACTTTCTCACCATCAACATGTTTTACTGTTCCTGATCTGTATGTGGGATGTAAGAAAAGGTCCCTCCACTTTCTTTTATCTCTTTCCTTCGCCATATGTATTTCTTGGTTCCTTGTTTAGTTCACTAAAATGAATATGTTATCCACCCACTTTGGTTCAAACTAGGTACAAAAAGAAAAGTTTGAATCTCTTGTTTTTATTCTGAACATCACAGTGTCTGCATCGCTGCTTTCACTCTTTACTGAAAAATTCAACTTTAATTGTTTTGCTAACTTTTGAATGGCAGAGCATGATGGACTAAAATAAAAATGTGACTTGGGAGTAAAGTATGATGATAAAAATACCTTGATTTATTTGACACTTTTCATAAAACACTCAATAACATGCTTGACATGAGATCAGATCAAAGACAAAGAGATAATGCAGTCTAAGAAAGAATAAAAACATTTTGTTGCTAAATGTTTTGTTTACAAGAGGAATAAAACTTGACAGCAAAGGTAAAAATGATTAAGGACCAAATTAAAAAAATAAGTCTATGAGACTTTAACAAAAGAAGACTAAAGTCATTCTCCACCCAGAGGCTGTTTCAGAGCTGTGGAGCCCTGACAGCCCTGCTGCCCTCTGTCTCTGTCTCCAACCCGCCCCCTGGGATCAACTGGTCAGCAGACCCCAGGCTACAATCTGCAGCCTAGTGAGAGAAAGAAGGTCAGCAGTGTAGGAGGAGGGCAGACCAAACCATGCCTTAAAAATAAGCAGCGAAACTTAAAAATTGATCCTAAAGGTCATAGGTAACGAGTGCAGGGAGGCCAAGACTGAGAAAATGTGCACAAATTTTCTACTACTTGTTTTGTACAAGCTGAAAGCACTCCATTGATTTCTGGGACATTCCAGCGAATAAAGAGTTACAGTAATCTAATCAGCCAGAAGCAAATGCATGAAAACGGGTTTGTGTGTTTGGAAGGAAGGGAACAATCTAATCTTAGCGATGTTCCTGAGTTGACAAATGACGCCCTTTTTTACTTTGCTAAAAACGTTTAGTGTAATTTTATATTGAGTCACAAACCCCAAGATTTCTAGCTGCCTGCTAGCAGTCCAGACCCAACTGGACTAAATGTATGTCTCATGTAGTTGGTATATTTTAGAAGCATACAGTCTCACTGCCAGATATCATGTTGTCATTTATCAGGCCCCTAAATTATATTCAGCTTGAGTAGATTTTGTAATTGCATTTCATCTGTTTGTTATCAGATGTTCTGCCGCAATAAGTCGACTGATATTATGATGTATTAATAAGAACTGTGCCTACGGCGGTTCAGTATTTCTGGAAGAAAGCACATAAATGACAAGGCATTTAAGCGGTGAGACAAACGTCTTTGTCAGAGGCAATTCTTCACACTTCGCCCAACTCCTGTGAGTGTTTCTCTCTCTTTCTTTTTCTCGTAACGTAAGTGGATTAGAACTGAATGAACATATATATGCTTTGATACCACAGGGACGCAGCGGACTGGGCTCCATCTTTGTGTGGGCATCGGGAAATGGTGGCCGGGAGCAGGACAGCTGTAACTGTGATGGCTACACCAACAGCATTTACACTCTGTCCATCAGCAGCACCACACAGTCCGGCAACGTGCCATGGTACAGCGAGCCCTGCTCTTCCACCCTCGCTTCCACCTTCAGCTCTGGAAACCCAGGGGAGAAACAGATAGTGGGTGCACACACACACACACACACACACACACACACTTTGAACATCTCAGATGTGTAGGATGGCTTTTACACTTAAAATCTTTGGCACACTTTGACACAATGTCAGCTCTGCAAAAAATAACCATACATCTCATACCAGCTAAAAGTTGATACTGGCGCATCCGAAATGTACCCTTCTCGAGCTTACATACACATTAATCTTCTCCCTCTCAAATCAAAAATAGGCATCTAGCTGTCAAAATCAGGGTGAGTGATGTGTAACATACAGTGAGGAAAGCTGACAATTTGTGAGAGATGCCACACGCTTCCTTCAAGCTGCTTGTCAGCCGAAGAAAGACTCGCCTCAGGGACATACAATAACATTAAACAACCACAAATCTGCCCTTCCCTCCAAAATACACCAGAGGCATGCTGTAGGCAAGCAAACACAACTCATCAAATGGGTACAATTGAAGTCATTTTAAAATATACTAACACACCGCATTGGCTTTGTATTGTTGCTGTAGCAGTCAGTGGCTGTCATTTGCTGTATCAGCCAATCTATGCGGGTTTCTTTCTTTCTTTGTCGACCTTTTGTGTTCACCACATTAGCATCTAGACTGTCGAATCACAAGCAGACCAGGCTTTTAAACAAATCCGTCATGGACTGGCAAGTAGCTCATTTAGTGGACAGATTTGGTCACTTTTCATCTCTTGAGGTTACAGACTTTGCCAACAAGAGCCAGAGAAAAACAAAAGTGAGCTCCAGTATCTCTAAGCAGGCTTAATGGCCTTGTCTGCACTCTGTGTTGCAATTAAACTTGTCTGGTTTTCACCCCTAGAAAGAGGTAAAAGAAGCTGTTTGCAAAACTAAACACATCAGGACACTGTGGCAAAAAATACAAAGATCACAAATTGCCCCTAAAGGCATTGTGCTTGAAACAGTGTTATTATTGTAGCACAAAAGAAATTAAATTAGTTTATATTGTATTTTCTCAAAATTTAGGACTTTAAATGATCAATCTGTACAATAACTGGACTGATTGTTACTGTGCCACTGAGCATTTAGAAAAGGCTAGCTTAATAACCTAATGTAACTAATTGCTTTGACAAATATGCAAAAACATAATCAGTGTAAGGCTGAAACTTTCTATTATTTTCATTATATCTGTTGATTATTCTTTCGCTCACAGCATAAAAGCCAAAATATCCTCTTGTTGGACAAGCTGGAACCATCAAACATTTGACTTTTTTCTTGAGGAATAACTTCACACTTAAAAGTGCTGACAATACTCCTCTTGTATAACTAATAGATTAATTGTTTGAGCAATGAAAAACAATGAATAAAATATGACAGTGTTTCTGTGTTATTTTATCCAATTCTGAGATACTAACAGTCAGCTAGTGTAGACACCTGCCCCCCCTTTGTTTACTCCTTTGACACATAGACACCTCTCTGCAGATAATGGTCATTAGTGCCACAATCTGTCAGGCCAAAAGTTGGAAACCAAGAGTCTGTCCCTAACCTTCACAGCTCGCCATGCCCTGTGGCTTCTTTGTCATTTCTGACATGTCCTCACCATGACCCAGACAGGCCTCATTAACGTGCTGGCACTGGCAGAGACGGAGAGCGGACGTATACCCAGAGTGCTAACATACTTTGTCTCACCACCACCTGATCTGGCTGGGCTGATTTGGCTGACATTCACTGCCCCGGCTGTGACCCTTTGGCAGTGATCCACAAACCTGGAACTAAACCTACCTGCTCATTCTCTCTTCCTCCGCTTCCTCCTCCACCTCCATATCCGATTGCTGCAGGCAGGCCTCCCATTGTCCCCTGTCTTAACACTCAACCTCTCTCACTGTGATTCTCACACATACTGAAGTGGGAAAGTCAACATGCAAAATTATCTGTGTTTCACCTTCTGTACTTCTGTGCACTTCTCTCTCTCCTCCTGTCTCCAAGGTGACCACAGACCTGAGGCAAAAATGCACAGACTCTCACACAGGGACGTCTGCTTCAGCGCCGCTGGCTGCTGGGATCATCGCTCTGGCTCTGGAGGCCAAGTGAGTGAGAGCAACACAGACTCCCTCTATAACCACCATAGCTTTTTATAGTTGCTATGCTTTTACATTAGAAAATCATAAAGTAAACACTGTACAATCTCATTTTATTGTAAACTTCATTTGATTGCTCCGCTGTGTGCTTGTTTGTGTGTGTGTGTGTATGTGCGTGCACGTGTGTCTGTGAGTTGGCTTTGGCGCAAATCCCAGTTCAGAAATTCTTTCCTCAGCAAATTAAGCTTTTGATAATCAGTTAATTAGCAAGACAAATCAGCAGCTGCAGCCCACACAGACATCTGAATACCTGTAGGGCCGGTCATGAAGATTTTTCAACTCGAAAATATCTCTCATTATCGTTCACTCAAGACTCCAGGTGTCAGAATCCAAGTTTCTGTCAGCAGCTCTACTCGGTTCTCCATTATGGTGGTATCTCTAGTCATATCTTGTACGTGTGTGTGTATGCGTGTGTGTTGAGTCCTCTTATCGAACTGCAGCCCTCTGCTCTGCATAACTCTCCTCATTTCCACATTAGTGATTAGCTGACAGGTGTCGCCGCTAATATCATAAGAGAAGGGCAGTGACTCACCCGACAAAGTTCAGGTTTAAGCCATGTAGACTATCTGTCACTTAGAACAGTAAATTAGAGTCAGTATTTGTCAGTGAGCAACACACACACACACACACACACACACACACACACACACACACATGTGTGCACCCCTCCTGACAGGCAGCAGTAATAACAGGGTAGCTAGTCTATCAGACTGAGACCACATTGGAATTCACAGAGATGGAATCATTTAATAGGCAGAGTGTTTTGGCTCTCCGGTGTTTTATTATTTTATTATTTTCTTCCATTTGTTCTTGGCTGAGGTGACAGTGAGTGAATTGTGTGTGTTTCTGTGTGGGGGGGGGGTCTTGTCCATTAATAACACATAAGAGGATGTGAGTTTTGAATGCTGATGCAGAGTCTGGCAGAGGTGATGTGCCTCAGTGCAATTCTGTGTCTATTTCTGTTGAGTGTGGTGTTGCACTCAGTAAGCAGAGTGATTCATGATTTGATTATCTTAACCCAAGGAGCAGTTTCTTCCCCAGTGCTGACTTAAATGCTGTTGAGATGTTTGCTTCTCCGCCGTGCCTCCTAATAAATCTATATCCAAAAAAAAAAAAAGATTTTTTTTTTCTATTGGGCTTCTGCTGTGCAGAAGGTGACCCTATCCCCCAGTCCCAGACCTCATTAGAAACTATCATTACAGAGAGTCTAGACACAGTCCTCCACGGTATTGTGTCCGTCAGCACAATAGGTTATGATGTACCTTTAATACTGGTGTTTTACGCTGACGTTAAAACCATAATGTAAGCCCATACCTTTGTCACTGTTGACTGACATATCCCTCCGGGCTTCCGCTACATCTCAGTGTAGTATTTCAAAAATGTATAGCTATCCTTTTCTATATGTGCTTGGCTGGATCATATTTCAGGTG
This sequence comes from Trachinotus anak, assembly GCF_046630095.1. NCBI lineage: Eukaryota > Metazoa > Chordata > Actinopteri > Carangiformes > Carangidae > Trachinotus > Trachinotus anak. Next base: position 17,372,329 of record NW_027273853.1, on the reverse strand, counting down.
GGTCTACAGACACCTGACCCTTTCCATAACCCATAGCTCCTTGTATTTCCTCTACTCTATTGTCATACAGATGAGGTTAGTGACACCTGACTTTTCTCATAATCTGCAGAGTGTAGAAAGTAATATCTTCAGCTATTACATGACAGGAAGTCAATACAGTTACCCTGCTTTCTTTCCTGTATCTTTGCAGTATGAACCTGACCTGGAGGGACATGCAGCACCTGGTGGTGAGAACATCCCGGCCTGGACACCTCAGCGCCGGAGACTGGAAGACTAACGGAGTGGGACGCAGAGGTAGAGACTAGCCAGCTGGAATCTAGCACAGACAGTGTTATATGGTCTTGTATTTGTGCCTCAATACTGAACGCTTGATGGAGCCCAGAAAATGATTTTTTGTAAGCGCATGAATAATATTTTGTAGGGAACCACACAGAACAGGTTTCCACACAGAATAATAATTTAATTGTAGCAAACAAAAATCTATTCAGTTCCCAGTAGATTTATTTTCCTATTTGGTTTGAGACACAAAAGCACATAATAATAATCTCTCTCACTCTGTTGTCACGCCCAAACCTTTGGATGCTCTGCTTACACAGTGCTTGCTCAACCAGGCAGAGTGTTACAGTATGCCACAATTTCAGCCTGTCAGAACATTTGGTCAAAATTGGTCATTTTGTTGTCATGATTGGCTGTTTTGGTGCCAGTTTCTCTCTCTGTGATGTTATCTCACCACCACCACCCACGAACCTGCCATTCTCTTTATCCCTCCATCTTTCTTTCCTCACAGTGAGTCATTCATATGGTTACGGGCTCCTGGATGCCGGTGCTATGGTGGCATTGGCGCAGAACTGGACAACCGTGGGGCCTCAGCATCAGTGTGTTCACACCATGCTTGCAGAGCCAAGGTTAGAAGTGTGACCGGGAGCTGTGTGTGTAAACTGCAGTGGGTTTTAGTCTCATTATGAGCACTTGCTGTTCCATCATGCCGCTCAGCCTGATAGATGCCATCGCATTCTCCTCAGAGCTGGGATGCTTGTGTGAATTTGTAGCACTGTGCTGTTGCCTGTGTCCATTTCCGCAGCCACACAACATTAACCAACCCCCCCACCCCCCTCTGTTTGTCAAACGTGCAGAGACATGGGGAACAAGCTGGTGTTCAGCAAGAGCGTGGATGCCTGCTGGGGACGGCCAGAGTATGTCAATTCTCTGGAACACGTTCAGGCTCGCCTCACTCTCACCCACAACCAGAGAGGAAAATTGGCCATTCATCTCATCAGCCCACTGGGCACACGCTCCACCCTGCTGTTCCCCAGGTACACAGTAAAACACACCACCGTACACACCAGCAGCCAAGCCCTGTTATAAATCTCTCTTTGTCTCACACACACAGAGACACACAATGTGCATGTGCCTCAATTTTACTTATGCACAAATACTCACAAATATGCTCTCTGGGAAAAACACTTTCTGCATTTGAGCATAGCAAAAATAACACAGACACGTCGCCTCTCTGTTCTTTCAGGCCCAATGACTTCTCCTCAGAGGGATTCAATGACTGGGCTTTTATGACCACCCACTCATGGGACGAGGATCCTCAAGGGGAATGGACCCTGGAAATAGAAAATGTAGCAGCTAATGGACGTGACTATGGTAACCCCACTCACCATCGTTAATTGTTCAGTCTAGGCACATCAAACCTACATTTATGCCAGTATTCACTGCCCCCTCATCAACTCAAGCCTTCTTGTATATTTTCATACTTCTCTAAATAGCCTCTCCACTGTTTTTTCTGCTACATTCCTTCTCTAATGACAGTTTGTACCATTTTTGATACCAGGGGGAGCTGCTCTCAGAAACACATCCAGATAAAACTTAACAGCTGCTGGGCAGAGAGGGTTTCTTCTGCAAAAAAAAGATTGTTGGTAACTGCAGTATCTTGAGACTGTTTTTTTTTTTTCCTATAGTCACTCTGCATTTTCTTTCAAAAGGCAAACAGCAGCATATTGCCATCAAGAGTGAACTTCTGAAAGACTGAAAAGACTGAAAAGACTGAAAGCTTTCCTATGGCTTTTTTTACTCAGACCAGCAGGGGAAATGAGATAGGGATGCATCTCTTCCTCTGGTGGTGTTGATCCTCCTCCAGTGTTGTGTTTGGTTTCGGTCCGCTCGTTTCTCTTGTTTCCTTTGCTCCCATCCCTGTATCCTCTTCTCAGCCATTTCGCACTGTTCCCTCACTGCGAAGTGCTAGATTGATATTCTCTTCCACATCTTAATACTCCCCACCTTCCTCCTTTCTCTCTCTCTCTCTCCCCCTCTCTACCCCTCTCTCCCTCTCCTTCTCTTTTAGGAGTGTTGAGTCAGTTCACCCTCACGCTGTGGGGCACTGGACCCAGCGTTGTCAACCCCTCATCATCTGATTTTCCTCGGCCGTCCAACAACAGCTGCAAGACCTTCGATGCCCAGCAGATCTGTATCGGTGAGATCATTCGAGCTCCCGCTGACACACATACTTTGAACAGGAGCCACTAGAGTTGAATAAGCTCATTCATATTTGCGCTGGCACGTAGTCATTGTTATAAAACAGGCCCTGGGTCAGAATGTGTTGGGTTTTTTAACTTGTGAAAAGCGAATGTTGTGAATACAGATTGCCCACTTACAAGCCTCTTGTGCATCTGTTTACATGCGCTATGAATATGCACGTTGCCATATGTCATATTGGTTTGAATCAGAGTGTGGGACGTATGGAGGAGCAGCAGGGGAGATTAAGATTGCGTCAGTGCAAAAGGTGCTACGTTGTCAACGACTGCTGAAGGGGATGACTCCCTCATTGAAAGGCAGATGAGGTTGGAAGCTTCTTTGTGCTTCCAAAGCATTCAGACGCTTTCTTCTACAAATCAAATGTGCTATTACAGTAATTACTGCTAACCCTCAATTTTACCAGTCCCCATATTTCTAAGTACTTCCAAGAAATAAACTGGAAGGTTCCCAGAAAGGGCTGAATAATTTGGTGATAGTTTATAATACAGTATATAAGTATACTTTCTGATCTTTGATGGACTGAACAATGAATTAATATTAATATAATTATTAATATTGACAATCATTGTTTTTTGTGGCCATAATTTACATATACTGTAGTTCTTTCATCTAAGGAAATTATGAGACTTGTGAAAGCGTTACCTAGTTATTTGTGGGAGTAATTTTCGTGTTTGTTGGATTGCGTATGAGACTTAACCTCCCTTCTGCTTTCATCTCCTGCTTTCATCTGCCGCTCTCCACTCAGAGTGCAGCCCTGGCTTCTCCCTCTTCCTCCAGGGTTGTGTGAAGTTGTGTCCGCCAGGCTTCACCTCAGGGCCACAACTCCTCAACCTCTCCCTGGAGAACTGGGTGGACTTGTCCTCCGTCCAAGCCTGCCTGCCGTGCAACCCCGCCTGCCTCACGTGCTCTGGCACTGGACCTACAGACTGCTTGTCCTGCCCACCTCACAGCCACCTGGTCCTCACCTCCTGCCTGCACCAGAACCAGGTCCAGCGCAAATCCCCTCTAGCTGGGGGACTCCAGGGAAATGGAGCGGAGCCAGACAGGGAGATCACAGCAGCAGTAGACGACAACAGCGGAGAAGGTGAGGAACCCCCGGAGCTCAGCATAGCTCCGTCCACTCAGCTGCCTGTCGTCGTGGCCGTGCTTGGCTGTGCCTTCATCCTGGCTGCCTTCGTCGGGGTCTTCCTCCTGCTGCAGGTGCACTCAGGTGGCACTTCTTTGGGCTGGAGGACCAAACTGCCCTCTGTGTATTCAGAGACGAGGGGGTTGCAGGTGGGCTTTGGTTTTGGCTTCGGCCAAGGGCAGGGGAGGAAGACACGGATATGCTATAAGGGGATCCCCACTGTGTGGGGGGACGAGGACATGATCGCCTACGAGTCTGAATCAGACGGTGAAGACATGGACGGCCACAGCGAGAGGACAGCTTTTATCAAGACGCAGAGCTCCATCTAGCTGAACCTGTGTCTGCTGTTGTGGGTCCTGACAACACTGTATTCTGGGTGTCGTCAGCATTTAGACCCGACTGTCTTGAGCTGATACATGAAGGAGAATCACACAGCCTCAGACAAAAACAAAACGCAGGCCTTACTGTCCCATCAGCACCCCATCCAAATGCATTAAAGAGTCAATCATTTGTTTTTTCCTGTATTTATTTACTTTTCTTAATTTATCTTATTTGATTAATATTTTGATGTCAGATGTATTTATTAATTATTTGACTCTTGAGCTGTTTTTCAATTACTTCACTTCAGTTTAATTTAATGATGCACTTTATCATATTTTGCCCAGTTTATTAAAGCAATTCAGTATTGACCGTCCACTACTTAAAGCTGGGGGATCGCAGGAGATGGAGATGACAAAGTGGTTAAAATCAAAGCAGCAGGGGCTGAGATATCTGAGATATCCCAGTCCGAAGTAGATGTAAAAAAAAACAACATAATCCTACAGTTCCCATAATGCTCGTTAGATCCCCCCTTCCTGGTAAATCTTTCAAACTCAACACTCTGGGTCTGTACTGCAGTCTTCCTGCAAAAAAATTGTAGTCTCAGAGCCCAAACCAAGATAACCTCTGACATGATCATTAGGTATACTCTCTACACCAAGTACACTGAATTCAAGTGTTAAATGGGTTTTTTGTCCTCAACACAAAAACCTGGTCATCAGAGTTCTAATAAATTGGCTTTGTCACATTTGATCAGATTCCTGGCACATTGTCGGCCAGGGGTCGTGACACAGCGCTCATTAAGAGCAAGAAAACTTTGAATTTAAGATTTCTGCAGTGTGCTGGGACGCCATAACAAAACATCCCGCAGGCTGTTTGATAAGAAGACAACAGTGGAGGATGCTCTGTTTTCAATCAAGCCGCAATGGGAACTGCCACAGAAGCACAGACACATCAAATATATCAAAAATCTTACAGACTTGTAGCAGAGACACACTGTTTCTGAGTGAAATTTAAGAAAACACTTAGCTGACCGTTACAACATGTTTCTACTAGCTTACTGCTGGTAAGAAATGAGTTTATTTTCTCTTCATTTTCCCCCCAGAGTATGTATTGATTTTGGGGCTTCTCTTCCAGAACATCTACATCAGGGTAAAGCCTTTCTCTTTCTTTTGATAGCACCATACACTGAAAGACATATACATGCTTTATTTCCCATCAAAAACAGTGTAGACTTGCCGCTACACAAGCTGAGCCTGTGGCTCTAAAGGCCAGAATAGTGAAAGAGATTAAAAGATGAAGAGATCTTGTATTGCATTTTCTATGTTTGTTTTATATCCTTTTTTATTTAACTGACAATGGATGTTAATACTGTGGAGATGAGTGTCAGGATGGAATAAAATGACTTTGGCTGTTGCATAGACGTACTGCTCGTGTCTGTCCTGCCAGATTTTGAAACATTTATGTTTTTGTGCATCTTAAATTCAGCCCCTGACACACAAACGCAACCCAAGAGAGCAGATGGTTCCTCATTTCTTCATGACCGTATATCATCGTTGCGTGTGTGTGTAACTCTCACTCTGGGCGTTGAGCTGCAACGAGGTGCCAGCACTCTGCCGTCTCCCTGCTCTCCGTTTGCGGTGAGCATGCATGCTGTCTTCAAGAAAGCTCTTTTCTCCAGCTCCAATATTGTGGCCCCTTGAAGTTTAAATTAATATAAATGGAAACAGTTTGTATGCACGCAGGGAAAACAGTGTCAGCTACTGTCGGTAGGAGCTTTGTTCATTAGCAGCCTTCCTCTGTAACACCCTCTGCAGGGGCTGGTAACTGGGTTTATGGGTGAAGGTACATTCATTCTGTGGCCCATAATGAGATCTGCCGGGAGACCCGGCTGCACTGTTCTGCGCCACTTGGGCGCGTCATGCTTTGCATTACAAACACTGTATGTGCGGAAGTAAACGTGTGTGAATGGGCTCATGTGGTTGAAACAGGGACGCGTTTGAAAGCCTCTCATCTCCTCATTCACACCTTCATTACATATTTCTGTGAGCTGTGCATTGGTTTCCATGTCTTCCTGTGCGTGCTCTTTAGTTTGTATTAATTAGCTGTCATGCACTGTACAGTGCTGTCTACTAACTAGGCCTAGCAACAAGGAATACTGGATTCATTAATACAGCACCAACAAATCAGATCGCCACTAGCAGATATTGCATTCAGATCAATTGGACGCTGGGGTTTGTCTCATTACTGCAGCCGCTCTCACATGGTTCGTGCTGAATCTGATGGTCGCGGATAAAAGCGGACTGTCGGTTCTCACTTCCAGAGCGCAGGAAAGGTGAGACACACACAGTCGGCACCAACAGAGTCGAGTAAAATGCAGAGGCCGAGAGTCCCCAGGGTGCCTCCACAGGCGCCGCCCTCCCCCCCCCTTGACTCCTCCACACATGCGGTGCAGTGATCAGTATTGAGACATATCGCCCCTGATGTAAACCCAGCCCGGGTTTACATCAGGGGCGATATGTCTCAATACTGATCAGACTGGCAGCGTCTGTGGGCTGAACGGTGCTGCCCACACCGACTCAATGTTGCCCTCCACTGACGGAGAATGAATCAAGCTCCTTGCTGATGAGCATCAAGACACAGCAGATACCCACAGGTGCAGTAGCAGGAAATGAAATTCACCTCAGATAAAGACACACACTGTATTTTGTATTAACTTTGTATTTTTATTCACTCCCCATCTCTTCTGCATTTCTACTGCAGCTTTAATCCATCATGAACAAATACAGAAGAGACTTTGCCTTCATATATTACCTCTGAACAAACAAAAACAGCGCTACAACAGGTACCACATTTAAAAAAAAAAAAAAAAAAAAAGAAAGAAAAGGACATTTATACAGAGAACCTGACACATACCGAAACAGCAGGAGAGGAGGTTATGACAAGGTGAGAAGACAAGAGGAAAAAGTGCAATTCAAGATGCAGTCAAGTCTGGTCTGGCAGATATGTTACAACTGCGCCTAGGAAGAGATGTGGGTGGGGGGGGGGGGCTCCTGCAGTGAGAGAGGGGACAGAATATTTTTAACTATGGCAGATCAGACATCAGGTCAGAGGAGGAGGGAAACAACGCAGAGGACCTCCTGTGGAAACTGAAGGAGACGACCGGATGAAGCGATGGGACACAATGGGGCAAGGTGAGATAGCAGAATGGTACAAAGTGTGACACACACACACACACACACACACAGGTGGGTTGTGAGAAATGTCCAACCTCAGCTTTGGAGACATGACAACATCCTCCACAGCTGCTGTGGAGACAGATGCACCAGAAACAGGCAGAGGTGCCTGGAGACTGCCTCAGGACAAGGAGCACTGTGGACCTGAAATCTGAAGAAACTTATTCTCTTCTGTGTGAAGGATCCCCGTGTATGGTTTAATGCAACTTTTTTTTTTTTTTTTTTAAAGTGTCAGTTCACCCAAATTACACATAAGACAGTTGCTTCCTTTACTCTACTGGAATCTAGCCATGTAGACTATTTTGAGAAATCAATGTCTGAAATTTGGACATTGAAAAAAAAAATGTATTTCAAAAAATTAAACAGCATCATCTCTTTCCAGAAACTTGCCATTTTCATGGAGAATATTGCTGTGTTGCACACATACTAGTTGAATATATGTACACTGATCTTTATAGTATGCTGTTTGTTCTAGTTAGCAGCATAGTTTACTATAACATGTGCACCCTGAATGACACTGCAGATTATACATTTGAAAAAGAAAGCAAAATATTTCTCTAATTTTTTTTTTCCCCCTAAATACTTAATTTGGTCAATGTTCCAGCATGAATACACAGCATACTGTGGGGTTTATATGTGGGACACTCTCTGGAAAGACTAGTTGCTGTCACATTTTTTAGAAATGAAAATATTCAATGCACTGAGCACCAAAAATTAAATTCCATTCTTCCCCTGGTGGGAGACATCGTGACAAAGTGATGAAATGATCAACAGAAAATTAAATCATCAACAACTTTGTTAATCATTTCATCCATCATATATCACTTGCCAAGGAAAAATTCCAAATGTTCTGATTTCACCTTCTCAAATGAGTATTTGCTACTTTTCTGTTAAAACATCAGGTAAAAAAAAAAAAAATCACCCAGGAAACAGATTTTTCTGACATTTTGTAGAATGAAAAATAAACTGATGATGAAAATTATCATTAATTGCAGCCCTAAATAAACTGAAACCATCTATATGAGCAGACAACACTTTTACACTTTTTGCAAGTTGGTTGAACTGGCCCTTTAAATCCAGTACCTACAGGAAGCCTCCTTTTGTGATTTAGGGTGTGACCCATTGCTCAACACATAAACCCAAACTGATCAATGATACCTAACAGTACTATGAATGGTCCCTGATAGTGTACACTGCAACCTCAATATTCCCTCTCTTCCCAAAAGAAGACACAAAAAACTCAAGTATTCACATCAACATACTCTGCAGAGACACACACACACACACACACACACACACACACACACACACACATATTGACATATCTGCCATGTGGTATATATGAGGTATAGCACAGGAATGGTGGACAAGGACTTTGATTTTCCACAGTTTTTCTCATCAGCAAAGAGGAAGCTCAGGGAGGGGAAAAACGAGGAGAGGGAAAGGAGGTCTTCGGAATATCTACAAGCAAAAACAGCAGAAAGAAAGTAAACAGTCATCTGATATGATTAATGATCACATTGTTATCACGTAGTGACCGACATGGGACTCTTGGACTCAGACATACTATAGCTTTAAGAGCTGCAGCTTGAGTCTCCTGGCAAGTAGAGATGGAGAGACCACACATTCTCTTTGCTGCATTCGAGTCTGTCAAAAAAAAAAAAAAAAAAAAAAAAAAAAAAAATTCTAACCGCAGTCGATATTAGATTGGTACATACAAAAACAAACAGCTGTGATGTATGACTTCTTCACTGCGTACATAGAAAAGAAAAAAAAAAAACCCATACACCAAATAAAGCTTTGTAAATTGCACTCTGATGTGGCACAAGTCCCAACCCCCTCGTCATTTGGGATATTTACATTCAGTAGTTCAGTCCAGGATGGAGCAAAGATAGAAAAAGACATGAGTTCTTACAAAGCAGAACTAAATGAGATTTCATTTTCAATTACAGCGATGAACAGATACTGGGTCGTATCTGACGAGCGATTCTGGCAGGCTCAGTTGTTTTGGAACAGCTGCGAGTTCACCCGGGTTTTGCTGCTCTCGGAGACGTCCACAGTAACAGCTATCGCCTGCCCCCTGCTGTGCAGTCAGTCCTGTTACAGTGAACCCTTCCTCTCCGAGCTATAGTGTTTGTGGTTCTGCTTTACGAAACAGAGAGACCCAGACCCCTCTGTTGCCAGTCTGTGGCCCGGCCTGAGCCTGGTTCTTGGTCCAAGGAGTCTGCTGGGTTTTTATTGCCTTGTTTAGTCTGGACGGCTCTTAGCGAAGTTTGAGCTTGAAGGCGGAGATCTCCATGGGATCAAGACTGATGGTGGAGTCGTTGGCCAGAGGCGTGCCAGAGTGCATAAGGGTCAGGGACATGGGCTGGAGCAGCTGCAGGTCCAGGTTCTTGAACAGCCCCGAAACACTCAGCTGCAGAGGACAAAAAAGGAAGGAAGGCCAAGAACATGAGAACGTAAAAGTAGCCATAAAATAATTAAAAAATACTCTACTAGTAAAAATCCTGTTTTCAAAGTTTCACTTAAGTACAAAAAAGTCCTCTTTGAGTGTTACATTATTATTAAATTACTATCAAATTATTAAATATAATCATTATTATAGGAGAATTGGAATTTAAGTTGTACTTTAATGTGGTTGGTTGAGGTGGAATTCATTTTAATTGCTTTACATACTGTTTGGTCTAATCTATTACAGAGCATCATATTTTATAAACTTAACATATGTTAATATGTAAATCTTACTCTGAAAATGAAAATACTAAATGTAGTGAAGTAAAATGTACAAATGTTGCTTAAATACAGTGGAGCAGAGGTATAAAGTAGCAGAGAACCAAAAGTACTGTACCAAAGTACTGTACTTAAGTTTAAGTATGTGAGTAAATGTACTTTTCCCACTACTGAACAAATCTCTGCTCTGTGTGTGTGTGTGTGTGTGTGTGTGTGTGTGTGTGTGTGTGTGTGTGTGTGTGTGTGTGTTTCTATCCTGACCTGTCCTTGTGTGGTGGTGCAGTTAAAGCCCAGGTTCTGAGCCTCAAGGCCACAGTCCAGCGCCAGACGGTGAAGAATCAAGGCTGTGTATGGAGATGGAGAGTGGGGATCCTGCTGCTTTCACACAAACAAACACACGTTAGTTTCAAAATCAACACGTAAAATACCTAAAGCCAAAATTAGCATGTGTATTGTTATTTCTGTTTTGTCACCTGGCTCTGGATGCTGCGCAGGTTCAGCAGGTGGAAGTCACAGGGAAGGATGGACTTGAGTGGGGCAAAGGTTTGCAGAGGAGGGATACCTCGTCTTTTGGGCAGGACGGGCAGCGCCAAGACCTCGTGGTTGAGGATGGCGTTGGTTATGTGACTGAGTATAGACGGGAAGCTCGTTGTTGCACTGTCCATCATCTGGAGGAGGGCAGAGACAGATTACAACCTGACTTTAGATGTTCTAGGCCCTAATTAGTTTGTCAGAGTAGGAGGTATATTTCTAATTCTAGTCCATACACAGTACTAATAGATCTATATTGAGTTTGTTACAGCAAAGCACTATGATGTCAAATTTTAAATTAAGTACTTCAAACATGATGTTTGATGTTGGTGGTAAGCAAGAACAACTTCATCCCAAGCACCATCAGCGGTTTTATCAAAGCTGGATGATAAAACTGCAACCAATGCCTTCCTTCCTCTGCCAATGGTATTCATTTACTTGATGAATGATATCATTTGTTACTTTCAATTGTGCTGTCGTAAAGACGGACCGCTTTGGCTACGGCAATGTGATGGAGGGAACTGGGAGAAAATAGGAACTGGAGCTACAGAGCAGACTACGATGCGAGCTAACAAGCATCCTCACTGTTGCCAAGGCAACATTACCTCTTGAACTCCATCAGTCAAGAATTTGGAGAGGAAAGAACGAAACAAGGAGGAGAGTTTGGCAAAGAAGCCATTATACTGAAGGTAATGGAATGAAAAAAGAAGAGAATGATAATAAAATTAGAGAGTGGAGAGGATAACAGAAAGACAGATGGGGTGGTAATGAGTTCTTTAAAAAAGATACAAAGAAAGGTGTTAATGAAAACAGGATGAAGGACAAAACATCATTACATTCAACAACCTCGCTCAAAGAGCAATTTAACACCACAGAGTCAGATGTGATGTGGTGGAATTTCAAGGGTGCTCACCCAGCTTCCATAACTGACTCTGCTGTCATCTTACTGACCTTGTTGCCAGTGGATCTCCTCTCCAGCAGCAGTCGGAAGCGGTTGGCCGTCTTCTTGTTGTCCTTCAGGCCCTGGCCCAGTCCACGATTATCATCCTGCATCAACCGCCGGTCCATAATCACTTCGAGCTGGCCTGAGGGAGGAGGCAAAGTAGAGACAACAACTTCGATACAAAGCCCCTGTATTGAACTTTCAGACATCAGTCGATGAAGACAAATACTTTGAGCTATCCAACATTTACAACCGCCCCCATTATTCACATTACTATGATAAAGGGATTAGCTCAGAAACAACCGTGAGGGTCTGAACTATTTTGCTCTCTGAAAACCTCTTGAGAGAGAGGAGAGAGAGATAAGTGCTTCAATGCTATCTAATAAAAGGCTAGAGACAGTAAACAAAGAAAAAAAGAGTGCATTTCAGAGATAATTTTCTTTAAAAAAAAAAAAATTAAAAGAAAAATGACATAACATTAAATAAAAGCAATAAGATACAGACCATTCTCCAGGCTGCTGACACCCAGAGACTGAGCCGTGTGCAGTGTGAGGCGATGATGGCTGTCCTGGATGTACGCTTGGCTGGGCATGGGATAGAAGTTGGCCTGCAAGGGAAGCTTCAGGTGGCGGCGTCGAGGCTGTATCTACAAGTGGAGATCAAATGCAGAGAACCGCGCAATATGTCAAAGTAATAATCACGGATACATGTTATATTCTGACAGTAGATAAAGGTTATTCTTCTCCATTGGCCAGGGTGAGACTGACCTGGAAGCCATTGAGGTCTGTGTGGAAGACATCTCCACTCTGGATGTCAGTGACCAGTCGCATGGCCAGCTCCTTATTGGTCTGATCTCTGATGTCCACCATAGTGGTGATGTCTATAGACAACCCATCCACCCCTAAAATTACAAAACCAAACTATTCAGAACTAAACTTAGGCCCAAGAGGGAAGTAAACAGAAAGATGTGATCTGAAAATGTGGGCCAAGTGCTATTTGACATTCTAAAGCGAAAGAAAAAGTCAGCAACATGGTCAGCTGACGAGGAAAAAAAAAAGTACCTAATTGAATTATTAACTGTCATTTTGTTAAATATATTGGCCCATGCTGAATTGTACCATCTGGTGCCTTTAACTAAACATAAAATGCCTCAGTAAAAGCAATTTGATTCCATTTTGGGGGTTTTGTGTGTTTATTACCTGGCACATTGTGGATCCGAATGGTCTGCTGAAAATGTTGGTAGTGTGCCACCACCTCCGAGAAAAGAGGCCCCTCCACGACGCGCACCACAGGTGGCTCTTTCTGGTTGTAGGGCTGAAATCAGCAGGAGAGAGAAGTGGAATCGTGAGCAGAATGAGCACTGAAAATGGGAGACCAAGAACGATGCAGAGAGTGGAAGACGCTCCCATCGGAGTATATAATAAGATACTTTAAGGCAACTAATCCCCTTCACTCCTGTGGATTGTGTTGTCTTAAAAACCAAGAAAAGATGAAGCAACACTGCCTTCCTGCCCTGAGCTTCTCTGCATGATACTTTGATACAATACACAAGGGAGCCTCTATCAAAGCCTTCTGTGCGGTAAGTAAACAACTGAGAGAATACCTTTGCTTTTCCATCAGGTAGGAAGAGGTAAGCCCCACTTTTGTCTTTAGAAGGGCGAGTGCCGTAGACCATGAACTCCATCTGAACCTTCACTTCCTGAGGATCATCCCTGCACTTGATGCTCTGCAGATGACAACGCCATACAGAGGAAGTGACAGCGCAGAATAAAAAATATAGCAAAGAGATCTGAGTAGCAACAAGACCGGTTTTCACTGGGAAAATCAAGCTCATTGTTTTTACCTCCAAAATATCAAAGTTAAAAGAGAAGAGCAAACCCTTAATTCTGATAAACATTAAGGTCAAAAAGTAAGATAAAGATAAAACACAAACCTCCAGGAGGCCAGTTGTTCCAGAGAAGCCAAGTGTGAGAGACTGGCTGCTGATATAGAAGGTCTGAGGGTCGGACTGCTGAGAGCGGACAGGGAGGGGGTCCCCAGCCCGGGCAGTGACGCCCCGTCCGGACAGCCTGAGCAGGGTGTCAGAGCGGAGCGTCATGGGCGAGTCCGGAGAGTCATAAAGATGGAAAACAGCCAGACCCAGAGGTGGCAGACGAACCATGAATGTCGCCTGGACAAAGGGTGGAAGAACAGTTGGATATGTATAAATTACAGCAGTCACAAGAACCAAAATTTAAATGAACACAAAAAGCTGGTGTTTTATAATGCTGGTTTCATTTTCCTTTTAAATCAGAACAGCAAGTGTTGACCAGAAGGCATTCATTAAAAGTTAAAAGCATTTAAACATTAGCAATAGTATGCTGTAATTAAATATGATGAGGGATGAGACTGTTTGTATTTCTCTTATATTTAAATTCATTACCTTCAGAGGGTAATGAATTCATCTGCAGATTTGCAGTGAAGCAAATGGGATATTTTTACTACTGTAGATTCAATATATGATTTGAGCTGATTCAGTGGGTGTGGGGTTATTTTTGTGGTTGTTTTTTGTTTTGTTTTTTTTGGAGAGCAGAAAGTGCTGGCTTGTAGGCAGATGTCAAAACAAACAGGAAAAAATGCACACTATTTATTTCCAGTTCTGTTCTATCTTCTGTACACATACACACACACACAAAAATTTGGCTTTTATTGCTTAGTTCAAAGACACTTTGACGTGTGGACATGAGGTGCCGGGGGTCAAACCACCAACCTGTCTTCTCTCCCACCTGAGCCATGGCCGCCATGATTCTACCACCCAACATTTTAAGTCCAAAAGATTAAAATGTGCTGCAAGTTGGAATCCAAAATAAAAAGATCTTAATTGTGTGTTTTTTTTTTGGTTTTTTTTTGTAATGCAAACAAATACTCCATAGTAAAGCTTAATTCAGGAGGCAAGATACAATAATGGTACATGGAGACACTTAAAAGAGCACTCCACCAGATTAGCATTGCACTTCTGTAACATTGTCAAGACTCAGGAGAAATGTTGAAAAAATAAGAAAATAAATTATCGATGCAGCAGTACCAAAGATATTGTCTTTAGTATTCCACACTTTCTTCTTCCTTCTCTAAACTTGGCACCTACATTACCCACAATGCAACGTGACTGCAGGCAGTTAAGTCAGAGATTCTGGTGTGTTATGCTGGCAGCAGCTGTTGCCCCCAGGCAGAGAGAAGGAGCTGGCTACATAGGTCTGATAAGATCACTTTTAACACCCCAGGATTTTTTCTTCTTTGCAGTTTTCAGCCACAACTGAAGCTGACGTCACTTGAGGCAACTGATCAGATTTCCTGCAGCTACCTCCTGAGCCACTAAACTTTATGGAGCATACTGAGTACTGATCCCCAAGAACTACGTGCACTAGCCTTTACAAAGATTAGTTTTGTTTTTCAGTCATCCCTCTCACGTCCATCTGACAAGCACATAGACTGTTATCAGTGCAGTTTCAGTAATACTTTGCATATCTAACTGTAACATGTAGAGACTTTTAAGGCTCCAAGTCTATGTTCTCTTTCCAACTTTAGCAAATAAGTATAACGACTGTATTGGGATACAAGCACTTGAGAGCACAGCATTACTGTGGCTGAACACTGATGGAGGACCACTGTTGACACTGCTGCTGTGCAAGTGAAACCAGCACTTCCTAATGAATTTACTATCTTACCTCAAATACCTCTGCACTCATTTGACTAGCAGAGCTCCACTGAGCACTCAGCTGCACAGGGAGGGTCTGTCCATCCTCAGTAAGCACCCGCACCCTGATTGTGTTGACCAATACAGTCACGACACACAGCCGCTCCTGCTCGATGGGGTTGAACAGAACCAGGTACCTGGCAGAGAGAAGGAAAAAGCAATCATAAGTACAGGATGGTGGGGGAGTGGCAGAGGGAGGAGGCAGTGTAGATGAAAGATGCAAAAGATAATACCTCGGCCCTGCTGGATCCAGCTCTATTAAAGTGCGCTGAGGCAGAGAGTCTTGAGTAGCACGCCTATCATCCTACATAAGAAAAATATAACATAGGAAACATAGTGAATACTCAATAAGGCACAAATATGCAGGTTTTTTGAAAAGTTCATTCATCGGTGGCAGAAGTGTCACACCATGTTTCCTCTTACCGTCTCCAGGAAGGGCTCTGTCTGGTAAAAGCGATAAAACTCTTTGTTCTTCATCACCAGGAAATGAGCAGCATTGATGATTACTCTCTTCAGACCAATGAGTGATCGCAGTAATCTAGGGAGGAGGAGGAATCAATGGCTTACGGCAGCAGTCACAGCAATTGGCTTTTCAATCCTCTACTTCAAAGTATTGAACAGGAAATTATAAAAAAAACACAGGATTACAAATTCAATATTTAAAGAATTTAATCAATCCAATCCAGGCTGTCATTTCTCTCTGAACCCCAGATTCTTACTTGGTGCCGTAGTCAATGACAACATTCTCCTTCGCGGTGCCTGTGATGGCGTCATGATGCTGGAAGAGGGCAACAGACCGCCTCGCGTCAACGAGCAGGGCATAATCTGAGACTGGGTAGCGTCCTTCCATGCCCGCATGTCGAGCATTCGCAACTGCCAGGCTGTAAAGGATCTCTGCCCCCCTGAAGGACATTGACAAACAGTTATCACTTACAAGTCCTTTAAAGTAAGACGTGGCAGCTTTATTTAGTCAGCTAAAAGTGTGGTGACATTACTGCACCATTTGAGGATGACTGTTGATTCTTTTTATGTTGATCTTTGTAATACTGCCTGATGTGTTTGGGAAAAAATACACAGCATCAGAGAACAATATCAACTTGGCTTAGGTGTGGTTTAGTTTCAGTTCATATATTACTGGGAGTGATGGCAGGTTCCAGTCCTATGTTTTGATTTGCCTTTAGTTTGAATGTGTGTCTATGTGTCCTAACCCTTGAATGCCACACCTACACCTTGTTTGCAATGCAAAATAAATAGCAAAAAAAAAAAAAGAAACTCACTCACAGAAACAGCAACAGTATCATTAATACACCCAGGTTGTGGGTGTCTGTTATTTGCAATGTGTGATTAATCTGCCCCACCTGAGGTGCGACTCGATCACGCGGTCCAGACTCTTGTAAAAGGGCCGAGAGGTGAAATAGCCAGTCCAGTAGTGGTCTTCACGGTCTGCGTAGGCAAAGAAATCTCCACTTAGCACTGGGAAGTCTGCAGGTCTGGATCCCTGGGCCACTCCATTTGCTTTGTATACAGCATTGAAGTAGTCTGTGAGAGTCCCAAACTGAGCCTGGAGACAGATGACATGTTGGAAAAACAAACAAACAAAAAAAAAAAAAAAACACACACAAAAAAAAAAAAAAAAAGCCTTTACTCAAACACAACAGAAGAAATAAAAAGCCCTCATTATTATGTATGCGCCTTTCATCTTACATGGCATCTTCCAAGCCAAATATTGAGTCGTGACAGATTCTTTGTACTGTCAGCAAGATAAAATAGCACTGCATGATTCATTATCACAAGAAAGGTTGTACACAGAGATACTTGGTACACCACACCCTGAGACGCATGAAAACAATATATATATATATATATATATATATTTGGGAACACAATTTGTGACAGTTGACAAATTATTTTCTCACCTGTACATGCATCTCTGGGTGAGAATTCATGTAGTCAAACAGCTTCTGGTAGTTGATGTACTGCTGGTCCCACTCCAGGGCCTTGTCGTAGCGGAAGTCATCTCCCAGTGGGACGAGAAGCACCTTGCTGCGGTAGAGTTTGGATTTTTTACGATACTGATCCAGGAGTAGGTGTGCCCTGATTGAGAAAGAGGAAGAGAGAGTAAAAAAAAAAAAGAAAAACTAAGAAGGCACATTCCTTGGCATCCAAACTGTCCTGCTTTGCAACAAAGCAGGACAGTTTTCTAGGAAATCACTATGACCCTTAAAGGAGGAGGATCATATTAGCCCTGGGCTGTTTTTCCATCAACCACTGAAATATGTGCTGTGAAAAGTTCTTTAAGTCCTTTAAAAGCTGCGTAATGTGACTGCAGGACCATCTGCAGTCTGTCTTTGTGTCCCTCAGTTCATCCACGCTCTCTGGCTGGCACAAGTTCAAGTTCAGTTTATTTGGAGGAGAGCAGCACAGAAAACTAAGAGCTGCAACAGCAGTGACCATTCTGCTGTGTATGTATGTGGAAGCAGCTGCAGCTCATAAACATGTAACAAACAAAAAGACACTGGGGCTGTAACTGTCAATTGAATTCATTAACGACTGGTCTGCTAATTAATTGATTAATTCTTTGGTCTATAAAACTACAACAAAAAAAATTCATTCTTTCATCATTATTTCCTAAAGCCCAACCTGACATCTTCAAATGCTTTGTTATATTTAATAGAGTAATGGCAAGACAAAGAAAAGCAACCAGCCTTTACCTTTGAGAAGCTGGAATAGGAAAATATTTGGCATTTTTGTTTGTTAAGTGCCTTAAATAACTAATCATTTATATAATAAAAAAAAAAAAAAAAAAAAAAAGTTGCTGATTAAGTTTCTGACAATCATCTTCCTGATTAACTAACTAATTCTTGCAAATCTAAATTACACCAATACCAATTTATCAGCAAAAGGCAAAATTACAACTGATATATCAGCCCAGTTGATTTCTTGCTCTTGCTCTAAATATTGTGAGGACAAAACTTACAGTAGTAACTTCTGCCCTAAACTTTCTTAAAGTTCAGGATAACTAACCCCGACATGCCTCACCTCTCTGCTACGTTGGCCTCCACCACAGTTTTCGGTGGCACTTTCCACGGACAGTTTATCCGTCCACCTGGTAACCTCTTGAAGTCAAACTGGCAGCAGATTTTCGGGTCGGGCCCACAGGTGTGAGGCACGTCGTAGCTGTAGAATGGCATCATGTGGCAAAAGATGTCTGTGCTTGGTCCAGTGTCTGTCAAAGCAGTAAAATTTAAAAAAAAAACTATTGGCTTGAGAGACATTTATTGTTGACAGTAGAATTAAATACACTCATGAGGCATGTTCTGCTCTGTGTAAGGGTGCTATTTCCAATCACAGACACCAGTGCTCATAAATATGTGGGCATTTTAAGTTCACACCTACAGTGTTCTCTGGGGACTCTACAAAGTCATTCTGGACAAAGCAGCTAAAAGCAAAGGACGACATTTCATTACACAATGAATTATAAAAAATAAAAAAAAATTATCACAAATTGATTATGTCTGTGTAATATTTGAGGATTTTTCCATTAAGAACAAATGGACAGTAAATCTTCAGCAGACATCCCATTCATTTAGAAATAATAACGAAGATATCTCATCTGAAGCTTTTACGCACCGGTTGTCCTTCCAAAATTTCGCTCTCTTTCATAGGCCATGGCAAGCGGCATGACTCATTCTGCAATGAGCTTAACAAAAATGAACACATGACTCAGATGACATTGATGGCTCCGGTCCACTCACCCCAGGCCTGCCTCCACATAAACTCCAGACTGCGGGTGGAGGCAAAGTGCTTTTTGATGGAGTAGTGGACTCTCTGAATGAGCATGCTGGTCAGGTTGGCTCTCTTTAGCAGATAGGGCATAGTAGCACTGTGACCAAAAGGGTCTACCGCCCACCCACTGCGAGGAGTTACACCTATGACATTGAGGAGGAGGAAGCAAGTATTTCAGCTTTTTATTCAGATAAAAGGAAGCAGTACATCTTTCAGGAAATCCTTCTCCTCAGCAGTAAGCACAGAAAGTTGCCCTAAGTATTTTATCTCCCACTGAGTGAGAGGCTACACCTGCTGACAAGCTCAGATTTCTCTATAAAGCGTAGACAGGAGCAGGAACATTTTAAGTTAGACTTAAATGCAGTGAAAACAGAAAAAAAGTCCTAAAATGTCATATACAGACAGAAGCATCACTCTCCTAAATGTAAATGAAGAAGAAGAGTTTCGAATGGATTGTGTACCCAGATTTCGCTCCAGCCACTGATGGCCTTCAATGAGCTGGTCTATCATGGCAAAGTAGTGAACGTTGGCTTCATCTGTCATTACCCAGCCTCCTGTCACAATCTCTAGCTGCCCTCCAAGGATCAGCCTGTTGAAGAGAGAGGATTAAGAAAGCAAGGTGAGGATAATCCAGCCCTAAAGAAGGAGAGTCACATTAACCAGATAATGAGCTATTTTTAGAGAATCCTCAGTCTGCCAGCAGATTCTATGAAAAAAAAAAAAAACTGTACTTACGGGCCAGTAGGCATCAAAGAAATCTCAATTAATTCTCAGATTCTGGAGAATAAATAATGGCAGAGCTGTGTAATTCACCAAGATGTGACTCACTTGCGCACAGCTTCCTGCTTGTGTATGTCTGCAGTCTCCCACCACTTGGAGAAGAATGAAATCTCAGACCAGATGAACTTCCTGCGAGGATCCTCAGCCAACTTGACCACCATGTTGTTTAAAATGTGCTGCGTCTGGTCTGTGAAGTACTTGTCAAAAGTCTTGATCCAACCTAACAAGACAAGATGATAAATCTAAAAACAAAATCTGTTGGTAAACAGACTGTCCAATACAAATTGGACTGCAATACACCTCTACCCCTTTACCCCCTCCCCTCCCTTAATCTCTCTGTCTGGTACAAAGACAAGAAGACAGGGCAGGCAAACAGATACAACACTGTGGAGAAAGTGCTGCAACAGATCAAAAATAAAACTCATATTTAATTCAAGTAGAAGTGTTCCCCTCAGAAAGCTATTTAGAAGAGTGGTTTCAGGGACTAAAAAGCACTTTCTGTGCATTTTTAGTGCGCGACTGCGTAGAGTACCACAGCCTATAAATATCCTGTGAAATACTTGCCTCAAATATTTTAGGATAAAATATTTTACAGTAATAAAAGTTCAACATCATTCTGGACGTATGCAGTATCATTGTCACTGTCAGATGAAAGTAAAACTAGAGCTTGTGATCAGTTGTGAGGGACAGGTCTGTTTACTGCACTTTTTTAACAATGTGTTGCTCATAGTTTGTCCTGCTTACCTGGATTTTACTAAAACCCTCAAAATCCCTTCTTTGCATTTAGCGAAAATGAGCCTATTACCAGCAAACCTGCTTTCATGTTGCTTCTGTGTGAGCTGACAATTATGATGTCTGGCTATAAAAAACCTTACAATGGTTTATAAACCTGGGACTCTGCTGCATTAAAAATACTTCTTAAAAAAAAAAAATAATAATCACAGCACAGCTGAATAAAATTTAGCTCCAAATGAAGTCTATTCTCAGTGTTGATAGGCAACATTTGCAGGTCTCTACAGCCTGTCAACATATCAATAACTGTCAAGTAAGCAAGTATGTGGCAGGCTGGTAAACAAGTTTAATGGAAATGTCAGTTTAAAATAAAATCTGAGCCAATCCCACTTATAAATAGCTACAGTTTTCCAATGCCAATATCTTTCTAATTCCATTGTTTGTAGCTAAGCCGTCAATCATGTCACCATTATGCTAATAATAATAATGAGTATGAATGAATCTAATTTTGAAAGATTTCTCCGCCTTTATCACCATGCTCCCACTCAGGAAAGGCCTCACCGCGGCTGTTCTTTCTCTTACTTTACGAACAAGGCGCTATTTTTAATCTGTTGTTAAAAAAAAAAAAAAAAAAAGTGTTCAGACAAGCTTAGGCTGTGTCTCGAGAAACGGTTTGATCAGGCAGATTTTCAAACTAGCACTGAGACATGTTCAACATTCAACAAAAGTCTTGCTGTATGTAAAACACCCTCGCGACTCACCTGGATCGTTGTGGGAGTGAGGGACGACAAACACTTGGAGCGGTTCATTGTCCCATTCTTCAGGGTCATAAGTAATGTCAAAGCCCTGTTTCCATACACCACCATCAGGGTTGTCAAACTTCAGGAGGGAGTACACATCCAGCATCTAAAATTAAACACAAACTCATCATTTGCTCTCTAGTAAGAACCAGAATATAAGGATAACAGCAACGACAACATATGTTTTAGCCACTTAGTAAGTAGCGCACCTGAACATCTGCCTGACCGTGGCTGCCTACAGCAAACTGGCAATCCTGGGGTTTGACAGCGAGGAAAGTGGGGCGACCATCAAATGGCAGGACCCAGGAACCATTGGCACTTCTGAATGGCAGGTGGCCGCTGGGAGACACAGCTCCTGTGTCTGTGAGCTCCATCACAGAGTCCTTTATGTGGCTGATGATTTGGTGGTTTTCCTCCAGGAGCTGCTCCAGCTGCTCTATCCGGTTCTGCAGAACTGAGATTTGGCTCTAAATCACACACACACACACACACACACACACACACACACACACACACACACACACACAAAAAAAAAAGTCACACAGCTGTATACCATCATAAAACATCTGCTGATCACACCCACATTCCTTTCCTCTTTTACGCTGAAAAAAATTTCAGTTTTAAGACCTCAAAGTACCCAATCTGTTATCAATGATTCAGCAAAGGTAACAAACGGCAGGATCTCTACAGTACAACAAGTGCGTCATTGGACTATTAACATTTGGACAGTCAACAGCAAGACATGCAAAGAAAGGTGCTACAAACTTAACAGCAGAAAAGGGTTTTCATACAATATATGCACCACCACTACAGCTATTATTCTTACCCGTGGAAAATTCCCGCCATTCTGTCGCCTTGCAGGGTCATGTTGGACTCTATCCAACATCAGATAGAGTGAGAATACAGCCACACAGAATATGGCCCCTCCACACACTGTCACCTGTTTCCTCAGCTTCATCCTCCTCTGGAGCGCTCTTCTTTCCGGAGTTTAAATTTGAAAAATGACCTTGACTGAGGTGTTTTTTTCCAGCACAGAGAAAAAGTCCTTGAAAACTGGAATGCAATCCGTCACAGTGCAAAAATAAAATGATGGAAAGTAACCAGCTACACCAGTATTAATGGTTCAGTTCCACTCCTGCGATGCCCCCAGCCTCCACTCACCATACTGGAGACCACAGCAAAGGGTGCTACCGCAGTGGGAGCAATGGACAAGGATACTAAATCAGCAATAGCTGGCAAAGTCTGTCAGCTTTGGCCAAACCGCAGCCACCAGTGGGCTCCTTCAAAGTAGCCCTTGTGCTCAACCATGCAAACCGATGAGATTGCAGGAAAATAGAAAAAACAAGTGCCACACAGAAGGGGCTTAAACAGGGAGCCTAGTGTCCCTGCAGCATGATGTGTGTAGCTGTGGGCCTGCTCTCCTGGTCCAGTCCCCACTCCCACAGCAGACTCTAATCCTTCAGTACAGCCGGCGTCCCCTTTTGCTCAGTTGGCCTCCAGTGCCATAACAGTTTGCACACTACGCTGTGTCAGTGCAAAGAAATAAGCTGACAAAAAGACCAACTTGGCTCAGAGCAGCAGCTTTTTAGTCAAGTCTCAACTCTACCGGAAGCAGCTCCAGAAATTAAAATGAGACAAATGTCATTCTTCTCTCAGCCGCACAGTAACTGCATATCTGCTGTAGCAGCATGGACAGCGCATCCGTTCTTGATCGCAAGCGTCAAAGTTGAAATCACATCAGAGGGTCTTCTTCAGCTGTCAGAAAAAAATGTGATTAATGGAGCATTAAAAAAAAAAAAACATTTTCAGACTGTCATTTCAATAGCAGAACTTTCACTGACAAGAAGCACAAGTGGCTTTGTGGGAGAGTGAGAAATACTTTTTTTGATCTGACAAGTAAAGTCAACGGGGGGGGGATCAAGCTGAGCAGAGTGGCCTGCGTTTCCTCATAGCACTAATAGGTGTTCCTGTTCCCCTCTGTGTGCAAATCCAACACGATCATAATCCGCTCACTTCTCAGGCTGGGACTATCCCTCAGCTTTACCACAGGGAGTTGGGATAATAATCTGGCACTTACATTTGCTTTGACTGACTGGGAAAAACAGCCTCAGTGTCAACAGGAAGACGGTTATTTCTTAGACTATCCGGGCCAGATGAGCAATGTTTCAGGCATGGGAAGCTTGGTTAGTTGGGGAGGCTGATGGAGATAACTAGTTCACCCATGCAGTTAGTTATGTGACAAAATACAGCAGATCCCAAGCTGCTCACATGATGGCATGTTAGCATCACGGGAAACATTCTTAAATATTAATAATCCGTAATCCATCAAGCTCCCATGAACAGTATGCTATTGACTGAGGGGTGGCACCTCTGATAAGGTTCAACTTGAATGACTTTTGGCCGCCGGGCAGTTAGCCAGGAAACACTGCGCTGCTGCAAACTTAAGAGCACTAAAAAAATAAAAAAATAAAAAAAAACCCGCATTTCGACTGTATCCCATGTAAGCTAACGACAGCTACTTAACACACCCAGCTGGTTATCCCAATAGCTGCATTAAAAGACTGTGTAAAACTTTAACTACCCACGGTACTTTAACATTAACTAGATCATCACGAATACGCTGCTAAACAAGCTAGCGCTAGCTACCAGATGTGCCGTCAAGTTACCACGTCGACTCGGCTGGTTTGCGAGCTGGATTCAAGTGTCAGATGTTTGTCAATAAACGTCAGTATAACGATTGTCAATTGCGGATAAACGTGGGTAAATGGCAGTCACGTCTGTCTGTCTGCACCGCTGAAAAAGCCTCTGCTGCACGGCGCATCTATGTGAAACGTTACTGACGATAGCAAGTACTGACTTGATAACATTAAGACAATACGTGGCTTATATTCCCGGCTAAATATTCATGTTCCGTCCAAAACCTCGACCAACATTCATGCACGACCTTGTGAGCCCGCCTCTATGTGAACGAAATGGGGGGAAAAATGAGACGTTACCCATCAAAGGAGAGTAATCCAGGAGAGCGCAGTGCCCGTCGGTGTGTGTGCTTTTAGCTTCAACCTGACAGATTACCGAGCAGCTAGCCTAGCACCTAGCACCTAGCACCTAGCGCCGCCGAGTTGCTGCAAAGGTTTATGGGAAGAAAGGAGCTGCGCACCAGTCGATGATTGGCCAGCACCTTCATCTGATTTTAAAATAAATGCACCAGTCTTACTGTACTAGATGATTAAATGCAGTGGGCGTATATGGATGTCTACAATACAGCATGAGTTTACAAATTACTGATGAGTATTGTAAAAAATTATCTATCAAACAGATAGTCCTCAACAGCATTTACAACACTGACACGACCCAGTTACCCATAATAGTTATTGCCAATTAATAATTGTACTATTGAGAACAATCCACTCAGCAGTTCAGAGACAGAATAGTGTCAGACTGTAATGATTTATTTTGATATTAATACAAGGGCTGTGATTCTACAAAAGGCACAGTTCCTCTGAATCATTTAGAGCCAGGTCTGTAGATTATCCTGAATAAATGGCAACTTGTGTCCGGATAAATGCAAACATTCATTACTGATTATAGTATTATATGTGTGTGGCTGTTGTTGCTTTCCAGTGCAGAATTATCAGTTTATCAGAGCAAGAAGAATCACATCGCTGTTGTAGTAGGTCACAGCTGCATTTTGTTTGACCATCTGCTCCGATACATCAGAGTCCAAAACATAAAAGTCCAAAAATTAGATAACTTGGGACATGACAAAATATGTCCTAGTTCCTAGTCGCAGTTTACTACCCTATTTTTGCTTGTTCCTAATCTACACAGAAAAATAAATAGTGAATAATGAAAGCCACACAGAATAACTTGATTTGAAATGATGATGATTTCCCAAAAAAACTGATATGTACAAGCCCTGCTAACACATCTGAACTTTCCCAAAAACAAAAACAAATGAACCTACTCAAAAGTGGGACACTTACCTTTTGAAACAAATCCCTTTTTTATGTCAATGTCAACGTCTTCCTGTTTGGAGTGTGAAGGACACTGAGACATGTAGAATAAAATAGACCACTTCTCACCTCTTGTGCAATCAGAAGGCTGTGGCAGTGGCACCTTTTGAATGAAATGATATACTGTAAATGAAAATGATTTTTGAATAATAATAATATAAGTTGTGCCCCCATAGACCGTATAAAAAAGATCTCCAGTAGGATAATAACTACCTTTGGTGGAGGTTAGTCATAATGGGTCTGTCTCAGGCACCACTTTAGGTTAGTGTTATGTTGTGTCACCTCACCATGCAACTTTTATAATGCTACTGCAGAGGGACCACTCTGACCTCCGGGCTGGCTGCCTCCATGTCTGAGCCACTTGCCTACAGACAGAAGGGCTCAAGCTTTGCTGCCTGTTCACCAAAGAAAAAACACCGCAAGTCTAACTGAGTGACAACCTCTGTGCAGGTAAAGGAAACCTGAGAGGCCCAGTGTGGGAAATCTAATGACGCTTTGCAGGTGACACATTGTCACATTGTTTTGTTGTTTTAATAGCCTAGATAATTCAGGAACAATTTACGTGTTTATGGAAACAGGAGCTTAGCTGACACTTCAATAATTAATTGGCAGACTGTGCGGGACATGATGGGAACAGATGGTATTGTTTTGGTTTTGCTCTGGTCAGAGGAGACTGGTAACTTTTCATGGGATCTACGAAAGCATTGAAAATGCTGTTTGTGAATGTGGTGAAGTAATTGGTTTATTTGCAGATTTAAAAAGAAATAGCTACGGGGCCAGAAAGTACACCAGCAATGACAGAATCCTGTTCTCAAAGCATAATCTCTCACAAAACAAGGTTGTGATAAAGAACAAATGTTTACACAGCTGCTTTTGATTTGGATTACAGACTCTTCTTTTTTGGGTCCCTGGTGCTGTCACTGAGCCCTGTGGATCTCCTGTGGATCTGTTATGTATGAGGTCTCACAGCAAGCCCAGCCCTTAGGAGATACAAACCAACTGTCCACGCTGGATATTCTTCCAAAGGCTGAAAGCTGCCGTGGTAACGTGTAAAGTGAGAGAACAGGTGAAACTGAGCATGAGGCCTATAAGGAAGCACCTTGTCTCCATGGCAAACAAGGACACACAACAATGGTGCTTGGCCGTCCTGGTAAAGGAAAGTCCCCAGGGGAATGATGCAGGAAACACCACACCTGCAGAACACTTGCTGTTGTGGGTTTCATCTGCGGACACGCTGTAATGCAGGCACAAAGTGGTAGTGCTGGGTATATCATATACATGTAAACATATTTATTTGCAATCTCATATATTTTTAAACTCATGTGCCAAGAGTCAAAATGCAATATCCCATGTTTACCTTTGCTCCAAAGAGTGACAGAAATGAAAGCATCTTTGATTCATCAGCATTCATAAAAATGAATCTGTAAATGTACTTACATAGTGTACGTAAGTACAGTGCCGATGTATTTTGTGTGACCTTTTTATTTTTACTGTACTGCATTTCATTGGGAGTTATTGTGGTTTTTGCTCTACTGTATTTTGAGAGCTGTTGTGACTCTCATATAGATATATATCATATAGATTTTTGTTTTGCGCTGTTCAACTGATTACCTCTGCTTATAATAGTTTGACACCAGCTGTTGTTGTCGCTGTGTGTGTTTCTAGTGACCCATCATAACAGGAAAGGCACAGGTGTTACTGATAACATAATGATGGTTCTGCTCCAGTCAAGTGTCCCAGTGAGACATGACAGTGTGACAGTGAGATTGGAGCCTGAAACTGAAGCAGCGAAACAGAATTCAGTCAATTCAGTCATCATTAATTAATTATTCATTTCCTGCTGTGACAAGTCAAGATATCTTCTGTAACTAAAGAGCCCTGCTTTGCTGGAAGATCACATTTTCAGAAGATAGGCCTGTAACTAAACCTTGGCATGTGGGGGACTTTGACCTCACAACTTCTGTATTTCTGCTGTAATAGGTGAAAAGAGAATGGAGAAAGGAGAAAAGGCTTACTTAAGATATGCTAAAAAAAAAAAAAAATGCTTCGCAGAGGTTTAAACCTTCCAACACAAGGCATTTAGACCACCGACAGCAGAAAGCTTGAAATCCCTTCACTGCTGGCTTTAAGAACCCCTCTTCTTTTACTGCGTAAGTGGCCAGACAGAACCCTCTGTGTCTGTGTGGACTGAAGAGCAGCACAGAATGAAAATTTAACCAAATAAAGCAGAGATGCAGACCCAGATGCCCTGCTGCTCTCTTCCTTTTATGGTAATCCAGCGTGATGGGGCAGGGGGAGGGGCTGGTGCGTAAACGTCATCAACGTGCTCCAGACACCCGGAAGCGTCGCAAGATGTAACATGTTTGGCTGAAGTTAGCGGTGTTTGTGACATAGCAGAAGAAAATAAAGCTACATATTAACCACTCTAAGTAACGCCGTATTGTGTGTATCGCCTCGAAGATGAGTGTCGGCGAAAAAGAAAAGGTAAGGTGGCAACAAGAAATGGAAACCACTTCAAGAAATCCGCCGTACCTAAGCAGATTTCACCCAGATACACTCGCTCGAAGCATTTTTCTAACCTCCTGAGCCCTTGTTGCCAACTTCTTCTCTTGAACCCAGGACCCTGCAGCCCTGAAGGAGGAGGGGAACACCCTTTTCAAGGCAGGAGACATGCAGGGCGCTGTCTGCTGTTACACCAAAGCACTGAAGCTGAGTGACAGTCAAGCAGAGAGCGCTGTTCTGTACCGCAACCGCGCCGCTTGCTACCTGAAACTGGAGGAGTACAGCAAGGCAGAGGCTGACGCCTCCAAAGGTGGGACACATCGCTGCAGCCGATATTGTAGAGTTCGTAAGATCACTGAGCAAAACCACATATTTTGCACGGTGGCACACAGAAGGTCTTTGGTTAAAGTGAAGGGACAGTTCACCAGGGCACTCTTTAAAAGCCTAGTTTCAACTGGTTTGCACGTTGCAAACGATCCATTCATCATAGTTTCATTGTGAGTTGTTTAGGCCTGGACTTAATATGGGCTATAACTCACCCCAGACTAGGATCCCGAATTGGTTTGTAGTACTCTAAGTGCCAAAGAGTAGAGAATTAGAGAAGCTAAACATAAACCAGGTGTGTGCAAATATGATACTCCAAATATGATACTCATGATAACACAGACCCAGATGTGGACAGTTATTGAGAAACACTATCTACTATCTAAGTAGGCTATACACACTAACTGTGCTATCTTTGATGAAAGGAAGTATTCACAACTACTATATGTCTACAGGTAAGAGATAATAGATCTTACTACAGCTCTGGGTAGTGTTACACGAACTATCCCTTTAACTGGCTGAGGATTTATGGATGTACAAGTTATATATCAAATGTCATATTTTCCATGCTTTTCAGCTCTTGATGCTGACCCAGGTGATGTGAAAGCCAGGTTCCGGAGAGCTCAGTCTTTTCAGAAACTAGGTCGGCTTGACCAGGCGTTTCTGGATGCTCAGAGATGTGCTCAGCTGGAACCCAGAAACAAAGCCTTCCAGGATCTTCTCAGACAGCTAGGAGCACAGATCCAACAGAAGGTGATGTGATTTTTTTTTTTAAGTGAATGAAGCGTCATGGAGATTTGGTCATGTATTTGAAACTGGACCCTGGAAGAACAGTTGCTAATGAGGCTCTTTTCTCTTAATCCTGTAGTCGGCACAACTAAACTCCACAGATTCCCGTGTGCAGCAGATGTTCTCCCTCCTATTAGATGCCTCTGCAAAAGACTCAGATCGACAGAAGGTAAGCATGGCTTATGGGAATCCTACCAAATTTCAGTAATTGTCTCTTAAAGTGTTTTGATTTTTCTTCATTCATCTTGATCCATCTATAAAGCTGTATTTCACCAAATTAATGTAGTCTATTAATCAATTTCAGGCAGCCCAGAATCTAGTGGTGCTATCTCGAGAAGAGGCAGGAGCTGAGCAGATCTTCCGTAATGATGGAGTGAAGCTAATTCAGAGGCTACTTCTGTCAAAGCAGGAGGACATGGTTCTTTCTGCTCTGAGGACTCTGGTTGGTTTGTGCACAGGGCATCAGTCCAGAGTAAGTGTCATAATGTCCTCTAAAGTCATTAATTGCATCATCTTTAAAGTAATTTTTAACAGGGATGTAAACTTGTATTTTCCTAAAACAGGTAAAACGGAAGGTATATTCATAGAGATACCACTCTTATTTGTACAGTTGTTCCTTTTAATTTGTTAATATATATCTACATCTACATCTGTGTAGAAGTGTTTAGTCTCTCAGGAGACTATAATCACCATGCTAGTAACACTTTTCATTGCTAAAGTCTTTTATTTTATTCCCAGACTATGGCCATAGTGAATGAGCTAGGAATGGAGCAGCTGTGCGCAGTAATGGGATCAGGAGCCTCCACTGTGTCTCTGGCTGCCTGCCATCTGCTGCAGGTGATGTTTGAGGCTTTGACAGAGGGCATGAAAAAAGAGATCAGAGGGAAAGATGAAGCCATACTTCCTGGTGAGTTTGGACTCTTATCATGTTTATATTGGAGCTGGCTACACATGAAATTTGACTGACAGTATAACAAATGCTTTTTCACCTGTGTCAGCTGTCTGTCCTGTGCTTTCAAGGGTAATTGATTGTGTGAATTTGACACAGAACCCTCCAAGGAGCTTCGCTCAATGTTGTGGCATCTCTTGGGAATGATGCCAGCAGTTAATGTGTCAGGGCCGGGCAGAGACAGCGCCATCAACCTCCTGGTCAAACAAGTACCCCGCAAATCCTTGAAAAACCCTGACAACTCCCTTACGTTATGGGTGATAGACCAAGGTATGAAACATACCTGCATGTAATCAAATCATTATTTCACCCTTGTGCTTTCATGGAAACAAAATAGCCAAACATACCCATTTCAGTTTTTCAGTATAGTTTCACTACTACAACAAGGAGTGGATGTGTTTAGTAGATGTTTTAAATGGTCAAATTAAATTTGGCCATGGCTTCAGCTAATCCAAGTCAATTTTGTGCATTCAGTCACTAGTTTTATCTAGCATCGTTGCAGCTAGATTAATGATATCTTTGTCCCTCTGCAGGATTGAAGAAAATCCTGGAGGTGGCTGGGACAGTCCCTGAGCTCTCAGAAGGACCACCTCTTACAGACAACTCCCACATGAGCTGCTCTGTCTTGCTTAGCAAACTCTATGATGACCTACAGAGTGACAAAGAGAGAGAGAACTTCATCAAGCTATGTGAAGAATATGTTCAGTGAGTTAACCTCCAGAATGTCTTTTACTAGAGCTGCTTAATACTACAATAATGTGAACATGAAAAATCATTATTACAAACCAGTTGTCCTAACCTGATGTTTTGTGGGTAGGCAACACTTTAGCCAATCAGGCCTAGATGCCAAGCTGCGAGCCATCCAGACCGTATCAGTGCTCCTCCAAGGACCGAGCGATGTAGGTAACAGAACTCTGGAGATGTCAGGAATGATGGACGCAGTGATCTCTCTGTGTGCATCCGAAGATGTAACTCACCAGCAAGTAGCGGTGGAGGCTCTTATCCATGCTGCAGGAAAGGCCAAGAGAGCCTCCTTCATCACAGCCAACGGAGTGGCTCTTCTGAAGGACCTCTACAAGAAAAGTGAGAATGACAGGATACGAGTGAGAGCCTTAGTGGTAAGTACTGTAGACAGTTTGAGAAAAGAACATCTCTGAAGGAAGACAAAACTAACTCTTTCCTGTGGGTTATTACAAAGGGTTTGTGCAAGCTGGGATCAGCAGGAGGGACTGATTTCAGCATGAAGCAGTTTGCAGAGGGATCCACACTCAAGCTTGCCAAGCAGTGCAGGAAGTATGTGTGTTTGTGTTGAATTTTGAACCTGGTTATAGATTAAGAGAAATGTGTCTTGCCTGGTCAATATTGTTGCGTAACATGGCTAAAATGACAGGGGAGTGGATTCTTGGATTTTGAAATAAGAAGCAAGCTGTATCTCCTTCTCTATTAGGTGGCTGTGTAATGAATCTCTGCCCCCAACCTCCCGCCGGTGGTCTGTAGAAGGCCTCGCCTACCTCACCTTTGACGCTGATGTAAAGGAGGACTTAGTGGAAGACAAGAACGCTCTGCTGGCCATGTTTGAACTAGCAAAGGTTGGACTGATGATTGTAATTGTGGAATTTGTTATAATATTTGTGACACATGGACAGTAGAAGGCAATTATAAAGTCAGATTCCTCTCAGAAAAGGGTCTTAGTTGTTTCTGGGATATTTATTTGTATGTACTATTTGAAATCGCTAGCATGACAAATCAACTTGCTTTAACTAGTAGCATTGACAACCGTGTTTTTCTGTATGTTCCTGCAGTCTGAGGATAAGACGGTGCTCTTTGCTGTGGGCTCCACATTAGTCAATTGCACCAACAGCTATGAAGTGGAAAAGCCAGATCCTCAGCTAGTGGAGCTGGCCAAATATGCAAAACAGCATGTGCCAGAGGAGCACCCCAAGGTACAGTTTTTGTTTTCATTTAGAGCTAACATCACACAATATTCTTTTAATGTTGCACAGTAGCTCCACTACTCTAACTTCATCTTGTTTCTTTAGCTGTTCTTAAAAGTTATATTACAGACATATTTTTTCCTTAAGATTTACATAAACCTGTCTGTGTTTTCATGTGTCAGGATGCATCTTCCTACGTGGAGAAAAGGCTGGTGAAGCTGCTTGAGGCTGGTGTAGTGTCTGCGTTGGTGTGTATGGTCAAACAGGAAAGTCCAGCCCTTACTGAGGCTTGCAAAGAGTGTATCGCCAGGTAGGAAAACGGCAGTAAGTCTTTTCCACTCACTGTTCTCTCCATAGAGTTTCTCTGAATGCCATTTCTCACGCCAGGGTGTTCTTGGCTTTGGTGGAACGACAGGAAGACAGAGGCACAGTGGTGGCACAGGGTGGAGGAAAGGTAGAGCACCACAATGAATATGCTAAGTTTAGCCTGCACACATATCTGAATACTCTGCTTTTGGAGGTTCACATTTTGTATATTTATTGTTTTCCTCCCCAGGCTCTGATCCCACTGGCATCCGACAACACAGATGTAGGGAAAATCAAAGCGGCACAAGCCCTGGCGAAAATAACCATCACATCTAACCCTCAAATAGCCTTTCCAGGAGAGAGGGTGAGGAGAATCTGTAATGAGACTCTTCAGTTAAAAATGTAAAAAGGCTGCCTTGTTTAACTGTCTCTCTTTTATTCTAGATCTATGAGGTGGTCCGCCCACTCGTCAGCCTTCTGAGTCTTGAATGCACCCTGCTGCAGAACTTTGAGGCACTCATGGCTCTCACCAACCTGGCTGGCATCAGCGATAGACTCAGGTTGGCCACTAGGGGGAAGTCTTTCCTAAAAATACATGTGCAAAACACACAGTCAGTTGTTGTGGAAGCATGATAACACAAATGTTTGCAAATTCAAGCCTTTGTTGAAATCTTTTCCTACAATTTAGCAAAACTAATTTCTCAAAAAAACATACAGATTTGTACCATTTTAACTTCTAAACACACAGGATCCTGCAACTTAAAATCCTATCAAAACATTCTTACCAGTGCTGATTACAAGTCTTTTAGGGAAAGTCCAGTTAGATGGCTTGATAACCAAATTGCAAGTCAAGATAAAATAATATTCTTAATACATCTTCTTATTCTGACAATTTTATATTAGTTTTTAGAGTATCTGTATATATTGATAAAGTATATTTTCTCACAGACAAAAGATCATAAAAGAGAAGGCTGTGCCAAAAATTGAAGGCTACATGTTTGAAGAGCACGACCTGGTCCGAGCTTCTGCCACAGAGTGCATGTGTAATTTGGTTTTAAGCACAGAGGTAAGACACACAATATTAATCATAGATACTTTGGCACACATTTATTACAGAGTTGAACTAACAGCAGAGGGTGTTTTGGTGTGTCGTCAGGTGCAGAAGCTGTACCTGGCAACAGGGAACGATCGGCTGAAGCTGCTTGTGCTCTACTGCGGAGAGGAGGATGAGAGGCTGCGGAAAGCTGCTGCAGGAACTCTGGCCATGCTGACCGCTGAGCAGCCTGAGCTCTGCGCCCGTATCCCTGGAACAGTAAGCACACCACTGCAGCAGCTCACTGTCCCTGCACCTCGAGCAACTCGGCACTGTCACGTACTACTAAACAGGGCCTCAGTTTCATATTTTGGCTCACACGATTCCCTGCTGTCCTCTCTTCTCAGACAACCCACTGGCTAGAGATCATACAGGCACTGCTGCTCAGTGAGCTGTCTGACCTACGACATCGTGGAGTGGTCATCGTTCAGAACATGATGCAGGCAGAGAAGAGCCTGGCTGAGACACTCATGGAGAGTGAGGCTCTGGAGATCCTGTCTGTGCTGGCGAAGGGAGGAGAGCACACGCCGGAGCCGGTCGCAAAAACGGCTCAGAACTGCCTGGACAAGGCCATGGAGTACGGTGTCATCAGAAGCAGGGAAGAGAGGGAAAAGGGAAAAGGAACTGAACCCTGAAAACACAGCTGCTGTGTGTGGATGTGCCTCCAGGCAATGTTAAAGTGCTTTGAGTATTATGTGGGACCAGTGAAGTCATTTCACTTTTGCAGGTAATCAGTGTTTTTGGTCCGAATGGGTTAATGCTGATCTTGAAATGTGTCTTAACCAAAAACGGTTAAAAGCAATAAGGAATTTGTTGAAGAAAAGGTATTGAATTTATTTAAAAAAAAAGCAGATTCTCATAGGGGTATTTTATTACACATGAACTTTGACTGCTGTTTCACATTACTTTTCCACTGATTGTATTCGTTTTCATTATATGTTCATTCATGCACATCCAGCAAACATGCATAATCAACTTGAAGACCAATAAGGAAGCCTATTTTATACATTCTTTACTAAAGATTGTAATTGTTATTTGTGTAATTGTTTTTCCCAAAACATTTATTGGCTATATTTTACGTTGTTCACACTACTTTATTATTTTTTTGTAATTATGTTTGACCTACAACAACTAAAACACATTGTTCATATAATTCACCTAATGTGTGCTGTGTTTTTAGTTTTTTTGTGTGTGTGTGTGTTATGACCTCACTACATTCCCAGTGCTTTAACTGTGTTTAAAAAAATAAAATAAATCTCTGTACCTGAACTGTAAGTCATCTCTCCGTTGAGTACACCCATTTCCAAAGCATGCGTATAGTATTGTCCTAATCCTAATGCATCAATATTTAAGAGTCAAGTCATTTTGCAGCACTAACGGAGCGCATGCGCAGCACTTCCCGGTTCTACAGCGACGAGCGTTCAAACTTTGCGGACAACTGCGTTTCTATGAGATGTCAGCAGAGGTAAAGCGAGTTCAATGCGGTGGTTCGGGTTTGGCTTTAACGCGTTTGGGCAGATATGTGTCCATGACCCAAATAAAGGAGCAGGTACAGACGTCGCAAAGGAAGTCAAAGTGATCGGTCCAGCAGAGCTCACTGGTCATGTGGACAGAAGTGGCTGCTGCTTGAAGACCAGTCGCATCAAAGCAAGCTGGAGTCGAAGAGCATCTTTGCATTTGGTCGGTGAGTCCTAAACAACTTCTCAAAGCAGCTCTACGAGTCCACACAACACAAATGGAAGGCGTGTACCATGCCACACTCGTATATTAACGCCTGTATCATTTTGCTCTCTTCGGCAGGTGACGGTGGTGTGTGCCTGGCGGGTTTCCAGGCGGTCACCTCCGATGAGTCCTGTGGACCTTCAGTGGTAGAAAGCCGCGGCTGTAAAGATGCTTGCATCAGTGAATTGTACTTGACCATTGCTTTCTCAGACAGGATTGAGTCCTGGGACCTGCAGAAGAAAGAGAAGACTCCATCATGGAGCATGGAGATAAAAACGCAATCACAGGGCACTGGTAATGTGTATTTGAATATTTAATATCTTTAATACAGCTGGTAGACATCAGGGGTGTACTGCATGACATGTCAGAGGCTCATCAGTGTACATCTTGCTGCTCTCTTACCCCAGGACCCCTTCTGAATCTCCCACTGGTCCCTGGGGGTTACATAGCCACAAAACCTCCCCTTTACCGGCCCTTATCACCTGACCTGAGAGCCAAGAGTCTGGCCCTGGGAGCAGAGCATGCCGTCCTTCTCTGTGCCACAGGAGCTGTGTACACCTGGGGACTGGGCAGGTAGGGCTAATACTCACACATTTGCTTTTATTGGGAATCTGAGAAATAGCCCTAGCAATTAGTAATTAGTATATTGTGGGTTTTTTTTTTTGACAGTCATGGTCAGTTGGGGCATGGAGGCCTCACCTCTGAGGAGGAGCCCAGGGCGGTGGAGGCACTTTGGGGGATGTCCATGAGCTGCGTTGCTACAGGAGGCTGGCACTCTGTCTGCATTAGTGGTAAGTGTTATGTAAAGATGTTGGCAGTGAAAAGGGTTACACCGCCTCAACTTGAGGGGGGAAAAAGTCAAATTTCCTTTTCCTCTCAGATGGGGGTGACCTTTACGTGTGGGGCTGGAATGAGAGTGGCCAGCTTGGACTGCCATCACGAGGTCTGAGGAAAGCAACGCTGCAGCAAAGTAGCCAACAAGCAGGTTTGTTAGTTTCCTTAAGGAATGCGTACTGTTCAAGAAATACAGTGAAGGGACATTTCACTGCAAAACACCCTCTTATATTTCTTCTTACCCACAGTGTAGTTTATCAGCTCAAAGATTTTTCTGCGATCTGCTCAGGTGCACTTTACCATAGTGCACATTGTCAAGTGGCATCGTTTTCCATGTTACATGTATGACTTCAAATATTCAAATGATGCCTATCAACTGGTTACCTCTGAGCAAGGGTGGGAAAAAAACAGTTTTTCAAATGGATTAAATGCTCTCAAGAGTCACCACACTGGGATGGGCTACAGCTGATATCTCACGTCCCCTGAAAAAATAAGACTATTCATTTATAGCATATCAGGTATGAGAAAGCTTTTAGCGTTCATGTTTGAACCATCAAGTATAGTGTCATATATGTTGCTTGTAGTAGACACTCAAGAGTAATATCATAAACAGCAAAAGTTCAGTAATGTTGACTGTACTGAACAGGAGCACTGTGCCAAGATACCAGTTCATCTCCTGGTGAGGAGCCACAAGAGGGAGAGAAACACGAGGAGGTATTCATATCGATCCAGGCATTCCCGGCTCTATTGGATGTCACTCCATCATGTGAAGTTAGCACAGTCAGCTGTGGCTCCCGCCATACAGCTGCTGTTACAAGTAAGGAACCTCTCGACAGTGGTGTATAATACTGATTTACATTTCATGACAAGTCAGTCTCATGGTCATCTTTACCTCATATTTTCTAATTTCAGCGACAGGTGACCTCTACACTTGGGGCTGGGGTAAGTTTGAATTTCCAGCTAAGCTAAGACCTAAATACATTTTTACTAAATTACAAATATGTTAGATTTAAATAAAAACACACCCAGTAGCAGCACCAATCAAATAATAATGTATGGATAAGACATGTGGTCAGTAAAAGTCTTTCCTCCTATAACCATTTCAGGTGAATATGGCCAACTTGGACACCAGGCTTTAATCAGTTCAGATGAGCCCCAGCGTGTGGAGTTCTTCAGGGAGCAGCAGATGCGTGTAATTGATGTAGTGTGTGGGACATGGAACACTTTTGCTGCTGTCGTCAAGGAGGAAGTAGCTTGCCCTTAAAAATACTACGGAATCCGTCTGATAAACATTAACAGTGGACTTTGGACAACATATCAGGAAATTATCACAACAAATACATGGAGACTTTGGATTAAATATATTTTGTTATATATTAAAGTTATTTGTATGTCTGTATTTAAAAAAAAAAAAAAGAAACCTTTGGTAATTGAGTACCTTTTGTAGACTTTTTTTTAATTTCTTTACAGATATAAAAAAACCCACAAGGGTTTTACATTTCAAAAATGATACATAAAAACTGTTAATGCAATAAAATCCACAGGTAAATATAATTTAAGGCAAACATTACTAACTGAAAATTAAACACCATAATATGAGAATTAAAGGGCAATGCATTTCCACAGCTCACTAAATGTCTTCACAGCACAATCTTGAAAGAACTGTGGAGAAATGAAAATATAAAGTTACAGTTAAAGTGAACAAAATTGTGTTGGGCAAAATACGTATCAGTAATAACAATAATGTTTTTACTTACCTGACAAAATCTGGTGATCTTGAAATGACATGCTGAAACTCTGAGAGATTCACAGTTCCATCCTTGTCGATGTCTGACTCTTCAAGGATCTAAAAACATACAAAGGGAAGAACTGTTATGCCCAGTGACACATCAGTGTACCAAGCTGCATCCACTGTCTGTTGTAAACATCTACAGTGCCTCCATACATCTTCAAAGAGGAGAAGCCTCAATGTGAACTCACATTGCTGATGAGCTGTCGCATTTCGTCTGCAGTTAGTCTTGTGTCATCTGTCTCCCCAGTCAGACAGTTAACCAGCTTCTCCAGATCACCGCAGTCAAGGGTTCCATCATCATCAAAGTCTACAAAAATATCAATATACTTCTTATACAGATTGACAGCCTTACATGTATTAATAATAACAAACCTATTTTTTAATGTATCTTTTTAATCAATTTATTTACCAAATATACGGAATGCATAGTGGGATTTGATTTCCAGAGTAGCAGAGTCACTGAAGGCACTCAAAAGGTCCAGAAAGTCCTCAAACGTGAGGCTTCCATCTTTCTGTTCAGATGTTGAGAATACATGGCAGATTCTTCTCCTGAAAGGGTTGGACTGGTACAGGAGCAAGTACAAGGGTCAGTGCAGTTTATCAGTACTTGAAGCACTTCCAGAACACACAAAGCACAGGACAGTCCTAGTAATACAGTGAAAATAACCACAAGGCAGTCCACTTAACACCACAAATACTATTTTAACTTAAATGTAATTTCACCTTGAGTTCTGGCAGAGTAAGAATCCTCTCCATTGGTACTCTGGTATTTGGAAGGTCTTTCTCTTCTTTATTGAGCAGTTCAGTGAATCTCTTGTGAGCGCTGAACAAAACAGGAAGCCACAACTTAATTGTGTATTTCAACTATCAGTGGTAGATAGACTAAATTAAAAAAAAACAACAAAAAAACATGATTGTAATGTAGCATGTGGTTGATCACTTACAGAAGAATTTCTTGTTTTGTCAAGAATGTCAGTTCCTAAAAGATAAAGTTAGCAATATTAGAATGGTAACAGTGCTTTCCCCGCCATATTGGAACATCTTTATGAGTCTGATTTCCTATTTTACATCTATGGTCTAACTAAGTGACATTAACAACAACATTAGCTTCCACAGTCTTAATTAGCGTGATGACAAGTGACTCTAATGTTATATTTAGTTTATAAGAAAAACTATGACTACAGACCAAAAATAAATCATCATGTCCGTGTGATGACAAGGTTTTAATGGTTTTCCTTTAACTTAAAACTTTAGGCTCAGATAGATACTACGTTTTCCTCGGTTCCTCGGGGCGTGAAAACTGTTGTCAACTCTAGCCACTCGGTTGACGACCGCAACGGTTTAATACCTGCTTTTGGAGACTTTGCCTTGGACACTTACTTGATATTCTGAGAGCAAATCCTTCCCAAGTTGACTTGCCGTAGTTCCCATACTGAAATTTTCGTCTCGAAGATGTACTTTTTGTTGATATATATATATATATATATTCAACTTCTACTACACAACTAGTTGTCCGTACATCGCTTACTTCCGGTTTCTGGTTAGCGCGTTCGATTTCCTGTACTAGCTACGTAACGGTTTCTAGAGTGACGTACTTGTAAACAGCTGACTAGTCAACAACAACCAACAGGTGACATATAGTAACAAACAAACTAACTAAGTACAAATTTTAAGTGGTCCATTTTGCCCTTTAATGAATATTTCCATTGTGCGCTCGTACTTTAGTACTTTATAAGCCACTTCTACTCCACCACGTCAGAGGGCAATATTGCACTTTTCACTCCACTGCATTTACATTATTTCACAGCTGTAGTTACTAACTGCTTCTCAGGTTTTACATTAAAAAGTCATCTGAAAACCTGATAAAATACAACACATTACTAAAGATTAAACAGTGGACTTTGAGTTGTTAGAATAGATTTCCCATCTCAGACAGGATAATATTAGCGGATATTTCACAACAAAAGTAAAGATAAGAGAAAAGTCTGAACAATGAATACTTTTTTGTGAATTACTGTTTTTTTTTTTTATCATTTCACTCCTAATATTGGACATATTAAAAAAAAAAAAAAAAAAAATGCCGCTTACACATTGATGCATCAGAATCAACACTCTAATGCCAAGTATCAGTAACAGAGGAAATTTTACTTCATCCTCCAATGTAACTAGGGCTAATGTCTGTAGTTATAACTTTTTAAAGCTACCGTGTATTTATTTTGACATGGTTCACAAATAAATAAATAAAAAAGAGGCCTGACTCCTTACCAGTTTGTTCATCAGAGTGCCACAGATAAAATTCATTAGATTCATTAGATACTTTCGATAAATAAAATCGTAAAATGAATTAGTATTTAGTATTTGTGTTACTGTTAACCAATGGTGCCACTCATCTCTTAACAACCTCTGAACACCACAATATATAAGGCTTCCATCAAAAGTAAAGATATAATTTTCAAAAAATTTAAGTAAAAGTAAAATTTGGTATAGTAGTATAGGAATACCCTTTCAAAGTGTAAAATTAAAATCTTCCAGGTCCAAGTATGTGTCACAGCTATTTCTAATTTCACTTAATGTTTGGTTGCATGAACAATGGTATACAAAATGGAAATACTCAATAGATGTTCCAGTCATCTACTCTGCAATTGTTAATCTCTTCATTTCTGTTTTTCAGTTGTTTTTTTGTTTGGTTGTTTTTGTTTTTCGTTTTTGTTTTTTATTGTTTGGCTTCTTTAAATTCGTTAATTTATCCTGTCTTTGCCATGAAAAGTCCAAGCACAACAATTTCTAATCATCTTCATTTTATTGTAATTTTACCACAAATATTTTTTTTTCCTTCTTGTTGCAGCAGAAACAAACAAAATCGGCATTTCAGTGCATTTTTCTTCAATAAACAAAATTAAGCTAAGATATTTATTCAGCTTACTAGTACACAGACATTAAAAAGTTAATAATATACCTATAAAACAGCAGCTTTTGGTAATGTATTAATTCTTAAAGCATGAACTAACTGATAAAATATTTTGGGAATTGAACACAATCCACAAATGTTTATAACTGTGCTAACTACTGTATAA
Source organism: Trachinotus anak (assembly GCF_046630095.1). NCBI lineage: Eukaryota > Metazoa > Chordata > Actinopteri > Carangiformes > Carangidae > Trachinotus > Trachinotus anak. The sequence continues at coordinate 17,331,744 of NW_027273853.1, read as the reverse complement.
AAATGAATGTTCTATAAATGAGAAATAGAGGAGAATCCCAACAGGGAGATCAGGAGATGACTGACTCATTAACTCAGACAAGTTAAGCTCCTGGATTTGTGTCCCAGTCTGTTGTATCTGAAATGGAAGAATAAAAACAGAATTACTGTTAATACAACAAGTAGAATAATTTACAATAAAATACATGTAAGTGCTTAATATATCTCATCATTCTCTCACATCTTTTACATCTCACTGCATTTAGGTAATAATCCCATCACTCTAATTCGGCATTTTTGTCCTAATAAATACAACAACTCTTATGATATGATTTTATTCTTCTCAGATTGTACCTGTCATTTTAGTTCCCTCTTTGGTCTCGTTTGGAACACCAATCCCGTATTCATTTTCTCCAGTGACTCTGAAGAAGTAGATTCCTCCCTCCTCCAGGTCAGACACCTTATAGGACAGTCGGCGGCATTTGTCTGTGAGTCTTGTCCACCCTTTTCTGCTGATGTCCCGTATGTCCACAAGGTAGTTCTTGACAGGAGCTCCTCCCTCATTCTCAGGGATGTCCCAGGTAACAGTGGCAGAGTTTTTGGTCACATCTTTAACTGCTATATGAGCAGGTGGACCAGGGGAATCCAAAACCCTCACACTCAGGGTCAAAGAGGCAGATCCAGCAACATTTTGTAGTTTGACTATATATTTGCCAGAGTCGTCACGTGTTGCTCGTTCCACTGTGATAGAGGTGACAGAACCGGTGGTGTTGATGAGTCCTCTGACTCTTAGATCTACACCTGCCTTGTCCCATGACACACTGGGAACAGGTTTGCCTGTGAAAGGCACAGTCAAAGTGAAGGAGCTGCCATCTTTAACAAGTAGGGTCTTCCTCATCTCAGTGCTAATATCAAACTTGGGCTCCTCCTCTCTATCAATGGCTACTTGAGGATCTGTTTCAGGACTGGGCTCGCTGATGCCAATCTTATTTATGGATCTGACAATAAAAACATATTCTGCCCCTGATGTGAGTCCACTTACTGTAAACTCTGTTTTATCTGTGTTATGAACACCAACAGCCCAGTCTTCTTCTGATGATTTTCTGAATTCAACTTTATACCCTGTAACTGCTGCTCCACCATCAAACATCGGCTTGTTCCATGACAGAGTGATTGAGGACCTGGTTGAATCAGTTATGGTGGGCTTTGATGGAGGAGAAGGTAGAAACTTTGGATCCTCTGCCAGTGTGAGCGGGCACGGGAGACTGGGTTCACTTAGCCCTGCAGCATTCTCAGCAAAGACTCTGAATTCATACTCACATCCCGCGTGCAGACCAGAGGCTTTGACTCTTAAGTCATAGACTGGCTTTTTATTGACTCTTACCCAGCGAACACCCTGCTTCTCCCTCTTCTCGATGATGTAACCACTGATGCGACTACCACCATCAGAGGCAGGTCTCTTCCAGCAGATAGTCATAGCCTCGCTGCTTGCACTTGTGACCTCAACATCTGTTGGAGCAGATGGGATGGTATAGGGATCCATTGCCCTGATTGGCTCACTTTCCAAGGTCTCACCCTCTCCATATTTGTTCACTGCCCTTACTCTAAACAGGTACTCATTTCCTTTGAGCAGCTTGGTTACCTTACAAGTAGTTGCCATCATGTTATCATACACAAGAGTCCAGGCTACACGGCTGGTTTCACACTTCTCAACAATATAGTGCATGATCTCAGCACCACCGGTCTCATGAGGGGACCCCCAGGACAAGGTGCATTTCTCTGCTGAGAGCCCAGACACTTCCAGAGGTCCAGCAGGTGGGCCAGGCCTATCTAAGACCTTGCAAGTGATAACTTTAGATGTAGTACCACCTGTATTCTGTAGGGTCAGAGTATACTGTCCAGAGTCTTTCCTGACACTTTCTCTGATAAGTAGAGAGGTATGTGTCTTTGTCGCAGTTATCTCAGTCCTTCCCTTGGTGCCAATATTTCTACCATTCTTCAACCAAAACACTGTAGGATTGGGGCGACCGGAGATGTCAGCATCTATTTTTAGGAGTTCTCCTGCTTTGACAATCACCACCTGTCTAAGTTTGTCATCCAAGATAATTTTGGGTGGCTCTACATCATGCTGTACAGTAACAGGTCCTGTGGTTTCAGAGGGTGCACTGAAGAGCTCAGCTGAATTCTTTGCAATCACACGAAAATCATACTCTTCACCCTCTGTGAGGCCAGTCACTTCCAGGAAGGTGTCCAGTAAGTTGGTAAAGTTGCATTTAAGCCAGCAACTATCTGGCAGCTCTTTACGCTCAACAATGTAACCAGTTATTTTAGCTCCCCCATCATATTCTGGTTTATCCCATGCGAGGGAAACTGAGCTGTTAGTTATATTGGTGACTGTGAGATTGCATGGGGGATCGCACTGGTCTCTTGCGGCTACAGGATCAGATGCATTGCTGCAGGGTCCAACACCTGCCATATTCTCAGCATAGACACGGAACTCATATATCAGGCCCTCTTCAACACTTGTTACCTTGAACTGGTTCTCAGTCACTGGGCCTCTGTTTAACTTTGTCCACAGAATACTGCTTTGATCTTTGCATTCAATATGATATCCAATGAGAGGGCTACCACCGTCACTGTCTGGTTTGCTCCAAGCAATGACCATTACAGACTTTGAGGCCTGTACAACATGGAGGTTGGTTGGTGGACGAGGGGGCTTGAAGGGATACTGGGCAACAACAGGTTCAAATTCAACAAATTGGCTCTTGCCATAGCGATTCTCTGCAGCAATACAAAATTGATATTCAGTACCCTGTGTCAGACGGGAAATTTTGATTGATGTCCTTGCAACTGTAGCTGACACAGTCTGCCAGCTTGTGCTCCCTGTATCTCTCTTCTTAACAACATAATTACTGATTTGGGATCCGCCAGTATAATGTGGGGGCTGCCATGACAAAGACACAAAGTCAGCACTCACTTCATCTACACTGAGGTCACTTGGTGGCCCAGGTCTTTCAAAGACATTAACAAAAATTTCAGCGGATGTGTTTCCTACAGAATTGGTCAGAGTCACCTCATACACACCAACATCTACCTTGGTTGCATCTTTGATAGTGATCTGAGATGACGTGTCAGATGTTTGGACATTTACCCTGCTTGTCTCTTTTAGCACGTTGCCATCTTTTTTCCAGGCTACTGTTGGTGGCGGTACACCCTTGAATGGAACCTCAATTTTTAAATCGTTACCTGCCTTCACACTGAATGTGTTGGAGAGCAAACTAATAATGGGCTCAGCACTAGTATCCTTTACAGTAACAGGTGCCAACAGGGACTTTGGTTCACTTCTTCCCTTTTCATTCACAGCGCTCACTCTGAAGAAGTACTCCTTTCCTTTTGTCAGGCCAGTAATGGTGACTTCCACTGCTTTACTCTCTGAACACATTGTCCACGTGTCATCTCCCTTGGCTTGCATTTCTACTATATAACATGTGATTTTGCTTCCTCCATCATGGTCAGGCTTTTCCCAAGAGAGTTTCGCACTATTGCAAGTGACATCACTGAATGTGATTTTTCCAGGAGGCAGAGGAGCCTCAGAGACTTTAACGGCTTCAGTGGTCTCTGCCGGCAGTCCAGCCCCAAACTCGTTTACAGCCAGGACACGGAAATAATAAAAGCATCCTTCCTGGAGATTGTCAATCTTGTATGAGTTTCTCACACAGCTGCTGCAGACACTTGTGAAGGCCTTTCTAGCCTCCTCTCGCTTCTCGACCACGTAGTGCGAAATCTTTGCTCCTCCATCAATGAGAGGTGTCTCCCAGGATATGGACACAGAGTTTCTCTTTACCTCCTTCACCTCTAGGTTTGTTGGTGCACTGGGAGAGTCCAATACTCTGACGTTGATGAATGCTGATTTAGAGCCATTGCAGTTCTCAGCAGTCAACACATACTTTCCTGTATCATTTCTATTAACATTCTCAATCAATAGCACTGTGTAGGAGCTTGTTACTTCAATTTGAGCACGCTGACTGAGAGTTCCACCTTCCTTTGACCAGTTAACCTCAGGCTCTGGCCTACCTTTGATGTTGACAAACAGACGTAATGTGGAACAGGCTCGAACGTTCACGATCTTCCTCAAGGCAGTATCCAACTCAATCTCAGGTGCCTCCAATTTTTCAGCAGCTTTCAAAGACCCAGGTAGTTCCACATGCTCTCCAACTCCAGCGGCATTTATTGCACGAATGCGAAAATTGTACTCTGTATTTTCTTTCAGTCTTTTCACAGTGTAGTTTGTTTCCTCGACACCTGTGCTCGTTGTGCAGGCAATCCACTCGTCCTCTCCTGTTTCTTTCATCTCAACTACAAATCCACTAATGGCTGCTCCACCATCATAGATGGGCTTTGACCAAGACAGTGACACAGTACTGCTGGAATAGTCTGTCACCTTAGGGTTGGTCGGGGGACCAGGTGGGTAAGTAGCTTCGCAGACTTTTATATACTCACTTGGCTCACTGGGTGCACCCACACCAGCAGCATTTTCTGCCAATACTCTAAACTGATAATAATGTCCCTCAGTGAGCCCTGTGCATCGGAAACGCAAATCATTTAGTCTTCTTTTGTTGCATTTAGTCCACCTGACACCCTCTTTGTCACGTTTCTCCAAGATGTAGCCATCGATCTCTGAGCCTCCATCACTCTCTGGCCTTTCCCATGTTAGCGCTATAGAATCACCAGTCACAGCACTGGCTGTAGGAGTAGAAGGTGCAGAAGGTGTGGTAAAAGGGTTCTGTGCAATGAAGGGGTCTGATTCCAAAAATTCACCAACACCAAATTTATTCACTGCAGCAACTCTGAATATATATTCTTTGCCAGGCACCAGTTTTGTCACTTTGTAACTGACAGCTTCAACATGACCATCAACTCCTGTCCATATGACACGGCTCGTCTCCCTTTTTTCAATGATGTAGTGGGAAACACTGGCACCACCATCATTTAAAGGGGGGTTCCAGTGAAGATTACACTTCTCTGCACTGACAACCTTCACCTTTAGAAGCCCATCAGGAGGACCAGGTCTATCCAGGACCTTCACATTAACTGGCACAGATGTAGTTCCACCAATGTTACTAAGGATCAATACAAAGTGGCCCCCATCCACTCGTGTACAATCCCTGACAGTCAGAGTTGTGTGAGTGAGGGTGTTTTTGACCTCCATTCTTGGTGTAGCTTTGTCAATTTCTTTTCCATCTTTCAGCCACATTACATCAGGAAGGGGCTTCCCGAAGTAATCAGCTTCAATAACAAAAGTCTCACCAGCCTGAACACCAGTAATACTCTTGAACTTAGGATCAATGAATGCTGTGGGTCCTTCGATAACATCCTGTGCAATGATGGTTACACTTTCTGAAGGTGTGCTCCAAACACTAGCACCATTCTTGGCAGTAACTCTAAACTCATAACTTTGGCCTCCTGTCAGACCTGTGATTGTGAACTGATTCTCAATAACATTGGTGAAGTTTGCCTTCATCCATCTGCCATCTGGGAGGTCCTTCTTTTCAATAACATAGCCTGTAATGGTGCTTCCCCCATCGTACTTGGGTTTTGCCCACTCAAGTGTGATGTTCTCTCTAGTAATGACAACAGCTTCTGGCTTGCCAGGTGGATCACAGGGGTCTCGTGCCACGTAACATTCAGATATCTTGCTAGGTGAGCTGAGTCCAGCAACATTCTCAGCAAAGACTCTGAATTCATACTTAATGCCTTCCTGCAGTCCGCTTGTTTTGAAGCGAGTATTAGGTATAACAAGCTTGTTCAGCTTGGTCCATAAAATGCTGTTCTTCTCCTTACGTTCAAGGTGATAGCCAATGATGGGGCTGCCTCCATCTTTGGTTGGAGGCTCCCATTCAACAACCATGCTGTACTTTGTCACTGTGGTCACAAAGGGGATGCCAGGAGAAGCGGGCACACTAAATGGATATTGTGCAATTACAATGGGAGAGGTGATTGCAGTACTCTTTCCATACCTATTTTCTGCAAACACTCTCAACTGGTATTCACTTCCTGTCTTCAGCTTGGTGACTTTGATTGTGGTTCTTACTGTTGTTGCTGACACCGTCTGCCACTCTGTACTTGTAGTTTCACGTTTCTCCACTATGTAGTTGTCTAGCTGACAGCCTCCTGTGTATTCAGGCGGCTCCCAGGAGATGGTAACATAGTCAGAATTAACCTCATCAATCCTCACAGGTCCTGTGGGTGGGTCTGGTTTTTCAAGAACAACCACAGTGATCTCTCCTGTACATTTCCCAGCACTGTTGCTTGCTGTGACTGAGTATTGACCAGAGTGCTCCCTGGCAGCATGTCTGATATGAAGAACTGTTAATGAGGGTGTGGTTGAGATCTCTAGCCTTGATGTCTCTTTAACTGTCTGACCATCTCTTTTCCATTCAATCTTTGGAGCTGGGTTCCCAGCCACTGGGATCTCTATTTTCAGATTTTCACCATTCTTGACACTGAATGTGCTGAAAGTTATCTGGAGTGTTGGCTTAATAGCATTTTTCTTATCTGTGGCAGAGCCAGGTGGCACCCTTGGGTTGTGTTCTCCACTCTCTTGAGAAGTGTCAGATGGACCTGGTGTGAAGATCAAATGAACATGCAATAATTATAATTATAATTAATTTCACTCTATTCATATGGTTATTAATAAGACAAATCAATCTCTTTGACTTTTTAAATGCATTTGAGTAAACACATCAATCCATTTAAAAATTAAATAAATTATTTAATTTGGTTTGCATGTAATGATATTGATTTGCGTTTTCTGCTTGAACTACTTTTAATATAGGCCTATCTGGGCATGAAATTTTAGTCTAAAACCTTTGGTAATAATATAGATAACAAAATAATCCAAGCTCTTCCAACTGTATTTTATATTATTAAGATTTCAGGAGCAGTTGAAAGCACCACAAAGTTAGTAAGTGTTTGAACTTACTAACTTTCTGTTTGAACTTAGATTGTTATTTTGTTACACTTTACACTTGTCCTGTTTATTCAATGCAGATGTGTTTACAGAATTATTATTATTTTTATTGTAATAACATTTTAAATATATTTTTATTTCAATTTAAATCAAAGTATGAATTTACACTATCTGGGGTACTAAGTGAAAGGATGAAATCATGACATACCTTGAACAATGGGCGTGGAGGGTGACTGGCTATCCTCTGTGTGCTCAGCATTACCGCCCGGTGTCATGTTTATATTTAGAGTGTGAGCTTTATCGTCTGTTTTCTGTCCTGTCTACAAAAGAGAACGGTACAAAACTTTCAGAGAAAATGAAATGAAAGAGATACAAACACATACAGGGCAATATGTTTCATTTTCCCCCCTTTTTTTCTCTTATGTTTGTTGTGTGTAAGTAGACTGTAGCTTTATGATCACATCTAAACATTTGCTATACATATTTCATTATAATAGGATTTTGACAAAAGTAACATTAGTGTTTTACACTAGTGTTGGCTCTGTTACTGCAGTGAGTGTGATGTGTTGGTAACAGAAACTCTTGACGGTGTTAAAAATAAATAGAGGCATGGCAGACCAGACTGCCATCTGTTCAGATAAAACTCTATTATTATCTAACTTTTAAAGCTCTCACAAGGTTTAAACCAATTCACTTTTGTAAGAAATGCAATAAGGAAAAATTACCAAAAAAAGGAATCTGCCCTCAACTCTTGCTGTACTATTTCAATAACTTTTAAGGTATTCCTTGCAGTTATTTCATTTTCAAACACAACTGTACTTACTTCGTTGTTGCTTGCTTCCATCTTTTCTCTCACTTGTCCTTATTTATATTTGAGAAATGTACTGTGATTAAAAATCCAGCTAGTCCAGATATGATGCATCCACTGCGGTGATCCCCAAAACTCTGTCGCAGGCATACACGGCTCTGCCAATCACTGCCTGCTTTATCTCCAAAAGCAGGCAGTGACTAAAATAACCATGATGCCTGACTGGCCAGCTGCTCATACTTTCAAAATTAGTTGAGCCTACATAGGTCAGCTATGAAAAACTGGAGCGTTGCTCAACATTTAGATATTGTACACATACTATTCCAGTTATAGAGGGTTTACAGTTTAGATAACTTTTATTTGGGGGTGTGGGTGGGTTATATGTGTGTGCACATTTTAAATGAACATGAGCCTTCCTGTGAGCACATGGTCAACCGTTACAATAATAGGTAGTTAGGTCAAAATACTTACCACGTTGGCTACTTTTATCACGATAGATGCATTAATTCTGCTGTGTGATTGTAGATTTTATGTCTCATGTTTTCTTTGGATTATGTTTTTCCCCTCCTTTTTTATCAATAAACATGTAAAGATACAAACAAACAAGGCACTTTTTCCATAATCACAAAAATACCGAGGGTTGAGATTGAGCATAACACAAAAAAGATAATGAATAAATAAAGAAAGAATGGAAAGTACATCGCATAAAAAAAATCTAATATTAACTTTAATACATCAAGTAAAGAAATTACTGAAGGTCTTTCTTATCATCCTTCATAAGCTTCAGAGGCTTACTCAGTTACTCAGAATTTAAACTCGTTCAGCCACTGATTTATATGTAGTTTAGTTTTAAAATACCCGCATTTATGTGTAAACAAAAAACAAACAAAAAAAATCCCAAATAATAGTAATCATTTGATTTGATTCGGAAGCAATGTTCTTTTATCTTAACTAACTGGTTTTTATCCCTTTATTTTTTTTTTCTTATATTATGATTACTCTGATGTTAATGTAAACTGATTCAATTTTATTACGGTAACGAGATTAAATAAATACTTTTATGAAACATTTTAGTCTGAAAAATGAACCGGAAATACAACAATATACACCGACGAAGAAGACACCTACGAATGCGGAAACTATTCACCTTAGCCAGCTGGTGCTTCGAAAAAAACATGGAAGGAAAATACAAGTATGCGGACATGAAGAAGCGTTAGTTGTGCCTCTTTTCTGTTTCTTTTACAAATGTGTTAACCCGCTGTTGGTTTCAAGACGTGAGACGATGTCAAATTTAAAAGGTGAGCTCACTATCAAATGAACCCATGTTTGTGTCGTGACAATGAAAGAGAGAAACGCAGGTGTCTGTGTCAGTGTATCTTTGCTTTGGATTGCTTGTTTTGTACGATGTGAAGTTGTTTATTTGTCTTTGGCTTTGAAAGGTTACGATGGGTTTTTCATTTTCATTACTGATTTCTAAGATTTTCATAAATAATCATAAGTTGCAGCCCGGCTGTCCACTTGCTCTTATGTGTGACCGGTCTGTCAGATGATTCAGCAGAATGACATTGCAGTAACCCACCACAATGAGCTTTTTTTTTTTTTGTCAAATCTCATGCCTCTCTGCCTAACCAGCAAATCCAACCATGCCGCTCCAGTTTGTGTACACCAACCAGGACTTTGTCACAGACGTGCGTCGGAGCAGTGGAAACGGTCCCTGGATGGCAACACCACCAACAAAGTTTGACACAACCGTCCAAGCCGGCTGGACAGACAGGATGGAGAGGGGGCTTTTCCGCTACCATCTGGGTGACTTACAAACACGCATCCTGCCGGGTTCGCATGGCTATGTGGCCCAGTTGAATATTCAAAGGGGAATAGAGAGAAGAAAGCCTCAGGAGATACTGAGCATTCAGCAGGAGTTCAACGCCAAGCAGTTTAATTTTAACAAAATCAATCCGGAGGAAATCATATTTGAGATGATAAAGGAAACAGAGAGAGAGGCAGATTTGCATCACAGTGGGCAGATGCATCAACCATGTAGGATGGTCGTGCTAGTCAATGTCAGTCCTTTGGAGTTTGGGCATTGTCTCTTTGTCCCAGAGCCATCATGTTGTTTACCACAGGTTCTGACGAAGTCCGCCATCCAGGTCGGTATTGAATCTGTGCTTCTGAGCTCTGACCCTGGCTTTCGCGTGGGTTTCAACAGTTTAGGAGCATTTGCGTCTGTCAATCATTTACACCTACATGGCTATTACCTGGACCAGGAGCTCAAGATTGAATCTATGCCAGTCAAGCCATTGCTTCCTGAAAAGGGATTATATCGCCTGTTGGACTTTCCTGCAGGGCTTTTGTTTTACACAGAATCTGAGGAGGTGGAGAAAGTTGCCAGAGCCATCTGTGAAGTGACAGATTTTCTGGTGGAGGGTAATATTGCTCACAACTTGTTCATGACTAGAGGATGTCCGCCCTGTGATCATATACAGAACGAAAAGAGTCTCGGTTCAAGAAAAGGCGTTCGCATCGCTGTATGGCCCAGAATATCCTGCTTTGGTGCCAAAGAGGAGTCTGCCTTCAATGTTGCTCTTTGTGAGCTTGCTGGACATTTACCATTTAAGAACAAGAAAGACTATGAGCTCAGTACTGAGAAAAATGTAATGGGTATAATTCAGAGGTACATCTTGCCTGATGGGGAGTTTCACAGGTTGGAACAGCAGCTTACTCGCCATTTAATGGATTTATAATGTATGGAAGCTTTGTTGAGTCTTGTGCTCAAGTTACAAATCAACTAGATTGGATGCTACATATATAAAATAAGAAAATATCTCACTCGAGATTATACTTTGGGAGCCGTGCAGCATCCCCTATCCTCCACCTGCACTAAAAAAAATGTGCACACAACTACTCTACAGAGTACATTTCAAAGCTTCCACTAAACTGTAAAGATGATTAGAAATATTTAGATTCATCATTTTTATATTAATAAATGAGAATGTGCTTTAATCAACTAATGGACATGTAATGAAACTGGTATCAAATGAAATAAAAAAAAAGCACTTCATCTAAAAACACAAGTTTTGTATTCTTTTTTTTTGGGAGTTCCAGTTTTCAGTTGTGCATGTGAAAGCAAGTCATTGAACTTTTTCACAGAAAACATTTTGGCCTGTCAAAGCAGGAGAAGCTCAGGTATAATTAATAAATAGCTGCTTTTACCTTGGTGGTCCACCTTATTCATACCAGCTCCCTGTTATGCCTTACTAGGATGTTTGAGTGGGACAGAGCCATGTTAACGTTACGTTTTACACTTATCTGATGACGCAACAATATAATGTTAATGGATTAAGTAACAAAAGGGGGATATGGAGGTTCCTCTTTCCAAGGGAATGATGAGGGTGGTGTAGAGCTGGGTCTACGTCAGTGGTCATTTCAGGACAACTTCCAGTACAGCGTGAGGTTGAGGTGAGTTTACATATAGAGGCGGCTTGTTGAAAAATTGCGGTGGGACAAAATGTGTTGCTTTCATGCTCCTTCATTGTAGAGAAGGGGAAAAGTCTCAAGGGTGAGATCGTTTAACGGAAAAGCTCTATAAACTGAGTATCACTGATAATGCTGACAACAATATGTCTGAGACTGAGCGTGACTCACACAATTTAAAAAAAAAAAAAAAAAAAAAAGGTGTGGCTTGGTGCACTATAGTTGTGTCAGGTAGATAGACACTCGTAGCCCCAAAAATTCACAGAAAACATTTTGACATGTCAAAGTAGAAAAAACACAGGTGTAAATAATGAAATTAATAATGGTTGAATTCCATTTAGCTGCTTTGGATGCCGGCTCTGGCTCTCTGTCACACTGTCATGGCTTACTGCAGTAACAACTCAAAATGGCAGCTGTGAGAAAGGCTCATGAACCAGTAATTACTATTAAATCTGTGTCGTTGTTGTCACCACCTTTCTTTGCCTTAGTCGCACATGGCTCACTCTTATGCTCATCTTAACACACACACAATGCCCTAATGAAACATACAAAAACGACACATGCAAAAGTCTCCTCAGCGAGCCTGACAGTGGTCCTCAGATCAAGAGGGATCAGTGTTGCACATTATCCCTGAAGAGCACATCATCTGCCAGAATTACATCACCAAGGTTGCGGTGCCAAGCCGAGCAGTAAGATCAATGAGCATAGATACCCGCTCACTCATTTTAATGAGGTTCCTCATCGGTGAGTACAAAGCCAGTGCATTGACACTGACTACGGCAATGAATAACAATAAAATGTAAAAAAAATTCAAATTAAAAATTTAAAGTTAGTGAAATCAATAAATGTGAGGGATAAATAAAATATGAAAACTCACAATGATGACTTTTTCTGCCAGTCAGTGTACAAAAGCTTCTTCCCTAAGCTGTGAGGATAATCAACAGCTTGAGGGACAAAACAGCCTACAAGAAACAATATTTCAGTTTTGTTTGAACATATGCATGTGTGACTTACAGATGTGCAAAAACAACCATAAAAGCTTAAGCTTGAACTTGAATTTAGTCACTTTGATCATTTATATTTTTACTCACATTAAACAAATGTCTGTTACCACCTGTCCTATCCTCTATGTGGTTGGAAATCATATTTCTTGGCACAGAAGTTTTCAGTTTTGGGGAAAAAAATGCTGGCTGGCTTGTTTGTGTAGCGATAGATAAGGATACCTGTTACAACTGCTGATTCACCTTCATGGCCGCCATGTTGTCATACCTCAGGGCTTGTTGAGGCCAGTCAGTGTCAGGTCACTACCACGATAACCCTGCATGGATTGCTTAGTGGCTACAAATATGATTCACGCTGTTTCTGTTGAGTAAATAATGTGTCCTCAACAGTGATTACTCAGAGATGAGACGTTTCCTTGTACAGCTACTTTATACATGCATATACTGTATGTGTCAAATGGCTTTATTATAGCCTACATGTATATGTATATATATGTATATGTATATGTATATTTATATTTATATGTATGCAATTCATTGAACTCAGAATAGTGGAAATATGATCTTCCATGCATATCTTAACATCTTCCATTATTTATAATAAAAATAATATGACAATTTTGGAGTTGGTCAGATAAAATATTTTCTATGTAAAAGATAGACCTTTCAGTTAACAAATAACTTCCTACTCCCTAATTTCCTCATATTCCACGCAGACTAATTTAAGACAAGGAACGCCGGAGGATGTACCACCCAGTTTGACCTCAAAAAGTTGAAATCAGGGTAATTCACTGATGTTCAAGTTGTTTTTCCCTATTACAATTTTTTCCTTTACTGTGAGGCATCATAGAGTACTACATGAGCTTTACTCATTTATTTTACTGATCATTAGTTTAAATGATCAGGTTTTGTTTAGGTGGAGTATGGTTAAAAAAGACAATCATTCTTGAATTACGAATCAGAATTATCTTTCAATTCTTCAATCAATAACCATTTTTACTTTCAGGCAGTTCTGCCCACTTGTCCTCACAGTTTCTTCAGAGTATAGAAAAGAATCAACCACGTGACATTAAGGAGCTGCTCTATGGCCTCCAGTCCTGTGTACTTGACCTTCCTGACACAATGCACAAGTACGGGAAAGGTAGTCCCTGATCATCCTCTTGACATTTGACGGTCCACGTGTATACCTCACTATTTACATTTGACTCCATGTGTATACATTCACCCTCTATTGTGAAGGGTGTCCTGTTGTGAATGTTACATAATGCATTCTGAGCTGAGAAAGTTTACTCTAGCAGGTACAGTACATCACCATGGCCAAGACTGAGAAAAAGACAGAAACATCATCATAGTTTGGTCTGCTGAGAATACAGCAGACAGTACATGCATATGTGAACAGAGAAAGTATTTGCACAGAAGCTTTGCTTTTGTTTAAGTTGTTTATACATATAAAGCAAATAGTTTCACATTTTGGGAGATAAAGTTATTTGCTTTCTTGCTGACAGCTAGCTGAGAAGATTGATACCAATCTCAACACTAAAGATGGAGCCAGCATTTAGCTTAGCTTAACAGTTGTCTTACCAACTCTCAAGCTCACTAATTAGATCTTGAGCAGAGACCCTGCTGATTGCCTAGAAGCATCTCCCAGCCAAGAAGTAGTGCGGCACATAACCGTCTGTAAAATGGAGAATTTAAGTTTCGTATGGATTAAACAAATTAGATATAAGATGTAAATTACTAAAACGTAGATGTGCTGGTAGTCAGATTTTATTATCTTTGTATAGAGCCACTTTATGCTAAGGTAACCAGCTGTTTACAACAGCAACATTGTTACTCTCATCTAACTCTTGATGAGAAAACAAATAAGCATATTTCTCATAATACTGAAATACTGCTTTGAAGATGATCACACCCTCCCACATAACACAGCTGGCTCTGGATGAAACACAGTGGTTTGCATGATTTTTTATCATGTTTAGCATCTCAATCTGCTGAATCACAACTTTATGTCTGAAGCTGAAGCTTTTACAACAAATTTATAGCAAGATCCTTAACTTCACATCACAATGCAAATTTCGAGAAGAGACAAGAGTGTATTTTGATATTTCAGTGAGCAAAACAGTTTAGTTACCCCAGTTGAATTGTAATACAGTATCTTGTTTTACACAATCTCATGTTTTCTCATTTCTTTCAACACTTAAACTCAGTAAAAGGTTTAAATGTCTAAGTAAATTTGATTATATTACAATTTGCCTAACAGCACAGGCACAATTTGACTTAAGTATAAGAAAAAAGTGGACCCTTGTCTCAGCCTTGGAACCTCGGGCTGTGACGGTTGACTGAGTCAAACCTGTCATGCATCTTTCTAATGGGGCCCAGCATGGATACAGATTATTTACAGTTAATGCTTCACAGGAGAGATGAGAACGTCCCCATCCTCCTGACTAGCAGTAAGAAAAGGAAAACTGTTGGTGCTATAAAAGCCTGTTTGTATATTTACTATAGGGACAGGGTTTATATGTTGTACCAAAATTACTGTTTGTCTTTCTCTGACATGCAAAAATTGTTTGTGCTAAAGAAAAGAGGGGGGGTGATATCTAATCCTTCTAGCTGTTGGGTGGATTACGAACACGTGCAACCTACCCACATTAGTATAACCAACACAATCTATTTACAGGGTGTCTGTGTAAATATCATCCATCATCTGTCTGATGAGGACATGAAGCATGCTTCCTCTCACCACAGATCCTTAGGAGCAGTAGAATTTGATTTGACATTATTGTATTGTGGTTTATACCTGTACAAAGATTTATATTGAAATATAAAAATAAAACAGACGTTTAGAATCAAAAGATGTCCAAATCAAGAGATCACCTAAGCACGTGTCCTCACCTGAAAAGAGTCTTGCACATTCCAGGTGCAATG
Organism: Trachinotus anak; assembly: GCF_046630095.1. Taxonomy (NCBI): domain Eukaryota; kingdom Metazoa; phylum Chordata; class Actinopteri; order Carangiformes; family Carangidae; genus Trachinotus; species Trachinotus anak. Next base: position 17,316,591 of record NW_027273853.1, on the reverse strand, counting down.
TGGAGGGAGTGACTGAAGGGAGTGTCCTCATATTAAAGCAAACACCCATCTTTGTTCATCTGCACTTGAACTGAAGATGCACAGGGCCTTTAAAGTGTCTGTGTCTTTTGCACCAGACAGCTCAATGTAATAATTTAGCGACTCTTATACCTTGAAAAAAATAAAAAGAAAAGAAAAGAAAGCAACCAAACCAAACAAAACAATTCCAAAACAATGGGCTGTGTTCAAAGCTTCAGGGACTTGTGTGACCGTACAAAAAATACTAATGTTCGTTTCAGTCTTCCAGCAGTTTGCTTTGTATGGCAGATAGCAATGATCATCTTGTTTGGGGTGTTTATTCGATACAATGAAGAATCAAGTCCATTCTGGATAGAACACAGAAAAGCCAAAAACATATCGAGCGACATCGAGAATGACTTCTACTTCAGATATCCAAGTAAGTGACTTTGTTTTTTTCTAATGTACTCTCTTTCCCAAATGTCTAATATCAAATTTATTTAATTCTTCATAAATATTTATACATCTGTTAAACTTTAAATCAAATATCTCTATTTTTTTACCACATTTCTGCACATTTTCTGTTTTTTGTTTTTTCATTTTATTAATATTTTGTTGAAAATTGCCTGTTTTCATTGTAGTGAAATATGCTTCTACAGAGGTACCAAGTTGATGATATTGTAGTTCTCAGATTATGTCAACCTATCATATTATTCCTACATTGCTGACAAGGATCTGACACCTACAGGGGCACATTTCCCCTGGGGTTTGACTCCCCTTAGGATTTTTTTTTCCAGTTTAACTATAGCTGACATGTCCAGGCTTACCTCTGTGTCTGGATTTAAAATATCTTTCATATTGGTCATATATACAGTATTGGCTGGAATTTCGGATGTGAGTGTTGTGTCTTGCATGGGTGTGGTTGTACTGTACACCCAGCAACCCATGGTGTCAGTGTCAGGCTATCATGAAGCCATCTCAGATACGGTGTTGGATGTCGGATGATAAATGTATGTCCTGACGCAGGTTGTTGTCTGAGGCCATTAAGACCTCATCTTAAAGTCACATGACCTTTTGTTTTTTCAACACATCTGAAGCCCTATTTGTTGGTGAGGTAAAACACATGTTCAGTTGGTTGTGATGTAGTATTTATTACACTGAGTTGTTTTCTGCAAATTCTTCTATGCACACTATAATGTTTCACAGTGCAGTGGGAAGCTATTGTGTGCCCTGAGATGTGTCGGGCGGTTACAGTGTTACGTTGTAAATGATACTGGCTTTTCTATGCTGGTATCCACATACTGTTTGTTGGTTGTAGCGGATGTTACAAGTTCATCTCACAGTTAATGTCAGCCACAGAGGTTAGTACCCATGTAAGTACCTTGATATAGCTCAGTATCATTAAATACTGAGGTATATATCAACATCTGATCAACAAGTAGCAGTATATACATACTGTGCATCTGCACATCGTCTTCACATTATTTCCCCGTCTTATCTAATACAGTGTGTTCTTATGTGCTCCTGCGCTACGGTGATGTCATGTGAAAGCAAGTAATGATTACACTACTGGATGTAATTATGATTTGATGGCATATATTTTACTGTGGTCTTCATGTAAACCAACATATTCCAAACAGATACGGTATATTTGTAATAAACTATTACAGAATAAACTATTACTATTATTGTCTATGAAAAGACAATATTGATATTCTGAAATGTTGGTTGGTCTCCAGCATCTGCTCTTATACAATATGCCATGTTGTAAGTAGGAGGGTACTTAATTTATACAGCACCTTTCAAGAGCAGAGATGTCACAAAGTGCTTCACAGGGGAGATGATACAAAAACATACATAAAGACATAAAGAAAAAAAAACCCCAAAAAAACCCAGAATGAATAGAAAAGCTCTTGAGCTGCTTTTGAAGCATCCACAGATCTTAAATCCCATGAGAGAGAGTTCCAAGGTTTAGGAGCCACAACCTCAAAAGCGCAGTCTCCTTCAGTTTTAAGAAGCTCTGATCAGAAGACACAGAGCTGCAGTAGATCTCTATTGTGGGCCGGAGCATGGCCATGTAGAGCTTTCTCTACAAGGGGTATGAACTGGATTCTGAAATTATGGGGAGCCAGTGAAGAGCAATTCAGTCATGTGAGATCTTTTGGATGACCTGGTCCAGGGCGAGTGAAAAGAGATTTGCAATAGTCAAGACAGAATGATATAAAAACATGGATTAACATTTACATCTCCATTTGAGTCACAATGGGCCTGAGCTTTGCAGTGTTTCTCAGCTCGAAAAAGCAAGACTGAATCAAACAATTATGTTGGTCCAGAGTCTGAGCCTGGTCCACTGTGACGCCTAGATTTTTTATTTTTGAACCAACAAACTGAGAGGAGCTCATCATCAACTAACCGTTTTACCAACCTCAATACATAATCTAAGTGAGTCTCTCAAAGTAGAACTAAGAGAGAGCCTCACAGAGGGGAAAAAAATGGTTTGATTATGAAGCTGAACTAATTCCTATATAATCAAAATCCACAAAGGGCTTCTTCTCTACATCCATCAAAAATACAAAAATGTGTTGAGGATCCCTGAGGTAGACCTGTGATATATCAGGTAATGACAGCCTTACTGAACCAGTGTCATTGTCAAAGTATTGATTATTTTATTGAACCGTTTCTATCTTCACTTCCTGCTTATGTTCAGGACAATATTGATGTGCTCAGCAAGATCCAACAAAGACGAACCACTGTAGATGTTGAAATGTTGTAAACAACCACAGAACACCAACAGGTCCGTAGTAATACTCTGTAACTCACCTCGTCTAATAGGATAGAATGATTGTGTGATGACATTTTATATATTCACACGGACAAAGGTCAACTTCATCATGCCATCCTAATATTCTGAAAAAACACCTCTGGTCATTATTCAATGCTGCAACTCAGGAAGAGGAGATTGTGACCATAGTTCCTGCAACTTAGCTGGTTGGCGGAGGCATACAGAGGCAGAGGCATACAACTGCAAGGTGGTAACACTGGTTTATTCATTAACCCAGTTTTTATTATCCGCTTCATCTCTCCCTTCTTCTGCCTTCGCCCTAGGTTTCCAGGATGTCCATGTGATGATCTTTGTTGGATTTGGCTTCTTGATGACATTTCTTAAGAGGTACAGCTTTGGTGCCGTGGGCTTCAACTTCCTCATCGCAGCCTTCGGCCTCCAATGGGCGCTGCTGATGCAAGGCTGGTTCCACTCCCTGGACTACAGTGATGGAAAGATCAAAATTGGAGTTGAAAAGTCAGTGTTTGGTTTTATTCACAATGAGTTAAAAGCCTTATGCCTTATTTTTTTTTTAATTTCATTTTGATGATGGTATTGGCTACAACCCACAAATAACTTTTTATTGTATAAGCAGCCACAACGGAAAACAAAACAGGTTGTTGAGATCTGGCTCTTTCATTTAGTTAGTGGTGAATATGTCTGATGGGAATACTTTCCCACCTGAATGATTTCCATAGAAGAAAAACACAGGATCATCAGTGAGGTGGAGAAACCAGTCTGACTGAAACAATCCAGACACATAAGATTTAGTGTTTGTTGACTAAGTGGTTGGAAGGTAAACAGAAACTCAGCCTAATGAGAAATGATGATACTGTTGAAGTTCTGCCAAGTCACTGTGTGTCAACAGATAGGCTACGTGCATCTGTTTGTGTATGTAAGTAGAAAAAATATGAAAGACAGAAAGTGATAACTGGAGAAGGTCACCAGTGCTCCGTGCTCGAAATAACATAACCGATCTTCAGTAGTTCTACTCTATTGGTTCACTGCTCTTGATTAAGTGTATCCTTGTCCAAAATAAATCTGTAATTTCTCAGTATATTGCCTCTTTTGTCCAACACATTTTGGCTGTTTTCCCTCCTCAGCTTGATCAATGCTGACTTCTGTGTGGCGGGCTGCTTAATCGCCTATGGGGCAGTGCTGGGTAAAGTCAGTCCAGTGCAGCTGATGGTTCTGACTCTGTTTGGGATCACATTGTTTGCTGTGGAGGAGTATATTATCCTGAATCTCATACACGTAAGTTGGAACCATTACTGATTATTGTTTTGATGTTATTTTAAAATATGTGTTCAAGTGTAGCATTAAAATAGAATAATAATAAAATATATATTTTTTAAATGCAATCTAACTTCTGCTGCTACAATTAATCTTAATGTTTTCTCTCTCAAAGGCCAGAGATGCTGGAGGCTCCATGGTGATTCACACATTTGGAGGTTATTATGGTCTTTCCATCTCGTGGATGCTCTATCGGCCAAATCTGGACCAGAGCAGTCGCCTGCAGGGCTCTGTCTACCACTCAGATGTCTTTGCTATGATTGGTGAGTATTATTTACAGCTTTATATTTTTTTACCCTAAAAAAAAAAAAAAAACCCAAAAAACTCCAATACCTCCCATTCTTCTGTTTTGTGGTTTACGAGTCCCTTTAACCTCTATGTCTGCTGACTGCATGCTTCCTGCACAGGCACCCTTTTCCTGTGGATGTTCTGGCCCAGCTTCAACTCAGCCATCACTGACCATGGGGACGGGCAGCACAGAGCAGCCATCAACACCTACCTGGCTTTGGCCTCGACTGTGCTCACTACTGTGGCCATCTCGAGCCTCTTCCAGAAGCATGGAAAACTAGACATGGTAAAGACCAGCAGCGTTTGTTTTTCTTGTCTGTCCCGAACCCTCTCATCATAAGGTTGAGCATGTATGAATGATGTGGTTATGCTAATAGGGGGGTGTGTTGAAAAGTTGGCATTACAGGTTACACTGAAATAGATTGCCTTGTTGAATTGTCAAACATGTTGGCATGACTTGTGCCCCACCAAAAGAAACTTAAAAATCACATTACTTTGCAGTGATAAGGTGCATGTTGTGTTTCACTTGATACAGTGAAGTGATATCAAACTGATGCACAGTTTCTTTTGTGACAATTTTCTCTTGCATCTGCTTCTCAGGTTCACATCCAGAACTCTACTCTTGCTGGAGGTGTTGCAGTGGGAACAGCAGCAGAGTTCATGCTGATGCCCTATGGATCTCTGATTGTAGGATTCTGCTGTGGTATCATCTCTACCCTGGGATACATCTACCTCACGGTATGGTGTTTCTCTTCTGCCCTCGATTACTGCTCTTACTGCTCTTAAGTCCCAGTCTGTATTTTCCAAAACTCAAATCAAACTAAATTCTTGAGATTTTTTTGTAAATTCAGCTAAACCAAATCGATACGATACATCTCTCTCAGCCGTTCATGGAAAAGCACCTGAAGATCCAGGACACATGTGGAATCCATAACCTCCATGCCATGCCAGGAGTCATAGGAGGAATTGTGGGAGCCATTACTGCTGCAGCTGCAACAGAGTCAGTTTATGGCACTGAAGGGTGAGTTGTCCCTCCTTACAAATAGGAAACCAGCACCCAGAGCTCATGGTTGCTTTGACTTTTCTAATTAAATTGATAAAAGATTATAAATCAGTAAAGGAACAGAAAATGTAGTAACATTTGTGTTCTTGTGGCAGAACAACACTGTGAGTTTACCTTTTTTGTATTAAAGGTTGATTAACACCTTTGACTTTGAGGGTGCTTTCAAAAACATGACACCCGCACGACAGGGTGGTCACCAGGCTGCAGGCCTCTGTGTGGCTATCTGCTTCGGTGTAGGCGGAGGCATCATTGTCGGTAAGGAATAATCACAGTTCAACCATATTAATGAAAATATGCATTCTTTATGTCAATAACTGACAAGATGGGTGTGTTTGCACACAGTGTATGACAGACCATATGTTTTGGGATGTATTTGTACTCTTCTTAGGTTGTATCTTAAGACTGCCTATCTGGGGAGATCCCGCAGATGACAATTGCTTTGATGATGAGCCTTACTGGGAGGTGAGAGACAAATCTTTACAGCCACAAAGACGTTTCTGCAGTTTGAAACAGGAAAATCAATATTCTGTCAACCATTGATCCCAAAGAAATTGTATATTTGCAGAAAATTAATACCAGATATCTCAAAGATTGCAAATGTTTTAATGACTTTGGTTGAGTGATATTTGAGAGATGCAGTTCAGTTAAAATGCACGTTACTGAATGGGTTTTTGAGATGCATCCTTTTGGGCAAAATGGTTGTAATGTTGGACCCTGGCTGGTCAGCACCAGCTGCTCTGATTCAAGCCTGATTGGAGGTTTTTCAGTTCATCTGCTCCCATCTGATCTCACCAGAAGAATTTCAGTAATGTTTTACTGTGGGGAGCCAGTCAGGACCAAGTCCTGCAGTCATGCATAACAAGAGAAACTCAAAAGGAGTAACAATTTCTTAAATGTTTTCAGTCAAACTAAATATAATTTTAGCAGTGTCTACATAACATATCTTAGAATATACATGTATATAAATATGAAAACCGACTTTAATTTGACAGGCTAGACTGTATACTTTTGCTTACATTTTGCTATTCATGGTCGGACACATTTTACTGTTTTGTGTTCCTTGCCCTGCAGTTGTTTTTCCACTTGTATGCCCATTACTGAATGGGCTACCCTCATTCTACCACCTCTATTTACAGAGGAAACAGCTCATAACTTTCCATTTTCTGACATTCTGACACCACAGCTTCCTGATGATGAAGAGAGCATCCCACCAGTCCTGCAGTACAACAACCACATGCGGAACAAAGATATGTAAGTGTCCGTTTAGTTTATCTGATAACAGTTTTCTGGTCATGGAGATATGTTATTCCCATACCAAACAAGCGATGCAGGTAGTACCTTTGCTGTTGAGTAATGTGTTGCATCCAGTGTCCTCTTGGTGGCAGCACATCCTAACTTGCAGAGATTACATGTGACCCATTGTAATTCCTGCCCTTTGTTGGGAAATTCTGTTCATAGTGTTGAATACAGCATGAGGATGCAGTGAGGATGTGGCTGTAGACAGCATGGTACCGCTGACACACAGGCCTGCTCTGTCCCCATCACTCACTGTGGGCTAGATCATGAAATGCTGACGCAGACCCTGTGCTCTCTGCTTCCAAGTGAAGCTCACCTGTGCTTTTTGTTGATAGGGGTTTTTCACAGCACAGCTCTGCATGAGCAGCTCTTCAAAGTGACCTTGAAGTTGTGCAACATAAGTCATGTTTGCTGTGGAAATGAAAATGATACACCCAGAAAAAACAGAAACATGGATTACATAAGATTTTACATTTTACAGAATGAAATATACCCAATAGAATAGGTTTATAAACACACCAACATGTCCAAGCCAAATCTCAGTGAATAAAAATATGTTTTTAATTAAAACAGGGCATAGAAGAAAATAAATGTATCAAACCTTGACACCAAATTATATTTAAAAATATTGACTTAACAATATTTACATACAGTGTAAATATTAGTAGTATAGTGTGCAGTGAGCTTCAACTTTTCTATAGTGTCATTGTTTTTCACTCATTATGTAATGCTTGTTTTTCCAGAGCGGAGTCAAATTTCAACATGGAGCAAAGTGACGCTAGGCCTCGATCCTGATGGAGCTCTGTCTATATCTCATGGGCCATTTGTTGGTCAGAAATATTCATTTGATACAATTATTCCTCACTAATCAAAACCAGTTATTTTTCATACATTGACTATATGATTATTGACAATTTGGTATCTTATTTGTTGTTGTTGTTGGTTCGTTTGAAGTGAATGAAAAATCTGCCAGTGGGATAAGATCTTTCCTCTTTCCGTGAAATATTTATTTTCAGTCTCAATCCACAAATATTCAATTAAGTATTTTTTATGAAATATAATATTAAATGAGTGGCATTATCTTGGCTCTTGTGGGATATTTTTCCTCATTTTAACATTGGGATGCAGGTTAATTTACTGAGAAAACTGCTGCATGTTTCTCTTGTTTCACATGAAACAAGATGGGACAGCTCAGTGCTAGACCAAACTAACTTAGACTGTGAAAACACAACCATGATTCCTTTAAGTGCTTGTGAGGGAAATATTTGAGACCATGTTTTGTATTACATTTGCTTTAGACCCATTTGAGTTGCACTTTAAGGATTTTCTGCTGGAGCTTTCATATCTTAGTTTGTCCTGTTTCTGTCAGTGTGACATTTGAAGTGAATATACAGACAGACAGGTTTATGCGAACATCTTACTTTGTTATTTTTGTTGTCCTTGTTGCCATCAGATGCATTAAAATAGCATATAATTTTGGGTGTCTTCATCAAGAACTTTTACAATGAAATGTAACAATATTATGTACCATATCACTGATCATGGATTTTAAAAACAAGGGCTTTGACCTGAGTTATCCTGTGACTTTAAGGATATTTGGTAAAACTTTACTTTAACCCCCCATTTAACATTTATGGCCAATAAAAACAGTTAATAAGGGTTTATAACACACTATTATGTGGACATTTTAAAGTGTTTATTAATGTACAGTATTTGTCAGCAATTATAACTTATACAGGAGTTAATAGACACCTAAATATTACATACACATTATAATGTGTTATAAACAGTGTATAAAATGTTATATACTGCTTACAAATGCACATGGGGTGGTGGTAATAATGTGTTACCAGATATTTTTACCCATATTAATGATCTGAAAATGAATGATTTTGTCAAAAGCTGATATTTGTACACTTAGAAATTATACATGGTAGAATATTTATGTCATGCTGTTTTGAAAAATGAAAAGTTTGTTAATGGTAATGTAATTTTGAAAATTAATAAAGAATTATTAATAAAGTGTTTTATATGTAGTACCGTTTTTATTTGCTTTTGACAAATCAAGGCTATTCACTACTTTAAAAATACAATATTTACCAATAAAAAGCTGAGAAGGAAGCATATTTCCCTCATTTAAGAACCCTCCAGTGCCTCCTCTGTGGTGAGGTCAGACTGAGGGCAAAGGTCACACCCTTATTGCTCTCTCAGGGCACTGTGGTGACCAAAAACAAATCAGAGACCAGTCTAGTCATCATGACCTCGGGTCAAAGAGTAGCAAAAGAGCAAGGTCACTTACAGGGCTGCATGCACATGCTGGAGTCAATCATTCTGAAATGATCAATAGAGGGAATTTCTGTTGGTTCATGCGCTAAATATTGGTGCTGTTTTTGCACAAGGGTGGGTAGAAATATGAAGGAGTTGATGCAATTTCCCACTAGATGGAACATGATGCCTTGTTTGTCTATAAATACTCAAGATAATTTCCCAGCATGGTTTATTTCTGTATCTGATAAACAGCCTGTCTGTCCATCATTTTCTGATGACGGCTGTAATTTCCATGTGCTCTATCTCCTGTCCACCTGGCTGCAGCATTTCATTTGGCCAAAGGCAGCAACAGTTCATGGCGGGAGTGTGGATGATTCCCACACATGAGTAGCAGCGAGGAATCCATCTCCTCATCCAGTCTCTTCGCTAACAAAGGCAGGCTTAGTGCTGTTTTCTTTTGTCATCAGTAACGTGTTTGAGTAAAGGAGGTAATGGTGCCACAAGTGCTCCAATTAAACGAGATGCAGCCCTGCTGGGAAGAAAGGGTCCCCTGTTGCCCTCAACCCCCCCCCCATCCCCACACCACCCCTCAATACATATACACACACATACACACACAGACCGGGCCTCCTCTCATCCTAACCCCATGCAGTTCCCGCCCCAACTCTACTCATGTTTATTCATCAGCCACTTAAAGGGCAAATGCAGAGGCCTGTTAAAACTAACTCTGTCTTATTTTGAAATTATACCAGGCCTTTTCCTTCTGAGGCTGAGGGAGCCAGGCCTTATGGCATCATGACAGCCATGTTTAAAGACAGCCTCTGGACAGAAGCTGACCACTGATGTGATTTCCATAAGGGAAAATACAAACTGTGTAGGGATGGTAGGGGAGGAGGGAAACTGGGAGGCCACAGAGAAAGTGAGATGGAAATACATTAGGAAGCAAGGGGCATGAAAAGGGGGAGGGACAGGCAGAGAATGAGGCCTCACTTTCGCTGCTGATGACTGACTGCCTGCCATACGGGCTCAATCATGATCTTTGATTGACAGGTCGAGGGACAGAGAGGGTGGGAAAGAGGGAGCAGGAAGAGAGCTTAGAATGGGAGCTGCACAAAACATACTCCCATACAGGGGGCCGCGGAGACGCTCATTAATGATAAAGAACATACCAGAAAAAGCATGTTGTCGCTGCATGCCAGCGATGTTGTTTGTAGGTTGAGATTAGTTTGTAATCTTCTATACGTGGCACTGTAAAGTGTACAGAACACTACAGGGCTAAATACAACGTGGGAGGTCGTGTTAGAGAACCTGGTTGTGGCTATTTGGCTTTTTGTTCTTTTATTTTTCGCCATTTTCTAAGAAAACAATGTAATATGTCTAATGGTGATGAGGCGTGTCCATTCATCTGATCATTTTATTCTTGCAGTTTACAGATATGTGTCAGTCACTCTATGGTAAAACCCCACTGAATTCAGTTTAGAGTTAGGAGGTACAGCGGTTAAAGAAGTATTCAGGGATCCATGTTCACTCCCTTATAAAGAGAGTTGTAAAACCTGCTGTTGAAAGCATTCAAAGGTCCATAAAACTGTTCATAAACTATTCAAGCCCTTTCTCTTTTCCCTCTTTACTTAATCTGCTCACGTTTTGTACAGCTTCAGTGTCCCCTACAGGTTACTTCTCAGCAGGTGCATCTGACTTCCAAAACCAGTCTGACAGTTAAGATCTGGACTGTCCTGTAACTTACTGAGTACCATAAGGCGCATATACTGTATTTCCCACCATCAGTCCTCTCCCCATCACCGGTGGTGGAAAGTAACTGAGTGCATTTACTGAGAACAGTTTTGATAAATTATTACTGTACTTGAGTATTACTATTTTAAGATATTGCACACTGTATCCTTTACATTTCAGAGAAGAATATTATACTTTTCACTCACTGCTTGTATTTGACAGTTTTATTTAAAGCTTACTTTACAGGTTACTGTCTAATCCACGGTTGTGCTTACCCAACACTAAATAGAGGTGAAACCCTGCATATGTGTTAATCCATCAATATGAATATATTTTAACACTATGAAAATGAGCAGTCTGCATCATGAGTACTTTTGATTTTGATATAAGTACATTTTGTGGTTAATACTTAAATTTTACTGAAATAACATTCTGAACGCAGAACCTCCACTTGAAAAGTAATATTTTTATGCTGTGGTATTGATATTTTTACCAGAGTCTGTAAATACACTGGATCCATATGAAGGGGGTTCAACTCTTAAACTGGGAGCCACAAGATTAAATACTCAGGCCAAACTCTATGCCTCTATAAAGTATTTAAAATCACCTCCAACTTTACCAACTACACCAGTAAGTCACTGCTTATGCACCAACTAACAATCTAATAACAATGTTTTATTGTCAAGTGCCATTTTCCTGCAGAACCAGTATGTTATGTTTTGGTACTTTAAGTACATTTTGCTGATAATACTTGTGCAGAGAATTTACATTGTACTTATAGTGGAGTGTTTTTATATTGTTGTACTGGTATTTTTACAAGTCCTGTGATAGACTGACGACCTGTCCAGGCACTCTTGCCAAATGCCTTCTGGGAATGGCTACATCACCCCCCATGACTCTCAAGTATAAGTGGTATAGCGCTATAGCTGGACGGATGGTTGGTACTTTTACTTGAGTAAGGGATGTGAGTACTTCTTGCACCACTGGCCATATGGTTTTTTGCCCCTCTGTTTGCAACCTGACCATGAACCGTGCAGCTCTCGATAACCCAGGTATCCCCAGGCCTCCCCACGCCACTAACTGTCCACAGAGGCTGCTTAAGTGTCCCTATCGGACCACAGTGGAGAGGAACAGCAGATTAACCATGATCCTATCCGCTCACCGCTAGCCCCTTCATACGCTCCGTTACACCAGCATTTAAAAGGAGGAGGGGACGCCATTCAGGCCCATGATATGAATCCCAGACGCAGGGACAAGAACAGAGCTTTCACCCCCGTTTCACAGAAAGGACCCCTTTTTGGCACCCTCTAATTCTGGTTGCTACGGGCTTCTGGGTTCAATGGTGGACTCCCGTTGTGAGGGGACAAAGCCTCTCAGTCATCCGGCCATGGTTGCTAGGGGAGGCAGAATGTATGGGGAGGGACGGGCTGCCGTTGTCCCAGACGAAATGTCTCTCTTAAGGCCGCAGAGATCTGGTGATTGACAGGTGGCTACACGCTCCACTGCAGATCACCCGGGAGGTCTGGGGGGCCTTATATCTCTGACCGTGTGTGTGGGTGTGTGTGTGTGTGTGTCTGTGGCAGGTTATGTTAGTTGGCAGGTTGAACAGGGGGGTAGGGGACATACAGCATACAAGGTTTCTGCCACTATGAAAGTGACACCATTTATTACCTGTAGAGGGAGCTGCCTCTGCTTCAAATGTGAGAACTCTGTTATAGGTTAAAAAAAAAAAAAGCTTCTCTGTGTTCATCTTAAATCTGTCTAATTCTGAATATTTGTGTGTCCACAGATTCTGGATTTTTTTTTAACAAGGAAAAAGGAGGAGACATTTTCACCAAGACCATGCTGAAAGTATAATAACTGCCTCAGGCACAAATTATCATTCCAAGCAGAGTAGGGATGTGTCTTTAAACACTTTTGGAGGTGATCTTTAAGTAAAAGTGTACAAATATGGTCAGATAATGTACTATTATTATCAAAAGTAAAAATCTTCAGAGAAAAAGTTCCTGTGACTGCTACTATATATGACATTATAAGATTCTACTAATAGGATAATGCAGAAGCAGCATTTTACTGTTGTTGCTATTTGAGGTGGAGCCTAATACTTAAAATACTGCTGGTTAGTTTAATCCAGTGGTTCGGGCGCCTGCAACGGGTTACAAAATAAATCTGAGTGATACTGATGTGATTAAAGTGGAAGGAAAGCAGGAAAAGAAACTTTCTTTCTCACAAAAATTTATGTTGGTGTTTTGACTTTTCTATAATCTTTGCTTTTTTTGAGGGTGAAATAATTTATCATGGAGTTATTTTAAAAACACCATCTGAGAAGTTTAGGGGAGGAAAACATGACAAGGGGCCCTGATGAAAACTGTTTTTTGTAAGGGGTCACAAGCCATAAAATTAGAGCCACTGGTTTAATATTTACCAATATATATTATTATATATCGAAGACTATCAGTGTGTCTCCAAATGCCTATATTATGAAAAATGTACAGTATTTTCTAGACATTATAGAAGTTTATACTCGATAGACAGAGAATAAGAATTGTAAATAACTATGAATCTATATACACATAATAACACATAGAACTTCAGAGCTCAATAGTGAGATACTGGATCATTGTAAACAAACGTTCCCAGTTGTATTTATGATTTTAAAGTAGAGGTGAACAATAAACATTGTTGAATGAACAGATTAACCTAGATGAATGAGTCATATTAACGATTGCCATAAAAATAACATGAACAGTTAGTCTTGAGTGCGATGTGTTACTGTGAGAAGTGAAGATAAAAGCTTTGGTGTAAATGAGACAGAGAATATGGGTGTGGCTTTGTGTTTATCTGCATCTAAAGGATTAGTAATATACAGATTTGTGTCTCTCCTCCTCCATTGTGGGAACTATCACCCCACCCGTCTCTAGACATCAGTGGTCCCAGTTTCCTCCTCCAGGGCCACAGAGGTGAGTGGGAACAGACATGGTAGGACGTGGGGATCTAAAGGGGTTAACACACCACACTGTCTCCCTTCAGATAGACGTCTGGGACTGTCTGGGTTCTGCACTCCCAGACAGGGAGCCCTTCCACCCATCAGATGGTGCTTAAACCCAACCACCCCCACCACCCCCTGCCCCCCCCCCCCCCTTCCCCTTGAACTTGACTCTCTGTCACCGTGGCCCTCCAGACAGTCTGGGGTCAAAGGCTAACACAGCAGCCACACATCAGACACGGTTCAGTCCCTTGTGTCCATATAAATGCTGAATGGTAAATTACCCTAAAATCAGCCTGTTGGAATGCGGCTTTGAATTCCTACAGAGATGGACCCAAAGACCTCAAGGAGATCGTTAGAAATTACTGTGATTAGGTATAAAGACTACACCATGGCTAGATTTTATGTCTTTGCTCTGTCTCATCCTGCTGGGACATGTGTTAACAGTTAAAATGGAATAAAATGTGCTGTCTGAATATATATTTCTGTCAACATTTGAACAGCGGTTAAAATGCAGCTCTAATTCTATTGTATTCATTAAAGACAATCAGCTTCTGGCCACATCAGGTGCCATTTCTAAGCAGCCATGCTACATTTTACCTTTCACCTTTGCCTGCTGATTCACACTGTCCTCAGCCAATCACAGCCTAGCAACCAGAGTGTCATGACAGATTTGTGAGAGAAGGGAACGGCTGCAGCCTCACGTGGCTTTTTGAAAAATGTCAACCCACTCAGTGTGCAGCTCTGATGAGCCTTTCCACACCTCGTGTGAGCATGCGCACAGCACTGGTTGTGTCTCAATATGGGCTCATCTCTCTTTCCCTCACATACTATCACTCTCCTTCTTCCTCCCCTCCTATCTTCTACCTTTTGTCCTTGGATTAATAGTCAGAAATGCATTTCCCTTTTTTTTTTTTTTATCCAAACAGATGCTCTTAAATAGATCCTCCATCATTCTCACTCCGCTCAAATGTAAATTTGTAAATCAGCCAATTTCTTTGCGAGATGTTTTTGCAGGCTAACAGGCCCCTTACCATAGTGTTTGACATTTTTTGATCTACACCACAATCTGAAGAGTGACGTGCAGCACTACAGGATGGAGCAAAGCCAGCAATCACAGCAGTGGACTTATCTCACATTGAATGTTCTCTCCACACACACACACACACAGGAGACACGGACAGTGACGTACATATGCAAACATGAACACAAACACACAAAGCTTTCTCTCCTCATTCATACATCCCCGACAGGGATCAGTTTCGTTTTATGCTGGACACAGACCAAGCGAGTAAATACGTCCAGTAGTCCAAATACCAAGTTCTGTGGCCTGTGCAGCACCAAGCCTTCTTCATCTGGTGCCACCTGCTTTCTAACCCTTTGCTTTACAGGGCGAAGCTTTTAAAAGCTAGATTTGGGTTTATAAATTACATGACATTACAGTTTAATTAGCAATAAGTGAAATTGCTATTAAAGCAGATCATTAAGCACAAAATGTTAAGAGGAAGTAAAGTTAATAGAATAATATAATAATATTTTAAGTCGGGCCACAACTTTTTTCTTTCTATTGGCCTATTTGAGAGTTATTTGACTTCCTGGTGTCAGTTAATATTAAAGTGAATTTTCGTTGCAACAAATCACGAAATCCAATTCAGAAAAATATTGTTAATTAAAGAAAGAGCTCCAGATTTTTTTTCCTCTAAACGGTTATAACAAAAATCAAAGGGCCATAGCCTGCAAACGGCTTCTCGCTGCTCGGCTACTATAACATATTTTATCACACACACACACACACACACACACACACACACACACACACACACACACACACACACACAGGCCCGTCTAACATAAAAAAAAAGTTCGCCATTTTTTTTGTACCTGGGAATGTGGGTTAAGCATCATACATAAGTGGTTTTCGCATTATTTTTGCATTAATCATTAGTTATTTCTTGAATCATTGGTTATTACAATCCAAGTATCCAATCTCCTCTTCATATCATGCCAAAACATAAGATAGTCTCTATAAAAAAAATAAATAAAAATAAAAAATAAAACAGGATACGTTTTTCTATTTTGAATCAACTTTAATAAATACCATTTCAAATCCCACCTGGCGAGCATTTATGTGGCATGACACCTATAACAGAGGGCTGCAGACGACACGCAGCCGCTGCAGGTCGGCTCTCACAGGAGCCACAGCACATTAACTGTGTTACAGCCTGGGAATGAGCTGCAGCGAGAGGCGGGACCCGCTGCACTGATGCTATTACACACCAATCAGGGGACGCGCTGCAGCCGCAGACGCTGATGGAAAGTCGCAGCCTAATTAAAAAGTTGTAAATGAACAATTACTAAACACGAAAACAACAACGAAAAATAAATATGTTTTTTTTAAACACTAGCCTTTGTAAAGGCACAATTGGCACAATAGGCTACACCATTTTTTTTTTCCAAGTTAAAAGGTTTTTCACATGCCATCAGGTATATGGCACATCTCCAAATCGGCTATGGGCTGTGTGACGCTTTTTGTATAGGCTACGTATCTAGATAAAGTGACCTATAAGAGTATTTAGTTTCCTATAATTAGATTTATGTGGGTAAAAGCGCCAAACCAAACGGCCATTAAAAGCCTTACAGGATATTTATAGGAAAATTTGCATTTTTGCGGGAAACCTTATTTTATTTTGATACATGGAGAAGTTGATTTTACGTGATGTTTTATGTCCAGGAAACGTGCGTAAACTTTCCTTTGTAGACATTTATGAGTTTGTCAGTAAATCAGCTTGTACATCTGCTCTGGGATCAGTTCCTACCTGGCGCTGTCCCCTCAGCTCTGCATGCTGTGTACTGCTGAACTTCATCCTGCCTCTAACACAAATACATACATACAGCATATGGTTCACTTAAAACTGAATTCAAATTCAGAAGTTGATTTTTCTTTACATTTTGCATTAGCTCTCATTAAACATAATGACAGAGCAGAGAACAAATTTACATTATTATAAAGCTAGAGACTTTCAGCTAAGATATCAAGTTGAAAAAATATAGAAGCAAGATTAAACATATAGATATTATATACAAACTGTATTATGAGGAGCATGAATTAACGTACTGGTTAATGACAGGATATTATGTACATGTGATGTGTTATATGTTATTAGGCACTGTATACTGTAATATAGAGATGTATTTGTACAGCAAGATAATTTGGTGTCACAGTGTTGTTTAAATCATATTTATATATCCTATGCCAATTTTAATAGACACTACAATTTCAGCTAGTAGCAAAAATATCAAATACAATAAAAAAAAAAAAAGTACTTTGATGATCTGAGAAATCCAAAATAGTTTGGAATAAGCATCAGCTCCTCAAAGGAGGAACCAATTGATTACAAGGAGACCTAGACTCTTTGGAAGGAGAAAGGGCCCCCTGTTGTTTCAAACCAACTCCTCTAACTTCCCAAAGTGCAGGGGCCCAGTGGTGCAGGCTGTGTGGAGAGTGTGCGCCTCCAGTAAAAGGCTGTAGAGGGGTTGGGTGGTGAGGAAGGGCTTGTAGGATACATTAAATCAGCCTGATTAGGAGTTTAGGCGAGGGCAAGGCTCAGGTCTGGCTGAAAGGCTGCTGGGCAGCCCTTGAGTGATACTATTCACATCCTAGGAGAAAGGTCAGTGTCAGAGAAGTTCACAGGCCCCATCTCCATTCTTATGCTAAGGGTTCATACACATAGGCTCATTCAGTGACTGGAAAGGCATAAACAGCTCCTACCGACTTTCCCTCCAAAATGTTTGGATCCCTCAACTTGAGCTGTGAGGTCCTGCATCTGTTTTTCTTCTCTCACAGCTTCTGAAATGGAAATTGGTTTTGATGTGAGATTATCGATCGGAATGTATTCCATCAATGCAGCTTTACATCTATACTCTTGTAGCAAAGTCTAAATAATGTTAAAACATTTTTTCCAATAAACAACATTCATTTTTTTTTCAAGACTCGGGCAACTCAGTCAGAGCTATAGCTGTTATATTGAAAGATTTTATTTTTGAATATATTCCTGTAAAAAGCTGGTATGAGCTGAAGCTACTATTGTTGCCCTAATATTTTGAATGTTGTACTTAGTATTTACACCGGGTCTCCAGCTGCACTGAAGCCTTAGTGCTGTCTCTCATTTGTAAGTCACTTTGGATTAACGTGTCTGCCAAATGAGTAAACGTAATGTAGTGTAATATTATCTGCTGTCCCAGTCACAATTTTTTTATAATTACCAGGTTTTATTAACTTCCTAAATATAGACTTCTTCGTGCATTTCCCTGTCCATCTCTGAGTCCAGTGGTCACTGGGGAATAGTAGGAAATAGCCACTTAATTAGCGGCCCTTGACCTTTGGCTCTGGCTCAGACGGCTCCTGACCTCGGCAGCTCTCCAGCCTGTTTATTGTCCTCTGGGGGACTGTCCAAATCATGACCCCTGATCCCTGATGACCTGTAGGGACTGCACCAACAGGTCTCTGACCAGCTGCCCCACCTCACAAGACACTCATCAAAAAGCAATATTTAACTAAAGTGACTTATTCAAGCAATTAGCTCTGCAGAAGCATGATAGGATACTGAGGCTGTTGTGATTATTCCTGGAGCGCTCTTACATTCATTTGCAGAAAGAAACATAAAGCACACATTTTCAGAGTATATAGGGTAAACATGAAACATTTTTTAATGATGAAAATCACGCCAGTGTAACAGTTTTTACAAAATGATTTGAACATTTGGGCTTTCGTTCCACCCAGGCTCTACAGAGGCTGATTTCACTAATTGGTTTCCATTCATCCAGAGAGGGGAACTAATCACCAAAATCAGCCTCTGTAGTGTTTGGATGGATTGAAAACATGCTGACTCCTGAATGGGCCTCCATGAGTGAGATCTCCACTGCTACATGACTTTAGATTTAAGTGGATGAAAAAAAATAGTTGCTTTGCATGCTGGTCACACTTAAGCGACTTATTTAATTGCATTGCCACTTTTGTCTGTCCTTTATTTTGAACCATGATTTTTCTTTTTTAGATGCTCCATTCAGTATATAGTATGGCAGATGTTCATGAGGTAAATTGGATTCACTGTCTCTTTTTCTTTTTTTAAGTGCTCTATCTATCTATCTATCTATCTAGAGAGAGAGAGATTTTATAAACCATGATGTTTTAACCATTTTATGTCTTAATTATTAGCATTGTTTTATTGCTTTAAATATATATTGAATATCTTAAACATAATAAATCAACGACTTAAACAGAAAACACAGGGCTTTAATTTTTTACAATATTTTCCTGTCTACCCTACGTACAGTGATAAAACGCTGGACTCACTCCTAACTGATGTACATGTCTGTGTTTTCCCTGTTTTCACATAAAGAGATGGAAATAATCCCCTGTTGACCCTGCATGTGTCCATCTGTTGTTTGACTCCGGACACAGATCAGTTGGACACTGATTGAGGTCCGACTGACACCAGGACAGCCTGTAATCCCAAAACCTGATTAATTGTCAAAACTAGGCCCTGATGCAGAGTAATAAAACTGGATTTCAAGTAAACAACATACTGAAATATAATCTTTTATCCAGATTTAAAAAATAAAAAAAATATTCCATTACAGGCCTTTGCTTTTTCTTTTCACTAAGCACAGCAGAAAATCTGCACAGTGTAATTGTAAAATTAAAAGTGAAATATCCGTTTACATTTCCCCGATAAATAAAATATGAAGGCAACGAACAAAACCTTATTATATATTTTAATAGTGAGCAGGGTCATTCTGTCCATAGAGTTTTGTGGCTGATGAACTTTTTCTTTCCCACACTGATTCAACGCACGTCCCTCTGTCTGGTCCTCCTAATTAAAACTTAATGTGGGGTCATTCCAACATTTTTCACACAATCCACACACACATGTACACACACACGAAAGCGCGCACACACACGCATGGACACACATTAATTTATGATTCTAAAAAAATGAAAAGAGAAAAGGTCCTGCAGACTGACTTCTAGACATTTTGGCACTTCTCTATTTTCAAGTCACTTTTAATTTTTTTAACGTTGAAAACAAAAGGTAAAAATGTATAAAAATATTTGATATATAAAATATGTTGTTTCCATGTCTAATTGTCCATGTCTAATCACCAAAATAAAACACCCCATTGCTCAAAAACAACACTACAACACACAGATGATATTTTCATAATTTTTATTTCAAAGACATGTCACTGACATTAGTAAATTTAAAACAATATACTTAAATGCATTCATATCATATTAATGAATATTTTCTTTTATACAAATGAGAAAAAAATAATTAATTCAATAATTAAAACATGCATGAAAACAGATATAAAGCACTGAGTGTGAAATAAGTGGGAACACTTAAGGCTTTTTTATTTGCAGTTTTTAAAAGAATCTAATTACATAAATGTGTCTCATTATATAAACGTGTCTCATGTGTCATCGTTAATACAGTGTCTTAATTCCAAGGATAACAGACATCTTAAGTTATACATTTCAGATTTACACCACATAGATCTCTTCTTGCAGCATTTAGTTGACTGATAATCTCTAGAGTTCATGCTCTGGTGAGTCTCAACAATCTGATGACAGCCTTTCGCTGAGTTTGGTCCACAATCTCCTCATGCCAAAGCAGTTTCCTGCAGAGTGCAGAGAGTCTCACAGATCCTGTCCCGTCCTGAGGAAAAATGATGGTGGGAATCATTAGCATGAGAATCAAACTCTTCCACCCTGCATGGAAAGTAATAATATTTCACATTTTTGGGCAGAAAGAAAGAGAGAAAAAAAGAAACTTTCTCTAGCATTAGACATTAAAAGTAAATTAGTTTTGTCAAGAACTTAATAATAATTAAAAGCTGTGTTTTTAACACTTGCAAAGTGCTGAGCAGTCGATAAAAACAGCAAACACTTGCCATTAAACAGAGATTAAAACAAAAACCAAAGGACCACAGGGTAAAAGAAACACATAAAAAGGGGAAATGAGATCCCTATATAAAAGTATTGCCATATAAAAGCGACTCTGTGGAGATATGTTTATAGAACAACAATGTAAAAGGCAATGATGATTCTGCAGACCAAAGCTCTTTGGTCATTTCAAATGTTGATGAGTGTGTTTTGACAACACTGAATTTGCAGTTATGTGTGATTTTTAGTTTTGTACACCAGAAAGTGTAGACACTGTTTAAGAAAAACAAACTTCCTTTTCATGCCCTGTAAGAATAGGCCCCTGTGCTCTGCATGTTGTTCTTCTCTCCCATTTTCAGGCTGTATGCATGGAGGGATCTTAAGGCTTTTATCCCCACAGGGAACCAGCCCAAACTCTTTCTCTGTCAATTTTCACCCACTCCCCAATTCAGACAAACCCTTTCTCCCACCAACCCCACAATGAAGGATTTGTCCTCATTCTCTTTGTCCACCTCTGATATCTTTTTTTGACTGCTCCCTCTCTGCAGACGGCATGCAGCGTATGCAAATACACACTCTTTTATTCGTGAGACCCCTCCCCTGAATGAATGCAACCTTAAATGAGGCCACACTTTCACACATTTACAGAGGGTGCATGGAAACACGCACATATTACAATCAGTGGATTTGCATGCCCACTCTGACATGCAGTCACTCAAACACTGAACGCTGACCATTTTAAAAATGAGCCGGTACAGAAATATACTGATGTCAGAGCTCAATATGTCCATATGTCTTTACAGCTCATTTATCCAAACAGCTTGATAACAGAAAAGATAAAAACAACAATAGTGTAGAAGCTTACGTGAGGCTAAATTTACCACTAAGTCTTTATGAGCACAGATATATCAAATATATAGAAACTGCTAGTTTTTTTTTTTTTCTTTTTTTGTCTCCCTGAGGAAGAAATCCTTTGTAACTAAACTGAGATTGAAGGCAATGTCAATTTTATGTCTCAGTGCTCTCTATATGATGATTTTAAGCAAAATGTCCTTTATTTCTGCTGACTTCTGATTGAAAGGACACGAGACTTGATTTGTGGAACTTGGGAAGGGAGACAAAGCCTTTTGTTTGCAATGCTCGCAAAGAAGTTGTGTTCTTTTCTGACAAGTGCTGTTTCATAACAGTGATGCTATGTTTAATGTCTTATAAGCCCATAAGGCCACAACGCACATACAACGATGATGTGTAGGAAGAGGCCGAAAAAGGAGACAGACTGCACCGAGGAAGAGGTGTAGACTGTGTAACTCCAAAGTTCAGAACAATTACAACGGTGTCTGATGAACATAAAGCGGCTAACATTCCCAAGCTGGCCCGTGCCATCTGTGAGTATGTGTGAATAGGTTGGAGTTACTGTGTGAGTGTGTGTGTGGTGGTGGTGGTGGTGGTGGGGGGGGGGTGACGTCTGCTGGACAGCTCTGACAGTTTGGCCTTTTCAGTCATACATTACTGAGTCGACTGGCCTCTTTCCCATAGCAACCCAAACAGAGGTCAAAGGCTATGTACCCCCCCATCCACTCATCCACTCACCACCACCACCACATCCTTCCCTTGTACTCCAGGGTGGCCACAGACTCTCTTAACTCCTTGACCAGTCGCAGACAGAGTGACTGCACCCATGAACTTGAACTTGACTGAGTGATGGTGTCGTATATGCATCTGATGCCAGAATAGAGGCATAAGGATTAGAATATACAGTAATTAGGACCTGGGTTTTTTTCATGACCATCTCCTCCTTTACTCCCTTTTTCACCCTTTTCACTGAATTCATGTACTATACCATAGAATTAAATAACATCCACAAAAAAGAGGTCACACCAAGAATTCCCCCTAATTCTCCTCACCCTAGAACCTCATCTCCTCCTGATATGATTACAAAGGGCCACTGTATTAAAGGCTCAGTCACCTAATTCTCCTCTACTTTCATCGGGGCATGCAGGACCCCTACTCAGGGACACCACAGCCAACAGACGTAATCTGAAAAGCCTGGGATGTAGAAACTTCTCTCCATCTTCCCCTAAGATACTTAACATCGGGCTTTGTGCTAGATTAGTCTCGGCAAAAGTTGCATTAAAGAGCCCCGATGAGCCTCGCTTGACCCACATTGGACCTCATCCAAGACTATGGGCGGCCCGTGAGCTGGGCTTTATATATATATATATCACAGCCGAGCCGTTAAAACATTAATAGTGTCCACACATAGTGAGGAGAATCCAAAGAGGTAACCCAGGAGCTATATGGTATTAACATTTTATCGCTACTATGGCTACGCTACTGCACCCACACAGAATGGGAAGTGAGCGCCAGCTACTGTCACTTCATCATGTCACACATTATAATTTCCTTGCTCTGAAAATCCAACATAGCAAAAGCAATACATGGTTAATAATGAATAAAAGAGGAAAGTATGAGAAGAAAGAAAGGGAAAGGTAATCATCTCTATTCTGGTATTTTCTGGAGGGGATATACATTTTTCTGTCAAACTTTAAGTTATGTATAAGGAGGGACTGGAGTATGATGAATGAATACTTAAGTCACTGTGTCCCCTGTGTGTGAGGGGAGAGTCAGGGACGTTCAGATCCTAAATCCTCCTGACATAGTGTCAAAGTCACTGACCTCACCGTCCAGCCGTTCTGCTTTCAGACAATCTCGATCGAAAAGTGTCTTTGTTTCAGAGCAGATTAAAACCAGACTCTTGAGCAGTTTCACCACATATCGAAATCAAGATGAGCTCCCCTTGACAGTGTATTTCAATTCCGTATCTACTCCCACTTGCTCATTTAATTACACAGAATTACAGATCTCAGTAATTATTAGAGGCATAAATATTCTGCGTGCATTAGCGCATGTATGCGTGTCGCTCTTTTTTATATCCTCCAAATACCAGCAAAAGTGATTGCTCTTCTAACAGGCGTTGTAAGGATGAAAACATTTTCCTGACAAATTTGCTTCAGTCACCGCCTCTTTTTGACCACGCTGTCTCTGTCGACTGCTGCAGCTCTCACATACCGTTTCAGACCGACCCCCCCCCCCCCTTACTCTTTTCAAACACACACAAAAATACATATACACACACACACACACACAGTCCTCCATACCCAGCTCCTCGTGGCTGCAAATTGCTTTAGCATGGGCACTGCACAAGCTAACACAAGCTAACTTCATCAGCAAATGCAGAGGTAACACTGGTGGCTCAAATATGGCTTCTCATGTGCTACACCTGCGTCTCTTGCCTCCTTTACATATGTGTATACATTTGTCTCCATTGTCTTTAACCCTTTCTTGATAAGCCAATCCTTAGCTTTACTTTTTGAAAGCATCAATTTCATAGTTCCCCCATTGCTCTTCTTTAAGTCTAGCCATGGAGATCTGCAACAGAGATGTAGCATGGAGCGAGCTACAGTATCTCCATGATTAATTTCTTGCCTTCACCTTGCTTTCTCTCTTCTGTCAAATCTGCCCGAAGCTATGCGCTGTATATCACAGATGAGCAGCACAAATGCAATTATAAAGACAGCTCTGAGTCTTTTATATGAATAAAGAGAGGGAATAATCTTTTGACATGTGGGGCTGCACATGCCTTACATATCTTGTGGAGGCGCACGTACAGTATAAAGCTCATTAATAATCATTATCCACGGGTTACATCATTCAGCTTGTTAGGCACACCCATCGCCTTAGCTGAGTCATTCGCAGTGATACGCCGTGCCACCAAATGTCTTGTGAGTTTTTCGTAATAACTGTCTCTTGATACAACCTGAGAGCAATACAAATGTATAGACTCTGTTTGCATGAAGGACACATTGCATCCAGCTGGTAAACTGAGCAAATATAAAGGAGTGCACTGCTGATGACAGGGACACTGCAAAGGTTTAAATCCAAAATAAAATCAGGCTCTCAGTGCAAAAAAAGGTAAAAATGCATCTTTAGGATGTTGAAATGGCATCGCATTACACCTCTGATACAATGCAATGGCAAACCGTGATCTGCTGTGTGGCAGGGTATAGGCCTGAATGCATGCTTCTATATGCATATCATGAATGCATCTCTAATGCCAGTTAAAGCCTTCTCATTTAGCAGAAAAAAACAGCATCTCCATGCCTTTCAGACATGCAGAGGAGGCTGAATAGACTAATGAACAGTCAGGTGGCACTCCAGGGCCTGGACTTACACCCCCCATCACACACATATCAAACACACATACACTTGCACACACATTAAAACTCAGCAGCTCGCCGACCCCGGCGATCCGCACGACAGTCTAATGTCTCAGGCATCTGCTCATGTCTAGTCTGGAGGGTCTTTCCCACCCTACCCCCCAGCCCAGGCCCGCCGCAGCACCAGCTCCCACAATGGTGGGAAAGCGGGCTTTTTCAGAGGTGGGGTGTGTGTGTACTTGGGTGGGTGGGTGGTGGGGTGGTGGGGGGGTTGACGACTAAACAGCTATTGAGGGGGTGGGAATGGGGGGGTGGAGTGAGAGAGAGGGGCTGAATGATAATGTGAAAATGCATGGCGCTGTTCATTAACACACAAGCGCTGCAGCTGCACACGTTGGCCCTGGACACACATGCTCACGTGTCTCTCTTTTCTGCTTCAGGTTGCTGCCAGAGACACCAGGGGTACAGGGCAGCTCGATGCCATGATAAGGCGGATACTCAGGATATGTGTGTGTGTGTGTGTGTGTGTGTGTGTGTGTGTGTGTGTGTGAGGTTACAGGGATGGAGCCGGTAAAGATTTGGAGCCGTGATATTTAGCGGTCTCTGTTTGCCCTTGTCAGAGTTTGGCAGAATTTGACAATTTTACGTCAGTGAAGTCGGACATATTCTAATCATTCGTGCAGCTGGTACCAGCACAGTTACACAGTTACATTGCAGAGAGTTGTAATCAATATCAAATTGCTGAGACCAAATGTCTAAAAAGATGAGATCCAACATGAAATCAATGTGTGCAGTAATGTAGCTTTAACAATTGTAAATTCACTTACTGTGGCACCTCTGAGCCACAGACACAAAGACAGGTATGTATACACACATGTGACTGTAGCTTGTATTCTGATGTGAACAAAGAAATGTTAAACACTGGTGAAAAAAATGCCAAATGTGACACTTCAAATGTTCTGTTCATCATTATTATGTAAATCTTCTCTAAAGTAAAAACGGCTAATATTTGATGCTGATATTATTACACATAAAGACCTGCTTTGTAAGGTGAAATATCTTTTGTTTCTACAGTAAATTAAATCTAAGATCGTATTGGTTCTACTTTTAAAAACAATAATGTTAATTCCCAAATGGGGACTTATCCGAGTATTCCCAATCAGCTCCCAGCAAAATTCACCTTAAGGGATCGGCTCATTAACATCCCTAAGATACTGTACAAAATATCATAATGTGAATTTCATAATAAAAGCAGTTTTGCATGAATTAATCTACAAGGTTAGTCAGGTGGAAATGCGACGAACACCACTGCCTGGTGTTCATCAGGGAGTAAAGAAGCACCATGACAAGAGAGGATGGCAGGTTTCCCTCAACCAGTGCCAGCTCATTAATTTTGTTTGTGGCCCAGCCCCCCCCCCCCCCCCCCCAACCCATCCTCCCACCAACCACCACCCAACCTTCCTCACCCACCAACCCCCTCACATCACCCCTTAACTGCTAATTAGCAGGAGCAGAAGATAGAGAAAAGGGAGAGGCCATGTGTGACTGGGGAGGAAATGGGAAACTCTTCTTCTTTCCTTCATCCTTCCTCCTGTTCCCTTCCCCCCCAATCACACACACACACACACACACAATCACCTACACATACACACACTCCCCCACCTCCTGCCCATTACCACTGGTGCCCAACAGAAAACCATGATGCAGCTCACCTCGTATGCCAGCCCTGCCATTTTAGGTGTCGCAGCAACATCTCCCAAGATGGCTCCTCTGAGCGCGCCCATACTCCAAGGATCCGGCAGGGTCTTTGTCCGCCTCTTGGCACGGGCAAAGTGTCCCCCGTTGGCAGTACAGATGGCATTAGAAGCTGTGGGGTATAAAGGGTGAGGGGGAGAAGGAGGAGGAGGAGGTGGCAATTCCGGACTGACCGCATTTCCCCCTCTCTCTCTTCGTTCGCTTTTTATGATGGTTCTACCCTCTTGTCAGGAACACTCGATCATTTAGTGTTGTTAATCGAAAACCTGTAACAAGAAAGGACAAAAGAGAGAAAACAGGGGAAAAAAACATGAAAAGCACATTTTGCACTTTTGGTTATCATTATAGTTTGGCACAGCACAACCTTATGGTTATGGGTTCTTAATTAAATAATTGATTCAGTTGTTAAAAATCTGCCAGTTATCGAAACTAAATCTTGGCGAGCTGTACTCATTCAAAGGCACCCCCCCTTGTTTTCTCCGTGTAAGCGCATGTGTATTTTTACTACAATAAAAGCGAGACAAATCATTATAGAGTATCCAGGTTGAAACAAGGATGCCTTGGACCATCCCATAAGAAAGGCCTCAAGCACACCATGTTTACATGCTTCCTATAACAAGGAAAACTCAGGAAAAAACTTGGGCCTTGGCCTTTTCACATCCAATATCTCACTGTGAAACGAAGCAATTAGCCTGGTTTTACAGCAAGCTCTACTGCAATAGGTAGTTAATAGAGTGAATGAAAACTCATCTCACTTTGGTGCTCTTTAGGCTTTAGTGGCATTCTCTGGGCTGAGTATATGCAGCGCACAACAGTGAAGTACCAGGTTGAAAGGTTCAGCTCCTGTCTGCAGGATGGCCCCGGCCTTCTCATTGAGGCAAGACACAATGTTTCCCAAAAGCTCCCAAGACCCGGTACAGCTTTAAATACAAATGCCAAGTGTTTTTTTTAACCCTGTGTGTAGGGTGCTACACCACTCAATAGCATTATTAGCAGTCCTGGGGACTCCAGTGTCTGGAAAAAGTGTTAGCTTCCCTTTTTTTTAATCTATAAACAAAGGTTTGCAAGAGAAATCTAAAATCTGTTTTATTTTTTCAATAAATGTAAAATACTCTTCCAAACGAAAAAAGGAAATTAATTCCACTGTGGGCTGTAAAAAGCAAAAGATAAATCAACAGTATCTGCTTGAGTTTTGACTGGCTGGCAGGGCAACATGCCAGTCTGTCCCAAAGCAGGTACCTCCAGGGATCCTTGAAAGACATCCTGCCTCACTGTCAAGGCTTACTGGAACACTATAACAGATTGGAGCTATCATTAATGTTTTCCACTGCGACAAGTCAAAATGTCTGCTGTGAAAAAGGCCTATTGCAGCCTACCCAATACTACCTCCCTGCCGGCATTATTAGATTTTTTTTCCTTACAATAATGACAAAATCCTTCTCAGATGATGTTTTTAAATCTCAGGTTTCATGCATTTCCATGTGGGAGCCCTTGAAATAGAGAAAGTGTGGGAGTTCTTGTTTTGGACAATACTATTTTCCTCCACCCACTGGGCGACCTGTTTAACATTCAGCACCATGTCGCAGAGGACCTGAATGGACAGCAACCCTAACCACCCAAAAACAGGGCCAGTTACTGACTGTGGACACTTAGGCAGTTCATACAGCTCATACACCGAATCCTCAAAATAAACAGAAGTGAGATTAAACAAACACAACAAATATATCTGGGTCTATCTATACTCTGTAACACACTGATAAATGAGAAGTTGGCTGAGCTTTGCACCCATGGAGTGAAAAAAAAATTCTCTGAGAGCCATTTTTATTTCCTTTAAAAAGATCCTGTTATCACATGACTGCATATCAGATGATGGCGATGAATGCAATTAATAGAAAAACATCTTTTTCTACAAAGAAAAAAGCTTTGCAAACTATTGAAATGCTTATAAATCTGCCCTATGCTTATTATATGAGGGAAAAACTCTTAAAGCTGTTATATCACACAACATATTTTTTTTTCCTACGTTTTGTGCAAGCCATGTGAGATTATTTGTGTGCTGGTTTTCTTATCAAACTTTAGGGAAACCAGAAAGCAAAACTGTTCCCTTACCTTTTTTTGAGGTGAAAGTCAAAAACCACAGCCTCGGTGAATTTAAAGCATGAGGAGCCCCCTCTGCGGAAGTGCAACGTTACGGAAGTCATTTCTACTTTCGGTTATCTAGCTTTATGACAGGTATTTAACACTCATACAGCTAGATAACCAAAGACAAAAACAGACCTCCTCTCACTCTCCTGCCGGCGTGGTACTGGTCTGATCTGGAAAGAGGTGAAGACACATGAGCAGGCCTATGATATTTAAAAAAAAAACAACAAAAAAACAAAAAAAAAAAACAGCATCATCTCTTAATTGCAGCCAAAAAATCAGGAGATATGAATAAAATGTGTTACATTTATTAGGAGTCAGGCTACCACATATTGCGTTGGTTAGAGAAGCCACAAATAAAACATTCAGCCGTCAAATATTCATGTCGTGATGTAAGGTGTCTGTAAGGCCTATTCAGTGGTGACCCACTTCTAATTTAAATGTGATATTATTCCGTAGTTATACCTGGAAAGCCTACTTTAAACATATTACGACTGTCAGAAAAGAAAAATATTATTTTGCATTTATAGGTAAATGTGTGTGGGGAGGGGCCTAGCTTAGATTAGCACCTCTTGTAATTAATACCAGACTGTATTTCCACACGAAAATTTTTTTATTTTTTTATTTTTTAAATAACATAATTTACAAAGCAGAACGCTTGTCTTTATTAGCTCCGGAGGCACTTTAAACATCTGAAACTTTAAAGTAGCAAATGTGGAATATCTGATAGGCCAGTCACACTGCACTCGTTAAGCTGCATTCAATAACATCCACCTGCTTATTAGTTCAGACACTTCTGCGGACCATTTGTAGGACGTGCCTGTGTTCTGCAGCGCTATCCCGTAGCACCACCCCTCCCCTGCACACTATGCGTTTGTTATTTAGGGCAACATTAAAACTAAATGCAAGCCTGCTGTGTGATTTTACACAATTACAGATACCTTAATAGTCATAATGAATGACTGGTGGTATCTGACAATGGTAAAAATAAATAAATAAATAATAATAAAGCATATTTGTTAAATGAGTAAGATACATACTTAAAGCCTAGCTGCATATATAAGTTGGTATAATATCAAGAAGCTAAATTTCCATTTACAGCCTATTTTCTGACTGGATGACCATAAAACGTCAGTGTGGCCAAAGTAGAGCGGCATGAAAACATGACCATGACCGTGAACCTGACACGGCCTTAAGGTAAAGAACTGGCTCGTTAATGCAGCAGGTTCAATGATGGTCGAGATCAACAGCTGACTCTTTTCTTTTCTTTTTTTTTTTTTAATCAACTAAATCTAAATTAAGCTGGGTTTTAAGATGCTTTAATTTGTTCTTGGCTCTTTAGTGCTCCTGGGGGCAAAGAATCCCTACTTTTAATGAGAGTTGTGATTGGCCTACTTCTTTTAAAACTGGACTATTTCACATCACAAGGATTATCCGCATAGGCTATTACAGAAACCAATTTGTTCATATTCATAATATTAGGCCGAGGTGCGTGGTTTAATATTCTGGCACTTTATAGAACAAGGGTTTTTGTCTGTTTAGGGACCAAACACCTTTCCCCTCATTTCAAATTAAACGCAAGGGCGTTTCTGACGATTAATAATACGTCCCCCGGCATGAAAAACAGACTAAAAGGAAACCTGAACATGCATCTTCTGGGTCTTATAATTCTCTGCATAAGACACATGGACATGGCATGAGAAGAGGTTCAAAGCAGGTAAAAATGCAATGCTGTCGGTGCACATCCTCCCTGTTCCCAGACGTGTTTCTTACCTGTTTCGGATTCGAGGCAGACTCTGGAGGCGAGTGTCCTCCAACTTCAGCTCCTGGTGAATTTTCCATTTTTCTGCGTTTACATCGGGCCCTTGTAGAGAGTCAGCGCCGCAGCTCGAAGATGAGTCCAGCCTCATCCTTGGTCCTCCAGCTTCTGCCTCTCCTCCAGCCTGCGCGCTTCCTCCACTGTCACACAACTCGCTCCCGCACTGACGTCATACCAGGACAGGGCGGCGCATTGACCAATCACAGAGTCCGCCGGCCCCAAAGACTGTCCGCGCTGTGCAGACGTCTCACTCCGAATTATTTTCTCTGGCTTTTCGTTGATGTCTTCACTTCTAGCTACAACTACTACTACCACTACTACCAACATACAACTACTACAGATAATAATAATAATAATAACAACAATATTAATAATAATAATAATCATCATCATCATCATCATCATTTAGTGACTGTTGTGGAGCTTTTGATGGATTTTTTTTATGGATGACTCTTATCCATGTTGGCTCAAGTGGTGAGACTGATCCTAACCCTTGACCTTGGATGCAGCAGCCTAGTTGACAAAACAATATTATCTCAATAGTTTGCCCTCTGATCATTTCACATGATCTTTATCGGTAGGTTAAGTAATGTTTCTTCATTGTATGCATATTAATGTGCTGTGCATTTATCATCTCTTTTAAATAGACTTGAGCATTAGTCAGGTCACATTGTGATGTAGTCTACTATTTTCAAGGAAGGCTGGTTGCATCTGAACTTCTCTCTGAATTTAGCTCTGAATTTTCTCAGAACATCATTCCCACATATCTCCTGACTTACAGTAACAAGGGTACAGTCCCTGTCTTGCTCCACTGCCATGTGATGTACGTGGTTAAAGCTCGAACAGGTCGACCTTTTGGCACAGCAATCAGAAATGTGTAAAATCCAAGATTTGCAACACTCATAGCAGCACTGGCACTGTGGTTCAAACCTACATAAAGCACCTCTGGTGACTATAGTCTATATCTGTATTATTATTTTATTTTATCACTGGAGGTTACAAGGTACGTTATACCAGTGGGCTGTTGTAGGTTTGGACAAGAACTGCACAAGTGCACTTCCCGCCCTACTCTGTTCACAGGGTTTCACAGACTGGAAGAAGGTGTGAGCATTCTTGACATATAAAGGATCTCTGAGGTCTGAGGCGAGTGCTGGCCATGAGATCAAGAGCCACGGCCAAGAGTAGCATGAGCAGTTTCCTGCAAAATCTTTACAGTCAGAAGAAAATGCTTATATGTGGTGAACTATTCTGGGACCAAAAACCAAGATGCATCTTTTATCCATATTTACAGGGCATTAGACAGAATGGAGGACACAATACTGAAATTATGAATAGTATAGGTTAAGCTTCTCGTCGTCATTTAATTTCAATTAAACGAACAGAGCCCCCAGTGTCCAGTGATTTAAACAAACATTTATAAAGTATAAAACCTTTATGAAAAAGCCCAAACTGAATGGCTGTTTGCAGAAGGCTCCAAATCTATTTTAATGAATATTTATTCTTGTAATGAATGGTTTGACCTATGCATAGATTTAACGGAAATGTTTCTGGAGGTATTCACATTATACTGGCTCAACATGGCCAGTCTAAATTATCAAGTCCCCCCCAAATTATATTTGGAATCACAGAGGAAGGAAAAATAGCCTGTGTTTGAGTTGGACTGTATAGCCTGTGGTTCACAAATATATAGTCATCAGTTTCTCATGGAAGAAAATTTCATACCAAATGAATGATAATGCAAAATGTTTTAAACTAACTGGTATCTGTATGATTTTAAGTTATGTTTCAATAAATCTGACTGAATAAACACTTTTTTACTTTTCAAGGCGAACATGATTTCCATTCTTTGTGTGGTTTGTGTTCTGTTGCTCATTTACCCTCCACATGGTCCACAGGAGCACCAGAAATCTGCCTGCCACAACATATGGGACTAGTGCAGATCACAACTACCTAGATTTTCATCAAACTTTTAAATACCATCTATTTGTTCACGTGCTGTAACCTGAGGTGCCATCAGGTGCCATTTTCTCTTGAAACTTTTGGAGGTGCAGTGGAACAATTTCAAACAGTGGAGACACCATTTTGATTTTTGAGTAGCTCCTTTTTCTTCTTTCACCGAGGTCAGTTTTCTGAAGGGGTACTAATAGGCTTACTAATTTAGGGCTCCTTACATCAGATTTATCTCGGTGTTTTCCCTCATGGGTCATACATGGAGCCCTTGCCACAAAGACGTTTACCGAAACCAAGACAAAGAACATGTACAAATCTAGATTATATGAGCTGTTTAAAAACTAAATGCTTTTTACTTCTGCAAATATATGATATTCAATCAACACTGACAACAACTCACTGAGTAGGAAAAACTGTAGAATGCACTTGTGTTTTATTGAAATAATAGCCAGAGCGATCCATGGGCACCATGTGAACAGGCAGCAGCATTGAAACAAAGGCATGCAAAAGGCACACAGCCATTCAAGTAAGATGCAGTCTGTGGGAACTCTGGAGATGAGGCAGCTCTCTGTATCTCTTTCACGCACACACAAACACACACAAGCACAGTAGAGTAGCTGTATAGGTAGAGGAGGTAATCTTCATAGTATTCCAAAGATGATGTCTGGCTAAAAGAGGAGAAATTATAAGTGAGCTCATGTTTAATGGACATTGACATGTTAACAGGACGTCTGTAGCCTACATGCTGAATGCTGCAGTCAGTCACTCACACGCTGCAGGAGGTGCTGTCCCGTAAAAGAGCGGGAGTCTGCAGGCTGGCCGTCTTGTCCCACTGCCTTGCAGCGTAGGTAACCATAGAGGTTAGCCACTTGGAGGGAAATACTAGCTACCACAAGAGACTGGGGGAGACAGACAAGCAGATGCATTTGAGATATATATATATATATATATATATATATTATGTGATGTGTATGCAGAGCATGCACACAAGCAGCATGTGTCTCACCAGCCATTTGATCTTTAGGGAGAACAGGGAGGTGAAGAAGAAGAATGTCCAAATGAGAGGACAGATGATTAGACCCAGCCAAAATATCCTCGCCTCTGCCTCTGTCCCAGTGTTAGTGCCCTGGGAGGTCTGCATGCATGCACACACACACACACACACACACACACACACACACACACACACACACACACACACACACACACACCATGTTTAATATCCCAAAAATGCTCTCCCATATTCAAAATGGCACGACAATAACACTGTCTCACATTTTTGGCCTCAAACACCCAAAGGCTTCTTCCATCCTCGTCAATCTGATTCCACCAGCGCAGCCCCACCAACAGTCTGCCGGTCACATTCTGAAACAACACAGGATAACTATGCGTGAGTAATAGAAAACAGTGAAGAGAAAGAAAGTGATTAAAGAGGGCAAAAAAGGAGCAAAACATAATAAGGAGAATTGGCAGCTGACATGGTTGACCTCTCACCTTGACAGACCAAAAGTCAAAGGAAAGCAGAGTGATGATCAGGACAAAACATGATGCAAAGTTCTTGCTGATCCAGTCACAGAGCAAATAGGCGACAATGGCAACCACTCTGAAGAACAGGTGGAAGAAGGAGGCGAGGGGGTGTCTGCAATCAAAAATGATCAATGAAATGAAATCAAATTATTTATAATAAGATGTAAATCATCTCCAAACTGACCGATATCTCTACTGATTTTGTATTGATACTAAAAAAGACTGCACAAGACAAATGAGTGTATATCATCATAACTATCTCCTGCAGTGCACCTTATAACTGCGCTTCTCCGCGCCCTCTCCTGCTCGTCAGCAGCAAAGTCCAGCTCAACATCCTCCGTGTCATCCGCCATCGTCTGACAAGAACACAACACAACACAGGAAAAATCATCCCACACCATTTTAGATAATACAGCACAGACAAACGCAATATAAGTGCAATAACAGATAATAAACAAGATCTCAATTCGTGTCACAATTGTAGATGTGTAAGGCTAAGCGAGGTACCATTTGGGAGAATGCGCTGCTCTACTGTAGGGCTGGAGCCAGGTGTTGCAGTGAAATGAGACCGACACCGACACTGCCTCCGCAGCCACAGTCACTGCCCTTACACCCACATCAGCACGCCGGGGTTAAAATGAGCTACTCCAAGGCACAGACGGTTCCCCTCATGTACCACTACAGTGCAACCCTTTTTTCACACAGAAGTAAAGACAGTCACGACGATATCGGATTTGCATTTTGCTGAAGGGAACAATTATATCTGTGGAGAAATAAAAGCAGGGGGGATTCAAAAGGAGCGACCGCGGCAGGACTCGAACCTGCAATCTTCTGATCCGAAGTCAGACGCCTTATCCATTAGGCCACGCGGCCGTCGATGTACAGAGTAAGGTCTAAAACATCCTTTTTATATTATCTAACGATCATTTGTTGCTCCAATATGTGTACTATCTATACCGGGTGCTGCGGATAATCCAAGTTTGACCATGGGGGGGGGGGGCACAAAACGGCAATTTGTCCTCCGTGGTATAAATCAAATCATTTGGTTGCAAGCCTACAAACGGGTGGAGTCATCCGGACCGCTAGGGGACGCCACCGCCTCGTCTTGCTTTGATTTTACAAGACTGTAGGTTAGCATGCTGCTGTAACGACCTCGTTTCAACGCAGCGATTTTTTTTTTTTACTGTAACGTTATACCTGATAACACATATCAGGTGAGGTGCCTTTATTTTACCTTTGGCGACCGTCAGAAACATAGAGAGCGGACAATTAAACGGCTAATATTTTAATTAGCTGCTCACAAGTTAGCAACAGCCCCCTTTGGTAAGCGAACTGTTAGTAAACATCATGGTAAACATACATTAGCAGGATGGTGGTATACTAATTAGACTAAGTAATGTAGATAGCTATGTTTCCAGCACTAATTTTTTAGTCTTTTCAAATGTTAATGTTGAAAGCTGGGTGATAACTTTTTGAGTGAACCATCACATCTTCTTAACTCAGCTACTCGCTCTCAGTGATGTAACCAAACTGTATATCAATATCTAAGGTAAAGTAGGTAGGGATGAGTGATGAAGATAACTTTAAAATAAGCTCACAAAATCTCCCATATATAATTTAATGAGACCAGGATAATTTAACGCATTGAACTGTATGACAACAGCAAAATTACAAATCATAAGATAAGATCAAAGGTTATTTTTTTATCTAGCTAGACATAGCTGTAGCTAATATCAGTTTGTGCCTCTCATGACATTACATGAGAGGTATAAGCTAGGCCTAACTAGGGATGTATAATGTCACAATGCTGATGTTGTATCATTGTCTTCCAGCTCGAGTGTGAAGTCCTCATGAGGTGATGCTGCATGTGTTGCGCTGTCCTCAGCAGAGGTCTCTCATCTCTCTACAATGGAGATGTCTACGCTCCCTGTACTCCACCAAGCCTCACTCCCTTCAGGGCGAGGACTCCACAGAGACCCGCCTGAATCCCCTCAACATTCAGATGCTGTCAAAGAGCCTCCATAAGCAGATCTTCCGAGGGCTGGAACCAGAATACAGAGGGGAAGATGTGGAGCGCAGCATCAGGCATTTGCAGAAACATGAGCTATGGGGGAAGGAAACTTCACTGTTGCCTGATGTAGAGATGAAGCTTCCCCAAATGTATGGCAAAAATATTGATGAGCACTTTCGAGTATTGGCTGAGAATCAGAGCCTTCCCTACCTTGATGCTGCCACCAAGCTGCATCAGGCTGAGCTCCCTCCGATGCCACAAGAATGGAGCTGGGAGGTTGGTTGGACATGCTATAGGCCCAACGGGGAGAGTCAGAAGGTGGATTTCCCAGATGAGTCGGCACTGGTATTTGATGTGGAGGTGTGCACAACGGAAGGACAGTGTCCCACCCTGGCTGTTGCTGTGTCTCCCACTAACTGGTGAGAAAGAAGAAGAATTGTAGTGATTGTGTAAAGTGGAAAAATGCACCTATTTGCATTTCATTATTTATTGGAAAGATCGATTAGCTTCATTATGGTGTTGCGTTCTGGGTCGAGTTGTTTTGTTTAATAGGCAGAGGATGGATTTCCAAGATCGCAAAAAACATGTTTTTATACATGAAAATTGGACATGAATGCAAAATGGGCAACAGTTAGATCTTTTTTCCGGTGTCTTTATCTCTCACTTGCTAGGTATTCCTGGTGCAGTAAGCGTTTGATTGAAGAGCGGTACTCCTGGTCAAACCAGTTGACCCTTGCTGACCTCATCCCACTTGAGACACCTATGAATTCTGCCTACCCTCCTAAGGGCCAGTGGAAGCACAGGCTTATAGTCGGCCATAATGTCAGTTTTGACCGATCTTACATTAAAGAACAATACTTACTAAAGGTAGGTTTTCAGAAGATGGTGATTTTTTTTTCATCCTTTCAACACATGGTTCTAGCATTCTGCCTTCTTCTTTCATGTTGGATCTTTTGGATTTTATTTTGGATCTTTGTTGTATGAGTCACATGTATGTAACTTTAATGACATAAAACTTGTGTATTGTACACCAAAGAAAACAATGTGTTTTATTTTCTAAAGGGTTCAAAGGCACGTTTCATGGATACCATGAGCCTTCATATGGCCATCTCAGGACTGACTGGGTTCCAGCGCACACTTTGGATGGCTAGTAAGCTGGGCAAGAGGAGGGGTCTTCAGGAGGTCCAGGAACACATTAAGAAAGCTGGACAGAAAAGGGAGGGCCGAATGGTTTGTCTCTTTTTCTCACCATAGTTTTCCTACAGCATACATTATGAGTGGTAGTGTTGCAGTTTTGACATCAGCAAAACTCAATGTGATCTGATGTTTTGGTGTGCAGATCGGCTCCTGGGACTGGGTGAACATCAGCAGCATTAATAACCTTGCTGATGTCCATGCATTGTACGTGGGAGGGCCGCCCCTGCAGAAAGAGGCCAGAGAGACCTTTGTGAAGGGCAGCATGATGGATGTCAGGAACAACTTCCAGGTCAGAGGTTCACCACAATCATGTTAGATTGTCAGTAATAATAAGCCCAATTTATGCATATTGAAAGGTCCTCTAAATGACTTGCAGTCATCATGAAGTACAAGTTGGCAAATAATTTTGCCTTTGCTGCCCTCTACAGGAGTTAATGCAGTATTGTGCCATGGATGTTCAGGCTACCCATCAAGTCTTCACAGAACAGTTGCCCCTCTTCATGGAGAGGTCAGTCAATCCCAACCCACAAACAGTTAGTTTTCCCACTAACTCATACATGTCGTGTTTCACTAGCCAGAAATAATTATTCATCACACAATAATTATTTGTTCACAATGCCACCTAACTTGACTGCCTCTTACAAGGTGTCCTCATCCAGTGACGCTCGCTGGGATGCTGGAGATGGGTGTTAGCTACCTTCCTGTCAATCAAAACTGGGGTCGGTACCTGGAAGACTCTCAGGACATTTACGAAGAGCTCCAGCGCGAGATGAAGAAGTCTCTGATGACTCTAGCAGACGATGCCTGTCAGCTGCTGCAGGATGACCAGTGAGAAGAACACCTATGCAACACTGTGTTTCTGAACGTAGTGAAGTACTAATTTTAATTTTTGCTGTAATTGTGTGATAAGGTAAAAAGGATGGTAGATGTACGCTTAACCTGTAGTTATATAAATCAAAGGGTGCTTTAAGGTATTTTGTATAAAACATCCACTGAGCAGCTTATGTTTATTTTTCCTTAAGATACAAAGAAGACCCCTGGCTGTGGGATCTTGAATGGGATGTGCAGGAATTCAAGCAGAAGAAAGTAGCAGTCAGCAAGAAGAAACAATT
Source organism: Trachinotus anak (assembly GCF_046630095.1). NCBI lineage: Eukaryota > Metazoa > Chordata > Actinopteri > Carangiformes > Carangidae > Trachinotus > Trachinotus anak. The sequence continues at coordinate 17,278,172 of NW_027273853.1, read as the reverse complement.
GAAAAAAGCAGTTGAAACACAAGTTGCTACTCCTCTTCCAGACTGGGAAGAAGGTAAAACCTCAGCCACTGGACCACATTTATAAAGCCAATGTTGTATCTCTTTTTACAACAATGCCAAAAGGTGTGAAAAATAACAGATGAAGGGATTTACTTGAGTTGTTGTGATATTAGATACAGGTCCACCATCGGAAGAGGAGATGGAAGGCCCTTGCTCCAGCAGGCTGGCTGTGGAGAAGCTGAAGGAAACAGTGAATCGACTTCCTAAAAGAAGGCAACATCTACCTGGACATCCGGGGTAAGAGTGCTCCCAAACACCACACAATCCATCCAATGTTTATTTACCGGTATATTATCTTTCAGTTTCCACCTCCATTTGCAACTGACAGTTTAAGTCAGTCCTTCTCCCCCTTACTGCATCATCAGGTGGTATCGTAAGCTGTGCGAGAAGATGTCTGAGGAGGACAGCTGGTCACCTGGAGCCAGTCTGATCAGTCTACAGATGAGACTGACGCCTAAGCTGATGGGTCTGACGTGGGATGGTTTCCCCCTGCATTACACAGAGAAACATGGGTGGGGCTATCTGGTACCTGGACGCAGTGACAACCTAAATTCTCAGGAGGAAAACTCCGGGCCTGTCTGCCCACACAGGTAGTTGATGCACTGCGTTTGACGTAAAAGCATTGTAGGGTGTTTCTCATCAAGACACGAGCTTAGCAGGGTAATCATAAATGGCTGGATATTTTTGTGAATGATTTAACCTCAGATTAAAAGCAGGATGTGTGTATTAAAGTGTTCTTGTAATTCACAGAGCTATTGAGAATGTTTACAGAGAGTATTGTGAGCAGAACAGCAAAGAGCAGCCAGAGTATCTGGACTCCACCCCTTCAGATGACCTCATGTTGACGGACAGCACCGTGTGGGCAAAGGTGCATACACTCATGAAATGTTAGAGACTAGTGGAAACTGCTTAACTCATGTGGAGAAGTTTTATGGCTGGTAGAGCTAGTAGCTAATGCAGCATGACTTTACATGGTGTAAATTCATCAAACTGATTTTTTTTTTAGAAATTGTTTAAAATTATGGTTAAAAAAGGAGAGGCTCAAACATTGAAATCCTCTGAAGTTTGCATTGCCTGGACCTGGTGTCAGCGCTATGTCTGACCATTGATCAGACCTATAGGCTGAGGAATGATCATGACAGAGTGGTGTTTCTTCTCATCTCAAGGTGGAAGAGTTAAGTTCCTTGGAAACTTTGACGGAGGAAAATGGAGTCAGAATGATGAAAAATGGGCAGAGGACAAAAAACACAGTGAGTGAATTGGTCTTTGTTATGTGCAGATGCTTAATGCCTTTGTGTCGTTGTCATGAACACTTTTAACAGTCCTGTACTGTATTGTTAAATTTCTTAATAGCAACTCATTTTATGTCCTTTTTAATATGGAACTCCACTGTCTGTGTTGTTTATTCAACATAGGCTGTTTTCATTTCTCTGTGATTTCTTGTATGACTTTGTATTCTGTATCAACAACAGTCCCAAGATCCACATCATGCACCAGAGAAGAGTCAGTGCCCTAACCACCATGGAAATGGGCCCTACAATGATGTGGATATCCCAGGGTGCTGGTTTTTCAAATTACCTCACAAGGTAAAGTGAAGTTTCAGTGTTTACCTAGAGTGCCCCTAGTATTGGCACACTGTCACTCCAAAGGGCTTTTTTCATCATATCACTGAATATTTGTGTTTCAGGATGGTAATCACAACAATGTTGGCAGTCCTTTTTCAAAGGACTTTCTGGCCAAGATGGAGGATGGTACTCTTAGGGCAGGACGGGGTGGAACCAATGCTACACGAGCTCTGGAGATCAACAAAATGATGTCCTTCTGGAGGAATGCCCATAAACGTATAAGGTAGCTGTCAGTTCCCACCATGAAGTTATTCATGTTTTTGGGTGATAACAGGTCAGCTTTGTTCAAGGTAAAGATGGTGAACACATGAATTTATTGCATCCCCTCACAGCTCTCAGATGGTGCTGTGGTTGCGAAAGGGAGAGCTTCCTCGTATTGTCATCAGGTTGGTCTGGTGTAACAATTTCTATCTTGTGTTTATTGATCTGTTTATATATAACATATACTGTATATGTTTATTTACAACAACCACCCTGTCTCCCAAAAGACACAAAGAGTTTGATGAGGAGGCTCAGTATGGTGCCATATTACCTCAGGTCATCACCGCTGGAACGGTAACACGTAGGGCTGTGGAGCCAACATGGCTGACTGCCAGTAACGCACGGGTAAGAGGCAGAGTTGACAAAAGAAAAACTGCCCATCATATCACTAAACTGTACAAATCCGTCAGCAGAGGAATTTTGTTTGTATTTTGTGTCCACAGCGGGACCGGGTAGGCAGTGAGTTGAAGGCGATGGTGCAGGTACCACCTGGGTACCACCTGGTTGGAGCAGATGTAGACTCTCAGGAGTTGTGGATTGCTGCTGTGCTTGGAGACACTCACTTTGCTGGCATGCACGGTGAGATTTGTCCCTTTCAAATCTTGTTCAGTTCTTACTTAAATTTAAAACACCGTATTATTAATGTGGTAGAAAGCAATACCATTTTTTAATGTCTGGACAAACAGCATCTGATGTTAACTGTGCTGATCTTACGTCTCTATGGGGTTCAGGTTCTACAGCATTTGGCTGGATGACCCTTCAGGGAAAGAAGAGCCAGGGCACTGACCTGCACAGCCGCACTGCTGATGCTGTGGGTATCAGCAGAGAACACGCAAAGGTGTTCAACTATGGACGCATCTATGGTGCAGGACAGCCCTTTGCCGAGAGGCTGTTGATGCAGTTCAACCACCGCCTCAGTCAGACAGGAGCTGCCAGAAAGGCCAGGCAGATGTATGCGTTGACAAAGGGTATCCGCAGGTACACTCAACAAGCGAAATAGTTGTGTGTTCAAGTAAAGATTTAATTTCTACTTAGCTAGGTTTTTCATTGTATGTGTAAATCTGACAGTGGAGCTCTAGCGCTGCTTGTTTGTGTTTATATTTTTTGTCAGATATGATCTATCAGAGGAAGGTGAGTGGCTGCTCAATGAACTGGGCATAGAGGCGGAGAGGGAGGAAAATGGAAGTATCTCCCTGCAGGAGTTGCGGAGGATCTCTAAACTGGCCTCAAAGTGGTGAGGGAACAAGCAAAACATTACATACACAGCAACTTGCCACAATATATTCTCCATCCTCTCATTTCCCCCTCTCTGCTCCTCATACCCCTCAGCTATCGGCGGAAGAGTTGGGATATTGTCGGCAAACGTCAGTGGGCTGGAGGTACTGAATCGGATATGTTCAATAAGCTGGAGAGTATAGCTCATTCAGCAGAGCCGGCCACTCCTGTTCTAGCCTGCAGGATTAGCAGAGCACTGGAGCCCAAGGCAGTTAAAGATGAGGTGAGACGGCGCCGATCAGTGGGACAGACCAACTGTAAACATAAAGCTATTCAATGTGCTCATATTCAGATAGCATGAGCAGTCAGCTTCAAGGGCTCTGTGTGCCAAAACATTCTTTATTAGTATGAGGATGGTCACAATAACTGTGGTCAGTCCTGAGATAAGCTCATAAAAATACAGATCATTTGTAATCAATCATTTTTTTCCCAAATGATTGATAAATACTATCGACAGTCAAAAATTATTTTCATTCCTAATAATGGATTGGTATTTTAAACATTTGGTCTGGTAGTATTTAATAACAAATATGCTGACATTAAGGTCAAAGCTTTTATAATACTACATGCATCTATTTTTGTACTGTGTAGAACTTTCAGAAATACACGTAACATGAGGTCTGTTGTTGCCGCCATGCCTTCAAGATGGACCATAAATGTTCATGTTGCCATATGTGTCGTTTGTCAGTTTATCACCAGCAGGGTGAACTGGGTGGTGCAGAGCTCGGCAGTGGACTACCTACATTTGATACTGGTGGCCATGAAGTGGCTCTTTGAGGAGTACCAGATTGATGGCCGTTTCTGCATCAGCATCCATGACGAGGTGCGGTACCTCGTTCGCAGTGAAGACCGTTACCGAGCAGCCCTGGCACTTCAGATCACAAACCTGCTTACGAGGTCTGCTCACGGCTTAGTCATTCTTCTTACATGTCAAAATATCCACTGTAGAATGGGTAAGAAAAAAACTGACAGCTTTTCTGATTGTGTGCTTGTGTCTTGGGCAGGAGTGCGTTCGCACACGCGTTAGGCATGAACGACCTTCCCCAGTCAGTAGCTTTCTTCAGTGCGGTCGACATTGACAAGTGTCTAAGGAAAGAGGTCACCATGGACTGTGTGACGCCATCTAACCCCACAGGCCTGGAAAGAAGATACGGCCTAAAGCCTGGTGAGTTCTGCACACCATCAGCCTTTATATTAGCGTATGCTTTTTTTTTGTAGTATGAGGCATAGTATATACGTTCACCAAATATAAATATGTGAAAGTGCATGAAAAAGTCAGGACGGGAAATAAAAAAATCTTCAAGTCAGTCTTAGGTGTAAAAGTAATTTTGAAAAAATTATCCCATTCTGTTCTTAAAACCCCAAGTATATCTATGTCTAAGTGAAGAAATCTAAATAAAACAATATCAATCCTAAGCAGCCATTTTACATTGTACACAACCTTTAAGTTTATTTGCTCCCATTATACAGCCAATTGATCTGTCCAGAAAAAACATAAAAAGGAGTACTGAAATAATGTCCAACACAGTTATTAATCTAAATTTTACAAATTTGTGCACACAAACTAAACATTTTTACCACCTGCAAGGCTTTGTAAAATTCCATGTTTGGGAAACCATAGTATAGCCAAGGACTGACAAATAGAGCCATCTCAAGTATCATGTAGTTACAACTGTACTGTCCTTAAAGTCAGAACAGATTCTTAGCAGTGACCTATATCTTACAACAGAGCAGCTCATTCATCCTGACAAAATGGGGGCAGGAAGTCAAATTAGTCCTTGACAAATCTTCCAGTAATGTGAAATAGAAATTAAAATGTGTTTTAAAAATACATACACAAAATACACATTTATTTTGAATAAAGTGAACGGGGGAGGAACACAACCAGACTGTTAAACAATGTGTGCAAACTCTCCTCAGGTGAAGCCTTGGACATCTACGAAATCATCAACATCACTAAAGGCTCTCTGAACAAAGAGAGATAGCACTTGTTGGACAACCACGCTGTGGTTATTCAGAACAGCAGCACATGCACACAGCTGCTGAGAGGCTGTTCATCAGCAGGTAAAAGTCAAGATCAGTGAGGAATCTGGAGATGTGTTTGTCAAACGGAGGAGCTCCTAAGCATCAGTTCACTGTTTTCGCTTCTTCTGCTTGGGTTCTTGTGTTTCCTCTGCGTCCTGTGACTCTGTGGGCTGAAAGTAATGAAAGAAGAAACAGACACTGAGAATGCTGAAGGGAATTAAATATAAAACACTTTGCAGTCAGACCATATTAGATGCAGAACATTCCATGTGGGAAAACTAGTTACAGTTTGAGATGGCACTTGCCTCCTGACTGTTGTCCTGCTCCTGCAGGGCTGCGTCCAGAGTAGCAGCATTGATGCGGAAATCTCTCGAGGTGCTCAGCTTCATGTACTGCATCAGATTTACCTGGACAAAAGGTGAAATGGTGAAACACTGTATGGCAAGTGGCCTAGCTGATCCATCTGTACTGATGGTGTTCAGGGAGAAACCTGTATTTTGCTCTTTTTTTTTTTTGCAAGTCTCTCTTTGTATTTTGAGAATAATAATGTGTCATAGCTCTTAAGTAATCCAGCTCACACATACCTTTGACTTCTTTGAGAGTGTGATGAGGTATTTCTCATACTGTTCAATGCTGAAGATCAAGTCAGGGATGACCTTTGTCTCTCGCAGAAGTTTTGCCTACCAAGAGAAAAATAAAAATAACATTGCTATAATCAATATTAATAAGTCATTTCAGTTACAATTTTAGGAGAAAAGTGTCCTTACAGAAGCAGCAGCGTTCACTTCATTCCCTCTCTTTTTCTTCTTGTCATCTGCACCTCCACCACTAAATTCTCCACTCTAACAGAGAAAGCACAAAGATTAACAAAAAAATCCCAAACTAAAAAAACGAATCAGATCATTGTCGGTGTGTGAAGTGAGCTGTACCTGTGCATACGTGATGAACGAGTAGCACTGTGTTGTTAGGTGTGTGCCAGACAGTTTGACCTGCGCAGATGGCATAGGAAACATTAGATTGGGAGGATGTCAGAAGTACTAGAAGATTTAAATCGTGAAACAATACCTCAGACTCACCAGCTTCTCAAAGCGTGCTGGAAGCGTACCGTGCTGGGTGGCACACACCTGAATGTACTAAAATAACACAGGGAGACAAGATTAATGTGACACTGGGTAAACTGCATGAAAATTCAGAGAGATCACAGAGTGGACAAATACGCACATATTTGACCAGAGTGGTGAGGATGGTGTATGTGCGACGCAGTACTCTCAGCAGGGTTATTGTGCAGGTGCCAGATAGCAGGGCTGTCTGGACCAGCTCATTTAATGCTGTCAAAAGAGTCCCGAGCTGCAGCGCCACTGCTTTCTCCATTGGATCCTGCTCTCCTGTCTGGGTGGCTTCGCCTACACATCGGGAACACAGCATCACAGAAGTCTTAGTAACATTCACTGACAGAGATGCATTCCTTCCCTTATCCCCCCTCAACTCTCTCCATCAATCCAAGTGAGCACCAGTGTAGAAGGCTTCTTACTGGAGCCAGATTTATCAGAGGCCGTATGGCTTTTCCTTCTGGCAATCAGCCAGTCCACTTCATCAAGCACTCTGTCAACCTGAGACAGGACCAGCAGCTGGGGAAACAGATTAAAATGATGATGATGAAGACTGTGTGCACACTACACAAACTGACTCTGCGATATCTGTGTCACAGCAAATCAGAAGCCTCCAGATAGAAAACCAATACTCACTGCTGTGGTTGTAGCAGTCTTCATGTTGACAATGGCAAAATGAGACTGTTTCTCTACCTCCACATCCTGATTGTAGGGAAAGAAAGCATTTTAGGAAATATTGCACTTTGTTTGTCACAATAACGAATTTAACTATTGGCTATGACAGCTGGAAATGATATAAATAATGTTCCAACATGGCCATTATCTCCTAATCCTTTTATGATGTGTGATGACAGGAGACTATGATCAAAAGTTGGATGTGAACTATGGACAATGCTGCTGTCAACCTAGGCACTGGGATGACCCTGCATTTAATACATGACTGCATTGTAAACCCTGATATATGCAATACATTGCTGGTATGAACTGATGCCACTCTGTAGTTCTTTGTACCTGATCGATATCCCCCAGCTGGCTGTGGATGTCTTGGCAGAGCTCCAGCAGCAGACCTACAGGACTCTTATAGAGAACCTGCAGGTTGAAGAGAAGCAAGAGCAGCCCCTTGGAAAAAGCAGGATCCTCTAAAAGGAGAAAGAAGTTCACCTTAAAACACACCTCAATGTGCCTGAAATTGAAACCAAACTCAATTAAACTGTTACTCACCAAAACTGGTCTCCTTGCAGATTTTCACAGTCCACGTGATCATCTGAACAAACTGTAGATTGATTTGTTTGTTAGTGGAACAAGTACAAGTACTGAATTTGCTCCGTGAAGTGCATGTAGGAGTACACCAACCTGTTTAGAGGAGGACTTTAGCTGGCGTGAGAGCACGCTCAAGATGCTGACCAGCAGCTGAGCCTCTTTGCTGTTAAATTCCTCCTCTCCTCCACTTAACTGAGTGAACAGCGCTCTCTGTTGGCAGGCAGAGAAAATTGGATTTTAGTGGTGATGCTCATGTGGGACGCATTTACCCACTCTTCATGACATTTAAAGTGTAACTGCAAGAAAGTCAGTGCATCAGTGCACAAAAATATGAAGGAAATAAATATATTGATTTTAACCTTAGATTGGATAGACAAACAACAACTTCATCCCTAAAAATTAACATACAAATGCACCTGAAACTGTCGAATGTAAAAGAAGTTCATCTCTGTAACGTTGCCATCATCTGGCTCTGGATCATCTTCTGGCATGTCTGCAAGAAACACAAAATGTGATGAATTCCTGCATAGTATTGGTCTAAGACCTAAAAGTCCCTATGTGAAAACTTAACAAACCCATGTTGGAGAGGAGCTGGGCCATCTTGTCTGGATAGCGCTGCTGGCAGGTTGTGAAAATCCTGAGCAGACCTTCCAGACACAGCTGAGACAAGCTGGAGCGCTTTTCCTTCTTCCCTGCCTCCTCCACCACGCTGGGGATGTTGGTGTAGCGCCACATCAGCACGCTGGGAGGACATTTAGACAAAGACAGATCACTCATTGGTCCATTGGTGCCACAGAAAAAAGACAACCATGACGACAGTTTTACTAAACATCGTTATTTAGGCCAAGGGATTCCAACCTTGTCATGTCACAGAGGAAGCGGAAAGTCCTGTCTGCGTTCTGTCCATCTGGGCCATCTGTGTGTCCAGTGTCCTCCAACTGCTGGATCTTCTGTACAGCTACACTTAATGCATAACGCACAAATTCTCCACTTGAACGGAGCACCGAGAGAGCCTCCTCTTTGCTCTGGGTACTGTCTCTGCACAAAATCCCATTTTTTTTTGTAAGTCACTTTTTATTGCTTTTCAAAAAGAAAAAAAAGAAACAGCAGTTCCGTCACAAAGACACAAATAGAGGAGCTAACGATAATAACGATAAAAACAAAAAAAAAAACCTAAGAACACAGAGGACAAAAAAACGTATATAAATAAAGAAATACAGGGTAAACATTGGCATCACCCATCACATTGCTCTGATAGAGCATTTACCTGAAGAGCGCAGTGAGGAGAGTTGATATGAAGCCCAGAGAGAGTAAACTGCGGGGGGTCTTGTGCGAGGGCACTCGACCCTTTCCAGATTTCTCCTTGAGAATCTCAGACAGCTTGTGGTAGTGGTTAAACAGCTGCACGAGCTCCTCAAAGCGGCTTTTACTGTAACACACAGAGGCAAAAGCATGATTGAAAATTCAGCACGGTAACAACATTCATGCTACACACATCCATACAAAGTGAGGCGTTAGGTTGCTACCTGTAATTGGCTTTGATGAAGTTGTACTCCATGAGAACCTCATACACTCCCATCACCAGCACTGCATAGATATTATTCTTCACCCCAACACTGGATCCCATGGAGAACTCTGCTGACTTGTCCTGATCAGCACAGACAGTTAGGCATAGACAGTTTAAGATGCACAGCTGACACACAATTCAAAAAAAGAAAATGAATTCATTAATTCATTCCTGACAGTCAAGAAGACAGATTTTCTTCCTGCTTACATATCTCATAAGGATTCCCATATTTTCTTCAGCCAGACTCCTAAATTTATTAAAATTTCAAGCCGTTAGTGCCTTTCTTCTTACTGCTTTGTGCTTGTCACTAAAATCATTAGGAGGACTAATAAATCGTTATTATTGCTGATCTCGGAAAAAGTTACTCCAGCTCTTGACAAGAGAGTGTGAGAGCTGAAGACATCATTTTCACACTGTGACAGGAATGCATACCAGTTCAAAGTCCTCCATTTCACTCTTGATCATGCGTTTTGTCATGCTCTCTAGGATTGTCTGTAGTTCAGACTGGTATCCTTCCTCCTCGTCCTCATCATTGTCGCTGTCGTCAGCATTAGGGCTGGCTGATCGGCGCACATTCTGCAGCCACAGCAGGCAATGTACAGTACAGCTCGCCAGATGGGCCTGAGATGGAACAAGCACTATTTATAGCAGACATTAACACAGCAACATTTGCACAGAGAAGCGGGAGCACAACATTGCACACATGCTGCAGTGCAGACAGAGTACCAGTGGCTCCTGGAGGTAGACTTGGTCTCCATGAGCTGTGATGCACGGCTCCAGCTTCACCGGGGGCAGGAGGTCTTGTTCAGGCTCATAGTACCGCCTCAGCTAAAGATACAAAGACATGACTTACAGCTCCCACACCTGGTAATAACATGACGAACAGACCATTATATGTAACAGTTTGGACTTAACTGACACACATACCTGTGTGAAAAGGGTCTGCATGATGGAGCTTGCAAGCTGTGAGTTCCGACGGAGAACATCATAGAATCCCTGAAACAGACGAGAGTTTGCCCTTTCAGGATAAAAATGTCCTTCCACAGCTCAGTTGCAGAGGTAATCATAAAAGTGTTCCTTTGAGAATCTTCTTTGGAGTTATATGTATTAAAATGCTTGAGGTGGAGTAACATTATTTGCTCCTTTGCTTATCAAGACTGTCAGTAATAGTAACTGTAATTCCAACATGTGGTAGAGTTAAAATGAAAAAGTGATCTCTAACCTCGTAAAGCATAAGGCGCACATCAGCCTGCTGGCTTAGGCAGCGACGCAGGCTGCTTAGGATCTCCAGACAGAACGCTTCATTTGCAGCAGAGTTGTAACGGGAATGAACGTCCACTTGGATCTATTCAGGGGTTCAGGCAGACGGTTACTATTTGATCACACTATGTTTAAAATTGCACCCTTGTTGCACATGCATGTATCTAAAGACCACATATACACAGTCCAACTGTACCTGGCTGGAGGAGACTGTCTGGCTACACTGGCTCGCCGCCAAGCTGCCCAGCACTTTGAAGTTCTTCAGCAGCAACAAGAAGCCAGTCACTGCAGACTTCCTGCCGTCCAGTTGGCTGGTAGAAAGTTATTTACAGGGGAGAAAGGTGAAGGAAATTATCTTTATTTCAGGTGTTAAATTGATTTTCTTTTTAATTACTGTTAAGATTTGAAATGCATTAACCAAAGCATGGTTAATTAATTATACTGATAAACCTCGTCTGATTAAGAGCACAGGAGTACACACCTGGAAAACATGGCCTTGCGAAGAACTAGAATCAAAGCGTCTTTCAAGGACATACTGACTTTGAGCAGGGGCTGAGGATTAAATAGAGTAAAATGATTAAATAAAGAAACAGAAACTTTGACAATATGTTTTTGCAGGTTTTAGGTACCTGGACAGCTTTCAGTAGACCCTGAACAGTGGCTAAGGGCAAGTATGACAAGTGGTCAAATGTCTCTGTGACCTTGGAGGATGACTCCAGGAGGATCATGGGAGCAGAGATCACAATGTCAGAGAAAAGATCTAGTGATATAGAAACAAAAAAAAATAAATCTAGTTAAAGTTTAATCTCTAACCAAACAGATTCGACACTGGTGTAGATCTGGGGTCAACATCTGAGGGTTGTATTACCTAAGTAGTGATTGACAGGGGAAGCCGTCTTTGTGACCAGTCGATTCAAGACCTGCTCCAGTATCTCACCTCTGATAGGCTCGTGCATCTGCCGCAGAGGAACACATATTCTCCAGTGAAAAAATACATTATGCACATGTTGTTGATATCAGTGGTGTACAAAGTGATAACTCTATAAAATGAAAACCAAATGTTACCTTAAAGCCCTGGAGGAGCACCTGACCTCCCAGCTTACATGCCTGCTGAGTTGGGGTCCTGGCTACAGTAGCAGACCCCTCTATAGCCTTGCCAAATGGTCCTGGCTTGGGTCCAAATGTATCCATGAGGAAGAAGCCCAACTGCACCAGCCCCTGGGTCACATGGTCCCACCCAAACACGCTGCACAGGTAGAAGAGTAGTACCCATGTGAAAAGATTTAATGCAAATCTATTTCACTTATTTTATTGTGAAGAACGTGCTTTTTTACTGTGGAAAAAACGACTTTCCACTTTCTTATAGAGACCATTATTGTATCATAATATAAGCACATGCCTAGTCTTTATGTTAAAGGTTTGAGATGGATTAATAAATACTTTGATGTTCTGACCTGTTCTTAACCGTGTCCAGTATCATCTGAGCCACACTGCAGTGCCCAGGCAGGAGGTCCTGCAGGAACTTTGACCCCTGCTGCAGCTGCTCATCCTTGAAGCTCTTGATGATTGCCCCCTTCAAAAGGTCAAACACCTACCCAGACCAGGGAAAAGAGAAAGAAAAATGAGTGATGAACAGAGTAAACGGAAGAATAAGAGATAAAATGCAGTGAGACTCAAATGAGTATATGAAAAATAAGTTAGATTTCTCACCTGCTCTTCATAGCGCTGGATACGTGCCACTGAGAGCAACAGGGCAACGCTGAAAGGACACAGGTCACCATATGATGTCTGGAGGAATGCGATTTAAGAATTATGGCATACTCCACAGTACATATTTATTCAAAATATTAAAAAATAATCTCAAATGGATAACTCATAAATAACCTTAAAGCTTTTAAGGAATTCTCTCCCAAGTTCATGGTCGAGTCGTATAGCAAAGACTATGTGGAGGATGGCAGTGCCCTCCACATGCCTCAACTGGTCCTGTGGGATGGACTCAACCTCTAGATCCAAGCTCCTGATGAAGAAATAGTGAAAAATAATAATCAGTAAATAGAAAGTAGGCAGCAAGAGAGAAAGATTTGTCACTTGCAGTGTTACGAGTCACTCACTCTCCATGTTTCTGCTCTTCTTCCTGGCGAATATCTTGCTCCTTAAAATAACCAATGATTCCATCCAGGACCTGTTTCTTACAGCCCTAACAGACAGCACAGGCAGACATTTACATATTCATAACAAAGCAGAAGACATAATTACCTGTTACTGAAAATCATGTTGTTGCACACACACACACCTTTGCAGACAGAAGCAGCAGTTGGTAAACCAGTGGTGGAATCTCCTGCAGATCCAGTTTAGTGAACATCCGCAGTATTTTCTCCATCAGGAACTGCAGCTCCTCGGATGACAGGGGCACATCCCTAAAATGAGGCAGACAAAAACCTGCTGACTAGTTTCATGGTATACCCTGAGAGGTGGCACAAGAAACAAATAATAACAGATGTAACACTGCGTTATCATTGTGAAACATTATAAAAGCAATAAAAACTGAAAAAGACAACTGTACTGCAATAAGCTCTTATTATTCTGAGAGAAAATGAATACTTTGATGGACTGATAGGCAGCAGTGTTACCTGAACATGGTCGTCAGGTGAATAACACATTGCGGGTCCCATCTGCATGAGAAATTGGTTTGAGTTTAAAAGGACAAGTATATAGACAGCAAGACACGGTCAAGAACTCCCTTGAACATGTACGTACAGTTTCAAATCTGCACTGTCCTCACCTGCTTGAGCAGAGGCTGTTGATCAGCTGCTTCTTGTACTCCTCACCACTGAGTTCTCCTAAAGTTAAGTTACAAGCAGCCATGAGAGACAGACATTCGTCGTCTTCTAAAATTTCCACCTGGTAGATAAAGCCACTGGGTAAGATGTTGATATATTTGTACAGCATAAAATAACAAAGGTACTGTGGCTTACTGTGACTAGTATTTCACACTTACCTTTGCCGTAAGACAAGACTTCACAAGCTGCAAGGGCAGTAAGCACAGTAGGGAACAGCTCCAGGGATTTCCCATTGCCCATTTTTCCCACCTTGATGGCGTCAACAAAAAGAGACGCCAGTTGTGCAAGAGAGGGTCCAGACAATGTATGAGTCTGTGTATAACATTTGAAAGGCAAACTGGAATTAGACAGAAAGTATTTCAGTCACGTCTGTTGCATAGAGTACATACAGTATGGGGGGAAAAGATGTGTCCAATTCAAACAATGCCAAAACTGACGGGCAGGATGCTGTGAAAATCTTTACTAGAAATCTAGTAATCCCAAGGAGTTTGTGTATGTTCGCAAACATATTTTGTTTTATTTTTATTTTTTTTTTGTTTTGTATTCTATTAACTTTAGGAGAGCCTAATACAGCATTTAACGTCGATGTGTTATTTGATTTCCTTGTTGCTGCCATTTGACTGAAGAGGCATTATAATGAATGCATGTCATATAAATGGATAGTGTAGAAAAGTATCAGAATCAGGCTTTTTTTTTTTTTTTTTACCTCAAGCATCAACAGTCCAATGATGTCAGCCACCACCTCAGTCTGGAGGTTGCCGGACTCACACAGGGGGATGCAGTGTTGATAAACAAGAAGTCTGCGGTTCGATCCCTCAGTGGAACTGGGCGGAGAGCCTAGACGACAAAACACGCTGTTTGTGTTGGGAGTCTTTTTTTCCTCTATGGCATTTTGCCTTTATTTGTAAGACAGTGAAGAAAAGCAGGAAAGGAGGAGGTGATGTACAGCAGTGAGCCTCGGCTGGATTCGAACCCGGTCCCCTCCGGCAGGGTTAAAAGCATCTTTGTGGTGGGGGTCAAGCGTTGATATTAAACTTGATGCGGTTCATATTAACTTTACTGATGCTCCTTAGGGGAGATGTGGGCATTAAGCAATATAAGCGTAACAGCTGTGTTGGTGTCAGAGCACTCACATACTAACAGTACCTACATGAATGTGTATTCTTACCTTCAAATATGGCTTTGATCGTGGCACCGACCTTCCTACCCTTTAATGCGCTGTTGGTAATCATAGTGATTAGCTAGAAAGCAGAAAAGAGAGAATTAAGAATTTCCCACGGGATTTTCTTACAGTGCCAGTTTGTTTTGTTTTTAAATGAGATTTGATAAACCCGATCATTGGCAATAAGTACCTGGTCATTTTTGAGAGAGGATAGGTACGTCTGAAGCTCGGCGGTACTGTCTCCTCCTGACAGTAAGAGGATTTTATCAATTTCTCCCTTCATGATCGACCCGCAAACGGAGACAAGTGGCTGGTAAACGCAGAAAGAAATCCCCGTTAACCTCAGCAGGGATAAACTTGATCAACGGAGGAATGAAAGGTTTCCCTCTTCTTGTCGATGTCAAATTTAATATTGGTCACCCAAATTAATTTAGTGACTTAGCCCGTGAAAAAGTCAAATCACACATTCTGTGTCTTTGGTAACGCTTTCATAATGTTTGATGAATTTCCCGCCAGTGGACACTTCCTGTTTTGCTTCGCGGTTGCCACATTCGACTCAAAGTGTCCTACAATCACAGTATTTAATCATGTTACATTCAATTGTAATACGTACAATACAATTTAATAAATTAAAATATACATGCAATGGCATGACATATGTTCTTTTATAACGTCAAGTCATTTAACAATACGCTTTATCCCTTACTAGACAGTTTCGTGGTTTTTACAGACCCCTTTACATGCCACACCGACAAGCGTTGTTCTTTGACACGGGTTGCCAGGTCTGCTAATTATAAACGACTTTGTGTGGCTTGGTCCAAACTATCCCGACCCTTGAAAGTCACTGTTTTGGGTTTGTTTATTTTATTTCTGGGGCTTGATCAAATATAAGCACGTATTGTTACTACCGTAACGCTTCATCAATAACCTAATTCAATTTGGGGTTTTAAGAGGGTAAGTCGCCTGTTTCTATGAGCAGTTGTGTATAGTTTGTTTACTCTCGGACAGAATCGTCTTTTCGACCTTTAAATAGACACGTGACCCGACGTCATTTCAACGGGCCAGTGGCGCAATGGATAACGCGTCTGACTACGGATCAGAAGATTCTAGGTTCGACTCCTGGCTGGCTCGAAAGTTTTTCCTTTTTTGTGAGGAAGACATATCGAGCAAGGTCGCGAAGCATTTTTTAAATTTAACTCCAACTAATGTATCACTTTTTTCCTTTGATACATGTACCGTGTGACAATTACCAGCGAGCGAAATATTATATGGGATCGAGACTCCAGCTAGCACGTTTGCTTCCAGCATGCTAGCATGCTAGCATCAGTCTATCCACCATACCAAATACTGAGTGACATACACCCTGAGATCGCTGACTCGAATCCCACTCGTTCCCATCCAAGTATACCAGTAAATATGTATGGCAACAACTAAAATAACACAGAGATGTTAAGTAGGCCTAAATATTACATAGTGATATTGAAGACACAGAATAGGACGCATATGTGATAAAGATAGTTCGAGTTGAGGTAATCCTGTCTCGTTAAATTGTTTTAATATTGTAAGTAAATGAGTAAGTTATTATTATCTAAGTAAATAATGATGAAGAAGAAATCAAAACACAGACACGACTGAGCCCATTTTATATATATATTTTTTATATAGTCACAACAATTATAATAGGAGCAATAATAATTATAATAACAACAATATTAAAAGTAATAGTAATAATACTAATAATATTGATGACAATAATAGTTACAACAATGATGATAATAATAACATTACTATTTATAGCAATATATGCTATTTTTATTCAAATAAATTAAAAAGTACTTTCCACTTGCTACTACATGCTCAGCATGAGTAGAAGTTGCAGTAACTCTAACATATTATATGGAAACATTTGATACAGTGTTCATGCAACATACTCTTTTAATGTAATGGTAATAATAAAATAACCCTGTCTTATTTTTATTTTTGTTTCCATTTGTGGACTACCTCTCCTAAAGCCTAAGCCTCAAAATGTCAGATAACATCCCAGGATCACTATGAGTCAGAGGTAAAGCGTTATAGGGGAGTGATATGTACTAACACAAGTATTATATACCATTAACCACAGCTAAGTACATCTGGCACAAAGAGGATTTAATAATTAAGGGGTAGTGGATGAGGAACCCCCACTGGACCGGAGTGGCCTGCCTTCCTCTCACAAAATACGTTCAGTAGTGGAAGTACTGTGTTTCAAGTGAACAAATGTTCATTTAAGTAAAACATTTTTTTACTTACATGAAACTACACAAGTATAAGCATCAAAATATACTTTAAGTACTAAAAGAAAAATTGTTCATTATGCAGAATGGTCCTTTGAGGAGTAATGTATATATATTATTTTCTATTATAATCTGAATCTGCATAAAATAACATGGCTATATTCTTGTACAGCACGTGTCGCAAAATTGTACTTAAGTACAGTACTTTCCACCACTTTATTAGACAGTGTAATCTGTGTATTCACTCGTTTACAAGAAACATTCGTAATCATCCATGTGCTAAAGTAAAATGCAATAGTAATGCTAACAAACTGATCACGGAAACGTTACAGTATCACTGTCATCAACAGGTAGGGTAGTCTGTCAGTCATATGTAAAATTAATTAAACGTTAAATTAATTATTAGATTTTTGGTAGCAGACGGAAAGCTGATTGGCTGTCCCTACCAAGAATTAGCTCGACTCTCAGGTGGCAGGGACTGGCGTCTATCCACCATATCAAATACTGAGTGACATACACCCTGAGATCGCTGATTCGAATCCCACTCATTCCCATCCAATTGTGATCAAGTATACCAGTAAATATGTATGGCAACAACTAAAATAACAGAGATGTTAAGTAGGCCTAAATGTTACATAGTGATATTGAAGACACAGAATAGGACGCACATGTGATAAAGATAGTTCGAGTTGAGGTAATCCTGTCTCGTTAAATTGTTTTAATATTGTAAGTAAATGAGTAAGTTATTATTATCTAAGTAAATAATGATGAAGAAGAAATCAAAACACAGACACGACCGAGCCCATTTTATATATATTTTTTTATATAGTCACAACAATTATAATAGGAGCAATAATAATTGTAATAACAACAATATTAAAAGTAATGATAATAATAATAATGGTACTTCTACCAACAATAATAATAGCAGTGATAACAACAATGATAATAAAACAAGAATAACAGTAAAAATACTGCTACTACTACTCATACTACTACTACTACTAATAATAATAATAATATAGTGTAACATCAATAACTTAAATAAATATAAAGTAAGGCAAAAAAATAGCCTGTTGCCCTCTGGCAGGTGCTACAGGACCATGTCAAGGAAAGGTTCTTTCCCTGGGCAATGAGCACACTTTACTCTAATAAACACTGAATCTAAAGATGTACTAAAATGTGATGAAATAAGGTGCAAGATAAATGACAAAATGAATAAAACAAAAATAATGTGTGACAGTGGCAATCCCCTTGCAATCTGTCTTGCTACTGCTTCAGAGCCTGCATTGATGCATCAAACTGGCTACCTTGACGTCACATGCAAGTTCTGATGTAAGGATGCAAGGGAACTGCATCCTGTGGCCAGTGTCAAACTGAGAGACGATGCCATGACTCCAGCTGTTGACCTTCCACTTGCATCTTCGGCAGACCAGCAGGGGATGATCAAAGTCATTTTCTAATGGAGGAGAATTACTCGTCCTCAGTGGCATCTGTGGAGGATACCACCAAAGTTTGTCCTCCCTGCTGAGGTCCAGCTCAAGATGCCCCTGTGTGGTCCACCTGAACAGGGCCTTGGGTTTTCCACTTCTGGTCCACTTCAAGCAAGGGGTGTATCCAGCCAGATGGAAGACAGACTCATTGTGCTATAGAAAAACTATAAAAAAAAAAAAAACAAGAACAGAGAAATAAACACATTAAAAAACTCTTTACTTCACTTGACTTTCCTTTATTATCCCTGGAAAGGAAACTTGTTAAACTTCCAAAAAGTGAATAAGAGAGTAAAGTCTCTTTTATTCACTTTTTAGAACAGCAGAAGTTGGTAAAAGTGGAGCTAATTCTAACTGCTTGCTATTATACCAGGTAGATAAATCTGTAAAATGCATTAAAATTGCTTATATTTTGTATTATAATCTGAATCTGCAGAGTAACTAATAATGTAACTACAATGTTTGCCTCCAAAATATAGCACAGTGGAAGTATAAAATAACATGGAAATACACATGTAAAGTACACATGCCTAAAACTGTACTTAAGTACAGTACTTTCAACTACTTTATTAGTCTGTCTAAGCAATTTATTCATTTTTTTGGTAGCAGACAGAAACATGATGGGCTGTCATAACCAAAATTAAGGTGGACTCGTTTTGAATGGTTGGTAAGAGAAAAAGCACTGTCTAACTGTGTCCACTTACCATTTGCCAATGTTCAGACAATTTAAGATGTTTTTTCAGGGTGAGCTAATTAAGAAGTAACTATGAAAATAAAGCACTAAAATGGCTTAAGAATAATGCAACTCATTTCACAAATGATAAAATAAAACAAAACAAACAATCAAAATCCCCCACAACTGTTATAAAGCTGCTTTAAAATAAGGTTTATTTGTGCTGCAGTCTTGTACTACAGCCCTGGTTGAGTATTTCAGTATAAAAGTGGACAAAATTAGTTCGACCTCAACATGATAAAACATTAGTAATAATGATAATGATTCAATAATAACATAATATAGACATATCTGATAGGGGATATTGTGCATAATGACTTTTAATTTTGTTACTTCCAGTTTGATGATAATACTGTGGCACTTTTACTGAAGTTAGCATATTGAATGAAGAACTTTTCCTTTTAGTCACAGCATGATACTGCTGTTTTTACTACTGGTTGTGTATTTCAGCCTGTTCTTTTATTTAAGGGACATAATGCTAGTTGTAGGCTACAGTTGTCCATACTGGTGCTGCATAGATCCTATTTACCCAATGGGAGCCTGAGAATCTTAAGGGTCTCAGAAAAACCAAGGTTGACTGCATGTCCATGTGTTTTAGTAATGACTTTAATTGCAAATTTGTTAAGGAATTTGTACTAATGTTTTGTAGAGAATTATTATTCTAACACAGAGGTAGTGTTTGCAGTGGATTTACTTTACTTTGCATACGAAGATTTTACATACAAAAGCATTTGATTGGCTTGTAAAACATGTTGCACTGTTACAGAATGAACTACCAAGCAGTATATAAGTCGACAAAATTGTTAACATGCTAAAACATTAATAACGATAGTAATTCAATAACAATAATATAGGCCTATCGGATAGGCTACATTCTGCATAATGAGTTCCACTTTTAACACTTGTTTGATAAACTTGTTACTTTAACTTAAGTAGCATTTTGAATGGAGGACTCTTTCTATTAGTTACAGTGTGATATTGCTATTTCTATTCAAATAAGTTAAAAAGTACTTTCCACTTGCTACTACATCCTCAGCGTGTATAGAACTTGCAGTAACTCTATCATATTATATGGAAACACTTGATACAGTGTTCATGCAACATGCGCTTTTAATGTAATGGTAATAATAAAATAACCCTGTCTTATTTTTATTTTTGTTTCCATTTGTGGACTACCTCTCTTGCCCTTTCACCTCTCTTCATACACCTGCATGCCTAACAATAACACACTGTGCATGACTTCTGGTGTGACGCGGGGGGGGGGGGGGGGGGGGGGCGGAAAATCATTACGCTCTGTACGTGCACCGGTGTGACGTCGGGAAGATGTTTCTGCTCATGCTCGCAAGGGCAGCAGGAGATCAGCCCGACCGCAGCGGATAGATGTGTTGTAGTGATGTAATGTTGCCTGTTTGGTGACTACGGATGGCTGTTTGCGCCAGGCTCTGCGGAGTGGGTCAGTCGCGAAGGTGCCGCAGGCGTCAGCGGAACAATCAGCAGGATCAGGGCAGTGATTCCGACATGGACGAGGAGGAAGGGGAGCGGATCGTGGGGCAGAAGCAAGGCGACGTCTGCGGCGGAGGCCCGGAGAGCGGCGTCGCCACTGCAGGGCCGAGTGACGCTGGTGAATATGGCAGCAGTCATCATGTCAACAGAGCAGGCTCTCTGAACCGCACGGCCGCGGGACCTCCGCACCCGCGGTCACTAGCGGAGCTCCCGCCGGAGCTTTTGGTGGAAATATTGTCCCTGCTTCCCGGAACAGCGCTGCCAAATGTGGCCCTCGTCTGCAAGAAATTCAGACAAATCCTCAATACTGAAACCATCTGGAGGAGGCGGTGCATTGAAGGTGAATTATCTCTGCTGCACACGGAGATCGTTTAAACATCGACGCCTTTTTCTAAATAAAGCGTTGGGTCTTATGTTAATCGTCGAGATGTTGTGGGATTCAGGTTGTGTGAGGTGCAGACACAGCAGCTGTGGCTCCTCATAGATGAAAGCATTTTCTATCGATCAGCGCAGGAGCCATGACGAAAATGAAAGCAGTCGCTGCTTCCGTAGTCACTGCTGTTAAAATAAATAAATAAATAAATAATTTTAACAGCGCAAAGGCCTCTTAGTGTGTATAGCTGATTAGGCTGTTGGTGCAGGGCCGACCTCAGCCTTTTGGGAGGTCATTGACATTATTGTGATCACCACCATATAAAGCATCACTCAGTGTTGCTGCTTGTGAGGAAACTGCTCTGGCAAGATAAAAACAAACCGACCAACCACAGTGTGCAGTATGTGCATGATCAGACAGGAATGTTTTGTAAAAATTTAGTGATACACTTCCTGATTCCCACCCAGCTCACTGCTAATGTTTTGAAAGATCATGTCAAGCAGTGCTGCTGAAACAACTAGTCAAATAGGCAATCAACGAATACAGTTTTTATCACCAATGGATTTTTAAAACCCTCTATTTTAGAATGTGAAAATTTATATTACAATATAATTAGTGATGTAATACATTTTAGGTGCATTAGATAAAATGAGACATTGTTAACGTTTACAATAACCAAAAAAAAAAAGGATCCAATATTGCTACAAAGCAGCTCTGCTTATTGATGTGTGGAGAAAAGTTATCCAATAAAAACATTTTCTCCCTGCTGCTTAAATTGGTTGTGACCTGAGGAATGTTGTGTACTGAAAAGTTACAAGCACACCAGGCGTCTACAGTGAGCTAGGTAAGCACTTTTGATCACCAAATGAAATTTAAAAAAAAAAAAAAAGTAACTTGTTATTCTTTATTTACATCATGGAAAAATATCTCTAAGGGCAGCCCTGATTTTCAGCGGTGCTGAGAGACAAGAAAGCAGTTATAGTTAATACAGCAAACAGAAAAAAAAACTTGTGTAAATAAGGCACTTACACATACCAGGCAACAATTAGTAGCACTTTCATTTAGGGACCTCAAAGACTCTACCGCTAATAAGTCACTGTCAAAAACAAGATTTAGTGCTGAAAGTACTGCAATGTACAAAACATTCAGTTATATTAATGACAAAAAATTTGCCGTCTCAAACAGACTTAACATTTAAATTTTTTTGGTTCTTGTATCAGTGGCTTGGCCCTAAACAGCTGCTTAGAACGCTTGTGCCTCGGGCAGCCTTGTGTTTAATAAATCCCGTGAATCGCTGTGTAGCAGACATGATTGAATCATGTCCTTGTCTGCTGACCGGAGTTTGAGTTTGGACTTCCTGCCATGTATAACACCATGGTTCACATTATGAGAGATTATGGACTGCACTGTTTAAAAAGCTGAATTGCTATATAACCATTTCCATTACAGATACTATGAATGCATAGCCCTAATAAATTTAGATTTAATGTTCATTCCCCTGCGTTTTCTCTCTGCAGAGTTTGGTATGAAGGAGGATCTGAGGAAGATAGAAGCTGGCGGAGTGTCGAGTCAGGAGCTCTATGTTAAACGTGAGTACGACTGCCACTTAAACAGCTCTCATCCCATTAATTGATCCATTGTAGTATTTGGTTCCATCCTACTCCATCGTGTCATTCAGCGTTTGCACCCTTACCTTTTCTTGTGTGTCTGTGGGGTAGGTGTCCACATAGATCTGCCTTATGTTGATTGTGATTTGATGCAGATGGGGAAGCCTTCCTGGCAGATCCTTTTTTGAGATGAATGTGGATTCTCTGTCCCACTAAGACTTTTGAGGGTGCAACTTTTCTGATGCGTTGTCCCCAATTTGTTTCTCATTTATCAGCAGAAATATGGAGCTTATATTGTATTATGAAATAACAGCTGCCACAAAACATACCAGGCAAAGATTTTTTTTGGCACATTACTGAATTCATTAGCGTGCTGCGTCAGACTTTGCCCGTCTTGGTCAGTGATTGCTCTACACATGCCTGTGTTGTGCCTGTCCAGGTGTCAACCCACGTGTGAAGTCTGGGCGCTTTGTGAAGCTCCTACCCGACTACAAGCACATGGACTATAGAGATGTGTACACACACTGTATGTACACGGGCCTCAACGTGGATGGCTGCAGCATGAGGGCTTGTGTGTGTTTGTGGAGGGAGAGGATGATGATGATTGAATGATTTAATTTCGAAGCAAGCAGCTGCAGCAGTGTTATGCCCCCCGCATTTGCTTTCATATTAAGTGTGAACTGGGAGGCTGGATAATTTGGTGTGCCATGTGTATTACTTACAAACTGGATAGGAAGGTGGTCAGTTTACACTTTCTTCTTTTTGGGTTTACATCTCATCGACTCCATCCTGACAGACATGAAACAAAAAGTTCAGTCTGTGGATTCTAACATCTCCTCTTGTGTTTCTAACCATGCACAGTGTAGCTTGTAGTAAAGCATGGCTTCATCACTGCAGAAACTGACTATTACGGTG
The DNA here is from genome assembly GCF_046630095.1 of Trachinotus anak. Taxonomy (NCBI): domain Eukaryota; kingdom Metazoa; phylum Chordata; class Actinopteri; order Carangiformes; family Carangidae; genus Trachinotus; species Trachinotus anak. The sequence goes on along the minus strand of NW_027273853.1, from coordinate 17,254,834 downwards.
CAATGTTGTGCTTTTGTGTTGCAGTGCTTCACCCATACAGGCACATTTTGGGCTTATGGCAGCCTGATATAGGCCCTTATGGCGGATTGCTCAATGTTGTGGTAAGTAGTATTTCTCAATCAAGATATTTGCATTAAGATGAGGAAAAACGCTCATCATCTAAGGTGCAGCACTATGGAGCAGCTATTGCTTTGAAGGCCTAACTTAATTTAGGATAATTTAATGGCTGATAAATCATTAGAAGCATTTCTCATTCAGGTGGATGGGTTATTCATCATTGGCTGGATGTATTTGCCACCTCATGACCCCCGTGTGGAGGATCCGATGAGAAGGCGGCCGCTCTTCCGTATCCACATGTGGGAGACCAAAAAGGCCACTGTGGAGTGCATGTACGGACACAAGGGTCCCCACAAAGGAGACATCCAGGTAAGGGTTCGACAGCACAAAAGCTTCTCTGTGCACCAAAGAAATGAGCTCGACAGAAATTAGAGTATATTTTCTTGAAACAGATAACTCATTCTACTTTAATTCGAGGTTAGTAGCTTATAAAACTAGGTCATCCTCTAATATGTGTCATATTCTGTTATTTTTAGACTGTCAAGAAAGATGAATTTTCAACTAAATGTAACCAGACTGATCATCACCGCATGCCAGGAGGGAGACAGGAGGTAAGTGAAATCAAGGATCTGTTACTACCTGACAGACCTACCTACTGACCTGCTGATGATCTATTTGGAACTTAGCTGATTATTGATTATAGTTTTACCCTGTGTGCTTTGATAATGTGAAGCTCCAAAGACTGTTACCAGCATTATATAATTTGTTTGTGTGTGTGTGTGTGTCTTTGTCTTTGTCTTTGTCTTTGTCTTTGTAGGAGTTCAGGACATGGTTGGAGGAAGAATGGGGTCGGACACTTGAAGAAATCTTCCACGAGCACATGCAGGAGCTCATCCTTATGAAGTTCATTTACACTAGTCAATATGAGTATGGGTCTTTTCTTCAGATCACACTGAAATCAAATGTCATTTAGTTTAATGTCCTCTATAGCTCAAATAGCTTTTTACCTAAAGATATGGTTCTGATTTCTCTTGTGGATGAATGTATAACCTATCCCTGTAGTTCTGACAGCCCTGGCAGAAGCTCAGGTAAAGCTCTGGCTTTCATATGCTTTCCTTGACAGTAACTGCTTGACATACCGGAGGATCTATCTTCCTCCTGCGAGGCCCTCTGACCTGTTGCAGCCAGGCCTCTTCAAAGGTACCTATGGAAGTCACGGCTTGGAGATTGTCATGCTCAGTTTCCACGGGACTTCTGCAAGAGCCACCAAGCTCACTGTAAGTTAGTGAATAATCATTACCAGAGGCTGTGCTTGCCTCATGGCAGAGTTTTCTAACTAGTGGAAATGACTCATATACATGCTGGCCCTGCAGTATAAATTAATTGCAGGTTCCCTGTGAATCATTTAACATCTTTATTTAACTCAATTAACTCTCCAGCAATAAACTATTCAGCAAAAATTCCTGATGTTAATATCATTTTTTCATATCAATTTTACTCCTTCCTGCAGGGAGACCCCAACGTTCCTGCAGGGCAACTCACTTTGGATATTGACTTGAACCGGCCCGTGGTTCTCCCAGACTTGGAGAACCAGCGCAAAATAGAGGAACTGTCTCGGCTTGTACTGGGGGTACATGAGGAGATGCAGAGGGAAGTGGAACAGCGAGCCAATGGCAGCTCTGCCACAGTCAGTGGTACAGCAGAGGGAGCCTGTGACGGTGCCAGCGGAGCGGGAGGGATGGACATAGACCGTGGTGCCTGTTCAGACAGCTGTCAGCCCGGCCCCAGCAGCAGCACCAGTCTTCCTGACGCCCAGCCCTTCGTCCTGCCACTGGGGGTTATGGCTCGAAACGAGGTGTACCCTCGCACCTGCAGGAAATGGTGAGAACACAGCCAAAGTATGAATTCCATAGGTGCACTGATGCCTGTAGATGCCTTTGCCACGGAAACAGTTGTGTCAGACAGGTGTGCCTATTGTTCTTGAGCTGCTGTAAACTGCTTCATTTTTGAAAGTTCATGGTCAACAGGCTGAAATCATATCAGCCTCGAGTGAATGTTTGTCAGCTGGTGAATGTTGGCTGAACAGCTGTTGTGAGAACCTTAGAATATAGCTTTATAACCTTTAAACCAAAACTGGATATGGTGCAAAATAGACAATTCTGAATGCCTGCTCTGGTGCATCAAAGGTGGGTAAAAAAATGTGACCAGTCACAGGTATTAATTTGTATCTCACTGAGGAACAGACCTCAAAACAAAACCAGCTGTTCATCTGTAACTGCTGATTTATTACAAGCAAACTGCGATAGAAACAGAACTGCATAAATCTTTTTTTATTTGGTTGCATTCAGAGGTGTCATTATAATTATTATCACCTTCTCCCTGAGGGAAATATTTCTGATAGGATTGTTAACTACAAATGAAAAATGTATTAATTTTGTCCTAAAGTTTATCTGCATTAATACATAAGGAGTTTGCTATCAAGCCATATTGAAAATAATATTCAACAATGATTACAAGTTATTAACCATTGAAATAAATCACTCCAGTAATAACTCCTGTTATTATTTTCTATAGTTACTGTTTGCGATAACTGAATCTAAAAAAACATTTGACAAATTGATATTCCTCCATTTCAGCTTCTATGGGACAGGCCTGATCGCTGGGCATGGCTTTACAAGTCCAGAGCGCACCCCGGGGCTCTTTGTGCTGTTTGATGAGGACCGTTTTGGTTTCATCTGGCTGGAGTTGAAGTCTTTCAGTCTGTACAGTCGCCTGACGGACCATCTAGCCCACGCTCACGCCCCAAACATGGAGCGATTTGAGGCCATGCTGCACAACATGCAGTCCTGGACATCCTGATGCACCAAGCTTTAAGTCTCTTACCACAATACAATGCATAACAACAAACATTACACACAAATCACCTCTGTCCTTCGCTGGCAACGATCATGTTAGCTCATGACCTTAACTCTCCAGGTTCTATCTGTATGTGTTTCACAAACATTGAGTTTTACTGTCTAATTAAGCTATATCACCCTGACCTAGCACTCCCACACTCATGATCCCAATCAAGCACTTGGAAAAGGTCTCCTGAGGCAATGCTACCTCTGTAGGACCTTACACCTCCAGTGCAGCATGATAACAGGTTGCAAGTTCTTAATTTATTTATTTATTACCTGCAGGAGAAAAGGAATGATATTTCATACCACTTATTATGGATCAAACTGTATGTGCCTCTGATTCGAAAACCATGTCTGTACTCGGTACTGCTTGAAGATGAAAAAGGTGTCCAATGTATTCTACTATATAGTATTATAATAATGTCAGTGCCCAACATATTGAACTGCATGCTGCGTTTTATTTAGATCTAATTATACTAATCTCATAATCATTATCCAATCGGGATGTTTGACTTTCATTAGGCAGCATGCCTTGCTTTTTATTTATTTTTTTAATTTATTTTTTTGCTTTTGAGACATCAAAATTAAAAAAAAAACTGCATCTCAGGTGTTTTTCTCTTTGCCACAAGTCAACTAAAACCAGGACAAAAGTATTTATGTGTTTTAAATTTAAATTAATTTTATTAATTTGTCCAATAGAAATACTGAGTAAGCTTTACAACCGGGCAATTTTCTAACCATTAACAAGAGAGGACTTGCTGTCTTATCAAACATTGTAGCTTCATAAGCCAGTGTTAGGCAGGCTGATATGTCCTTTGAACTTGAAAGATATCTTTTTCAGTGATATGCTTTGGGTCATGGTCTTACATCAAACATACTTTTAATGTCACCATGCCACCACAAAATAATATGTAAGTTGGAAAGATGTGTTGCTATAGAATAACATAACCTACACATAAGTTGGATTAAATCAAAGTATCAAAATTATACAGTTTATGTGCTTATATATAATTATGGTCTGAAACAGAAACATGTCTAACCTTTGAAATGTATTGCATTTGTTGTTTGTTTAAATGGCTAACAGTGTTTGCCTGGCTTCATGCCTGCAAAGCTATTCCCTCCACTTTACCAATTAATTTCAAACTTGAGACCAGGCTTGCTGAACATTACACAAACTAACAGCTCAAAGTGCATCTCAAAATACCAAGTAAGTGTCTGTATGTCTCATTATGGCCTGATGGTGATGCCCAGTAGCTTTCTTACTCCAAGTGCACTTGTCTGGGCAAAATAGTGAATCATTCAAAACCACTGGCCAGCACTTTTATATCAGACTGCAGCTTTACTAAAATTTGCAAAAAAAAAAAAAAAAAAAAAGACAGCTTAAGATAATTTGATTTATTTTGTCACATTATATTAATTTCCTCTCAATTTTAGTACATTTGTTTTATACATTCTTCTATTTTTAAGCCCTCTGCCCAGCTATTTGAATGATTTGCCTTTGAAATGTGTTGCTTTGTACTATTTCAATGCCATACGCCTCATTTTGTGAAAAACAAAGTTTGACCTATTGAACTGCTCACATTGGACTTCAGGGAGCTTTTCAGCTTAAGCGCTCTTCTCAGTAATAAAAATAAAAAACTGAAAAGAACCTCTGTCATATGTTTATTTTTTCTGTGGTTTGTATGTGTATCACACTGCCATGGTGCAAGAAAGCCACTGTCAAATATCACCCACTATGTTTATTTTTAGTGTCACAGGTAAATTTTGATTACATAACATTTTTTAGCACTTTGCTCAACAGCCTTATGTTACACAAGCCCTGTGATAAACGAAACCCAATATAGCAGATCACTAACCACTGTTGTCAGTATAAACTCAAATAACCCATGTTAACCCCTTCACATCAATGGTCAGTGCATATGTGTGTCAGGGATAAAAACAAAACAACCAAACCGTCAAAAGATTTTTATTTTAGATTAGAATCCAGATCGTGAAGGAGATATCAGGTATATGGTCAAACGTAGACATTTCCCATGATTTAAGGTGCCCTTCAACAACATATTGGAGAAGAACTCCCGATTAGAAGCAACTTGCCCTAGATTCAAATTGATGTTCAATACAAACAGTGGCTTTAAAAAATATTCACCCAAATTTAACATTTAACTCTACTACCACTACACACACAAACACAGACCCACAGGTTCAACTGTGGAATTTTAAAATCTTTTCAGGCTACATTTTCAAAGGATCTCCTTTTCATATTTCATTTAATGTGTGATAAGGGTTACAGTAAGTACTACAATTGTATATCAGTTGTTTAAAATATCATTTATTAGCTGACAGACTGGGGACCTGTCCAGTGTGTACCCCCCCCTCTCAGTGTAGCTAATGTATGGATGGATGGATTTTGATTAGTTTCATAAGTCTCCCACAGCAAGTCTAATGCATTACTGGCTGACGTGTTTGTGGTTCATAATCAAATCAATTAAAAATTGATTGAGCTGACTTTTCTACAGCTCGCTGTGGTCCATTTTCTCCTTGTGTTGTTGGATCTTCTCTGGGAGGGTCTGAGTCAGGAAGACAAACCGTGCCTTCTTCAGGTGCTGACTCGGTACCTGCTCCTTTAAACCAATTGTCAGGTAGTCTTCGTCTGCCCCATGCTTTGGCCAGTGGACAAGGCCGTGCCCATTAGGAGACCTGCTCACATGCACATAGATACACGTTATTAACAAGATTGTCTTATCTCCATGTATATGACAACTTACTGTATAATAAGGGGTAATTCCTACCCTGTGCGAGCAAAGTTGCCCCAGTAGCTCATCATGGTTTTGCTAAACTGTAGCTCCTCTTCAGTGCACGCCTCTAAAATAATGACAATCTGGTAAAACACTTTGCAGTCCAGGAAGCCCCAAGAGCACCTACATATATAGTGATTTAGTGATCCAGTATTTTTTATACTGCACTTACCAGCTAATCTGACATGGGTAGTTGTAAAACAGAATCCTAACACTGTAAAGATTTCATCGCCATGGTCACTCCCAACAAAGGTTGGCCTTTTTGCCTGCAGAAATATGGGAGGATGCTGGTACTCGTACAGATACACATGGGCACCTGCATCTGGTAACAGACAAATGGGTGTGATATAACTGGTTTATGAAAGTGTGTGACAATAAATATCAAATAAAGGGGTCAAACAGATTTGCATAATCATGTATAAAGAATTACCTCTGTGGGCATTGGCAGTCTTAATGGCTGGAATGTTAAATAAGACATCTCCAAGCAACTCAGTGAACGCATTTCTATTTTTCACACGATCTTCACCAGTTCCCATATATTCATCTGCTATCAGATCTCTGATGATGGGCTTAAGAAAATAAGGGACACGTGTCAGAGAAGCTCAAGCATAAGGAAGAACAGTACTGTAATGTCAGGCAGCATCTGTCTTACATCAGGCAAGATGTTTGACATCATGTTGATGACCTGCTCCCGATCTATCCCTTCTGTCCAGTTTGGAGGAGCGAAGTACTAAGAGAGGATGAAGCTACATTTTACATTTCAGACACACACAGAAGCAAAACAAAACAATTAAAATTTCATGGGCTGATCCGGAAATCAGTAAGCTCTTCAGTCACAAATTTCAGTAATAATTGAGGATTTTGTACTTACGCCAGGAAGTAACCAGCCCCCTTCATCATTATTAACACCAGTCATGAATGGCACAGTGAGAAGTTCATGTTTATGGAACAGTTCATCCACAGGTTTTGTAATGAAGTGTCCATCAACATTTATGGGATATCTCAATATTTCTTCCTTAAGAGAATAAAATGTATAAAAGAGAAAGTTCAAATAGAGACAACAGTTACATAGAATCCAAACATTTCACAGAGGTCTTGCAGAAAACAAACAACTAATCCTTTCAAGTGAGTCTCCATCAGCTTTGCATACAGTGTCTCACCGTTACAATTTTCACAATAGTATCAATATCAAGGTTTTTCATGCAATGGGCAATCTTCTCTGTGCTTTCCAGGCTACAGCCAGATATATTTGCAACGATCTGTGGACAGAAATATGAGGGATCCAATCACAACAATTTAAAAATACAATGATGTTCTCAATATTGTGTACTGAAGAATGTTTACACACAAAAGTTGGTACATCAATAATTTACCTGTGTCACTGGTAGAGGATCATTTGTTACAAGTAAATCCATTGCAGCAGTGCCACTCTCAGCAATGGCATGGTGGATCAGGCCATCAGACAATGGTGAGAGAAGCTGGTAATTAAAGCAAGAGAAATAATGACAGGTTCTGTGGACAGTAGTAACTTTCCAGTGACATAACACTGCAATACTTACAAAACAATGAGTCTATTTAAAAGCACCTTCTCTCTAGATTGATCCTTACCAGTAGGGATACGCTCACTCCACCAGCAGACTCCCCAAATACTGTAACTAAATCTGGGTCTCCACCAAAGTTGTGAATGTGCTGCTGGATCCACCTCAGAGCTTCCACCTGGTCCAGCAATCCAAAGTTCCCAGACAGGTGCTCATCTCCAGTGCTGGATAGAAAATACTATTGTAGTCTACCAGGCTGCGTTCACACCAGCTAGTCAAAGCTACCCAATTCAGAATTTTTGTTCAAATGTGGTACAGATCAGGTCAACTGTGGCAGAATGTAATCCTTGTTTGTTCTAGGCTTAGTGACGTGAGCGTTATTACCTGAGAAAGCCCAGAACTCCCAAGCGGTACTGGATCGAAACCACAACCACATCCTGAAAAGCAGCCAGGGCGGAGCCATCATATATAGAGGCTGACCCCAAAGTAAACCCTCCACCATGGATCCAGACCATGACCTGGTAAAGTAAAGAAAGACCCTTATTTTTCCATGAAGAATAAAATAAAGTTTTGTTTTTTTTTTTACTTTAGTTTAACTGAGCTCACCTCAGAGGAATTTCAATCAAACCACATTAATATAAACACCTTTTATTCTGACTAAATCCTGAAGCTGATGGTGTCAAAACAGGGCCAGGTATTCTGAGGTGATCCCATTGCAGTCTGGTTCTGAATGTGGGCATCATTATTCATACTGCCATTATCAATTCTTTCAAAGCAATCAAACCAACTTCTCCAGAAAAAGTAATCAAACTTTTCCAGAGCTGAACCTAAGTAACTGAGCAGCATCACTCCATACCTACAACAAGGAGCTTACTTACTGGGAGCTTGGCGTTGTGAGCTCTGTTTGCAGGGGTGTAGATGTTGAGGTAAAGACAGTCTTCTGAAATGTCTGGAATATCCGCAAGCATGCCGCCAATTTTCTCAAGCAGATCCAAAGTAACCTGTTTACTCTGAACACACCTGAAAAGGAGATTTTTTTTATCAACATGTATTTGACATGATTCCCAAAAGTGTGGTGTGCAGCCCCGATTCTCGATGGATGTCTTACATGGGCGGCTGCTTGGTGGCGTCCCTCACTCCTTCCCATCCCTCTACAGGCTGAGGTGCGGCCAATCTCCGAGCAGGGCCTACGGGTGGCTTGGCAAATGGGACACCCAGGTAGGCATAGACTCCGGTCTCCTTCCCCTTTACAGTCACATACTCACCTCTCAGGCTCCCCAGCTTTGTGTGGACTTCAGGTGCTGTCAGGATATTAGGACTGAGTGAGAATCACAATGTGACACTTCACAATTCATCAGTTCAACTTCCCAGGGAAAATATGTGATATAGCCAAGTAACATATATAATTCCTCCAAAAATGAAACCTTTGATTGTTGTGTAGATTGTGTTTGTGTTTGTGCAATTGACAAGTGAATACGTCTTAGAAAATACAATAAATTTCCATTTGATTTTAGCCACAAGATATACTTTCCCCAATTTCCCCACACTGTCTTTATGACTAGATCTAATTCATGTAACTGAGTGGTACTAGAACAAATTGTTCATCAGACAAAAGAAGTAATTTGAAGATATCATCCTGGTTTCTAAGACAGTTTCCTGTCATTTATTTTTATACAATTAATGCATTATTGTGCATCATGTTAAACTGTATTGGAAAACACTCATTCACCCATTCAAACTTAGTCTGTGCAGGTCAGGCTGCAGAGCTACGCCCTCATTCAACTTTGACATACTGAATGAAGTTCGGCAAAGCAATGGATGGGTGTGTCAGAACCGTGTTAACGCTTAACTCGATTTGAGTGTTTCACCAGATAGCATGGGGGGGCGGGGGTATTGTGCAAAAGGATGAAGCACCACATTTCTCAATCCTGAAACTTTTTACACCACAGAAGGTTTGTACACCCACAGTCATTCACTCTCATATTCTGGTTATCCTGCATCAACAGGAAGCCTGCGCGATTATCCTGAATAATTAGAACTATGCTTTTCACCTTTGGACGCAACATAACGCCAGTAAGTAGGTGTAAGGTAACGTAGTGCGGAATATAAGCCTCAAGAGGCGGTGATTCGCAGTATCACTAGAACAGCTGAGGGGCTTTGTCAATCACAACACTAAGCAACAAGTTAACAGCGGATTCAGTCCTGTGAGAGTTACACAATACTTCAAAAAAAAAAAAAAACAACAATCTAAAAGCAACGCATACTACTTTTTTATCACAGATGTCACTGGGCAAAGAAGTTTTCTCCGACTTACCATGTGGGTCTGCAGCAACACCGAGACATAAAAGCGACGTCAGAACCAAGTAAGCTTGCAGCGCACAGAACTTCATGATGGTCCTCCGGCCTCCGTGTGGACTCTGTTTCTGAAAAGAGGAAGAGCAAGTGGAGACTGTTCCCCCCTGTGACGCTGTCACTTTATAGCTGCGTCCTATGCATATACAGTCTATGGTCTTAGCTCATGCTGCGCTCGTAATTACCTGCAGGATGTCACCGTGACTCCGAGGTCTTTACACCGCAGCAACAGCTGATCGACGCAGAGCAGACGCCCCGCCCCCTCACTCTTCCACCGCACATCCACGCCACGCATCTCACAGTTTGTGTGATCTGCCTCATGTTACTGGACAAATATGTGCATAACTGAGAACACACATGTTACTGACTGACAAAATTATAGTATTGTCATTTTAACCAAGATAAATAATGTACAGTTATACCAACTGTACCAAAGTGACACTAGGGCACATAACAAAAAACAGTGTGGACCTCGTCCAACCAGTGCTCTGAGAAGAACTGTGCCCAACAGTGTTTATGATTAGACTATGTGTCTTTTTTTTTCAGGATTGATTGATTTCAGGATTTCAGGATTGATTAATCGATATTGATTGATGCTCTGGTGCTAAGTTGAGAGGTCCAAGGGCCAAAAGCATTACAGAAAGGTGAACTTGAGGATGCAGTTGAAAACCAGTTATACAATGAAACATTTTAGCAGACATATTATACTAATCACTGTTATTATTTATTCTTTTATTATTAATTCAGAAGTTGCTTAGTCACCTCATGGCCAGTCATACACACCTATTGACAGTTACAAACTGCATACTCTGCTGGCCTGGAAACTGATTTACAAACATAATGTTTCACCAAGTAATTACTACATTTGGAATAGCAAGAATATTCAGTATAAAAATAAATCACTATATTACGGAAATTAACAATTGTATTGGTTAAAAAACTTGGTAATGCCACAGGGCAGTGACTGGCCCAACGAATTCCTCTCCAAATTTAGGTTCCCGGTTACACAGGAAAAATATGCAGTGGTTTTTGATGCTTTGCCAAGGAGTTAGTTGCAGCTTCACAGTGGTTCAGTAATCAAGGGTTTAATTATTGATCACTTGATAGTGGTATACTACCTGGAGAAGTCGACATTACTGAGAATAAATGTTCACATAAGTATATCAGGAATTACATACCAGCAGTAACTCTGCCCCCAGGAGAGTCTTTTGGGGAAAATCTGGCTAACTGGGGACAAAATTTGTGGTGACGGCTGCACCTGGAACCTCACAGATAATGTTCTTCTACCTCCCATCACCCTCAGCTATGCTACAATCAACTAAAATGTAGACATCCATTCAACAATACAGGAAGAGAAAAAAGTCAAATAGAGCTTGCAAGCCTGCTCACTGACACTGGCACAAGAAAATACTTGAAGAATGCATACATGATCCTTTGCAGAAAAGACAAGCTGGAGAGAAAGCCATGATCACACCTTCAGTACTTTGACAACTACTGCAGAGTCTGAGACTCAGCCAGCAAATGGAGGGCTGTGCTTGAGAAATCAGGTTTCAGGGGAAAAAAACAAAACAAAACAGAAAATTACAACCTTCCAGCTTTATTAAATTCCTGTTTGTATCTTTACAACGCATTTTATCTTTTATTTCATTTATTTTTTTTTTGCAGTGGTTTAGCTCCACTTGTCCCCTTAGATGGAAGTCCCACTACACATAAATACAAAATTATTCTTTTTTTCTCTGCAAGTCAACTTATGAGAAATAGACAGAGGACTAACCTCTCAGGGTATACTTTATGAAATTTTTGATTAGTCGTGCATAACCTTTTTATTTACAGTCTATGTGCATAACACGTCTGACTACGGATCAGAAGATCATGGTTCGATTCTTGTTTGGCTCAGATGATATTTTTTTCTCGGTTTTCCATTTCGGTCGATAGGATGAAAAATCTCCTCCTTCACACCAACAGTCATGGGAAAAGTGGTGTGAAAACCACTGAAAAATGTTACGAGTGACATTAAATGTAGTCCTGGGCAGTTTTTAAAAATTTTTATTCATTTATTTATTTTTTTTAGTCTGAGGTAACAGCTGGTGACAACTGCTTGGATCTTTGTGACCCGGCTACAACCAACACAAAATTGAGGCGTTGCCAAATTGATAATTTCTTCTATGGTATCAATGCATTTAGAATTACTATTCAGAAACCGTCGATTATAAAAAAAAAAATAACCACTGACTGATAAACGTTTGTTCCTTTCGTAGTAATGCGTACCCCGTCCGCGGATTTAAGTGCGATGGTTTCTGCCAAAGCAATCATTAGATCATCAATACGAAACAATCGGCTAAACGGCTTAAAAGACATCTCGGTGCCACAGTTTCCTCCTGTTACAATAACGCAAGATGCACAGTAATTAACGTTATATCCGCTGATGACTTTCATTTGCGAGCGGCTTGTCGGCGGCACAGTCCCCACGACTGCTCCCGGGATCCCCTCCGTGAGTGAGGATCCGTCCATGTGAGGAACAAGCGGGGGGCAGGGGCTCATCTCTCGCGAGGAACGGCGCCGTTATCGAAATCTCTACAAACAACACGAGAATTCATCATTCACACGGTAATATAACCCAATCTTACACGGTACATGTGTTGTGTGCCAGCACTGGGGGAAAGAAGCTGAATCAAAATCAGATTTTTTATTGTTATTTCTTCCAATAGGTTACGATTTTTGCATTGCATTTCGTCGGCCTTTAGGCCCCACTAGCATGCTAATCACCACGCTAGCCTAAACGGCGACTCCTTACCCCTGCTTTAGCTTTAACGTTAGCATGCAAATCCGATTTTGGAGCGCCAGCTAACATTAGCTAGCTTTATTTTTGTTCGGGCTAGTTGGCTAATGCAATAAGAACGGATTTTCTGCTGAAATGTGCAATAATGTTAGCTGGGATACATCGATTGGAATTACATTAATACCAAAATTACGTCAGTTTTGTTTTGTTTTGCCCATGATTAATATCGTTATGAGACCCCCGCCCAGTTAGCTACCTAGCCGTAACGTTAACAGTGGAGCGCCAGTAAAAACGCAGTTAGCCAGGCTAGCACGACTTTACCAAGGCTATATGATATTTTCATGGCGGTAGCAGCCTGGAAGGTAGCATCCAGGGAAGCAGGGTCTTGCCAGAACAGCTGCACCTTACCTCGTTTCCCTCATACTACCAGAGCTAGCTATTATCACCCGTTAGTTAATAAAATGCTGGACGCTTTTCCAAAATAAAGTCAGTTGTTATCATTGATAATGACACTATACATTATTCTCACGGATTTGCCCATATTCACTTATATTGGACTGAAATTTGCAGTTGTACACGAATATACAACTAGGGGAATTAACTCAAGGAGGGGCTGACACATGAAATAATAAAAAATACATCACTACTTTCACCATACTTGTGGTTAGATCTGAGTTGTATAGCTCACGAATATACAATAATTACAATGCATTTGTAATTTACTCAGTTACTGATGGAGTTAAAAATGTATCCTTATGTTTCTTACATAAACTGTGTAAAGAAATGTCATTTTCCATAAGGTGACTGCCCTTAAATCAGCCAGGATCGTCGTTAAAAACAAACAAACAAAAAATAAACACTCTTGGGTGAATACTTTTATACTGGCCTATGAATGTTTTTAGAAGCTTTACATTTCACTTGCCATACTCATGCTGACGGTGTTATGTACCTTAAGAAGCAAATTAATTCAGATGAAAGCACAAATAAATCCACAGTAGACTGAAATGCATAGACAGGGAAACTTTGTTCATTGATGTAATGCACAGAAATGAATGTTTATGTTTCATTTAATTTGTAGATGTCCATACAATTATGTTGGAACACAGAATAGTGATTGCACAATCAAAAGCAAGTGCAGTTACATCACAACTCTTTCACCACAGTGGACTGACTTACATCATATTGGTAGGACATGAAGACAAATGAGCTTTCAGTAGTGTGCAGTCAATTGCTTTTATTGTAGCAGTTGTATCATATGCAGTTCCTGGACAGGTTAGGTACAGACAAGACTAAGAAGAATATAATGTAAGAAAAAGAAGCAGTATATAGAAAAAATCGACAATAACAGATGAGACTAAACATCAGAATCAGAATCAGAATCAGAATCAGTTTTATTGCCAAGTATGTTTTCACATACAAGGAATTTTTTCTGGTGATTGGTGCAATTGATCAGCAACAGTGGGGCTCTCTAGCCTTGTTGATGAGGCTAATAGCAGATGGGAAGAAGCTATTTTTGTGGCGAGAGGTTTTGGTCCTGAAGGACCGCAGCCTCCTGCCAGAGGGGAGTGTCTCAAAGAGTTTGTGTCCAGGGTGGGAGGAGTCAGCTACAATCTTCCCTGCACGCCTCAGAGTCCTTGAGGCGTACAGGTCCTGGAGGGACGGAAGATTGCAGCCAATCACCTTCTCAGCAGAGTGGATGATACGCTGCAGTCTGTTATTGTCCCTCTCCGTGGCAGCAGCGTACCAGATGGTGATGGAGGAGGTGAGGATGGACTCAATGATGGAGGTGTAGAAGTTCACCATCATAGTCCTTGGCAGGTTGAACTTCTTCAATTGCCTCAGGAAATACATCCTCTGCTGAGCTTTTTTGATGAGGGAGCTGATGTTTAGCTCCCATTTGAGATCCTGTGTGATGGTGGTTCCCAAGAAGCGAAAATGCTCCACGGTAGCCACGGGGGAGTCACACAGGGTGATGGGGGTGGGTGGGGCTGGGCTCTTCCTGAAGTCCACTATCATTTCCACTGTCTTCAGAGCGTTTAGCTCTAGGTTGTTCTGCCTGCACCAGGTCACCAGACGCTCAGTCTCCCACCTGTAGGCAGACTCATCGCCATCAGAGATGAGCATTACCATTGGCTAGGTATAGTAATACATTCACATTGATAGGTTGTGCTCTTCCTGGTCAGATGTAATTCATTTCGGTATGACACTTTTTTAATCATCCCTGAAGCATACTAACAAGTGAAATGATATGACTTCAGTTGTGTGACAAGTCATATTTTAAGTTCAACAGGCGCATCAGGAAAATATTCTGCCTTCTAGTAGCATGTCAGTAAAGAAATACTTTTGCTGTCCTGCTTTTTTATTTCAGCTGTGAACGATGTCTGAGCAAGAGTTGGATGAAATTGTGCAAATAACAGTGGAGGACTTTAACCAGAATGACCGTACAGGTAGGCATCCTAGGAAGCAATATGAAAACCCTTTTTTTTTTTGTCTAGTCTGATCAGTGTACTGTATAGTGAATATATAGCGAATTTCTTTTTGACCAGGTATGGTCAGGTTCTCAATTAAGTAGATGCAGCACAAATGCAAAAATGAACATTTAATCAATAACTGTAACAGTTATTTTAAATCTGTATGATATTATACTTAATAATTACAAAGTGAAATTAATAAAAAAAAGAAAAAGAAAAAAAGCTTTCATGTTTTGTTCTGTGGGTGTCTTTTTATATGATTCATGCCAGAAATGCTGGACAGTCACGAGGATGATGAAGAAAGGCCTCAGAGGAAAAAGAGGAAATTAAGCAACAGTCAAGAGAACAACAGCAACAACCAAGAAATACATTTTATCAAGGTACCAGCTTTGTATAATAGATGCTTTCACATTTACTGGATAATAATAAAAATTGAGAGGATGAATTACACATGCAAGATTCTATTCTCTGTCTTCACAGAACCTGTTGGTTTCATTCACCACATCAATCAGCCAGCGACTGGAGGGAATTGAGTTAAAGTTACAGGCTCTGGATGCCACATGCAAAGCCCTTGGACGCAAACTTGAGAGCATGGTGCCTTGTGCCAAGAGTCCAATCCAGGTTCCTATGGTTGCAGGGTCACCACAGGGGGCCACACAAACTTGGAACAAAGTGCGATGGTAAGTTAGAAGTGTTTGTTAACCATCACATTTTGAGCATGCATGAGCATCAAACATGGTCTTCATTCAGGCGAAGAGTGCAGTGCAATGTGGATGAATTAAAATTCTGAGGCCAAAGTGTGTTTTTAGAAGGCAGAAAAATTGTCTTTTTAGTCATTTGACAAAGCTGTATTGTGATTATAGGGACTAGCAGAACCACATTACTTATGCTTAGTTTAGACTGTGCAAAGCACACATATATGTGGCAGTAAATCAACATGTTCAACTTCTCTTTCAGTGTTGTCCCACAAACAAATGTGATAGTGAGCAGTGAACACCCGAAGGGCTCTAGCCAAGAGGACACCCCACTGGAGAATCTGCTCAGCAAGTGAGTGGCTCATGATCACACTATATGTTTAGTCAGAAATATGAAAACCCAATCCAACACAGTGCCTCATAAACAATGTTGGGGTCTCTATTGGGAAAAAATAAGCAAATTTCCCTTTCCCCAGTTTTCAGCCCAGGCAATAGAGGACTGTACAAAATCTCACTTCCTCGTACAAGGTGGCTACTGCTGTGATTTTGTATGCACATTTGTCCAGCTTATTGTATATTTGCGTTTCTTTTCAGCACTGTGACAAGGAGGCGGCAGAACACAATCCTGGTAAAGGTCCCGGGCCCTGAAGAGAGTCAGGAGGAGCAGGAGAGTGGCTCAGAGGCTAGTGACTCTGTTTCCAATGGCGGCCATTCCAGCAACGCGCAAAATGGTCAAAATGTCACACTCATCACACTCAATTCAGAAGGTATGACTCCACACTGTTGACATAGAAACACACATACAGTATGTATGTGTTATTTTCCTTCTTCTCTTTTAGTCTGCATCTGTACTTGTTTTTGTTTGAAGACCGGCCCACTGATTTTAAATCTTGTTCCTCACATGATTATATACAGCATTACAAGTAAAGGTTATGGGTTTATTGGTTTCAAAATCAAATCAAATTATTACATTAATAGCAAAACAGTGTTGTGCTGCAAAGTCCTCTTTGTCAACTCTGCAATGCAGAAGGCAGTTGTAACATATTACTAGGGTAATTACCTCACATTTAACTCTTTATAACTGTTTTAATTGGGTGTATGCGGCTAACGTGACTCTTTCAGATGGTCTCTATATTGAATGTGAAGCAAACTGCTGATGTATCATATTCATGTCCCTGTGGTTCTGCCTCAGACTGTATTGATAAATGTTCTGATTGGTCATTCATGTTTTCAGTAGCTTACTCAGTGGTTCTGGCTGTGCCGTAGAGACAATAGTCCACATGTAATTGTGCAAACCTAAATGAAGTCCACATTGTTGTTATATTTTCTGTGATTGTTGGTTTGATTATTTTCAGTGTACTTGGGAAGTCCATGGTTATCTTCAAAGGCAAACTATTGTTCATTTATTTGCAGCTGCGGGTTGCCATGATAAAATAATGTTAGTCAGCATTAGCTAGATAGTACCATATGGTGTTCAGAACAGTGTGTCTCATGCTTTGTTTGTGACTTTGTTTGTGTGGTGGGCTTAACAGCTAACACATGCTGCGAGCAAACAGCCAAACCACTTATTCTGCTTCTTAATATCTTTAATAATAATGCAGGTTTGCCCATAATTTATGTAGTTCGTCTTTACTGCCACATGGGTGTGCTATTGTATTACATGGTACAGAGTCTAGGTGACTCTGTACCAGTGTAGTACTGATTCAGTCAACCTGTGAATCAATACATTTTATAGAATGGATATATTTTGCTCTTCTTCAGTGACGGAATGGTAGGTAGACTTTACATATTGGCAGGGATATCATTATTATTAACAGACAACAGGTTTGTTAAAGGAGAGCTGTGTAGCTGTGTTTGAAGAACTGTTCCTCCTCTTGTCTCTAGATGATTTTCCAGAGGGCACCTGGTTAGGTGATGAGAACAACCCAGAGATGCGAGTTCGTTGCCCAGTGTCTCCAGCTGACATGCTTCATATCAGCACAAACTGCCGTACAGCAGAGAAGATGGCACTGACGCTGTTGGACTACCTGTTTCATCGAGAGGTCCAGGCCATGTCAAATCTCTCTGGGCAGGGTAAACATGGCAAGAAGCAGCTGGACCCGCTAATGATCTATGGCATTCGCTGTGAGTCCTGACATCATAACTGTCTACTATCGACAGGTGTATCAATTTCATGCCACCTGCTTCACTTTGTGATAGGTTTTATACAGTGATGTACCTGGTGGTAAGCCTTACAGCATGACAAGCCAATTTTCAGTATGCATCTTTTTATGTAGCAGCTACCAGCACTGACAGACCCTCTTGAGCCTCAAAGGGAAATCCAGAAAAAAAAAATCCTTAAATGTATGCGTAGGAGCAGACAGTTTGTTGTTTTACCCCTTGAGTCCTTGTCAAGTCTTTCTGAGCTGTTTGAACTTGCCAGTTTGTGATGACTTAGTTGGCAAAACCAATCACTAATAACTGCCAAGGCGATGTCTAGTAACTGATGTTTATCTCATGATTCTTACATGATTTCTGCATAATTGAAATTATACTAATAAATTTCACTCAGCTGGAGTTTAAACCCTTGCCCCCTTATAGCAATAAATGAACTCTCTGAGACCTTCCCACACTTCATCCCCGTTCCATTACAAAGTGGCCCTGAATTGAACACAGAAATAGACTGCAGTCTGTATTCCCAAGGCGGGTTACAACAACATGCATTCATCACTGCAAACACACGCATTAATGTGCAACACATTTTATAACATACCAGACTCTAAATGACAAGCACATGTCTGGTAGAAAGATCCTAATGGAGTCACCCTCAATTCAGTCAACCCTTTGATTCTTGATTAAGCAGACTTAAGGTTATGATGGTAGACAGATGGATATTTATGAAAGTCCTGTGGCTATATACTATATTTGCATTGTTCACATTGCATTTTAAAAAGGGGCTATATTAGCTGTAGCCTATTCTACAGAGTTCAGCTTGTGCCCCCTTTAGGGGGTTTTAGTGAATATCCCCTTGGGCATTAAACAAGTGTTTGTGTACATGGTTATCTGCATTTCCACTCTGCGGTGTGAATGTGTGTAGTTACATGCAGATTTGGCCTGACATAGAGGTATGCATTAACTGGAGCAATAAAAAAAGGGAAAAAGGGAATTAAGGAGTACCTGCCATGCCTGCCTGTACAGGACCCATCAGGTGTGAAATAGCTGCTGTACACGGCCATCCCACTCTCCGCAGATACCCCTCAACTCTGTCTCATTTTCTTCCTTCAGGCTACCTGTGTTGTTAATTATTGTAGAAATGAGCTATCAAACAGCTCACCTCCTTTGAACAGTTCATGGTACTGTGGTAGACAGCCACTAAATAAGCTGCATCCAGTCTCACCTGCATATTCCTCAACTGAGAGAGGGATGAGGGACAGTTACTGGCCTGTGCTAACACTGCTTGTCCAATGGTGTGGACTGTGGAGGAGAAGTAAGCAGCAACAGGACATTGTTTCCTTCATTTTTCATAAAAGTATACATCTGTTACAGATCAAAGTGGTGCGATTGTTAACACCTTTTCTAAAGCAAAATAGATAGCAACATTATCTACTCAAGTGCAGTAACCAGTTGCTTTCTTTTATTGTGTGAAAAAAATGGTATTAATTCCAAATTATATTTTATATTATTTTGTAAGTATAATACTGTTGTTGTATAGAGTTTAAGACAAGGCGTAATAATAATCCTATTATATATATATTTTTATGCAAAGACACAACCTTTCACTTATAAATTGTGCAACTGACATTTTCATTGAGCGTATGGGATTTTCTTGTTTCTTCCACCAGTGATCAAAGCAGGAAAATTAAAGGGGGTAGTGATTCTGAGGCAAAATTACATATTGAAACACTGGAAAGGAGATAGCCTTGGGACATGTCAATTTGTAGATAAGATACACCCATTCATATCAAAGTCAACAATATATGATTAATTATACAGCATGTGATGAATTTTGACCTTTCCATGCCCCCATAGGTCACTTGTTCCACAAATTTGGCATCACTGAGTCAGACTGGTACCGCATCAAGCAAAGCATTGACTCAAAGTGCCGCACAGCCTGGAGACGCAAGCAGCGTGGCCAGAGTCTGGCTGTCAAGAGCTTTTCCAAACGCACACCTCGCAATTCAGTCACAGGTAGAGTACCAAATATTATCAAGTGACTGTAGAGCATGTATTTGTCTGTGCTGTTGTTGTGTTGGGGAAGTAAGACCTTCCCAGATTTGTATAACATTTTGTGTCTCCCAACCATGTCACATGCTAACTAGAATGCAGTGGTGTTTGTGTCTATGTGTAGATTGTTGTGAACACAATAACTCAAGAAAAGTCCATAATAACAACTTCATAATAAGATCTCATGTACCCCTGAACGGTGAGGGCTGGAGTTAATTATGAGTGCTTTTGATGCATTAACATACATACTAAGGACAACAGATTTTCTTAAGACTACTGTAATGCTTTAAGATTCAGACTTCATCAACATATTGCTCGAGAGAGAGAGTGGCAAAAAGAAAAAAAGATACAGCAGCAATGAGAGAGTAAAAGAGCATTTAAACCAAAAATGAATTATGTGTAGTTCTCAAATTTAAGATGACTCTGGATTTTTAATGTTACTTTCCAGAACAAAACAAAGTTTTACATTTGGTCTAGGATGAGATTTACGGTATCATCGTTATCACAAACATATCTGATAAAACTTAACAGAGAACAAACCAACATAAGCAACATGTGAAAAACTAAGTGAACTGTCATGATGAATACAGAGAATCATGTACATACAGCTAAACCTGCAGAATGGTGAATTTCAGCATGATAAGATCACATTCAAGGCAACCTTTTTAAGCATGTGAATCTTTGTATTTAAGAAATCAAAGCACTTTGAAAACCTCTGACACCTTTCTTGTGAAATGCTTTGGGAGTGATCACATTAAAATTTATCTCTATGGTCTGAAAAAACGAATACCTACCTGGCTTCACTCTCATAAGTCTTTATCAGCTGATAATGTTGCCATGGTTCTGTGCTTGTTTTCTCATCAAATAAGATGCACAGTTGTGAGAATCAACTACAGACCCCAAAACAGAGACATCTGCTGCTGTTTCTTTTGCTCACAGGCCAGTGATGCTACCACCGGTTTTCAGTTTCTGTTGGTTTCAGTGGAGCAGCATGTGACATCAGTTGGCTTGTAGTTATGAAACATTTTAACTTTGTCCTGTCAGCAAAAGAATTTCATATTTTTTTCTTTGAGCTGTGAATTTGAACTGGGGCTCAACCAATCTGAAAGAAATGGATTGAAATCTTTACTTTCTGCAAACTTTGAGGGAGTTCTCAGTTAAGTCATATCAGCTTCTTAACTTTAACCGATAAAGCTTGCTTATGGTTTACCAAAGTTTGGATTGCTACCAATGAATTGCCATTTCTATAACACTTTACTCTTGAGTTCACTGAGACACTTCCCATTAGTATTCATGAGGGTGCAAATAGATTTGGTGCAAATTTTTGGTTGGTTAATTTTTGGCATGACCTCTGAGCTGTCAAGTCATGCAATTTATTTGGATGTTTTTCTCAATGCTTGGCTGTTTTGTACCAATAGACAAATTATTTCAAATCCCCCCCTTTCTCTTTCACTTCCTATACTATTACTTCTATGCTGGGAAATGACTATGCAGATCATCAACAAACATAGTCACATAGTGAACTCACACAGGTCCTATTTCATCAGCTATATGAAAGCTATTTCAAGACCTGAACCCAAATTCAGATGTGTGACAGTGTGTATTGCTGCAGATGGTTGTAATCTGCACACAATGCTTGCTGTCCTTCCTTCCCTGTGAGCCATCACCCCTCACCTCTGACCAGGGAAAAGTAAGACTGCAGGGGAAACCCAAATATCCTGTACGCACACACAAGGGATGGATTGTCAGACCCTGCCTTTTCAGGCTACACACACCCCAGAGTGTACAACACAAATACTCGTTCAGATGTTGCATGCACAAACATGCAAAGACACACACCAAATAATCATTCCTGCCTTAATCAGATTATATGTAAATGGACCGGAAAGAGGCATTTCCTCTGCTTTTAAAACCATTATTTACCAGTGAGCCAGTAAGTAGAGCTCAGACCAAAACTGTAGTTTCCACAAGCCACCTGTGTCTTGCTTCCTTGTCTGGTAAACAAAAGCACTGAGGATTATTTGCATAATACAGTACATAGCTGTAATAATGACAGATGGGAGACAGCCTTACTGTTCAAAGCAATGCAACACAAAGCAGAACCTTTGAGGTGTATGTGATATGTGCTGTATGTTTTATGTCATTCAAAGCTACATTCAGACTGCCTTTCTCAGCAAAGTTAACTGCTGCATGGTTTGTTATGAGAAGTGGC
Organism: Trachinotus anak; assembly: GCF_046630095.1. Lineage (NCBI taxonomy): Eukaryota > Metazoa > Chordata > Actinopteri > Carangiformes > Carangidae > Trachinotus > Trachinotus anak. The sequence goes on along the minus strand of NW_027273853.1, from coordinate 17,232,832 downwards.
TTCAAATCTTTTCAGCTCTCACTTCTCCCAGATGATTATTTTTTTTTATTGTCGCACAGATTGATGGCTCACAAGAGAAGGTGTAATTTTATTTATTTTGTGGCCTGCGGTGTAGATTCCACTGTCACTGAACGCTGTGCTGTGTTTGACTGCTGTCACTGTGTCTGGACGTGTTCGCGTTGGTGTGTAGCTGTGGCGGGTGGTGCGACGCGCTCATGCAGGAGTTTCAGACTGCGGGTGTGATAGCGGGTGTTTAGACTGAGGCCTGGAGTTCGTGTTTGGCTGCTAGACCATGAGTGTGTTTGGATGGCTAGCTGGAGAGTCCTTGTTGTGTATTTAGGCGTTGGATGAAGTATAAACATGCCATCATCCAACAGATGGCCTGGGAATTAGCCAGGTTTTTTTTTTTTTGCAAAGAGGCTCCTTGCATGATCATGTGTGGGTGTGTGTGGGATTGTGTGTCTGCAAGCGTCTGTGTCTTAGAGACCTCATCCTTATTTCAGATGTTTGCTGGAATTAGTCACACTGTATTCATGACCTACTTCCACTGTACACGAGTGCACTAATGACTGTTATGCTTGTCCTCCTAACCAGAGGGAGGCATGGCAGAAGAAACAGCCCACATTGAGACTGCCACTCAGCAAACCTTGCACTACACACTGGCCAATCAGCAGGTCCAGTTCCACCGTATTGGCGAGGATGGACAAGTTCAGGTGGTGAGTATCAGACATCCCTTATTCTTTCTCTGAATTCATCAGCAAACATTTTCTTTACAGGCAAACACACAACAAGCATGCTCTAACAGTAAGAGTATGGGTCTGTGTCCTCCTCACAAAATGTATCGAGTATATATCTACCAATCAGCTCCCTTTTTCTGATGTGTGTGTATACAGGTACATATCTGTCTGTCTTTCTTTAGCGGTCATCATATAAGGGTTTCACAGAGCAGGGTTTGTAGTGCATGTGACAGATCACACCTCTCACCACAGTAACAAATAGAGCTTTCTGCAGAAATGTTTTACAGCTTATGTCGATGAAGGAGTGTTCCATGCTCAGGGAATGGATGACCCTGCACAGCCGCTATGGTCAAAGGTCAAAGTCAGGCCCGCTATTGCGTTATGGGTGGGCTGAAAAAGAGGAAGTGAATGGACATTTAATATCTAGTCTTTTCTGCACCATGAAATCTTGTGAGGGACAAGAGTGGAACTGGCCATGTAATTAAACTCTGACATCGTCTTGTCCTAGTGCTACAAGTGCATGTGTCTGAGCTACAAAGTTAATGTTACCAACTAAGAATATAATAGTGGTTCTAACACACATCAATCTGATTGTACCATGTGAAGATTACAGAAGTAATTTTCGTTCTGCACCTTGACTTATTGATGCACCCACTGACCCAATGACAGTGCCACAAAGCTAACTCATAATTGACTGTGTTGAGTATTTCCGTTGTCAATAGGTTGCTACATGATGCATGGATTTGGATGTACTGATGATGAGTGACTCATATGAGAAAGGAAGGAACAGGCATAAAAGGGCGGACAGTCAGGAAGAGAAGTTAGGGAGAAGGTGGAAGAGTGGGAGAGAGCTCACTGTGCAGTTATTATCCTCCTGACACTGCAGAGTATTAAAGGGTGCAGCTGAGCCTGAAATTTATGAGTACTCTTAGTACACCAGAGGAAATAAAGTATACTTACTGGCAGTGATATTGTCCTCCAACCATAATTACTAAACAAAATTTGTATTGTGTTGTTGCCAGATTACATGTACCACACTAGGGCTGCTTAGTTATTTGATTGCATTCTCTAATTGCAGCTAAAATTAAGCTTTAAGGAAAGGTTCACAATTGCCCTAGTATGTCTTAAAACAATACTTACATACCCACATGAACATTAAAAGTTTTTGTCAGCTATTTTCGTTTCCCCTGTTAATACTGGCAGTTAAAAGAGGTCTTCATAATATGATTTCAATGTAAGTGATGAGAACAGGAAATCCACAGTCCTCATTCTGTGTCAATAGTTTGATCTGAATATGAGGCTTCATCAGTCAGTTGGGCAAATCAAGAAGGGATCCTCCAGTTACGGCCTTTTTAGTACAAAATTGCTCTTTCCTTCTACTGCAGCTCAACAGGGAAACACAAGCACTTTCTAGCTATCATTTGAAATTCAATGATAATTATATGTAGATTGCATTGTAGTTGAAATTGGTGCTTTGGAATAAAGGAAAACATGCCTTTGCAAATGTCTTTATTGGTCATATTTGTGCAGTTCTTCTCCCTTCTACTGTGTCTCACCCTTCATCTGTATCTCTCAGATTCCACAGGGTCAGTTGCACATTGCCCAGGTACCACAAGGAGAGGAGGTGCAGATCACACAGGACAGTGAGGCAAGTGTGTGTGTGTGTGTGTGTGTGAGAGAGAGAGTGAGAAAGAGAAACAATCAACCACTCCTTTTTTTAAGTCAGTCTTCCTGTTAAATAAAATTTTTCTGTCACTTAGGGGAATTTGTCTCCAAACAGAATATAACAGTGAAGTCATGCTTGAGAAAGAAGTGGTTTGCTGGGAGAGAATGAATCTTGTCTACTTTAGTGTGGGAATGTCAGTATGCTGTGTTGGAAGTCTGGTTTGTAATTTGGTCGACTCCTGGGTAGCGAATGACTTGCATTATTTGACTTGCTGTTTGAAATTATTTTTAATATACAATACAATACATCTGACTGCCCTTGGACAAAAGACAATTCTGATGTTTTGACTTTACTGAAACAAAGACTTTTGCCTTAATTTAGCTAGTGAATGGTGAAATTGATAGATTTGAATTCATTCAGTAAGCTTTTCTGTTGAACAGTAATCAATAATTATGTAAACTTTTATATAAACTTCATGTAAACTTTTTTCAGTGAACTGTACATTTAAGGCCAGTGGAGGGACAGCATATACTGAAAACCACTGTCTAGTGCATTAAAAGGTTGCAGCTGTAGTCGGTGTTACAGGTGTTACACAGTGTTCAGGCACACACTGATGCCACCCACTGGTCCTACTGTTTTTTTTCATTTTTTTTATAAACACAAAACCTATATGATCTCCTCTACTCTGTTTCAGTATCAGCAGGGCATCTACACACAATAATCAGGCAGTTGGAGTTGTGTTTGTCAGTGTGTGTGCACGTGCGCATATGTGCAGTTCAGCACATTGTGCACCCACCGATGTAGCCACATAATAGTACTTGACAAAATAACAGTAATAAGCCATTGAGTTCAGACCAGATTTTTCCTGGTTAATCATGCAATCACCTTCCGCAGCCTGTAGATAGCAATGCGCTAACTATGCACCTGACCACACCTCAGACCAACTTGCCCGTGAGTGCTCAGATGGGCGCAAATGAATTTGCTATTGACTCCTGGATGGGTAAATGACAACTGCATCGCTCTGAAACTAGCAAAGACATTTGCGTTGTGCTTGGCGCTGCATTGCAGCGGGTGTAAAATCCATAACATGTCTAACTAGCACTTACTGTGCACTGTTGGTGCACTTCTTTATGCAATCTCCTTGCACTGACACTTAATACCTACACCAAGGTTTCCCACTGCACTGAAGCTTTACTGGACTCCTTTACTTGTAAGTTGCTTTGGATAAAAGTGTCTGCAAATGATGGAGCCCCTGATCTATACTGAGCAGACACATACATGTAAAATGTCTGGTATAATCAGTAACACCTTTGTTTTCATGAGTTTATAACCCGGTGGGAAAATTTCCACATCGTGGCATCCATAGTGCATTACTCTTCCAAGTTACAGTATCCTGAGATGAAGCTCTCTGTCACACTGATAGCTCGCCAAGTGTTTCTTCAGAAAATTAGGACTGGACTACCTTCAGCTGCGTGCAAGAAGAATAAATCTAACTTTCAGCTACACCCATTTCTAGTTCCCAATGAATTTGTGATGTTTTGTAGACTGTACACTGGTTTACATGGAAAATAGTTATCAAACTTATTAAAACTTATTTTTTATCTGTCAAATTGGTTAGAATCATGTTTCTGTTTTCCCAATGCTGACAGCTATCCCAATGAATACCTAACTATGTTAAGGTCATAAGTGAATTTTAGCAGATGTTTCATATATAGCATCTTAATGTTTATAGATATTCCTGCTTATACATGAGAATAGGGCTTTTGTTTCTGTGTAATGGCCAGATGTCTCATGTCCCCCACTAGACATCTCTGCATGCACACAGTGTTGGCCTGCCAGCTGAAATCAGAATCTAACTCCAAACCACACCGACTGCTGAAGAGGAATTTCCACATCAGCATCATTGTTAATGATTTTTCTAGGAAGTGGGAGAAAGATTTATTTCAGGGCGCCAGTCTGTGTACACAGACACACACAGACACACACAGACACACACAGACACACACAGACACACACACACACACACACACACACACACACACATATGTAATCGTGTACTGTACATGATACGTGCCACACATGTATGACAGCTTGAATGTTATGCAAAAGCAATTGACACCTTGACCAAGTGTTTTTCTCATTTCCTCGTCAGTTGTGCTAAAGGACACTCAGGGAGAAATGCACAATTGAGTGAGAGAGACGGAGTGAATTGGAGGCAGAAAAGCTCTAAAGCTTTTCCTGCTCTTTGTGGCTGAGCCCAGATTTTTTTTTTCGTCTTCTCTCCTTCCCATTCCATGATATTGTTTGTTTTTTGGAGTTCAAAGCTTAGCAACAAAATCCCACTTCTCCCAACTGCCACTCACAGAATATGTTTTCATTAGGAACGGGTCCCTTTCATCATAGACATTGGTTTTAGCGTGCTTGAAAAGGAAATGAGCTGTTTGAGAGATTACATTGCTCTCTGGCCATATGGCAGTGCAGACAGTGTTGCACATATACATAAAATACAATTAGAAAGCGAAAACAGCTGAGACTCAGGGTTGGCTAAATATGGCTTGTGTGATGCCCTCTCTCATGTGGTCTTGTTAATAACTCTGTGGGTGTTCAGTGATTTTTTTGATGGTCATTGCATCTTGATGAGACTGTGATGGGCTTGTGCCTGTGCAAATGTGTTTCTGTTTTTGTTTACAAGAGTCTTGGTGTAGCCGGAGATGACAGGACAGTTGACCTAAATACAAGGACACTGCATCCACTTCTCATGTCTTATGTCTCTTATGTCATCATGTGCTAACACTCCTCTGCCAAAACCCTGCTTACTCAGAATCCTGTAAAAATAGTTCAAACAGTCAGATAATGCCATTGTCATGCAGCACTTTGTTGATCACAGGAGGGAGGGGTTCAGTTTAGCGCTGTTTCATGGCTTCATTCCCCTTGTGACAATGCAGGTCTTAGTAATCAGGTTAAGGCGATTAGGAGGACAAAGAAGTGTTGTTTAAAAGATGACTAAATGTGTGGCTGCAGGATGATGTCGTGACTTGTCATTTCTCTATTTCAGGGAAACCTCCAGATCCATCAGGTGCATGTTGGTCAGGATGGACAGGTAAGAACACATTTATAATAGGCTAAATAAAAGTCACAATACACGAATATGATGTAGACGATAACCCACATATTTGTATCATTTCATGCTTTTGTTCAAATCTATTACAAACAAAGCCTGGATAACAGTAATGTGTGATGTGTGGTTTTGTGTTGGCTGTTCAGCTTTATACAGAAGTCCTCATCATATCTCCCACAAATGATTCATGTGTCTTGTGGTCCCACACCCTACGGGCTGTATAAGCAGGATCTTTGTTCTTCTGGTTCTGCCTACATGAAGAAATGTGGACAGGAAACAACCTTTTATACAAAACTCCATCATTACCAAAGCTGTCACTCTGTAGCCTTGAGATTTAAGGTGGCAAATTGGACCAAGAAGCTGATTTTGACAGGGTGTCTCTGACATGACGCTGAATGATGCTGAATGTTTTTACCATTAAGGGTAGTGATCTTTGCTGACATCTGTGTATAATGACGTCACCCTCATGCCCTCTGTTGTACTGTCACTGCAAGTGTGGTGACCCTGTTGTAGGTGTGTTAGGAATATTTTGCTGAATAGCTTTCAGCAGTTTACCCAATGCACCATTCATGACAGCCACATTCACCTGGAAAACAAACAGACCAATGTCCATCTTCCCGTTTTTTTTGAGGACCTATAATAGATAAGTTACAGTACAACAATGGGGCTAGCCTTATAATTGCAAATGTCCCTGACTGACTGACTGACTGACTGACTGACCGACTGACTGAATGGTTGTATTTCCACCATTGGTCAGCTGAATGCCACATGACTGGATTGGATTTTCCCCATTTGCTGTTGCTCTCAAAATGAGGGTTGAGAATTAGAAATTAAGACCTGCCTCACATAAAGGTCTGTTACCTTCTGTAGTTGAGGTAAATAAAGGTCCCAGTCAATACAGTAGTTGGAAACTGTTGAGAGAAAAAACAAGAGAGATAAAATACTGTATCCGTGAGCGCAGAGAGTAGGACAGAAGCAAACAGATAAAGGGCTGAAATGCTGACACTAGGCAGAATGCAAATAGGAGGCAAGGATGTCAAGTTCACACACTGACCATTAGCGGTCCAGCCATATACTAGGTTTTGACCTTGTCTTTTATTTGTATTCCACTAATATTAAATAGGAGATATAAGCAAATGCAGCAATTTTGATATTGCCAAAATTGTAGTCACTTTATGGATTTCAGGGAAAGAGGGAAAAGGAAAATAATAATAATAATAATAATAATAATAAACATTAATTCAAAGCAGTCTCTTCATTCTAAATCAGTCCAAATTAATCCGGTTCACCATGCACTGTGGTCATCAGCTCATTAAGTCCACTTTTTTCACTGTGGAATATAGTTCATATGCTCCTTCCTATTCTTTTTCTTTTCCTACCACTTTGTGGAATTGAGGTTCTAGTGTCCAGGGTAGCTCACTGTCAAGGGTGGTTGATGATTCCAGTAAATCCATTCTACTGGGGGGGGGGGGGGGGGGTGCCCAACTCCTCTGCTAATGTTTTGCTCATGCTATTCCGCCAGCATTGCAGCGAGAGACCAGGAGAGGAAGTCACCTAGCCTAACCTGGATATTTATGAGTGCGCACTGTCAGGGATTAAATGTAACAGTGCAGGTTGTTAACCATGGGTTACCCACACTGTTAAATGAAGCCAAAAATATAACCTACTTTCAGTATAACTTGGATGATTCTGACATCAGGATTCACTGACCAGCCTAATATCACTCATGATGCTCAGTAAAAGCTTTCCCCAAGTGCACTGGAGAGCTGTCACCTAAAAAATACATTTACGTTTACACAGATATTACACTATGATACATTTCTGTGGTTTCCAGGAAGTGTGGATACCAGAAGGATTTTTTTAAGCATTGCGAGGTAAACCCGTGTAAATGTGTAACATAATTTTGATCATAGTTTTTAGTTACATTGAGGGAGTTCTCAGTTTTAAATGGTCAAGAGGATATAAAGTCAAAACAGGGGGACGAGGCGCAGGCAAATGTCTTGATAATATAATATGGTCGGTTGGATGTGTATCAGTCGGCTTTAAGCTAATCACTTTTAATCAGCCCCAGCCTCCTGTTTTTCAAAATTGTGAACCCAGCTTTTGCACTGCTGCAATCTGGCCACAGGCTATATAGCTGCAGTCTATACATTTTAAAAGAAAACTAAAGCTGTTTCACCTCATTGTTATGAATCTGCACCAGCAACAGCAGTGGCTGGAGGCATTACTGTATGTTTTCAGGTTGTTTGTACCTCCCATTCTCGTGAACACAGTATCTCAGGAATGCTTTGAGGCAATTTCTTCAAATTTGGCACAAACATTCAGTTGCACTCCAGAATGGTGGTCAAAGGTCAAGGACACTATGACTTCACATGACACATTTTTGGCCATAACTCAAGAATTCACACACAAATTATGACACAATTTTACACAGATGTCAAAAAGGATAAAATGTTAACAGTCAAAGATCAACTTCTCTGTGACATAAACTTCTACAAAAAAACTTTACTCATTATTCGACTGTGGTTGAATATCCAAAAATCCTCAGGAACAGAAGGGGAGATTCTGACCAGACTTTGACAGGTTGGCGGAGGCAAGTGGATAATTCTACTTATTAATGCGTTAAAGGGACAATTGCGTCTCGAGAAACCCACATCTCTCAATAGCAGATTACGTAGAGCATTTCAATAGCATACAGAGAGGGTATCCAGTATTTTTTTTTCCTTGCCATTTCTGTGGTTCACCACACTCAACCATACAGTTAGTTATAATAATGATATACCAACAAGAAACATACACACACAGCCCTAGAAGCGCACACACACACACACACCCCTGAACATACACATAGATGTTCTTCGTGTCCTCCCAGTATCTGTGTCTGTGTTCAGCCCTCTCCCCTCCTCCATCTCTGTCTTGAATGTTTTGGACCAAGGGCCCTTCCTGTTACTGTGTTCTTTCCTCTGAGATCCAAGCGAGTCTCGATCAAAGCAGTGCCGCCCTGTGTCTGACCATTTCAGGCCACATATGGACACTAAAGACCAACACATAATTTCACATTCACGATTTCATCATGTTTGTCTGGAAGTAAGGCTTTAGGGCAGGAAGTTCCCTCTCACGCTGCCCATCTGGTGATTAAACTGTTTTGTGGCATTTTGTTACAACAGGTGTTTTTATGAAAGAGGCACTAGATGTTTTTTTTCTGCCTAAAATGTGAATGGAGGATACACACATTCACTTGGGGTCATTACCAGGAAATGACACATTATTGTTTCCTTTTTTTTTAAAGGCAATCACCACCCCCACCCCCCAAAAGCAGCTCCACTAGTCATTACCTAACTTTTTCATTATACCTGAAATCAGTTGTGGTACTCAAATTAATTAGGTCACAAATGTTTTAGGGCTTCTCATTCATTCAGGTGATTTAATGCTGCATCTGGTATCATGTAGCCTCATAATCCTGGTACATTACTTTGTAACATGGACGGTGTAATTCTGCTGATTATCCAGCACTCGTTGCAACCCAGGATAAAATACAATGACTTTCCAAAGTTGTAAAATTCTTCCTCATAGTATTATACACCACTGTGCAGTGTTTTGGCTTCTGATATGCCTCCAGACTCATGGAGCTATTACTCAAATCATCTGTATTGGATCATATTTCATCATCTCACCAGCATCTTAAACAGGACGCCTCCACCAGTGCAGCCCCTTGTGTTTGAAGGCCCAGTAAGACCACATTAGTACTTACTTCCAAGGTTTGTAGTAAAAATAGTCAAAAATAGAGTCCGTAGCCATAAATTCAGACTTTCTGAGTTGTATTTGCCACTTTGTTGGCTCACTCATATACACCCTTTTCATAATTCAGAAATTTTTGGCATGCACTGAAGGCAGAATAAGACGAAGGAGAATTTTCCATCGATATTATGCCAATGACGAGATTTAAGAGGCTTAAGAGTGTAACTCAAGTAACAACAAATTTTTTCTCTGAGTAAATTAATTCCTTACTTTGTTCCAATGGAGTAAGTTGTAATGTGATTACAGTAACACTGCTTTGTAAGGAATTACTGGACCTCCAACACTGCATTTAAAAACTACTACATTCACCCTATGTACAGTAATATGTCAAAATCTGGGGTGAAGGAGGAGTTAACAAGCCACCCGCCGACTGGAACGATGTGCTTTCGGCTTCTCATTTCTCCATTTTACAGTCTGCTTAAGAGCTCTATCATCTAATTCACCAATAGGTTCAAGGTGCTGTTGGCTATCTGTTTGCAGGCACATTTGTGATGTGTGAATGCATCTGCTTTATATGAGGGTTTTCTTTTGTTGTTTGTATTTTTATTGGCTGTTTGGCTCCGTGTGTGTTTTCAGTTGATTGAGGTAGTCACCACACATCCTCATGCTCCTTCTCTCACACACTCATAAACACACATGCATGCTCATGTCCTCGAATGACCTACTTTGCTAAGCCTGACAGCAGCATTCCTGTCTCTCTAGGATCTTTGAACAATTTTTGGTCAGAGTTTGGTTTAGATTTTGCACAACAACACACATTTCCATCAGTTCTTCATATCAGCTCACAGAGTAGATGAAGCATGTCTCCAGATTTCCACCAGCTTTATCTGGTTAAACTATTGTATTGGCTATATGTTACGCCTGACGCAGATGCACTATTTAAAACTTCAATGTGGAATATGTACAGGCAATAGTTCCTTGCAAATAGACACTAAAGCGTCCCAGGATGTGAGAACTAAAAGCTGCACAAAGGCCTCTATTCCCTTGGCAGTGTCTGGGAGCCTAGTCCAATAAAAAGCTCTTTTATTTTCCCTCTCTTTTAGCTCATACTTTGATTGGGTCTGTAAAATGATATGAGTGCAGTGCCAAAACAAACATGCACTGACTTATTCTTTAAACCTCATGTTGCAGGTCGAGCTTTTCACACACATGCAGTGGTGCACTACAGTGGCAATGTCCCCTCACTTGTATATTCTCATAGAGTGGAGGGGCCTGGTGAATCTTAGGTCAGCTCTTATATCTGATGAATCCCAGAAAGAACATGGAGACGCTCGAGGGAACCAGAGCCCAAACAAGTATGACATTAGTGATTGCACTTCATTCAAGGAGATCTATCTTCTTGACCAGATATGGTTGCATACAAATGACATATTACATATTTATCAAGATTGGTGTAGTATATCTTGGACCAGAATTTGTTAAGAACCTCAGACAAAGACAATACAGATCAGACTTAATCCTGATGTGTGCTTTCTTAAATGTCTTAATTTGTGTGTTTACAGAGAGGCCTACATCAAATGGGCTTTGTATGATGTCACTGTTTTTGTAATCTGGCAAAATAGTGCTGAGGCTGTGTTAGTGTAACCTAGCCCACGCAACTCATCACACAAGAGCTCTCTCACTTCCCTTCTTTCTCTGGGGCAGTTTTCCTCCCATCCCCATGTCATTCTGGCTTCTTTTCATCTTCTCTCTGCTGTGTAGCTATGGCTCCACCTGTCTTTTAAAGGCCACCTGCCACATCCAATCACCTAACACATTCGCTGTCAGATGTGTCCATTGTCAGGTTAAATCTTGGCTGCATTTAGATGTCTGTCTGTGTCTCTATCAGGGTTTCTTAATTGTTGTGCATGTTTTCCATGTTTGTCTGCACCTTGCTTGCTTTGTGTCTATCTGCAGTATTTGTTGCATTTAAAAGCTATTATCGAAATCCACATTCTGAGGTTGCCTAGAACACATTTATTTTATTAGATCTCAATTATGTGTGAAACTGTCATTTCAGTTGTGCCTGGCCACAAGAAGCAACATTTATTTACTGGACACAGATCATTATTATTATTATGAGAGTATTCTTCTGGCCTTCACTCTGGAAGCAGTTTAGTAATTCCCTCTGCTGATTTCTTCCCCTTTACACTGGGGATTGCCATGGGTAATGGATTGTTAATTTACTTTTGTGTATGTCTAATCAATCTTTTTGTTTTTAATAGATAACACATATTGTAAGTTCCCCCTCAAAGCTATCATTTAATTATCAACAGACTACACTGCGTGTCCCTAGAACAAATGGGGTATGCTAGTTGGAAAATATAAATTGGTACACTGCTTGGCTAGTTGTTTTGATTTTGTTCATGTTCTGTTCATGAGGCTGCTATTTATGGTACATAATGTTCTCCACAGGCCAGTTTCATAATATCTTTGTGAGGTACTTTGAGGTGTTTTCTCATGAATCACATGTTTGACTTCAGAATAAAATTCATTGTGTGTATTGGCTGCGTTACGATGGAAAAACCTTGGGGGTTGATATTGGTTGTGATGCATTTTCAATATGAGGAGTCCTGCATGGACAAGTCTGCATTTGCAAAATAATTTTTTTCCCTGTGTGGTCATTTGATCAGGGAATGAATGCATTTTGCGATCACTTGTTGTAGAGAAAACAGAAAATATTCATCCTTAAAAAATAAATCATACTCATACAGTGAGTACACTAGTACGCATTCTTTGGGTTTTTTTGCATAATGCTTAAGCAAGATTTTTGCAGATAAATGAGAGGTTTTGGAGCTTTGTTAATGGATAAGGGTTCAAACCCCTGGTCCAACTTTACTGGCAGAATAAATTGGTGTCTTTGTAGTTGAGGAGACAGGCGGCGTTAAAAAAATGTTGAGAGGGCTGCAGACTGATCCCTCTTTCTGCCCTCTGTCCGCCCATCACCCTGCGGGAGATTTACTGCATGCAGTGAGCAGAACAGTGTGCTACACACATCTCACTATTCACTTTGTTTGTGTGTTTGTCTAACTCCTCATGCACACATTGAATCTGTGTAGTTCGGCTGCAGATGTTTGTGTATCCGCTTTCATGCCAGCCTGTGCCAGACTTAGTGCAACCGTGCCAGCTGAAAGTCTGAGCAAAATGGGATCCAAAGTTCTCTGCCGGCCTATAAAAACCCTCTACTGCGGACGGAAGAGAAGGCAGACCCATGAAACTATAAAATAACTACTCTTTTACTGAGCTCCCTGTCTGTCATAGCCTCTTATCTAGTGCCCTTCTCTTTCTGGTCTGTGATCTTACCCTGCACTGATGCAGACCAAATGGAGGATTGGAAGATGAAAGGAGTGACTGATGAGGAGGAAGGGAGAAGCAAAAAGATGAGGAGAGGAAAGCCAATAAGGAAGACTGTCTGGAAGAGATGTTTTGTCCCATTCATGATTGAAAACTGACACCATTTGAGCTTTGAATAGGACAGAAACACGCTCTGATAAACAAATGCATGGTACCAGGTGCCACATAAAAACATAGAACAGGGTTATGTTGGCTCTGGCAAATACAATGCGGCCACAATGGCCCCTTATTTCTCCAATCCTTTTTTGCTGTCACTCTTCTTTTTAAATATGAGAAAGCAGAAAATAACAATAATCTAACAATAGAAGGAGCAGCAAATCGACTTTTGAGTGAGCTCACAGTTTTTGGAGGACTCCCCCATTCAGATAGCTTTAAACCCATGTGGTCTCTGTCTGAAAAATCCAGAACATCTCAAGAGACAGCCATAAACCTTTACCAAAGTTACTAATCCTGTCATCTGCCTGCGTCATTTACTGATGATGGATCCAAATGCCGCCCATCGGGGGGCTTTAGATGTGACTGTCAAGAGTATGAACCCGTTCCCCCCACCTCAGTCCCTCCCCAACTGAACCTCTGCCATCTCTTCCTGTCAGCACATGTTACGGTGCATCTGGTGGATCCTCCCAAGTGGCATTGTTCATAGTCGATGTGGGAACTGGGTCACAGAACAGAGTCCAGCTCGGCACTGGTCCCTTTGGCCATGCTGCCAGGACCTGTAAACACAAGACCAGTCCAGGACCAGGAAAAATACAGGCAGTAGGTTTCATGTTAGAGTGATGGTGCACAGAGGGAGATGGATGTATAGATGGGTTGATGAAGGAGGGGTTAAGAAAAAAGAGCAAAAAGTTAGACAGTGAAGTGAGGTAATACAGAAGGGAAACAGTTAAATTAGTGTATTGTGCTCGGAACTCATGCTATACTGGAAGTGTTGGCGTTCTTACAGATGGGTGTGTTTGTGCGAGAGACATCACCTCCTTTGATGTCAGCTGTCAGTTGGCTTTGGTAAACATCTGGCGCTTTAGGACAGTATCTCTTATATTTGTCATTCAAACACACAAAGCAGATGCTTGAACAATGTGTAAAGTTAACCTCAAAGAATCAGGGTGTGATTTGTGCTGGAATCAAATTGCTGGCTGCTGGCCTGAGTTACTCAGTTGTCCTCGTCTTCGCTCGGCTCAAGAATGTTGTTTCTAGTGTGTAAGAGGTTGTTCAGATTCCTGTGCTTCACAGCGCTAGGGGAGCAGAAAAATGAGATGAAAAGATAGAAACAAGATGTTTTATGACCATTGTTTAGTAGAAGTGGGATGTATGTAAGCAGTCAAGGATTTACTAGTGACTTGTGGTGGATCCTGTTTCAAAGGAGTAGTGGTCTGCTTTGTGTTCCAGTGGCATCATGGCCTACAGATAAAGGGTCACGGATCGGGGAATCCTAAGTTTTTGCGTGTATGTGGGTGTGTGTGTTTGTAACTCAGCATTTCGGAGCAGTGCAGAGGAGGGTACCCCCAGTGGTGTATTCTTTTGTCTTTGTGGGCAGAGCTCAGGGTTGCTGGATGTGTGAGTCAGAGGGACCAGATGTTTGAGACCAGATGCCTTTCAGTGTGTCTCACCATCAGCACAGGCTTTGTTTAGCCCTACCTCACCAGTCCCAGGCCTATGGTGCTCCCATCATCCATCAGTTTCAACTTCAGCAGGATACTGACAGGGACATGGACTGTAGGTTGATTATAACCAGGCTAAGGTAGTACTTTGTCATGTAAACATCATAATCAAGGTATTTAACACAGAAGAAAGTCATAAACAGAAAAAAGCATGGAGTAACTTCATTAACAGACTTGCTCAACTTACTCAGCAGTCTTTCAAATCACTGTTGGCATATATAGAGCATAGCCTGTCTGATGGTTTTTGTCTGCACGCTCACTACAAACATGAAGTGAAAAGCAGCATGACTAGCAGTGAGGGAACAGTGGAACTTGTTTTTCCTGAGAACGATAGAAAAATAACATACATAACTTACACTGCAACTACAAGGTGTTTAGTAAAATTCACCCATGCATAAAACCAACAGAATATGATATTTTCAGACCACCCATTCTTCTTGACAGTAATGTGACTGTTGTACAAATAATTATGGCAGAGACAGGGCAAGACAGATGGTTGAGATGGATGTCGCATGATAGAGAGTCATCTAAACAGTTTATTTTGCTTCCTCTTTTCGTAGTGCTGGAAAATGGACAGGCACAGTAAAAACATCTAAAACACTCCAGTGTGGTACATGCTGATGTAAGATGACAGATGTCTTTCACAGCAGATCTGACATTTGAAGTAAAACTCTTGGATTCCGGGCTGCTGTGTGTCAAAGGTGCTGAGAGTACATGAGTCCTCTGTAAGAGAATTTTATTGGTGGTTGGTGTGTACTGCTTAAAAGGTCTGTTGGATATATTTAGTTATATTTAGTTTCCAATGTATTTTTATATGTTTTTGGATATTTAAATGTAAGTTTCAGTAACTGAAAACAGAATAAAGCTACATCCATGCTTTTCATTTTAAAACGGTGTTCAAACGACCATATCAGAAATAATCTCCGTCCATACTAACACACCTGAAAACACATGTGACATTACCATTCACATACACTGGGAATGTATGTACTGGTCCAAACAGGAAGATTGTCTACTGTGCATTTAGTCAGTTGCAGAAAATACTGCAAACGAGTAACAGCAAAAAACACGTATAATTTGTTAATTTGTGACTGATGAGACCCAATTATGATGTGAGGCGGGTGTCTGCACCTTTGTTTGCAAAGGTCTCCGTTTCCGTCCATCAAGACTATGACGCAACCCCAGAGTTTTCAAACTAAAATGGGGCCAGCAGTAGGAGCTCTCAAACTCTGGAGCAGTGTGGACACACAGAAGTGAACATATTAGTGTAGATTTAGCCTAAGATGTATGACTTCAGTTGTGTTGGGAAAATGACATTTCATGTTAGAAACATCTTGGCCTCCATCAATGTGCATTTCTGACTCAATACTAGATTACATGACTTGTTAAGATGGGTATTTTTTGCAGTGTGATATTTTGTTAATTAAGTTTTACAGCCTGTGTGTATCATCTCCTCTGGCTCCATTGAATTGAACAGGATAATTGGAAACACGATAAAGTCATCATCTTATATCATGAAATTTACCGACATTGTAAAAATGCCGTTTTCAATTAGGCAGGCCAAGTTTGTATTTGCACGAGAGAACAGAGTAACCATCAGTGGAATTCTTCTCTTTTTTTTTAAAGGGCCCTGACTTTTAATTATAGCTGTTATTTTTGTCATCAGCCCCCTTTTGATTTGCTGGTTCTGGATCAGAATTCCAGTCAAGCTGGTTTTGCCATAAAACCTCTCTGAGCCCTGTCTGAATCTGACTCCCAATCTGCTAGTGGGAGTTGCAGAGCAAAGGATGCAAGGGAGGGTTTGATTGGATCCAGGTGTTGAGCTCTGTTGTAGAAACAGTGTTCATGGTGTGGGTGGAGATGGGAAGCAGTGCTCCAGGTTACAAGGTCAGGGATCTTGCAAGACATGAAATTTATAAGAAGTATATATTTGAAAGAATAATGTGCAGACAGGAGATGGACATATCAATAATGTATGGTCATATCACTCGTCAAAAGTCTTATATATAACTGCATATAAGTGAGAGAATTAACACATCATAGAGGAACAAAGCATGAAACTCTTTGGCTTCTATTTCATCTTCTGACATTTTTTGACTTGTATCACAACTCTTCTGTTAGAGCTGAGGCATATGTGAAAAGGCATATGTAACTAAGAGGTTTAATGACTGCAGTGAGACATATTTAGGCCAGTGTGTTCACTTTCCCAGTCTACGCTAAACAAGCACTTAGACCTCTGCTGTGTCTATGGGCATCCTTACAGCCAAGTTGCAGCCAGCCCTTAGTCACCCGCCTTCCTCCGCTCCCCTCCCACCCCACCTACTCACCCGGAGCCAGTGTTTCTGCTTGGACATCTGTCCAGGGCTGGCAGTTGCAGATGTTGTTGACGGCTGCGAAGCTGAGAGGAAGTTCCAGCTACTCCAAAGTCCAAATGTTTCTTTTTTCATTTCCCTGTTTTGTTTTTTTTTCAGATGCAAAAAGAAGAGGAGGTATTCCTCTGGGAATGATAGGAACCAGATTTGTATAGCTCTCCTCTTTTTTACAGTTTTATGTGTATGTGTTTTGTTTCCTCTAAAACCACGATCTTACGTTACGGGAGATTCCAGCATACTTTGATCACAGTGAGGGTGAAGCAAAATCTTTAAAAGCATACTCAGACACAAACACACACATGCAAACTAAGCGAGTGACTCATAGCATCATCCGATTCACAGCTGAGTTTAACTGAGACCTCCTGAGAGCCTGGGAATTGATGCCAGCCTGCACCAAGTATGTGCACTGCTGAAGTTTTTTTTTTTTTTAAGTGATGCATTACTCTGAGACTGAGAAAGGATTGAGATGGGAATTCAGAGGCATTGTTTTATTTCTGAACAACTCATATTGTCTTAAATCCTTCATTATTCAAATTTAACTAGTTTCATATGACGTAAAGAAGAAAAGTGTGTTTGAAAATCCTCAGACAAGCAGAGATGAGGGCTGGGTTCAAAACCTCTTGTTTATCCAGTTGGTCATTGTCTTTCAGACTTGAAATCATGAATGTTTTTTGCATTAAGCCGCTGCTGTTGTTCATTTTTTGTGTCTTTCCTCTGCCATTGCTGTATTTCTTTAGTGTCCTGGATCCATTACTGAAAGCATTACAGCATCAGCAAAAGATTTATTCTTTTCTTTCTTTTTTTTTCTCAAGGCCATGGCAGCTTGCAAAGCCTGTGGAGAATTTAAGATGTTCTTGATTGTTCAGTGCTCCTCTCCCCATTAATGTGCTGCAGTATCATAGCCCTTTAATCCTGCTTGTCTGCTGTGCTGTTTGGCCCACAAGCACATGGGTGGCCAGCCAGCCAACCAGCCAGCCAGCTCTGATTATTTAAGGGTCCCAATCCTTAAAACCTTGAGGTCAACAGTAACTAATGCACTTAAGATCTACTGATGGCCCAGTGTTTCTGACAAATTGAGCTTACTATGTCAAATCTAATATATTGGGCTGCAATTTAACGCGTCAGCCTAGCTCTTAGTTGCAAACTGATGCAGTTAGGTAATCAAGGCAAGACTGTAAAGTTTTGCCAGTGTCTTGGGTCTTGCCTGCTCCAAGAAAGCCCCCTCAAATATTTGTCACCTTGTTGTATAACGTATTAGTTTCTCCGAACAATCTTCATTAATTAAACATAATCTATAAGCAGAACCATTTTCTACCTCATAAAACCTTTCCTTGATACAATTATTTTTGTTTTTGCATCATTGCCAACCAGCTTAATGATGATTATGTCCTATTAGCTGAATGAGAGGTAATTATCATCAGTACTCACAGAATTGCTTAATAGTGCTCAATAGTGTTTTACACGAACTTCCAACCTTGAGGTAATCATAGACAACAAATCCATATTTTATGCTAGTAGGGAGTGCACTCTTGAGTACACTTTCTGGGCAGCTTCTGTGAAGTGTATGTACATCTCTTGAGCCGCAGATTAAGTTTTTGATTGTTTTCGACTGACTCACCAAGCATGACAGTATTTCACCCAAATAGTAGAGACAAGTTGTTCTGACAAAGCAAGTCGTGGGACAGGATGTGGGCCTGAGAAGTTCCTGTGTAATCGCTGCAGAGATCTCACACACCGTTCCAACTCTGTAAATGCTTTTGTGAGCCTCTGTGTGCTGCTCCTCACAGCTGAGAATGCAAACTGCTCTCAAATGGAGGTTGAGGATCTAATTGAAGGAGACAAGTGTTTACGATCTCAAGTGTCATCCATAGTATCCCTTGAATCCTGGTAATTGTACATTTAGATACACTATTTGGAAAGCACAGACTCCTCATCATGCTTGATTTTACACTCACGCACATACATATGACTGCTGACAGATGAGTACTTGACAGAAACCATGTTTGAGTCTTTATAAGATAACAGAGTGTTGAATTGTGGAGATAAGATTGCATCTCTATGGATGGCTGCCATGAAGAAACACTAGAGCAGCTGGTTGTGTGTTTGGTTTCTCACTGTTCTCAATAGGATGAGTAACTGAGAACTGTTGGCATGAATTTAGTCTTTCTGGAATAATGCCTACTTTAACAATGCTGTGAATTTGCCCTAAAGGAGTACTTTGACATTTTGGGAAGTACAATCATTCTCTGGTGCCAGGAGACGCCATCTTAGCTTGGCAGAAAGACCTGAAGCCTGGCTGTGTCCAATGGTAGTGTGGTAATTAGTGAGCTTAGAGGTACTTGTAGCTGGATTGTTTTTAAATCTTTACCTTGGACAGAGCTAAGATAATTGTTTCTGCCTGCTTCCTGTCTTTATGCTAAGCTAAGCTAACTGGCTGCGGGCTCCAACGCCATGAAACAAGAGTTGTATTGATCTTATCTTCGCACGTTTTTTGCAGGGAAAGAAATACACACATTTGCCAGAATGTCGAGCGATTCCTTTAACTGTCTGATTGCTGTTTACACCAGCAGTCCAGACTTATTCTCTAATTGATCAGGAATGTTTTATGGGTCATCAAACACTGTGATTCATTTGACCCAGCTCTAATAGTCCTCTGCTGTATTAGGAGCCCAGCTCATAAACCCTCGAACCATGTCTTGAAGTGTCCCTGTTGTCTGATTGTGTGAGTCAGGCAGACAGCTTACACTAATAGCTTCCATCGGGCCATCCGGGCCTGGCGCATTATGGTGATGAGGCGGCAGATTTTGTGGTGAAACTGGCAAAGTCTGCTAGATGACGAGGCAAACCAGTGGGTACCAGGGGGGTTAACTGAACCTTTTGGGCCTGTCACTAACTCAGAACTTCAAAGCAAAGGTTGGTCTCTGGGTTTGGGAGGTGGTGTGGGACTTTGGGATTGGAAGGGTTAGGGGGCAACAAACATCATCTGTAATTGAGGTTTGTGAGGTTTGGGTTTTTCTGCAGGCTTGCATATTCTCCCTTAAATTTTTAATGTCTGTTCAGCATGTCCCAGCCAATCCCAGCACCACGTGCAGCTACAATAAGACTGAGCTGGAGACAGAGACGTCACATAACATTGCAGAGAAAGCACACAAAGACAACATGCAAATGAAACCTGCCAGAAAGGAGACGCTGAAGAGGACTGTCCTCAGTCCAAGACCATGAAACTGGGAAAAAAATGTAAATGAGACCATGTTGTCAGTTCATGCAGGAATGCCCTTTATTTCAAACCAGCAATTCCCCCGCTCTGAGAAAGTTAGTGTTGGAAAGTTCTGGCTCACACTGGATGGTAGTAGTGTGGTCTCTGACCTCTTGTCTGATTAAAATGTACATGCACAAGCACATAGCTGAATGAATGTTTCCCTCCATCTGTCTTTCTCTGTGTTTGTGTTGACAGGATGATTGTACGTTAATTTGTATGTGTGTTGTCACATGGGAGTTATGCTATCTAAATTAACAGCAGTGCTCTCCTAATCCCAGGATGTGCGAGTGTGTGTGTGTGTGTGTCTGTGTGTGACCCCGCACAAGTACATATCCTCTGTGAGTTTGTGGTTGTAGTCTATATATAGGAGTAACCTCAACAAACTATAGGAGTACCCGGCAACACTCCAGCTGTGCTGCACTGCTCTGTAATTAGTGCATCGAGACCACAGAGTTCTGATGTCGCCTGGCTGACTTTCAATGCTGTGGGAGATTGGGATCCCCCTGTGATGTCTCACTAACCATTCTCTGCCAATTCCTTTTATTTCTCTGTCTAGATAATGAAATGAACCCAAATAAAAACAAATACTAACTAGCACATCGTGTTTTTTGGAATCCAGGAACTCAAAACTTGTAAAATATAATTGAATTGAATGGACCATAAAGTTCCTCTCCGACTCGATGTATAAACAGAGGGTGGGATGCGAAGGAGTGAGAACAGCGTAGCTGAAATGTTTATTTACATCACTCAGATACCACTGCATGACTCTTTCCTTGCCACAAAGTTACTTTGTGTGTTTGTGTGACACCGTGCTTGTACACATCGATGGCTGTAATCAATAAAAGAACATAAACACATCCGATAGCGCACAAATGAGGCTTTCTGCTGTTTGTTTTTATTTGGTTCCTGTTTCCATTCAAGTGTGCTGTAGATCATTGCACAGCCAGCCAGATTGTTGCTTTTTAAGCTCAGCTGGAAGGAGCTGATGATGTGGGTTTTCATTTCTTTTTCACTTTTATTTAAAAACAAAAGCAGAGTGATTGACTGATGATGATACTGAAAATAGACAGAAAATGCCTGTGATGGTTAACAACTTTCCTCTGTCCTCTTCCTCCTTGTCTGTTCTAGGTGCTGCGTGGAGCTCAGCTGATAGCGGTGGCGTCAGCTGATGGAGGGGCCACAGCAGTAGAGGGCTCCCCTCTCCCCCCTGACATCCAAGTGCAGTATGTCCAACTAGCCCCCGTTGCCGACCACACAGCTGCCGTACAGGTAAAACAACACACACAAAAACACAAAGTCTTCCAGGCTCTCCTTCATGTGTGCACAGACACAGATTGTTTGTAACTGGCAAACAATCTGGAATATGCAGCTATCATTAGTCTGAGGTGAAACAGACCCCAGTGTTAATCTAAATCAGTCCCTCTTCACATCCATAAGAAATAACTGTGGACTAACTCTCTCTCTCTCTCTCTCTCTCTCTCTCTCTCTCTCTCTCTCTCTCTCTCTCTCTCTCTCTCTCTCTCTCTCTCTCTCTCATATATATATATATAATATTTAAATATTGCTTTTTTGTTAGTTTGGTATGTCAAATGGAACTAAATACAGAGCGCTTATGTGCCTCATCTACTGTTTCTGGTGAAGAGGCCAGTCAGAGCCACAAAATTACATTTACAGCTAATTCAAAACACTGTCCTTCCAGACAAACAACACCACTCCACCCCAAGTCATAGAAAATTTATACAAAATCCAAAAGGGATTTCATTAAACTTGCTGAAACTATCCAACAAGGTTCTGCCTCTCTGCCAGCCGTGGCACAGGAAACTGAATTCTGAGCTCAGTGATGAAATGTTTCTGAAATGTTTCTTGCTGCAATACTCCTTGGAGCTTGCAGTTATCGCCTAAAATGAAGTACTCAGCCATGTACCATTTTAATTTATTTAATGAACTTTTTTTGTATTTTTTTCAGCGCAGTTGGTATTTGTTTGTACTGATGACTCAACAAGTCGAATTTCATGCTCATCCAAGTGTTGAAATACTTCGACAAGCAGTCACCTCACATCGCCTGCCTTCCCTTTTTCAGCTCTGTACAGCCATCCAGTTGGAACAGTGGTTCATTGTGCTTGTGTCAAGCCCCCAAAAAACAGTTTTTTAATCCAAAAAATGTCACATAAGTAAAAAAAAAAAAATCCATTCTCTCTAAACGTGAAAAATACATGCTCTTTTAAAGGAAGGACAATAGTTAATTGTCTTTTTACTGAATAATTCAACTCCATCCACCTAAAAATTTCTTCTCTTCTTTCAAGACATTGAGTGCTAACTAGGAGCCAAAGTGTCTGGTTGTTGGGGCTGACAACTGCCGTCTTTTGTAATATAATGATTTGATTAGCATCATAAGAAGGCAGAATATGTCCTGAAATATTTCTTTGATAATTACTGTAATGTTGAAATAGACATATGAGTGTAATTTCAGCAATTTAGCTAAACTACTTGCAGGTACAATGGGTCCTGCTTTTTGCTTCATTATGACGGGTGTTTGGACAAAGTAACAAAGTAATTTAACATAATAAAGTGGAGTGGATGGAGTGTTATAAGGAAAGAGTAGTAATTAACTGATATACCTACAATCCCTTGATGATTGAGCTTGGTTAGCAACAGCCACATGTGGACTCAGGATGGTGTGCAGACACATGGCACAGCTGCCTTTCAAGTGGTCAGTTTAACTCTGAGAGGAGTAGAAAAGAGTCACACTTTCCCATTGTTCTCTCTGCTTTTGTTTTCCTCAAACATGTTGAATATTGTATTTTCTCTTTACTGCTTCTTTCCCTCACGTCACATGCTAAAGATGGGTGCCCTCTAGTCCTGATATGAGTCAAGTCTTTGTTCTATTATAATATAAACAGAGAGAACTTCAAATGATATGTGGCTGTGTAAAATACCAGAGCTTTTCCTGATATGATCTTCTTGCAGACCTTGTAATGTGATTGATCATAGTTGCCTCCCTGCAAATGTGAGCAAATGTGCTGACCAGCCACACATCAGGTTTTGGGATTTCCTTATTCAGACATCTCACTATGACCCTGTCTTGTTGTCCATTGTTGTGTGTAGTTGTCTAGGTAATTGGTTCCTTGCCCCTGTGAGTGTAGCGGTAGTTAAAGCACTTTATGTTGATTCAATTTTGTGTGTGTAGATGATACACAAACTGACAATATTTATTTGTGTATTCATGAGTATACACAATTATTGCCACCCCATGCACCGTATTCCAAAATCTGTGCTCCATGTTTCTTGGTGCAGCAAGCAATCAAACTGTTTGTTTATTCAACTGATTGGTTTGACTGGATTTTTATGTCTAAAAAGAGCAGATTTTTTTTGTAATGTTTGATTGTACACAGATCTTGACAAAAATCAACAAAGTTGGCAGGTCTGATCAGTCGTCAGCTTTCCGTTCAATGGAGTCTGGGCTCAGGAAAGGCGCTTTGATGTAGTCAGGGACAGAATGAAACCGTCTGTGGCGTCTATTCATCAAACAGTATTTAAACTTGTGAAAATCAGGTTTTCATTAACTTCAGACTGAAAATAATGTAAGGTGTAAAAATACATCCAGTATGTTTCTTTTAATTTTCTTTTTTTTTTTTAAGCATGCCTTGAAGGACTAGGACAGGTCTATCCAAACAATAACTGATCACGACATATGTAATGATATGTAATGCATGCAATTAAAAGAGAAGGATGGACGGAAAGCAGAAGAGACAGAATAGCAACAACCAATTACAATGGTAAATAAAACTGAACTCTATTGTAGTCACTGTATTGTAAGATAAATTGCAAAGTATCATTGACACAAGTGACAAATGTGGGAACATACTGTAGATGCGTGGCTTGGCTTGCCTGGTACAGGTTGGGTTATTGTCACAGTTGGGTTGTGATGTCCCAGAGTGTAAACATTGCTGACTTTCAGTTCAGAGTTCAAAGCAAGGTTAATGCTGCTATTTTCCCCCTTTTCTCAAAAGTGTTGAATCGAGAGAATTGTTCTCATCTGTTTCCAGACATATGGAAGCTTTTATAGAAGTTCTTGAAAAATTACTTAGGCTTTTGTATTTATTTATCTCTGCATTTTTCCTCTCTTTTTATATAATAGTTTCCATTACACAAACTAGATGAAGTAGGGGGCAAGACACAGTCATATATCCATGGGGCATTTCTGCAAGTTGGTGAAAATGTTAGTTGAATTTTGACTCTAAGTGGTTTATCTCCAGCTCAGGTCTAAAGTCTGGACTACAGACATGTCCAGTGTTTCAAACACTCATAAAAAACTAGAGGCCATCTTGTGATGGGATCACACAGCTGTGATGCCTATCAGCATGTTGACCTTCCAGCCCATGAGTACTCAGTAGTAATTACTACATTATTACATTATGACTACTCAGCTACACACCTGTAAAGTTTCATGATTGTGTATTTCACAGTTGCAGCACTATTGCAGTGACAAAGCCTGTCCACAGACACACAAACAACACAAACAAATCATTTTGCCATAATGACACACATAGACTCACAAGGTGAGAACAATACCAGCCCCACTGTTGCAGCTGTAAACACGGATCCATATGAGCTTTACTTGGCCTCTTTGCTGCCAGTGGTTACAGTGTGTTAGCCTGTTTTTGCATTGTGTGTGCTGCTGTGGTGCAGCTGTGCTCGAGTCAGCGCTGTTGTGTAGTGACAGCATGCTGGGCTGGAGTGAGGATTAAATGCTGCAGGTGTGTTTGAGGGAACCTTTGGCGTGCATTTGAGGAAGGAGTGAGTCACTCTTCATGGTCATCATCCAGGACTGAGTCATGAACCTCTCATCTTTTAAGGGGTTTTTACCCGTACAATACCTCACTCTGTCTGACACTGACCATAGAGGCGGTGAGAGAGCGTTAAAATACAAATAGCTCATGTCCTGTCAACCACCTATCACTCTGCTTCTTCTCTCATTCCTTTCACCATCTTCCCCTTTCTTCTCTCTGCTGTATCTCCTCTCTGATCTCTCTCATCATTCCTCTCCTCAAGCAGGATGCTACATAATTAGTATGTTTCATGTGTAAGCTCTCACTGACTTCCCTCTCCTGTCTTTCATGTGTCCCAGGCTGCTGAGCTGGCCCCAGCCCTGCAGGCCGACATGGAGGTAAAGGAGGCCATCCAGGGCGCCATCCAGGGCGAGAATGGCGAGGTGGTCCAGATTGTCACCTCTGTGGCCACCTGAGAGCCCACGTCTGGTTCGACACAGCCCAAAACTCTGGTCTGCAGCATGGCCTGACGAGTCTCAGTGAAACATCAGAGCTCAACAAGTGTATACAGTCTGACAAGCAATCAGAAAAACTTTCACAAATACTGAACATCACTGATGAAATGGAGAGAAGACGCATTTTTCTGTTTTTTTGTTTTGTTTTTTTTTCCTGCAAACTGCTCAATCCATTGCCAACCAGATGTCGCAATGTGGAAATGTTCACAGAGAACTCAAAAAGACCATGATACTCCAAGATCAACTGTGGTCCTTCTGGTGTTTTCATCACCAGAAGAACCTGGCCCACCGCAGAATACACAGTGGGATTATTGTCTATCCAGGGAGGATGTTGCTTATGCAGCACATCACTCTGCCACTTCATCAGCGCACATGCTTGTTTACATTAACTTTGGAAAATAGTGGTTATTTGGAGTTAATCCGCTTGGCTAATCCTGAAACCCTTGTGAGGGTTTGTAAAACCTCTGAATCCCACCTCAAATAACCAGTACTGTGCTCTTTGTCTCACCATTTTCTGTCATATCTTGTCACAGTGGACTGCAGTGGACAGCAGATTGAGCTGAGCACAGCTACTTTTGGTTTGGATTCATTTGGGTTTCTGTCACTGTTCATGAATTAGTCCATACTGTGTCTCCTGGCTGTGAGCCTTACCCCCCTTTACTTTCTTCAGCTTGTTTTCATACTACTTTAGCCACACAGCTTTGTTTTTTCGTTTGATTTATCTTATTGCAATATGCCGGAATTTTTGGAGAGCTTTAATTTCTGAGATAGAAGACCATGAAATAGAAGAGATGGTGCCAGTGGTAGACAGTACAAGTTGCTTGTAGGCTTGTAGAATACCATGGAAACCTTGAAGTTCTTTATTTCCCCTAGTTTTGACTCTGTGAAAGATACATTCATGTGAATAAAACATGTTTGTGGTTGCCATAAAAGTGTGTTTTTATTTTGGTTTCTGTCTGTATTTACTCTCTATTTCCATCAGCCATGATCATCAAAGTAGCTTCAAAGTTTTCTATGACATGGCTTCCCTTTCATCTGGTACAAATAGACAATTGAGGAAAGCGTGAAATAATAGTTTGGTTTTGAGGTCTTGTTTCATGTCTAGCTTATTTATTTATTATTTTTGAAGTAAATATGTATCATGTCAACTTCAATAACATATAACAGGATTAGGCTACTGTATGGTAAGCAATCTTGACAAAATGGCAAAAACAAGCTTTTGTTCTGGCTGTAATTAATATGTTGGCCGCATTATAACAGTTCCTGATCTGTAATTGCTTTTCTTCAAAATACACAATGTGCCCACTGTGTGGTTATGTTCTTCTGTCAGTAAAAACAAAGAGCATGTACTGTTGTGTTTTGCTGGGGTGATGCTCCTCTAATGATGAATATCTCTGCAGTCAGCGAGAAAAGAGATAAGTGAGACACTCCGAGCCTGTGTGTTGGTTTGGGGAAGTTTCCCATGCTCAGTGTGATGTAATAGTGTATTTTGGATTTGGGGAAAGAACCAGGCGACAAAATGAACTTGATAAAACAACATCCATGGTCTTGGCTGCTTCCTCTTGTTTCCTTTCAGTCTGTTGTTGCTGTCTCTGACCCCCTTTAAACTGCCTCTTCATCTTGTCCATTCCCTCTCTGCCTCTCCTACGTATTTCTCTTCTCTCACTCAACTCGGGTTTTCCTCTCTCTCCTTTGGAAGCCGTGTTAAAGTCCATCTACTCCTCTTTAAAATTACACACTAAGCTGGGCTAAAATTTCATAGGATAGACTGGTGGATCCATCCCTTTGAAACAATCTTGATGTAGCTGAGTTAAAATGTTGGCTTGGACAACTGTCCCACCCCCTCACCCCCCCCCCCCCCCCCCCCCCCCCGCCCACCTCTGACCGCTCCATTAAATCTTGGACTTGGAAGGAAACAGACCCCGCTCATAATAGTCTTTTGCTCTTCACTTTTACAACACTGGGCTCCATCCAAGGGCTGGAGTGGTTACCATAGCGACAGGCCCTCTCTCAGGCTGCCTCTAAGATAACCTGCTGAAAACAGAAATGAGTGATGGATGGTGAGATGAGATTGTTTGGAAGCGGAATACATGTTTGGAGAGAGGGAGTGGAGTGATGGACAGAGCCCAGGCGGTGTATCTTTCTCTCCTTCTCTCAGCGGCTCTGTGATCTCCTGCACTGACGGCAGCTCTACTGGCATCCGCTACAACATACAAGTACCAGCCTCTGTTGCTTTGACTTCAGCTGCAGATATTCCTCAGCTCCAACGTTTAATAAGGTTGGGGGAGTTATCTCAGGATGTGTAAAGATGAGTGAACATATTTGTTGAGGAAAAAATGTCCAAACACACTGTGTCCCTAGGACCATAAATCAGCGTTTGTTAATCTTGGGGAAACAAAGCTTCCCACAGCCAGGATTTATCTTTTTTTTTTTTTTTTTTTTTTTAAAGGCTTGCCTTTAAAAACATCTCTGTCCTTTCATTGGGTTTCTGTTGCATGAGAGAGTATTCAGCTTTATACACATTAAATTATGGCGATTCTGGATGTATGTGTTGTTGCATTCTTAAGTGAGACAGCAGCGAGCCTTGGACCGTAGCAACATGGCTGTCGTTACATGCAGATTTGTGTTGATGTGTAGTGCCCTTTCTACACCATACATGCTGCATGTTCTTTGCATATTGTCATCAGTCCATAAAACATTTTCCCAGCATGTATGGGATTTCTCTTCTATTTGGAGAGTGTCCTGCCATGGGCAACATGCTCCATGCAACCATGCACCATGATATGAGTTTGGTAGACTCATGAACAGGGGGGTTAACCAGCTTCAATAATTCCTTTAAGGATTTAGCTGTAACTCTGAGGTTCTTTTTTATGTTACTGATCATTCTACCTTACGCTTTTGGAGTCATTTTAGTTGGGCGCCCACTTCTATGGAAAGAAGCCACAGAACTAAATCATCCCCATTCAAAGACAGTTTGACTCTTGACCGCTGAATATCTAAACTCTATGAGATTACTTTGTGACCGCTTCCAGCTGTATGCAAATCAATAATTCTTGATTGTAAGTCCTCTGAGATATTTTATTTGAGGAATGGTTCACATCAGAAAATGTTTCTTGTGAACATCAAACTCCAAATGTTTTAATGCTTTTTTTTTTTTTTTAATAAGTCAAAGTAACTCTAACCCGCACCTCTAATTTAGTTTCATGACTGGACTCCAGGTTTGATAACGCCTGACTCCAACTTCTGTTAATATCATTACCCAAGGGGTTCACAGCCTTTCTCCAGCCTACACTATGAATGTTTTCAATATGGACAAGAATAATACAATGATTTGTGTGTTATTAGGTAAAAAAGATTGTGTTTGTTCATTATTGTAACTTGGATTAACATCTGACCATACTTTACAACAAATTTATACATAAATGGAGGTAATTCTGAAGAATTCACTTAGCTTTCCTTGCCACTGTATAAATATCAGCAGTACAAATCATGTAGTGAGAAAATTAATTTTTTTCTTTTTGTCAAATACATTAAGGAGGAAAAAAATCAGTTGAAAACTATTTATTAATATGTCAGTATGAATTGAAACTTCCATTCTGAATATTTACAGTTTAGTTTATATTTTACTACGAGATTTCTTTGTTCAAAATCTAGAAATCAGGCAGCCCAGACTGAAATGTAGTGATTTATAGGCTGCTCTATTCACAACTGTTACTAATTGTGATTTGTACACAGTAGACAGATGTTAATATACTGTGGAGTAGAAACAGGCCTCTAACTTATAATACCTAAGTGTTAAGAAATGACAAAAGCAAACTTGCACTTGAGAACAGACATTGAGAAATATTATTACTCACCACCACTTGTTATAAGAACTTACAGTACTTAACGCTAAACTGACTAACTTATGCAATTAACTAGTTATTTTATGTTAAAGGTGATGCAATTACATGATTACATTTCCCTTCCCAAGTGCTGTGTTATGATTTATATGTGTGTTTCCTGAATTATGCAATGTGCAACATTATTTTCCCACTATAAACTCTAAAATGTGTCTAATATTCTTAATATCCTGTATCCACTAATGGATGTTCAAGAGCAGCATGGTGTTCTCTCTCCTCTTTTTATTTTAACCTCCATGCTACTGAACGCTGCATCAACCAGCATGAGGCTTTGAAGGAGAACGGCACGGATGAACAACAGCTTTGTCCATTTAAACTTTCTGTTATCTGAAGCTTCAAAGTTACGAACGCTAATTCATTCAGAACCAGCCGGGAATCCCTTGAGTCGTGGGAAGAAGTGAAATCTGTGAGCGGTGGGTGCGCAGAGCGCTGCAGAAACTGCGTGGAAGGGAGGCACCCTCTCAGCTCGGGGACCAGATGTGTGAGAGAGGAGGGGTACAAAATCCTTCCCGGTCAGCGACTATCCTTAAAGCAAACTGTTGTCAGCTCCGACCCTCGATTGAGCTCTTCCTGCTTTATCGTCCAAGGTAAGACGAACATTTATTTGCCATGTTAACTGAAATGCGCTTTACGTCCGTGTCGTGAAGGAGACCCTCGGACGTGATGACGTGAGGGCGTAGCTGCTTGTGACAGGCTCCCGAGACGTGTGTTGCTTTCCCTGCTGCTCCATTCATGACGTGAACTCGCACTTCATTGAAAAAGCAGACCTCTTCCAACCCGGTGCCGCACACTTTACCTCAGCTCGCAGGTTAACTGGCGTGTTCATGTGAAGAATGAAGCAGGTGCATCATGCCGAGGAGCCACATTTGGTATACCAAGAAGTTTTCAAAAGACGTATTTGGATATTGGAAAAAAAAAAAAGAGTAATTTAGCCTATTACATTACACATGAAATCGCCCTTTTCTTTCAGAAAAATGAAAGCTTAAATCATAACAGTCTCCTATTTTAGCCTATTCATCATGCAACCTCATAAATCAAGGTGGCACTAATTTGGGGATTACTACCTGTGGATTGCCTGTTAGTATGGGACCTTCCCTTGTGTTTTTTTATAACTTACAAACATGACATGATTCATTTGAATAGTGATATTATCAGTGTGTGGTGTGTGTGTGTGTGTGTGTCTCGTGGGGATAATAAGGGTGAGTGGGTGGGCTGCAAGAAATAATGTCTCAGATGACTAGGAGGCCATGCCTGTTTTATGAGCCACAGTGGTATGAACATCAAACCTTACTCGCAGATATTTAGTGTCTGAACCAAAGGCACTTAGTCAATAAGCTCTGTGGTCTGTTGGAGCAAGTGACTGTAACACATTTTTATTAGCGCTGAAAGCCATTATTACAAGTTATTGAGAGCCAACTGTTTACTGTACACTGCAGGAAATTTAATAAGATCAACACTGCCTCTGTCCATGTAATAAGATTCCTGGGAAGACTTTCGCACACTACAGTATTTTGTGGGTCAATAATGAATAGTAAGATGTATTTACAGCAAGTACTCTTTCCTTATTATGGAATGCTCTTTGGCGTTGCTTTGTTGTTAGTTTTCTTCTAGACCTTCATCCATGATTTAAAGCCCTGCATGGCTTCTTTTTCACCTCCCCGGTCTGGCGTGTGTCAGCTCATTGAAAAATCCAGATTGATAATGTCTGTGTGAATATGCATCAGAGTAAGGATAACTTCACTTTGAGAGACATGCATTGTTCTTAAAATATAGGTCAGAGATAGAAAGGACTGCATCTTACATTGTATTTTTGTTCACAGTTTGTGAGTTTTTACACCAGAATGGTCCTTTGTTTTCAGAGACATTAGGGACTGAGAGAGGTCGTCCAGCTTGGACGGAGGCCGACTCTGATTCCATGGGAGAACGACTGCTTGTTTGTTAACGCCTGAAAGCTCTCACGTGATGAAAGGAAACTCCGATTTGCTTTTCATTGAACAGACATAAGTGCTCTGAGAGAGGCTGTGTTTGATTTACCTCCTCTTATCTTTGTTATGGTTATAAATATGATTATGCCAGATGTGGCATGCAGTACAAGGCTTCGTCTGGAGCCATAAATGATAGATATCACAAAGCATGTTTTCTTCTGGTCCAACCATACCAGGAGGTCAGCCCAGGAAAACAGGGACAAGAGGTTTCTGGAGCCGTTGAAAACCAGTGTCTGACACTGCATCCCACCATTTCTGGTTATATTCACACATTAACCTATCAAAATTCCCAGAGATTCACTCTGTGTGTGCGTGCAACTGGCTAGCTCACTTAAATTAACAGCATGTTTGTGTGTATGCAGGGGAGAGAGACATGTTTTATTGTGTTTTTTGAGTGTTTATGAGCCTTCATAGCCTTCATAAAGTGAGCTACTTGCCTCCTATTGGTGTTTCAGGATGGACCAGAAGGTCTTCTTGTCTTATTCTATAAACACAGTCTCAGGCCAAGCCATTCACAGGCTCACCTAATCCCAGTCTGCATGTGACAGCCTGCCACCAAAGTCACTAAAGGAAAAAAGACAGCAAAGCCTTGTTCAGTCTTTGAGCATGTCACAGGCTAAACAGGCTGGATAAATGACAGTAGCATAGAGTTATAATGAGTTTTCACATGAAAACCAAGTCATGGAGAGATGTGCAGGATTGGTCTGACTCACCCAATATGACTCATGAAAAGTTTTTTCTGACATTTCAGGGAGCTGGGGAGTGAGCAAGAGGACCAATGGATAGAAATATTGATTCAGACATATTTCAGTGGGGTGAAATTATTTCAAAAGGAGACAGGGAGAGAGGAGGGGACCAATGTGATTTCTGTTTTTCAGCTGGCCTAATGAGTAAGACATGTACACCAGTGATGGCAGGTGTTTGCTTAACAACCGACAGATGTGTAGCACATACTTTTGTAACAGCCAGTTGATAATTACAACTCTCTTCAAAGTTCATGTGCAAAGTCATTGTTAGCTAATTAACATTACAAATACGAGCAGAAACGTGAGGGGAATTTGATTTTCATTGGTTTATCACAGACAATTGACATTGTCATTTTTGTGCATCCTTACACAATCACATATAATAGTTTCTTATTAACTATGATAGAAGGCCTAAACTGTTGAAAATTAAAGGGGAGATGGGAGGGAGAGTAGGAGTGACAGATAAAGATGATGAGCTGGAATAGTTTTACAAGAAGGTTATTTCTTTACTAGTTAATAGTTATATCATTCTTTCTGGAAATCATGCTTGAAAAATGGTGTCATTCTGTATATGAAGGGTAGACTTTTACCTTTTCCAACAGCAGAAATTCACTTTTAACGGTGTAACAACTGGCTCTTTTGTCACAGACTGATCTTGTTTCTTTAAGAATGTTGCATTATGGGTTGTTTGTAGCCTTAATGTTGCTAAGATAGCAAATTTTTCTCTCTCAGTGAAGTCTCCAGTAAGCCCACTTTATTCTATTGGAATTTTTTGCTGCCTCGTGATTTTACCACAGAAATAGGTCAGAGACAGACTTTAGGAAAGTACCCACAGAAAACAGTGAGCCCAAAACACAGGGCCAATCTTTCTGTGCGACCAAATCCACCTGTTCTTAACATTGGAGCGAGTGAGTATATTTCTTGTTTTATTTATTTATTATATTTCCATGTTTTTTTGTTTTTTTTTAATTAAAAAAAAAAACAACCCAAAAAACAACCTTTTATCACAGTGAGTCACAGAAAGTGAAATCAGAATTTCCAGGTTCTGTTCCAGAAATACTGCACTAGAAATGCAGCCTAGCTCAGACATTCAGGGTTGCTACAGAGGGGAAAGCACAGGTGAAACAAATTCCCTTAATGATGGCCACCAAGTGTCCCAGTATGCTAGTGAGGCAGCATGCACAATACCAGGACCCTCCAACTAGCTCATTTAAATGGAACACAGTCTTCTGTAAACAAGATTTTAAACAATAATATAGCAGTAAACAACAATTTATATGTAAAGGAATAGTGGAGTAATGTAGTCCTGAGCAGCGAACAAAGTCACACCCCTCTGTTTGTGTTGTAATCTGAATTTCTCTGTTCTTTGTTTTTGGTCTGGAAGCTCGTGCGTATTAATGCATGTATGTGTGCATATGAGCCCATACTGTTAAACTGTCGGCCTTCCCCACATTCATAAACACACAGGGACTGCCCACAAATGAGATGGCACAGTGCAGTACTTAGCATTTAGGTCAATTTTCCTCCACTGAAACCACAAAGAAAGCGATAAGACCAGTGCATAGGCAGACTGGCCATGGGGACTGCCAGCTGGAATCCCAGTCCACTGGTGGCCTATAAAAACACCCATAAGGTGTTTATAGGATCCATCAGGATCCCCACCAGCTCCTTCAGTGTTATTGGTGCAACTGGTCCAAAGACCAAGGCTGAAATTGTTTCCTAGTCTGAACGTGGAGAAAATACTGGACTGAAATATGGAGAACCTTGTGGGGCTCCAGCTTGACTTGGAACTGGCTTTTCTTCTCATTGACATGTAAGTAATCTAATGACGATACAATTCTGTTTTTATCAGTGACCTGCTACTGTAGGCATGTCAAGGTTAGCTAACTTGCTACTGCCAATATGATAAATGTCACTATTGCTAGCTGGCTTATTACTTGCATTGCAGTGGAGCATATAAAGGCAGTGCTAGCGTGGGAGTGTTTTTTGTTGGCTCTTGTGTAGACAGGGTAACTTTATTCAGTTGTGCTTCTTGTTGTGTGTTTAGTGGTCACTTTCACTGGGTTTCTTAACCCTTTGCTGACTGACAACGTGTGGTGAGAGGAGGAGGGGGCGGAGCGTGCTAGCCCAGGCCCGAGGTATGGCCGGCGAAGCATTTGTTTTGCTCTCAGATGCCAGTGGTCCAGTGCAACGTCTAGTGGCATGGAAAATGTCATGAGGTCAAAGAGAAATTGTTATGCTGATGTGCAGTTCGTTGCTATGCTAGAAAAAATTCTGTTGTATTGTTAACTGTTAGTGTGAAGTGGCTTTTCAGCTCCCTTTGTGGCTCTGGGTCGATAGAGACGATAGGTTGGTACTGAAAGCACTTCCTAATCGCTATTATAGGATAGGAATAATCGGTTAAATGTACTTCAAAATCCTGTTTTTTATGTTTTAGTAAACATCTGGTTATGCGGTTAGCAATTTACAGAGATCATTTCACAGTCAGCATCAGCAGTGACTTTTTTCTTGGATTCTATGTGGGTGAAAGCTTTGGTGGGCCTTGCTGTGGTGTGTTTTATTGCTCATGCTAATTACTATGTTCTTTTTCTGCTATCTATTTGAAAAAAAAAATCTCCACACCCAAGCAGCTTCTCCTGGGAAAGACCTACAGTACTTGACATAGGATGTTTAAAGATCAAATTTAAGAGCTCTCATGAACCAGGTAAAGGTTAAACTGTATATGCTCTAGGTTAATATCAGTTGGCACTATGTGGCAAAATGTGCTTATGACATTGTTTAGGATAATTACTTTAAACTTCCAGTCAGTCACAGTAGTTGGTTTCTTCGACCTATAACTTGTGCCCACCTGATACTGTTCATTTCTTAGCACGTTCATGCTTTCTGCATTCTGTTGCCTGTCACATCATGTCATTGTCTTGAATTTTTCTTAATCATCTCCAGAAAGTGTGAGGCCAAACCAAGAAAGGAGAAAACTATAAGCAGATCCTCATTAAATCTCTCAGTGAAATAAATCACATGCACTGCTTTAGTTGGAAAAAACAGGAAACAGGGAGGAGGATGTGAAATGAACCTCCAGGCTCAAGCTGTATTTTGGCTGAGCTGTTGGTGTTTTGGTCCAATCAGGGTCTGGTGCTGTAAGACGGACAGTTGCTCAGGACCGTGCCATGGTTATGATGCAAGAGAAGAAAGGAGTATGGAGGAGGAGAGTGGACATTATTTTGCCGTCCAGCTCTGACGATTATCTTTGCAATCAGTGCTGAACAAGACCCTTTTCATTTAAAGGATGCGCCCTGCCTGCACCACTCAGCTCAGCAATACTCAGCTCGGGGAAATGAGGTGAATGTTACTGTACCCAGCTGTGTCTTGGCTCAGTGATAGTTTAGTGCAATTAGAGAGTGAGAGACAAGATCAGGAAACACCCAAAGGCCGTGTTGTCACTGCAGAGTAACATGATGAAGTGAGTGTGGCTGGCAGTGGCCCTCAGAAGGCCCAGGGAGAATTCAGATGTAAACCTGAAGGATTAGCAAAACTCCAGAGCCTGCACTGAGTGAACTTAACAACCTAACACAATGTCAAAGTCAGCCAGTTTGTTGTAAGGGCAAAAGGTAACAGTGAGATAGTATTATGAGGTCCAGCAGAAACAGAGTGCATAATGGCTACCTGTAGTTGTATATCAGTATCAGTGAACAGAATATTGGATTGGATTGTATGTTTTTGAACTATAAAGAATATAGTGTTATCAAAGATTAGTGTGGTAATGTATTACTGTAGTGTCAAAGCTCTGCAGTAAATGCTTTAATTGGTACCATATGTGTTTGTTGTTGTTGTTGTGTGTGCATGCGCACATGTGTGTGTGTGTGTGTGTGCGTGTGCGTGTGCGTGTGCGTGTGTGTGTGTGTGTGTGTGTGTGTGTGTGTGTGTGTGTATGTGTATGTGTGTGTGCGTGTGAGAGAGAGAGAGAGAGAGAGAGAGCAAAAGGGAGACTAAGAGAAAGCATTCAGAATAATTCTTGACCATCTGGTTCAGCTCTTCTTGATCACATGACCAGTGGGTAGAGGAGTTTGGTAACAATAGAAACACACACACACACACACACACACACACACACACACACACACACACACACATCTTGTCATAGGTAACTTTTGGGGACATTACATTCAATTCCTAGAGGAACCCTCAGCCAAACCACTACTTGCCTAACTCTTACCTTAAAGTGATAGTTTGGGGTATTTGATGTGGGGTAGTGTGAGGTAATTACCTATAGTCTGTCTCAGTTTTGCTGTCAAACGGCCCTGTCCTTTTGCACACACATAGGCCAATTTGAATTTTTTTAGAAAATTTGGTTGAAACACTTTCTAATTTCTCTAAAATATTCCCTCAATAAATTATTCACCACCATTCTTGTTTTCAGTTACTTGTAGGAAGTTGTTAACCTGCAAATCTGGTTTAAAATGCATAAGATTAAATGACATCTCACAACACAAGACAGGTATATCCTGAATCATGCTGATTCATCATGTCTATGATAATCAACAATATTTCTGTCTACCCACACAGGGAAGCCTCAGTAATATTTAATTGATTGAAGATTCTCTCAATTGAACCTCATATATCAGACTAATAACTTTATTAACCCATATTTCCCACAGTGGTACAACCTAGTGCACAATCTAGCTCTCCCATTCATCCTGCGCTCTTCTTCTTTGCTTCCCAACAGTTTGCTACACACACAAAAACGTAAGTGATGAACAACTCGCAATTTAAGTTATGATGGATATATCCTGAGGTGGAATCAGAGGGTGGTAAATTATTCATTCAGGTTGTAATTGCGGAACTGATT
Organism: Trachinotus anak; assembly: GCF_046630095.1. Classification (NCBI taxonomy): domain Eukaryota; kingdom Metazoa; phylum Chordata; class Actinopteri; order Carangiformes; family Carangidae; genus Trachinotus; species Trachinotus anak. Next base: position 17,196,128 of record NW_027273853.1, on the reverse strand, counting down.
TATAAAAATTGGGTCACAAAGCTGTTATTGATGTTGTGACAAGATCAATTGCTGTCAACGAGATGATGGCAAATGTGTGCGTGGGATGAATGAGGGGTAACGATTGTGCCGACTCTCATTTATCTCTTTGACTCAGAAACATTCCTAGTTTATGATGCAGAGAGTACTACCTGAAGATATATTGGCAGAAACATGACATTGGATTCCTGAGAATGTGTATATGTGCACTGTATTCTGTGTGTGTGCGTGTGTGTTGTGTGTGTTGTTTTGCAGTATAGACCTAGTTAGCCTTAGTATTATAGTACAGTATTATCAATAAAAACTGTAGTAGAAATCGTTAGCTTTATACTTTATTGTTTGTATATTCAAACTGTATATTCAAAACACTAGTGTCACTAATCTCTAATATAGGGATATTTTTTAATGAACCCTGTAATCCCACAATATAATGTAATTAGCCGATGCCCCTTAACTCTGGAAGTCTTGCCACAGTAAGAAGAGGGAGAGAAAGACAGAAAAAAAACAATCTGGGCAGAAAATTGGCAACAAATACAGTAAGAAAAATAAAGTAAACTGTCGAGACAAATGAAGGGTATAAGTAATAGAACAGTATCATGTATCAATAACTGGGGTAGCACACTTACAGAAACAAACAAAAAAACCCAACATGGTAATTATTAGTCCTTGCAATAAGAGATTCAAAACAGACAGTGTGTCATTAGTTTTAGCCATTCAACAAAATCTGGTTTGGTCTGGCTCAATCCTTGAAGCAGAACATCCACACATTAAATGGAGAAAAGCACCTGTTACTTCCAACAGTAACTGTCCTCCATGAGTCTATTATTGAAGTTTAGCTAATAGCTGTGGATGATTTTGTAGTGTGTAAATTTTCCCACTGCATCTCTTACTGACCACCCAACATCTGCCGCCATATTTTCCTATTCATCTGCTTCTATGTTAGAGTTCAGAACTCTTTCCCCTACATTCCTTACATTTTCTCTATTGTGTTTGCATTTCAGAAAGGTTACAAACAGGCACCACTTTAGCATGTGGCGCAATCCAACGCTTTACAGCTCTGCTTTGTGACGTTTCGGTTGCTACCCTCTGATTTGACATGATTAGAAACAATATAACTGTACACAAAATAACCACCAGTGTTGTACCTGATAGTCCATACTCTTGTCTGAGGTAATGATTTATTTTCTTAATCCTGCGGATAACTGGGTAAATACAGATAATATAATATCGTTCCAAGATTTTTCCACTCAAGCTACAATTGATCAAAAGGCAAAGAAAAACATTTCACAAAAATATTTGTATTTTCACAGCTGTTGAAAGTGTCAGGGTGCTTAAAAGGGAGTGGTAGATATTGTGAGCATTTAGGACCAGGGCCTAAATGACTTAGTCTTAAGTTGTTGTTGGACAGATAGAGAAGGAACATGCAAGCATGCTTTAGAAACTTTATTATGAGGTAATTTCTATAATATATATAAAAAAAACAACAGATCAGTTTTCACCTCAGGGTGTTTCTGAGAGAAATCAGTCAAAGTTGAGGCAATATACAGACTCTGCTTGTGGATAAGTCAGAGGCCCCTTAAAAACTATTAAAAATAATGATAAAAAAGATATAAAAGATGTATAATATGAAAGCACATACAAAATTTCCCTCACCATTAGATGAAACAATCAAGTTAAACAGATAAATATTCTCAAGAATGTTCTCACTATTCGCATTGTTTTCCAGCAGACACTCTTGTACAGTCAAAGACTCACTTGGGTGCAGATACCTTTTAGCCAAAGATGGCAGAGTTTGGGTGAGAGGGCTTAAGAAAACCAGTTAATGATTATCACTTAGTCAGAGTGATTCAAAATAAAGAATTTAGTGATCTAAAAACAGAAGAACGGAAGGTATGTTCTAAATTGTTACAGAGTATGAAGCTTTTGTGTAGTGCTGCTCTGGATAAAAGCATCTGCCAAATGAGTAAATGTAAATGTACGTGATCACTTGTTGTACTGAAAAACTCTACCTGGATATTCCATTAAGTCATCTGATTACCTTGTTCTATGTACTTCTTTGACCCTCAAAACATATCTTGTGGTTGAAGCTTGAGTATACAGTGACATTCACTTGTTCATTCCTTTTTCTGTGCACTACTGCTCTCTCTGACCACAGACCATTTTAGGCCAGTGCACAACATCTTGCGCTGAGACAAGGAAGCAATTAATTAAACTTCAGTATCAGACTCAGTAGACCACAGTGTCCTGTGTTTACAAAATATGCTGTATTTCTCTCCTGAAATAACTCGCTCTCTCACTGTTACTATCCCCATTTTTGTTACTCCTCAGCTGTGCATGCTGAAGTTAACAAGTTCACTCCCCCTCAGAGGTCTGCTCTCTGGGAAATGAAGAAAATCATTAACTAAAGCAGAAGACGATGAGGCAGGCTGAAAGAAAGTGGATATCAAACATTTCATTACTTAGTCATTTATCAAATGCTGGCAAAGTATTCTAGAGTGAAAATTGTTTTGGGTTCTTAGCCAAAAGGATGATTTTTCATACTGATGGTCAGATTGGATAATCTGAAGTATCACAAATGTTTCTGTGTGATACAGATCCATATCTCTTTTCTAATGTGGGCATATGGATTCCTAATTTTCACTTCAATGTTATGGTCTATTATTTTAAGTAGTGATATGGTTTGGAAGTAAATGCAAAATACAGACATTTTGTTGTTTATTTCTTGGCAGTCTACACAGAAACTGGTTTTCAAGAGAAAGGGAATGAATGTATCACAGTAACTGCCATACAGTAGATATCAGATTGGTTATAGTAGAGGCAAGTGGTCTTTAAAGCTTGACAGACATGTTTACATTATGTACATATTTGGCTGCAGTAGAGTTGCATCTTATTCCATCTCAACACAGTATCACAGTTCCTTGTTGAATGCACTCTGTATGAATCACTTATTAAGTGTATTTAGGTTCAAAGGAATAGTTCAGTATTTGCTCAGTATATGGTCAGTTGCTTTCTTACCAAGAGTTAGATGAATAGGTTGGTACCACTCTCATGTCTGCCACCTAAACATTAGGCTACAGTTGGCAGCTGGTTAACTTCTACCAACACCTCTAAAGCTCTCAAATTAAACATGTTATATCTTGTTTGTTTAAGGCGACATGTTTTTACTCTTATGTTTTTATATGGATTAATCAAACAATATGAGGTGTTTATTAGTGAGGAAATAAGGCATAAAGTTGGCATTGCTCTTGTTATCTAAAGTTCATGTATTGTTCTGAAGTTAAAGCTAATGTTCACATCAGTGTAAGTATTCCTGCTTAAACTTTCTACAGTTTTAAGCAACAAAATGTATGTAAGACTAAGAACTTAAAAAATACCAGATTACGTATTGGTTATTCATGTGAAATGTGTGAATAGTTGCTACAGTGCTCTTCTGCTAAGAAAGAAAATCTATCTAAAAGATAGAAAATGTATTTGACACAGTGTTTAAAAACTCTGTGTATTTTACCCATCTGGAACCAAATAAAAAATGGAGGCAGCTATTACATCCCATCACTGTGCATCTCAGTATAATGATGTGTAATTTGAGCATTTGACTCAGCTGAACCCAACTCCTACCAAAGAGTCATTCTGAAGAGTATGCTAGACAAGGGAAGTGGATCAAGTAATAGGAATGGTTTTGTGGCTAGAAAAAGGAAATATTGGATAATCTCATTCAATTATCAATATTCAACCCCCTTCAAATGCTTTAGATTTTCTGTTTAGCATTTTTGTAATGTTGTGTTGACCGAGTTTCTGTGTGAACAGTAGTTTTGACTAATATTTAAAATGGAAGCACTCACATTTATGTATTATGATAAGATATGTGATCCAGGTCATTACTGACCAGGGCCTCCGCTTTGAGACATACAGACCTATGAAGTCACTGCTTGTGTTGAGTGAATGTATTTTGATTAGACATTAGATCTCGGTCATTACTGATCCATCTCTGTATTAGTACTATATATCATTTCATCTGTCTCTGCTGTGATTGCTTCCACATGTCAGGCCCCGGGCCTCACAGGCCCACACAGGGCTGTAGTATCTGTGAGTTTGTATGGTGGTTCAGGAGCCTCTGTAATGGGCTTAGGCAGTCATAGGAGCATCACTGGAGGGGACATGGAAGCCTGCTGATGAAGAGGTTGGTGGGTGTGTGGTGGGATAATGTGAGATCTGTCAGGGGAGCACTGGGAGCATAGGGGGCATGCAGGATAAATTGAGGAAAGAAGGGGATTTGGGCAGACACATCCTTGGGCTTGCCTGATGCTGATGAAAGAAGTTTGGATCATGGGGACGCATAAAACAGATGCTTCCAGCTAGAGAGCCACATGTATATGTAAACATCCACTATGTACACACTAAAGGTTTTTTAAGTACGTGTTTCCAGTTAAAAGTGTATATATTGGTGTTTAGCTTCTGGGAAAGGTGGATTACCCAGGCATTAGTGTGTGTTTGATGGCATGACGTTGTTTGAGTGAATTCAACCAAGCCCTTCACATGATAGTTCTTAAAGACAGGATATGTTTCATACAGCCATAATAAGCACAGGGGAGCTTTGGTTGTCAGTTCTACCCCAGGTGGAGTGTACATCTGCCTAAATGATCTGTGTCAGGAAAAGCACAGGAGAAATGGGGAAAACAGCTGTGGATGTTCATGAACACACAAAAACGGTCTCACCAACATTTTCCACAGAAAACGGCTTGCAAAATGATCAAATGACAGACAAACAGTTTGGCAATTTCCTTGGTTCGTCTTTCTGGCGAGCTGACCTGGTGGTGGTGGGAAGCCAGAGGCGTCAGTGGTGAAGGAGACCCCAGACTTAAGAGGGGAAGAAGAGGAAGAGGCCTACAAGGGAGATAAATTTGAATCACCGTATTTTGATTTGTGGCATCTTTTTGGACAGGGGAACTATTGTTTTTTCCAAAAATATTGTGGACTTTTTTAGTCAGGTCCCTGAGCCAGTTGGACATTTTGTTTTTGTTTGCCATTTACACATAATTATACACTGGTTGATAAGAAGTGTTGTATACCGAGGCCGTAATCCACAATCAGTGCTGTTCTTTGTTGTATTCATTTTCTCTGTTATAATTCAGAACATTTGTTGGCATAGCTTTTTTGTTTTGCCTGTTACTATTTTGTTAGGTTACAGGTTGCGGTCCTGAAGGCATTGCTCAGAGAAATTTTCTGTGAACGGCTCCATTCTCAGATAACAGTGCTCAGCAATTATCAGCCAACCGAGACAATAGAGTGAACACCATCATCCAAACTGACTGAAAGAGGCCAAAGATATTTGGTTTCTTGGGTGCGAAAAAAAACCCTTAACTTTCTCTGGTCTCTGTTTCCACAGTTCATGGTAAGCTGTTCACAATGATTTGATAAGAAAGAAGTGTTTTGACAGTGGGGCTTTGGCTCGGATGTCACTACTTTTTACTGGCAAGGTGCCAGAGAGCAACAGAGCATCATCCTCATCAGCCAGTGTTTCCTTCAGAACCCAGTCTCTTCTGTCTGTTTCAGAGAAACATCACTGTATTTGGTGTGGAAAAGTTACATTGTGCAGTACATGGACCCTGAAAGAGGAGGCCCTTTGGGCCTTTGAAAATAACAGCTTTCCGATACTAAACACTGAGCACAGCCAATCCCCCTTGATTCAAACCATATGCATGAAACGAGATAATGCGTTTTCAGAATAGTCTATGAGGAATAGTGTTTGTACTGTAGCATGTGCGGTTGTCACTGTAGCTAGAGGGTCTGACTGAAAAGCTCATACTGTGGACGGGGACTCATTTGCTTAAAGAATATTTAGGTGGTGAGACCACAGTGGTTAGAAGCAAACAGTGCCTGTTTGTTTCAATGCACAAACATGATGTAGACAATCAGATAAAGATTATACATGACTGTGTGTGTACAAAACACACTGCACTTCAGAAGCAATCAACCATTCACTTGTGACACTTTCTGTCCACCACACACACTTTATTACCAGCAGGTTGTTAATGTTAGTAAACAGCTTAAAACCTGCAAAAACCACTTCTATTTTTGCCGTCTTTTGCTGTGTCCTCCTCTCCACCTGTAAGTAATCTCTTCCATGTGTCTCACGTGTCTCTAGGGCTAATCAGTTCTGGCTATTGGCACAGAAAAGTATGCTTTATCCCAACATTGTTTGCCAGCATTCACCCCCATCCCCACTCCTCTTTTAGACTGAGATGCATGCTGGGGCTTTTCCTGTGTACATATTGCATAGCTTGTATAAGTGTCTCAACTACTGTACTCTAATTTCCCACAATGTCTTCCATATGTGGTTGTTGTACTCTACCTTTGTAGCTTTGTAGCTTTCTCCTCAGGATTACCAGACTCTGAAATGTCTTGGAGTCTCCTAATAAACATGAATAAACAAATATTTGAAAAATGGTTAGTCCACATAAGGGGATCTGTCTCTTAGAAAACTAATCACCACATATCAGAAAACTAGCAGAAAACTAGCAGATGATATTCTTAAAGAAGAAGTGCTTATTTACAGTTCTCGGTTGGTGGAATGGTCTGTGATGTATTGACTTACCAGTGCTTTCCATGACTTTTTAAACCTTAAACTCTGTGATACTTAGTGGCCAAAACAAAATCCAGCTCATGCTCATGTTGCATGTTAAGGCCGCTGACAAACCAGTGTTGAATCCAGTTTAACAAAGTCCCTCCTGAAAAAAAGAGTGCACTAATTACAGTTCCACAAGCCACATTGCTGTGTCAGGCAATTGAGATTCAGATTTACCATTGAAAATCCATTTAAAAATAAAAGTTTTTACGTTTCATGTTTTGATTTTATTCTCTTTTTTGTTTATGGCTCTTTTGTCAAACTCAACCAGAAATAAATCACAGATTGTCGCTATCCAGCTGGGCTGAGTTCAGTTGGAATTCAGATGAGGTGCCTAGCTAGTCTGTAATATGAGTCATTGTCAGCGTTTCCACTAATATATCACTCTATGCTGGAGGCTAGGAGTAGAGCACTTTTTATGTTTCTCAACCATAAGCTGATTCTAAGGACCTTGCATGCTCCCACAAGTAAGTTTGTCTATTCTTTCCTTGCAAGTGTCCAAATCTCAAAATCCTGCTGTCTTTTATTTAGTAGAACTGATTTTTACCAAATATTTTGCTGTTTGTAGTGAGCTTAACAATGCAGCCATATGTGGAATCGTATTGCTTTTTAATGCTTTACTGGATATGTTATTGTGTTGAAATCAATCTGTGAATAAATGAAAACAGCGATTGGAACCCTTTTAAGAACATGTCCCTCCCTAAATTGATAGCACAGGCACATCTTCAGAGTAAACAGTGAGAGACCTCGCTTCAAGCCACTATTTTCATTGGCTCCCTCACACTTTGTGGCACTCTTGACTTTGATTGACAGTGTGGTTGCCATTGCTTTATGCATCATTCCAAAGCATTTCTATCTTGAACATGGATGTTGAACATGGAAATCATACTGTCACTTTTTTAGGACTTAACAGTGATAGCAGTGTATGGCATGCTCTTTCTTACTGCTGCAATAGATGGGCCAGATTATTCTGTTGTTATTTTCCTGATTGATTAGCATTGTTGTTGTGTTGTTTATTCTGCAGAGATATGCAGGGTTTTATGCAACTACTGAGGTGTGTCCAAGAAGCACTTGCCAACCCACTGTCTGATATTTAACTTTCTCGTGGAGTGGGAAGGGATATTGGGATTAGGAGGCTTTTTTTGCGGGCGGGATGCTCTGTCATTATTTATTTGTTTTATCCTGGGCGTCATCCATTTGTGTCATTGTGTTTTATCAAGATGTACATGTGCACCCTTGTTTCCCTGCCTGTAGCACCTCTATTTCTTTTGGATATCAAACTCATTGAATGCTTTAATGAGCCAGCGATGTGTAATTATTTCACTGATGTCTCTCAATGTGTAACAAACAACCGTTTTGTCTACACCTGTCCTTGATAGGAGAGCGTGACCAAGCAGCAGAGATCAGCTGCTGAAAGAGGTGCTACTCATACAGAAACTCAAACAGTAAGTGCAGAATTATTTTAGCATGCATTAATAACCAATAGTTATTTTGAACTTGTAGTGCATGTATACCGACTTTATGTATCCTGAGTGCTGTAAGTAATGCAATGTATGTGCACTTATGCTGCACACATACTGTACATCACGGATGTATAGAAAGACAGAAGTCTCAATACAACTAGAAATGTGTTATAATGCACAAACAAAAAGATCTGAAAAAGTATGATATAATATAGAGATTTTAGATTTTTGTTTGTTTTTGAGAATTGTTATCAAAATTGAATGAATCTAAAACACAAAATAATTACAGTTTAACTTTAATAAATAAATACTGTACTAGCAAATACTCATGGCCTGTATGCATGAAAGGTCTCTCTGAACAGTGCAGCATGCTTCTTCATGGAGGATGACAGCTGTTGTCAACTTGGACTCACAGCAGTTATACTGAATTCAAATTGTAGACCAAGGTCATGTGAGAAATCATGTCAAGACATTAAAATGTCCATATACACAGATCCCAGTGATCCACTTCTCCACTGTTGATCCACGTTAGAAACGAAACAAACTTCACTTCATCTTAAATTACTTAATATTCTGCTTCCAACAAAGCCTTAGATTTATGAAGCTGTAAAAGTATAACAGAGAACTAGCGTTTGGAATGTACTGAACATATGAATCAAAAGTGAAGGAGAGGATTATGCTGCATTAGGTTTTGATAGTTTTGGTGGACACAACACAAAAACTGTAGGCCTACAATACTGGGATTATAGCTGGGTTGAGGTCCTTTGTTTGGTTAGTTTCAAATTAATTTCAATGCAATTTTATTTTACAACCATTTAAAATCCTTTTGAAAAAAATATTCCTGCTAGCTAATGTTATATGCTGAAATTCTTTTGATTGCCTGGTGACTGGCAACATACAGTTCAAATTATCCTTTGATGTCTTCAAGACCTTGAGCTGTCAAACTAGTACAATCTGGTGTACCCTTGATGGCTTTTCTAGTAAAATTGGCAAAACAATGTTTACGAATGAAGGAAAACAGTAATATTAAAAATGAAAAAGTTTTTAACCTTATTGACATGTCTATATGATGTTATTTATACAAGACATATCATGAGTGAAATAAACAGTCAGTGCCATGGCTGCGCATTTCCACCTTGGAACTGCAGTGAACGAATGACAGTCTCAAAATCAGATAAAACCAGATTCAGACAGCCACGGTTTCATATGTGACATAACTAAGGAACCACTCCTGGGGGTGGGGGGAGGGCAAAATAAACCTGAAACGTTGTCAGTGCTACAAGCTAGAGTTTGCATTAGCACAACCACTGTTTTAGCCACTGACAGTTGCAAGCTAACAAACAGCTTAAACAAATAAAAGATGGTAACTACGCTAACCTTTCTGATATGTCTGCTAGCCGCCAATTTTGGTGCACAACTGTCTCCTCATCTGAGCTTCTGACTGAGGCTCAAATATGTAGCTGATTCTTTCTGATGTTTCCTCTAACACTAACCATCTTGATGCACTTTGATCTTTTACTGGTCACCAAACCTTGTCAGTACAGATAGTTTGCATTAGCACAGCCACTAACTATGTGTTAGCCGCTTGCAGTTACACGCTAACAAACAAAATAACCAATTAACTACACTGACCGATACATCTTCTAGTCACTGATTTTGGTGCACAATGAACTCCTCAAAAACTCATCAAAAAGAGTCAGGGTCTGACTGAGGCTCAATCATGTGGCTGAGTCTCTCTGATGTTTCCTCCACTAATCATAACGATAGGCACTGCTGTCTCACCTGTCAACCTAACGCAAGCAGTGGTGGTGAGCGGGGCATAAAGCCTGATCTAGATTTTTCAATGAGGAAGTAAACGTAGATGTGCTTACAGCCCCAATTTTTGATTTTTTTTCTCACTTTTTATGTGAGAAAACCATAAACAAATCATAAATACAAAAATAATTATTTTGCAATTATTTTGATACTCTATACAATACAGTAGAAACTGGAAAGCTGAGGAGCCACAGGAGGAGAACATTATATGGTCATGTACAGTATATTCAGCATTGGTGGTCTGTGATACAAGGTCCATCCACTAGGGGGCAGTGGTATAGTAGTTGTGATGTGTTGCAATTGTTTGTATAAACAGACTGATTATGATGGATCGCTAGCTATCATTATGTTTTCAGCTAATACACATGTTTTAAAAACCCAGATAACATGTTGATGCTGTATAATCCTCTGTCTGGTAAGTTTTTGGAAACAACCATTGATATGGCGTCATCAGTAATGAATCTTGGGTTGAACTTCACCTTTGAATCCAAATTTATGATTAGCCCTCAGAGCTGCTGGTAAGCTAATCAGTCTGAAGCTCTAAATTGCTACCAGGTAGAATGTGCCCCTCTTCTCCTGTGTAAAACAGATAGCCTGCAGATTGCAGGTAAATACATAATTGATGAGATTCACATAGCGGAAATCCAAAGAATATGAACACCAGGCTCCAAATCTTGGGATCTGCCGCCTTCAGGCCTCAAGGTCTCTCTTACGCAGAACACAGTATTAACTACAGTACTCAGCTGAATGCTAAGCATGCTATGGATCTACTGATACTGCCCCAGGTGGTGTGTAGAACTCCATTATTATAAACTAACCAGAAATTGAGTTGTGACCTGAACTCTATGCATGAAAGATTTAAAAGTTCATATTTGAATAATAGATAACAAATCTACAGCAATGAGCAACAAAGCCACAAGCACAGCAACTAATACATCTTTGTGCAGTCTGGTAGGCCTATATTTGCACATTGCTTCTGTGTGTTGAGGTTTTGTCAAAGCCATGCACTGTGAAAATCATATCAATGACAGCACTGCCAGACAGGAGGCAGAACTCTGAATGCAGTGGTGTGGTCTTTGAAAGGGCCACTGTATTTTAGAGACAAGTTTCACCTCTCTTTCTTAATGGATAATTATCCCGAGGTGTGTGGTGATTTATGATCTACGTTACAAATGCTGGGAGCAGTTCCTGTCTGGGGGCTGACATCCACCCGCTGATTGCCACTATTTGTCTATGTGCATGTATGTTTGTGTGTGTTATATGTGTGCATAGGCATGGCACAATTGGAGTGGGACTGCTGAAAAGGTTTGTTAGAGGCAATATGGGTATGGCTCTTTCAGTCTGTCTGCAGGTGGGTGAGTGTTTCCTGTCTGCATGTGTGATCCCTGTGTCCTCTCGGGTCTAGAGTTTCACTCCTGCTAACTGGATACAGTAATATTTCACTCTGCTGGATGCTGATGGATTGTATGTGAACTCTTAAACCAAATAGCATTGAGTGTGTTGCTGAACATATGCTTCCAGGCCACTAATGGACCTGATGCTGGACCTGATCTTAAGTCTTGAAGGGAAAAGTAACCAAAGGCTGAGAAAAGACCTGCTAAAAGCCGCACCTTTGTGTTTTTTTCCCCAGATTTGTCGTGCTAATGTGTTCAGCTTTGTGTCTTTTGTGCCTTTTGTGTGGAGATTAGCTCTGCCCTGCTTATCTTGGGCGAGGTTAAACATTTTGTTGTTTGGACAGGGCTGTGATGTACTGTAGCCATAATGAATCTCTGCCAGCATCATCTCACATCATCCGCTGACATATGACTGTGGAAACTATTAGCCTGTAACTGATGCATATCTCTTTCTATTCACATGTGTATGCATGTGTTTATAGACATACTAGTGTTTAGTGTATATAGTGTTTTTGGCAACATGAGTCATCACTGGATAGGCCTGCCTGTGTAGATGTTTTAACTGTAAACAGTTTGCATTGGTTATGTGGAAAAATGCATTCCAGAGATTAATTTTGTATATGAAAGTGTGGGTGAATGCACTGCATGCCCTTCTAAGTCAGTGCAAGCAGCGATGTGTGTGCTCTCCTAAGAAAGGAAATGGCAGGTGTTTTGAGAGCTTATATCAAAGTGTTTTAGTTATATTTGCGTGTGCCTGCTGTCTCTTGTCTCTCTGTCTCTCTTCATATGTGTGTATGTATTTGTGCATGTGGACCACCCAAAGCCTTTGAGGTCATAACAATAACAGGTCCGCTTCCTTCCAGCAATATGGCAATGGTTCCAGTTGAGGGGCTGCAGACGGGACAGATGCTATCAGTCCATATTACAGCAACAGCAGCCTGTCTGTTTAGTGGACTTGTTACAGCTGTGTAGAAGGCTATTTCCCCCTTGGTGCCATTATCTAAATTTGCGATATCCCAAATATACTGTCACAGCCCTATATGTAGTGTGAGAAATTTTTTCAAAGTAGCAATTAAAAAAACCCTGACGCTTCCTAACTTGCAATAAACAATGTATTTGCATCGTTTTGGTGCTAGACCTTCATCAAGCAAAATGTTTTTTTTTTAAAACATAGTTTTATTAAACGTGTTTTTGCAAAGCTGAAAAATTTAACGACAATACACAGATATGATAAACCAATACAAAATACAGACATCCAAGCAAAACAAAAGGAGAGGAAATAAACCGAGATAAAAACAACAACAAAAAAAGTGGGAGTCCAGGGAACCTGTAGTGAACAGCCATCTTCTGGAAAACCTGATATGCTATCACACCAAGCTATAATTCCACATCCTTTTTCCAGGCCAGTTCTATCTGTCCTGCCTTCATCCTTTGAGCTTTAGTGGCCCCCAGGTATCCAAAGAAGGGCTCCCAGATCCAGTAGAATATAAAGGGTTTATCCTTTAAGACTGTGGAGAAAGCTTCAGAAGGGGTGATACTTGTTACAGTATGTAGACACTGATGTAGAGTGGAGCTTTATCATTAGGGTACGTTTCCGTGTGTTACAAAAATCAGAAGGTAACTCATCATTTAGTCCCAGCTGGCAAGTCCTTGCAACGAGATGTGGAGGGTACTTAAAATTTTTATTAAGCTGTTGAACAGTCGTGGTCTAATAGTGCCAGACATGAGGGCAGTTCCACCAACAATGATAAAATGAACCAACAGCAGATTGACATTTAGTACAAAGATCTGGATTCATTCAGTGTCTGGCTTCAGGAGCAACATAAAGCCTGTGTAAAATCTTAAATTGCCTCTCCTGGGCTGTATTAGATGCTAGGACACTAGAAGGCTGGCTGCACAAGACATTCCAGGCCTCTGGTTCTATTATAGTGCCCAGATCAGATCCCATTTGCCTTTAACTTTGACTAGGTCATATGACTTGAGGCTGCAAAGTATCTCATAAAGCCATTTGGTAATGAATTTAAGATGCATATTATCTACCAACAGAGACTCTATAGGGGAGATAGCAAGTTGGCCAGTGAACCTGTGGAAATTTTGGGAAATTATCACTATGACACCAAATTCCCTTTGTACTTGCTGAAATGTGAAGATTGAGTCACCATATCTTTGGCTACTTTGATGCCAGTGCGACTCCAATCAGCACGTCCAGTCCAAACGCCGGACAGTTAGGTCTAGGTTTTCCAGAAGAGAGGTTCATAAAGAAAAACAATTACTCTAATGTTTTAGTTTGCAGACTTGTCACAATATATTCAACATATCCTTTAAAGCATATGTAATATGTTCCTCAGTCGGATCCTATCTAAAGAAGGTGATTCACACTTGAGCCAGGTAGAATTAAGCACATCTATGAACCATTCCAAAAGAAATTGGTAAAAAATGAGAATGACGGTGCTTCTAAGCCGCCATGCTTCGACAAAAAAAAGCTATATCTTTACCTCCTTCTTTTTTTGCAAGTCTGATGTTCTTGAAAAGCACCAGCATAGCTCAACATGTCAATCCTCTTCCAGGAGATGTGCAATTTTGATGTTGCAATTAATTTCTTTAGTCTAAAGCCTTTTTTTCAAAATTTGGTGTATTAAAAAAATCTTCTCTTACTGTTTAAGGGTGTTTCTCTACTTTTTTGCTTCTTAACTTCTGCGTAAACAAATTCCTCCGGTTAGACAGCATTTTCATTTTTGTGATTCTTTATTTTGTGATTCTTTCTCCTCCTGGTGAGCGAAAATACTCTGTGGTAATTAATATGATAATATGTGTGGTGGCATAATTTTTTCCAGGCATCACCGCTAGCCATGTTGAATTGAGGTCTGAGTGAGGTTTCAGCTGGAAACACTGAGGAGAGGCCTAGTACAGTTTGTCTCTGTCAGTGCTTGGCCAGTTAAAGAGGGGAAATAATATTTGTTTTTTGGAGAGGAGAGCGTTTTGCCCACAGGCAGAACTATTCTTATTTGCCCAGATAAATGAGTGAAAATGTGTCTCTGTTAACCTTAGAACCGTATTTGCTCTGTGTGGAGCAGCATAGGTTTCAGTTCACTGTCAGCTTCAAGACATTTCTGCTTTTCTCATGAAGTTGGAAGAACAACACAGCTTACTAATGCACAACTGTATGTGAACCACAGAAACTGTACTGTAGCTTTATGATTTGCTGCACCGCACACTTCAGCCTAAGGAATCAAGTGCACTAATGCGTTTTTTCCATTGCAGAGCTGCTTATGCTTTGAAACATTGTTTTGAGATTACTCTTCAAATTGGTTTCTCAACACCTCAACCCTTATAGGCGGTTTATGTGCGAGGGGGCTGATTTATGATGTTAAATGACAGAGGAGCATTCATCTGTGGTTAAACTGGGTGCAATATACTACTCAGATGCCCATGGCTGCCAGTCCCCCTGTCTGTCTAGACGGGGTAAACACCAGGCTTTATAGACCTGCCGACTGACAATCACTGATGATTGGGTTTGTGGGATCTTAGAGGCCGGGTCAGTTAAAATGATTGACAGCTAGTGGCATTCTTTGTGTGTGTTTGGTGGGGGGTTGTGGAGTAGGATCTAGAGCAGTGGCTTCATCCCTTTATGGCTGATGTAAAGCACCTTCAGTAAGGAGAATATAAGGGCTCCACCTGCACACGCTGTTATGAAATGATCAACACAAATACTGCTCGTAAATGTCAGGTGGATGGGGATACAGTGATATAAAAGAGTCTCTTGGGTTATGAAAAGAACCCTTCCCACAGCCAACAATAACATTCATAATACAGCTGATCAATCATAGTGGTTTGTAGGCAGATAACAAAAACCCTGGGTACTTCTAAGGAAAGACAGCATTGGTTTTGTTTTGCTCCAAGACCCTCAGATCCCATGTCTCATGTGTGGCAGCCCTACAAATTTGGTGCAAACTAGGGATGGTGATTATTCTTGCTGCTATTTATGTGTTTTTTTTTTTTAATTGCTGTGAGATATGATGGGGGCTGGTTCCCCTGGGGAGCTTGGAAAACCCTTTCACAACACTGGCACAGGATAACAGTCACCCAGACTGTCTTTATTACACAGACACAGATACATAAACAATCACATACATTCAAATACTCACACAAATGTTTTTCTCCAGCCACAGTAGTTTCTCCCAATAGAAGGTATGCATTTCTTTGTATTGTTTTATACAGAGAAATTAGAAATTAATCAGAGTCACAGAATGAGATTACATAGACATCAGCTTTCTAAGAACTACAGTATGAGTTGCTCCCTCTGTGTGATGAATGCTACCACTTGCATATCTGTCTTGAGAGAGAGAATTTTAATGGCCAATAACTGGAATCTGCCTGCTGCTGATTGAAGCAAGATGCTGAAATACAAGACTGTTCTTTGCAGTATGGTGTTAGAGTGAAATCTGTCTTCTATTATCTGTATACACCACTCCATCTCAAACTGTTCCCTGCATCAGCTGTTAAAATAAAATGAAAGTAGTATGAGTATGCAGCAACTTTTTACTTACTCATTTGGGTGTGGATGTGCAGTATTCGCTGTTTCCAGGTCTAAGTTACAATACTACATTTTAACATGTGATGGAAAACAGTTCTCATTGGTTTTAAAGAATGAATAACCAAATTAAACACATCCTGGCAGTGGGAAAATGTGCCAGGATAATGCTTTGGTTAATGGCCAAGACTGTACCACAGTGAGTCACTGAGTAAGCAATAGCTCTGAGATCAGTATCACAGTTTAACCACAATGCCAAAGGCATCCAAAAATCTTTTGCACCTACATACAACTTTAGGATGTACATATGTCCCTCTGCAGTCATGCATCTAAGAAACTAAATCTTTTCCAGTCTGTGAGGAAAGATCTGTCAGAGTTCAAGATTAGTTTCAGAGAAATCTCCTTTCCTGTCTCCTTTTTCCCTGGTGGAGCTTTGTGTGCCAACCTCACCTCTCAGTTAGACTAATGGGAAGTGGAAGTGAGAGGTGAATGAAGAAAACAGTGTGTGTGAAAGAGAGAGGAGGCAGACTTAAGTTAGCACATTAAAGTGACAGTGATATTAGTGTTATTTTCTTCAGCTGAGGGTTGGCAGGGTCATTGCACATTGCTGCTCTGCCTACAGGAGGGCCTGAAGGGCTTGGTGTTGGCAGCCTTTGTGGCTTTTTAATGTTGCTTGGCATAAACAGTCAAACCACAGGTTTGTCTCAGGTTAATGTAGATTACCCTGACAGTTGTATTCACAGGAACGGTGAGGGCAGAATTAGGGACTGGAGGATTCACATACCCTCACGTTCACATTTTTACGAAACCAACTGAACACCTCCATCTTTACTAGTTAATGGTAATTCAACACCAAGTAGGGGTTGGTTTCAAATCCTGTTTTTATTGTTTTCCTGTTCTTTCCTGCATCAGATTGAAGATTCCCCCTGTTCATTGGTGTGGACTAAGCAATATATCTTTTGTCCACAAGGGGGTAGACATTCAGCACACATATAGTGTTTTTTTCACTGTCAAAGCCTTGGATCAATTTCAGCAAATGACTGGGGACACAATGAATCCTATCTGACTGTGTTTCAGCTGAGTGTGTCCTCATGCTGTGGCTTTGGTTTCACTCCTGCATGAACACTGACAGAGATCTCCTTAAAAGCCAAATGCACAGTCATACCCCTCAATATCCCAAACTTCACTTCAGCACAACACAGCGTGACAGAGAAGACTTCAAACTCAAGAGGACCCGGTCATTACCTGTAAGGACCTGGTTATTACTCAATCAGTGTCTAATTATCTTTGTTTTTTCCTCAATAGTTCCATCTCCAAACCCTTAAGTAACAAACTTGCAAGCAATACTTGTGATTATATATTTATAAAAAAGATTAGTAACAATTGACTTTAGGGATATATTAGAAAATAAATGGCAGAATGAGAAGAGCACTTAGTGACATCATGCAGCTTCCCTCAGCCACACATACTTACACTGCATGACAGCAGGAAGGGACTGTAGGATTAAGTTACAAGTAGAATTTCAAATAGTTGCCGCCTTGAGAAGACCAGCATTTGTCACCCTCAAATCCTGTATTTACTTCTTCATTAATTTTGTTAATGCAAGCATAATGTCCTCATCAAGTACCATGATCTTCATCCGCATTGATGGGAGGTAAAATTTTCCACATTATTGTTTTTTTAACAACCTTGAACAGTATCCAGTTTATGTTGTTATGCATATGCCATTATATATGCATAGACCGCACTGTAATTGAGTCTGCAGGAGCAGATTTTTTTATGTAATTTTGCAGTAATATTTATGGCTGGCTATGTTTCCAGCATCTTGAGGCTTCTAATCAATTTGTGTTTAATGACATTCTTAATGGGAGTCATGGTAACACACACACACACACACACACACACACACACACACACACACACACACACACACACACACACACACACACACACACACACACACATACACATACACAGAGGTTGGTTCAAAACCTGACAATGGATGTCAAAAACCATTGGATTATCTTGTCCACATTGTCTCATTGTTTTCACTTTAGTAGGATGTTACATTTTGGTGGTTCACATGACATGGTGTATTATGATGTATCATGATGTATCATATATAGATATATGTATATATCTATATATGTCATGTGAGTTTTGTATGACTGCTTTAGGTCAAGTCAATGTCATGTCAAATATCTTCATTTTGTGTGTGTGTGTGTGTGTGTGTGTGTGTGTGTGTGCGTGTGTGTGTGTGTGTGTGTGTGTGTCATATGGGTACAGGGGATACATGATTTCTAGATGTGTCTGTGGATTTATGACAGCCCTGCACTTCGTCCTTACTAAGCCTGATACTCACACTCCTCCAACATACTCAGATGCATTGTGCTGCGTCTCTCCCTTTCTCTCTCCCAATGCTTACTCCTCCACCAAGATCCCAACACACCACTACAGTCATATATCTGCATTGTGTATAATCCCAAAACATTTTTGTCCTATTGTTTCTGGAAGCACAGTTCTTCTATTGTCCCTCTACTGTCAGTCCATTCTCACACTTTCCAACTTTGACTCTCAAGGGAAATTTGTTGGCTTGTATTGGCCAGATTCAAGCTTGTGTTGGCAGGATTGTACTGGCAGTATATTGGACTATGAGTTCAAACTAGGGACATTTCCCGCACTACGTTAAGGTGGCCTGTTTAATCTCTTAAAATCAGTGGCTGAGGATATGGACAGACAAAGCCTAGTTTTAGCTGCACTCAGTCAAGATGAATAAAAAAATGCTTCTGTTCCCTCGTAAGGCCCTGCACTGATATAGTCGAAAATGAATATTTCCTATGTATTTATTGCCCTATCTATCATCCAGTGTCACTTTTAGAAGGGGCCCCTATTGTTTTTGAGGTGACCTGCTTTGACTTTTCTCTTATGACATCATTTCATAAAGTTTCAGATGATTCACCCGAGGCATGTGCTCACTGTAAAAACACACTGTGGAATTTCTGCTACCAGGTCACCACATTTGCTGATATCATACCCATGAAGTCAATGCCATTATAGTTGATGAGAGATACATAGCAGTATATCATACTTGTCTCAGACTGCATTTTCACTGTAAAGACACTTTGGTATGTTTGTAATAAGCCTAATCCGTCTTCATTTGTGTTCGAACTTGCTGAACTCAATTCTCAGATTCAAGCTCCTCTGATTCACACATCAGAAAGCCTGGACAAGTGCCATCCGTAATTCACTCAGCTTTTCCATTCATGGTCCCCATTTTAAGATGCTTTTATAACATGATCTCAGTTATGTATAAAAACAATCCTTGTTCCCGTTAACATCTGGGCTTTGATGGGCTGCTTATTACCTGTCACAAATGTGGAGCAGTGGAGGGCATGTTTTTAGAGATAAGGGGATGTGGTGCCCTCATCTGTTCATGACTATCAGTTGTTTGCCTGTCAGTGCTGGAACAACACAGATGACTTGGCACGTATATTAGCATACACAAGCGTGTGTACATATTTTCCTCCTCACTGATGGCTGGAGTTTGACAGTCAGCGCATCTCTGACCCTGACTGTGTTTGTTAAAGTGCTTGCATTTGCAGCTGCCATGAAGGTCACCAGTGAACACCGGGTGTTGCTTAACTTTGACCAGGTTGTGTTAAACCACACTGTGAGAGCAAAAGGGAAGGGACGATTTGAGGGAGTGGGTCAGAGTTTAAAGGCAGACAAAAAAGAGGGACACTGCATGGGAGAGAAAACATAAATCAAGAATAGACAGAGTGACCTGCTGGTTGAGGTCAAAATGAAAGTGAATGACCTTTGTGTTTATTTGTAATCTAAGGACAAAAACACTCCAAAACAAACATAGTAGATGATCTACCCACTGTAGTCCACTCTCAAATTTGTCATAGGAACAATGCTTTCTCTATTCCCCTACAGATGGAATTTGGAGTCAGGTTGGTGGCTCAGGAAGATCCGATCATTCCATTGTTATCTGGGAGAACGATGGTGATATAGTTGTCCTTGAAGACAGAAGGGGACTGAGTGCATCTGGGCAGAAGTCTGTAGCTACAGTAGTCCAGTTGCTCGCACAGTTTTTAACAAATATTCCTGGAGTAATAAGACAGCAGGTTATGTAAGAGGTAGAGGTAGCCTCAAGGGGTCTATATATGCTAGTGCAAAAAATATTCATGCCATAATACTGAGGGTGGGTGCAGTATATTTGTCATCTGTCAGATATTAGAATAACGATTGCTGAAGTAAAAACTGGGGGCAGATTCATGCCAGATGATTTTTTTTACATGAAACAGAGCCCGGGAAATGGAAAGAAAAGAGAAAAAGACCAATATGGATAACAGGGGATTGAACAAGGACTTCAATATGTGAGAGGTACTACTGTGGACTGAGGGACTGTGTTCGCTCATGTAACTGTTGAACATTAAGAGTGGTTCTCCATTTACCTGTCATTCATATGAAGACCTGGGCAGCCGTTCACATCTCTTATGCAGTCTAGTCTTGTGAGTTTAGGGTAAATGTCTCAGCACATTGGTGTTAAGTAATGACGGGGACTCATGGAAAGTGTCATTTAACTCAGCACTGCTTGCTCCCCTCTCCAGCTGGCTTTGATACTCATGCATATAAATATCCATGTATGCAATTAAATTGTGAAATGCTGGGTCAATGTGAATTATTGGTTTTGTTCTTTCCTTCAGTCTCGGGGCATGACTCGAGCTAGGACTGTCTGTCACTTTGACTTTATGGCTGGTGAGGGAGGCAGCTGGTGAAAACAGGGTGTTTTGGAAGCAACTGAGGAGAGGAGTGATGAGGGAGACCAGTTACGCTGTCACAGTTGTGGGTTTGGCTGGACATTGGACTGCAGTCTGACATTGTGACATCATCTGTTCAGGAAAATGAAGTGACAACAACAAAGTCTCTTTTGTTATGATGAGACCCTAAAGATTAATAAACCATCTGTAATGTTGCCCCAAACCAAGCCCACAATCTATCAACTCATGCCAGTTCTTACTCTTGGTTGGTCTAAAACAATGACAGCTCTTAAATAGTACTCTTTTGACATGGATGCAAGTGTGGTTGTGCAGACAGTGCTGCCACATGTAAAGATCCTGATGGGGTTAAAATCAAAGTCAAACAAAGTCATGGCTGTCATGGAAAACTTCAGTTAATATTCTCTGTAAACCCCATCTTGTTATAAATTAATAACACACCCATTAAATGTGAGTTCAGAACAGTTGTGTGGCACATGTATTTACCATGCACATGTATATATTCAGCAGACATAAATACAGACGGTTTCTGTCACAACATGAATGCAATAAACACTGTTTGTCTGCCTCTATTCTATTGTATGATACTCATCCAACCTAGGGCTCCATTTATTATCAGATCTGTTCTGGAATTGTTCTCAGGCCCGAGTTAAATGCGGAGATTTAACTTTTACCCTCAGAAATGAAAATTTCCAACTGTAAATGAAGGTGAGAGAAGGAACCAAAGTGCACTGCAGTGAAGCACCCTGCTGACAAGCCTCAGTATATGTTTGGAGGTAGTTGCGTGCACTCACCTGGCTCAGGCCAGTGTAATCTGGATTACTGTCAGCATGGTCTTTGTTGTTGTGGTTGGTGAAAATCTGGCTCCTCGGCAACCTGAAGTGTGGTGAAATGATACTGAGCAGAGAAGTGTCCTTGGGGCCCATTCATTGAGGAAGCAGCGGCGTGCAATCAGTGGTATTAAATAGCACACACATGCATGTGCATATTTGTGGGTGTTTACCTTACATGTTTCTCCCTGCTGACAGTGTGTGGAACATGACCAATAAGCTCAGGTTTCAAGGCTGAGATAGTTTGATTTCAAAATATATTGTGTGTGTATCATTGCCTTTTCCTCTGTGTGTATGTACTTGCACAGCTGCTGCTCTGTGTATACATTTGAATTAAGCATGTATTCATGAATGTGTGTTATACCTCTGATATCAATAGTTGGTAACAGCTATGGTAACAGCCTGGGGAAAAATAATGGGTTGGAGAAATGAGGACTTGTAGTATCAAAGTCAGGGTGTGTTTATTTTTGATTTGGATGTTTTTCAAATCTATCATATCTGCCATAAATGAAGCACTTGTTGTATCTTCCAGATAACTGCTGTACCCATTCCAGCTTTCAGCTTGTAATCACAGGTGGTTTATTGACACAGAGTTTGTGCATTCCACTGCAAAGATACTGCATCTACAATACAGTATGAATCATTTTCTGTTGCATCAGTATTGATTTAGAATAACTTATGTATTATGTATGTTAATACT
Source organism: Trachinotus anak (assembly GCF_046630095.1). NCBI lineage: Eukaryota > Metazoa > Chordata > Actinopteri > Carangiformes > Carangidae > Trachinotus > Trachinotus anak. The sequence continues at coordinate 17,173,971 of NW_027273853.1, read as the reverse complement.
TTTATGCTGAAAATAATATGGCATTGAATTGGTTAAGGCAGCTCCAATTAAGGAAATGTATATTTTTTGAGGAGGATGGTTTCATTATGCATGTATTTTAAAGGCTGCGATGACTTAAAGATAATCTATTGTGTGCTATGCTGTGCTTTGCCTATGTCTGTCTGTGACATAGGCTTATGCTTGTGTGTGTGTGTGTGTGTGTGTGTGTGTGTGTGAGAGAGAGAGAGAGATAGAGTGATGATGAGCTTTCGGGTGACATATCTAAACAGACTTGACATTAGGGCCTCTAGAGTCATCTGAGGTGCATCTCTCAGACACGCTGAAGTGTCAGCCTTTGAAGATTATGACATGCAATGCAATAACATGGATCTTTTTCCATGTTGTTATTTCAGTTTTGTTTAGAGTATTGGGACTCTACACATGGAAGCTATTACCCTGAGGGCTTAGGAGTGCTTTTCCATAGAGAGAAAGTCGGCTGGAGACCATCTATGCATTATGCCCAGGGGCTTGTTTTTCCGTGAAGCCCCCCGTCTTCTCCATGGAGGAGAGGAAGGCCTGGTTTCCTTTTGAGGCTAACCATAAGAGTGTGAAACCTGGCCCACAAGAATCTATGTGTGCTCTTAAAAGAAAATGCCACTTTAAAGTCTGAAAAGAAGTTGCAGTATAGGGTTATTTTATGCATTTTATATATAATTCAAAGCTTTGTCCTTTGCATTATTAATGGTACGAAGGTAGGCTGCCATTCCTCCACCAAAACTTCAACCCTCAGAGGAGTGAAGTCCAGTGCACATCATGTTTCCATCCGTAGCTGGACTTCACACTCAAATTCATACCCAGCTTTGCCATGATGGAACATCAACCATCTCTTGACTCTCAGTTAAGAACCATCTGTGTTCTTCCTTGCCCATCCAGAGATGAGCCATCCAGCTCTGCCCGGCTGCCGGAATCAGTGGTCCAGACTCTGCAAGTCTGTAAAGAAGAGGAGAGTCATAGGAAGCCCATCTGGACTCCATCAGGACTAGGTAAACAGAGCCAGATCCTACATGGAGCAGTGGAGCCAGGCCTTGGCTCCCACCCACCATCACAAAGAGTCAGGCAATGGCTCAAGATACAAAATGATACACACATTGTCATTAACTCAAACCGTGTGCAAAAATGCAAATCTGCTTAAAGCTCAGTGTGCATACTCACCCTTGTGCCATTTTACTTTAGTCCACCAGTAGGGTAGTGGAGAACAGAGGAATTGTAAATCTTCTCAAAGGCCAGGTCAAATGTTTTCCTTTCGTACTTTTGTGATCCATTAAAACTGTTTTAATAATGTCTGCTGCTTTACTAGCCTATATCTTTGTTAACTTCCTCTTGCACCTACCACACACTAGCAGGTGCCAACCCAACTGTGCCTTAAGTCAAAAAAAGTTTTGTTTCAAGTATTCATCAAAAAGAGAGTATTAGACCAACAGTGGGGTTCAAAGGGAGAAGGAAAGATGAAGTGCAAAAACATGTAAGAACAACTTTGGTGTGCTCTTACATGACCTCTTAACACCCTGTGTGTATGTATGAAGATTGTCTCCACAGTTGATTTAATGCTGCTGTCTTTCTCTTTTGGGTGTCTCCACCTGGAGCTTACATTAAGCTCTGAAGTTATGTAAAAAGGACACTGAAGGAGAGTGAAGTAAAACAGTTTCTACACGTGTTCAGATCATACCTCTTTTTCTCTTCAAGACTGCCATCACAAAAATAACAGCCTTGTTCCTTCAGCACTCCATCTCCTAGCGGCGGTCAGCACTTTGTATTTCTTCTTGCGAGAATGTATCGTCGTCCAGCTTTACTTCATGTTCCAGCATCAACGTTAACTGTTGTGGACCTAACCCGGCCTTGTTGTCACACGCTGCAAGGCTGGATTGTTCCACTGGCTCTCTTGAACTCTACACTTCATTACTTTGGTGCTTTATTGACTTGAGATGTTTTTCTGTCTTTCAAATAGAGAGATTAACTGTCCCGGCCTTGCGCTCACTGCACATTTGATCTTTTGTTCTATGTGGTGATCAGCCTTGGAAAGAGGCACAGTGGCCATAAAGAAGCTAACTGCTCTGCGTCCTGTTTCTGGAGAGATTTATTGTAATAATCAGGTTGTAAGCGGTCATGGCCAGGGCAACTACATATGGAAATACGCAGTGGTAATAATGATAATAGGTCTGCTTTATAAACACTGACATTCAGCATAGTCTCCATTTTAAAAAAAAAAAAAAAAAAAAAGGAACCCCAGTGGTCCGTGTTGTAGACATCATCAACACTGTTGATGTTCTCATCTGGAGTAACTGTTTTTTTGTGAACTGTTCCATTGGGAACCTGCTTCCAGACACTGGAAACAGTTTGGGGTTAGTGGCAGACTGAAGCATAGTTGTCCTCTGCTTGTTCCCCTGCTACACAGGTTTGTGAACCTCAAGTCAGACTGCTTCAACCTTCACAGTAATATGTAACTGGAAATTTATGTCTTTGAATGCAACTCTACTGGAGTGAAAAGCTTGGTCCATTTCCCATGATTTCTCCTGTTTCTTCTGGTGTTTGTACATTTAAAACTATTTGTGATGGGCTTCAAAACCCTGAATAACAAGTCTTTTTTCTTGGACATCCAATGCCAATGTTTTTAAATTTCTCACTTTCTACTTTACCTGTGCTATGGCAATAGAATGTTTGAGGTAAGGGAAATAAACTACAATTATGGTTAGGGTAAGGCAACTAAAACACCTTATAAAAAGGTGAATGTATTTTGCAGGTTTGTGACAAGGCCCCGGTCTCCTGCATGCAGGAAAGTCAGATGTGCTACACTCCCTAACCGTCTGCCTTAGCATATAAAGGGACCACTTTCCTATATTTGTAGGGATACTGTGCTGCTCTGTCTTTATCCACAGACATAAAGATGGACTCTAACTTAAATAAGAACTATATTCCAGACCCGCCTCATCTCCCATTCCAATGCAGGTTTTTACATTAAGACAGGAATTTGGAAAAAGTGCCGACAAACTAGATTATGAGTATATCAAAGGTGAAAAGTGTGGAAGAGACAAGGACACAGAGGGAGTCAGTGTCAGAGAGATGTTGTCTGGCTGTGGACGTGTGCATATATCCATAGGTCTGCATTTAATTTCTCTGTGCTGTGGGGATTCCATTACCGTTTATCAGTGAGAGCATTATGTCGCTCATGAATGCCATGTGTCTGTCTGTCCTGCGTACCTAGGAAACATTTATTAGATCTTGCCTGCTGAAAATGAAGACTGCACCACATGGAGGTCTGTCATTGTTTGAAATTGACCAAAACGGACTCTGCCAATGTTACTGTTCACGAGCATGTAAATGTCTATTCTACTGTGCATTCAGAAAGTCTTGACACTGTCACTTTTTTCACATTTTGTTATGTTGTAGTCTTATAATAGAATAGTTTAAGTTTTCCTCATCAATCTACACTCAACACCTCATAATGACAAAGCAAAAACAGAATTTTAGAAATGTGAGAAAAACCCAAATGTCACATGTAAGTATTCAGATCCTTTGTTATGACACTTGAAAATTTGCTCAGGTTCCTCACATTTCTCTTGATCATCTTTGAGATGTTTTTGCACCTTGATGGAGTGTACCTGTTGTCAATTCAATGCATTAGACGTGATTTGGAAAAGCACAGACCTGTCTATATAATATCTCACAGCTGACAACAAGAACCAAGCCTTGAGGTTGAAAGAACTGCCTGCAGAGGTAAGAAAGAGGATTGTGTTGAGGCACAGATCTGGGGGAGGCCATAAAGAATTCAGCTGCGTTGAAAGTCCCCAAAGCACAGTGACTCCCCTAATTCTTAAATAAAATTAAAAAGTTTGGAACAAGCAGGACTCTTCATAGAGCTGGCTACCTGGCCAAACTGAGCAATCCGGGGAGAAGGGTCTTGGTAAAAAAGGTGACCAAGAACCTGATGGTCACTCTGACTGAGCTCCAGAGATCCTGTGTGGAGATGGGAGAACCTTCCAGAAGGACAACCATCACTGCAGCAGTTCTCTGATCTGGGCATTTTGACAGAGAGGCCAGACAGAAACCACTTCACAGTCAAAGTTTGCAAAAAAGCTGCTAAAACACTGTGAGAAACAAGATTCTCTGGCCTGATAAAACAAGGACTGAACAGTTTGACCTCAATTCTAAGCATCATGGCAACATCATGTTGTGGGGTGTTTTTTAGTGGCAGGGAGAGGCAAGATTGCCCAGGGTTGAGGGAAAGCTGAACAGAGCACAGTGCAAAGTGATCCGTAATGAAATCCCTGGTCCAGAGAGGACTTCAGACTAGGCCAAAAGTTTACCATCCAATACGACAATGACCCTAAGCACACAAGGCAATGCAGGAGTGGAGCCCTGACTTGAACCCAATCGAACATCTCTGGAGAGACCTGAAAATCACTGTCCACCGATGGTCCCCATCCAACCTGACAGAGCTTGAGAGGATCTGCAAAGGAGAAAATCCTCAAATCCATGTGTGCAAAACTTGTCACGTCAAACCCAAGAAGACTCAAGGCTGTAATTGCTCCCAAAGGTGCTTCAAATAAGTACTGAGTAAAGGGTCTGAAGGTCTTATGTCAATGTGTTATTTTTCTTTTTAATGCATTTCTAAACTTATGCTTTGTCATTATGGGGTATTGAATGTAGACCATGGGTCACCCACCTTTTTTTAACTCTGAGGGCTTTTTTTAAATATAAATTTTAGAATATTTTGCCTTTGTTTATAGGACAGTGACAGGAAACAGAACAGAGAGTAGGGGAATGAGATTGAGCAAAGTGTTGGGAATCCAATTGGGGCCTCAGCTGCTCTGAGCATTTGCGCCCATATAGTATGTGCCCTAACTATTTGGCTATTGGGTCACTCCCTCTGAAAGCTACTTTAACAAAATAAAAGGGACTGAGAGCTACTCATGTTTTTTATTACTGGTGACATTTATTCACAAACAAACATGGGCTAAAAAAACATGGGGCTCAAGTGTAATCCCACAGTTTGACACACTTAATCCATTGCAAAATATTTCCTGTTTGTTGGAAAAGTTTAGTTTATATCTGTTCTGTTATCCAGAAGAGTTGCTATCACTGCATGTCTGACTATGGCATATCTGATGTAAACAAACTTTATAGAGTAACTCATTTGACTGACAACTGAAAAATAATGATTTGGTGTTGAGGAGGTGTATGTCTGTCTTTCTATCTGATTTAGTTGTAATTGGAGTAGATTTACTGAGTGAAATTGTGTTTCTTAAAGTTTGTATTATGCATCAATGGTTTGTACTATATTCTCAGAGCCTTTGGGTGAGCTACTCTAAAACAGGAGGTAATGGTAGCTCATGAGCTACCTGTTGAAGACCCCTGCTGTAGATGGATGTGGGAAAAATTAATTCTAATGATTGTAGCATAAGGCTGCGACACCACAAAATGTAAAAAAAAAAGTCATCTGAACACTTTCTGAATGAAATATTTAAGTTATACAAACTTACACACATCCTGGGATGTTTTCAGTTTGGAGAGTTTTATTATTGTTTTTTATTAGGAGCAGGTGCATCGGCTAGGATTGTGTTTGGTCCAACTGAAAGGCAGTTTCAAATAGTATCTGCCTGATTTTGGACATAAAGTAGTGTGTTTCACATGCACCCTTTAGATCAACTACAGTGGCATAAATGATCAGGGAAGCAGGGAAAACAGACTTTTCCTGAAGCCTCTTAACTAAGAGTGTCACATGTAAAAAGAAATATGGATCAAAGGTCAGTAATTATCTTCAGGAGATAAATTGTCATGCCCTTATTATAGAGCAGGAGCTAAGAGACATTTAAATTTGAATGTAAAGGCAGTATGGCTTTGCTGTTGATTTATATTTAACCAATTTTAAATAATTGCTTGCTTCATTCTAGCAGCAGGTATACCTTTTTTGTATATCTCAAAAGTGATAAGTGTTGGAAACCCCATAATTTGAGCACGTAAGTCATCTTAAGTGTACCATAAGACTCAGTCCCTCACCACATTCCTGTGCCACCCAGACTCCAAATTACTGTAAACTAAACCAAAGCCACACCATGGCAACGGAAGGGTGTCAATTTGGACAGGAAGGAATTTATTTGAACGTGACTAGAGTTTCTCCGGCTCAGCTCCCTGGTGGGGATGTGAAAAGGGTCTCTGGTTACACTGTCCCTTGACATATATGCCACATGCACCCCAAACAATAGCCGATTCATCCATGTCTCTGTCTGTCTGCAGCAGCAGCCAGGGGAGGCCACCAGGAATGAAAAACACCTCAACCCACCCCAAATGAGAATACATGCAGTGTATTCATAGATAAAACATTTACAATCATGCATAAATAGATGGCTATATATATATGATTTTTATACACACCCTGTATATTATAATATACAGGGTGTGTATAAAAATCATCATAAAAAAATATTAACAAAAAACATATGACTTAAAAATGATTCTGTAAAATTTCTATTGTGGGAATATACTATACCGTTACATCTGGGAATGCACCAACCTGATCCACCAATATTGATTTGGGGGTATTTTGGGGTATTTGGATCCTACCAAGAGGATCATGTATTTAAGATATTTTTTGGGCTTTTGTGCCTTTATTTGATAGGACAGTAGAGAGCAACAGGAAATGGGCAGAGAGAGGGGGAATGACATGCAGGAAAGAGTCAGGCCAGTCGGTAGTCAAACTGGCGACTTGCCTGCTAAGAGCATTTGCGCTCATGTGGTACGTGCACTAACCATTCAGCTACTGGGTTGCTCTGATGTATTAGCTAAATAAGACCAAATCAAAAAGGATCAAGAAGGCCCATAATAATGGGTAGCCCAAAGGGTTAAAGCTGCGACCGTGACCTGCAATGTCCTTGGTCCACATCCCAACAGGTTGGGTTGCATGTCATTTTATCTCCATCTCTCTCTCTCCTCTTTTCCTGTCATCTCTTTACTGTTAACTGTTAATAATAACCAAAATCAATTACATGCAGTGAGGTATGCAGATTTTTCTTTCTGTGAAAAGAAAATACTGGTATCAAATCAATAGTTGGTACTTCTACCCTGAGTTGAGGTATGAGAATTGAGAGAGAAAAAGTTAGATTGATGCATCCCTACTTACATCTATATGTGAATACTACCTACCAACTCCTTCTGAATACCTGGTATGACCTTAGCTGACTGATTCTTATCCGTCTCATATTTCTGTCTCAGACTTATCTGGGAGGCCCTGCGATGGACCTGTGACACAAAATGTCATGCCCTTCAAACGAGAAAACCAGCTATGTTTGTTTTTTCTTCTCCACAGCCTGCTAGCATGACACACATACACTCACAGTGAAGTTGTTTTTTTAACTTAGGTAGCATAGAGGAGTAATTGATTCACAGCATCCTGCATGAACACATACTGTAGGTTCTGTAGACGTTGGAGCAGCTAGCTCGGGTCACACTCCAGAATAATAAACCTGTAGTGGGGTGATGTGTGTGAACCCTACTGGACAGTCCCCTCTACTCTATTCTTCCCTCCCCCAGTTTCTCCTCCCAAGCCCAGGCCAGAGAGCGGAGGTGATGAAGGGCCCCAGAGTTCCCCAGTAGGCCTCTCTTACTGGTCTCACCCTGAATGGGTGTCTGTTCCCTGACATCTCCATCTCTCATCACCACCCCATCAATCCCATGCCTCTGTGACCATCCCCGCAGAGACAGGGCTCCACTTTGTCCCAAAACCCACCCTATAGACTCCACTGTGCATTGGGTGTGACAGCTACCTGACAGAAGAGTACGGAAACCCTAAAAGGCAATGGAAATTTTTTATTTTTTTTGTCAGGGTTGTGTTTGTTTTTGTAATACTCATTTTGGCCACAAGAGGCTGTAGTGCCCCATTAACACAGTCTAAATTGGACTCTCTCTCTCTCTCTCTCTCTCTTTCTCACTATACTGTACGGAGATTGGAATTTGGACAGAAAGTTCTTTTTATAAATATAAAAAGCAAGCTGACTAAATAAGTGATGTGTTCCATTTGTCAATCGATCTCCTCCAGCATGGCACCTTACATGCGACTAATAACACTGTCCATGGTTCTGTTCTGGTTCTGTTTTCAAAGGTGAAAAAAACCCCAAAACTTCCCAAAAAAGATTTTCATTTGCCTTTCAGAGTTTCCGTAGATGAGCTTCCCGAATGACAGAAACTTTAGTTCATGCCTCCCACTGTACTCCAATACATTAAAACACCATTGCTAGAACCATCAGTATCCCCCAACATATCCAAATATTACATGTCTGTCCAAGAGTGAGAGACCATCCCCCACTGTGTATATCCATAATGGAGCCCCTCTACCTTTGCTTTCATCCACATCAAGGTCCCCTGACCCAGTAAACGCCTGCAGGATCAAGGCCTCCTCAGGGAATAGAGGTGGATGTTATCATAGCATTCCAGCCCATGTGAAAGTATGCCAATTAGCATAGCTGGAGAATGTTGTTTTGCTTGCGTCTTTCACTAAGCCCCCTTCCCAATGGTGGGGTTCATGTGGCTGGCTTCTAGCTGTCACTGGAATTGCTGTTCATGCTGAAAATTGACACTTTCTGTTGCAGCTGCTCCTAAATTTATTGCACAATATGAAAGAAATATAAATTCTACAGTAGGTGGCATGTAACCAATCCTGTCAGTGTCAAATATGACCGGTATGCCTCAACAACATTTCCAGTCTTATACTTCTGCAAAAGATTTTCCCAGTGTACTTTGGCTCTGTGGTGTGGTGCTTACAATGCAGTGATGTCAGTTGACTGGTGATACACTTTGAGGAATCTGGCAAGCCACACTGAACACACTTCCACTGCAAATTACACAGTTTGTTGATGATTCTATGGAGTGTGTGTGTGTCTGTGTGTGTATGTGTGTGCGTGCATGCGCATGCCCGCATACGTGTGTATGTATTCACTTTTTACATACTGTTCATTTGTACACTCCAGACAGGTTTATTAGGTGTTTGCACTGCAGAGTAAACATGAACTCTGATGCTTGTTTGTATATTTTTCCTCCTGTCTCCCTGGGAAAAGTAGGTAAATTAACCAAAAAAAAAAAAAATTCAGACAGTCCATGACAGTGTAGGTCAGACGCCCTGCTAAAAGTAGGACACCTCTTTCATTTTTACTGAGTGGTTCACAGGACCTATAAGAATCCAGGCACCTTCTCGGCCACTGCTTTCCTCCAGGGAATGTTGTCTGGCATTGCCATCCCTGCACACAAGGCAATCTCAGACTGTTTTCATCTGTTCATCTCCCGATGGTGGAACAAGCTACCAACCTCTATCAGAGCAGGGGTGTCCCTCTCTATTTTCAAGAACCTCTTGAAAACCCATCTCTTCCAAGTGCACATCCTTTCCTAAAACCTTAACTTGTCTAACTAGCACTTACAATGCACTTTTTGACGCACTCCCTTATAAAATCTCCCAGCACTTATTAACAAAGGTTTCCCACTGCACTGTAGCTTTACTATTGTCCTTCATTTGTAAGTGGCTTTGGATAAAAGTGTCTGCCAAATGAGTAGATGAGTAAATGTAAATGTAACTACTGCACCCATGGTGGGATCAGCTGTAGTACTACGCTAGTGTGCATCCCTAAATAACAGAGAGAGTCACTGTATAACCTTTGGCTTCCTTCAAACACCAAATTATGCAGTTGTCTCGAACATTTAACTAAATTGTGTTTGGAGCTCTCTCAGACTTGTCACTGCTCTAAAATCTTGTATATACATTCACATACTGTAGTAACACAGATGGACCCATGACCTATGATCATCAGTAGATATACTTTATTGATGAATCACATTAACAGTATTCAAGTTATGTTGAACATTTAGAATGCATCATGAACAGAATGATGAACCTTTGACTTCAGAACTACCATGTTTTTTGTTGAGACTGCAGAGATTTAAATGAAAAGGCATTGACAGTAGAGTTCACAGTGTGCACTAGACCTCTACGCAACCACACGCCCTAACCTCAAGCAATGTACTGTAACTCAAAAGCATTGTTTGAGACATGAGGCACACTCTTAACACTGGCTCTGAATCCAATCTGACCATGAGACCAAATGCCTTCCGTTCCCTCAGAGATACAGTACATGCCTCTGTCCAATTCTAGCACACACTTCCTACAGCAAATAACCACTTGAGTACATTTGCAGTGTACTTTGACTCTGACCAGAGCTACTCCTCTCCTCCACTTTCCACTGAATGCTCCTCCTGTAGGCGAAATAAAAACTCTCCTAGGGCTTTAATGTGTTGTTGTAGACAAGCCCTCTCATAAATTTAATTTCTTGGCAGATCGAGTTGTAACTAAAAAGGAACCTCTACTTTTAGTGTTGTTTTTTATGTTTCAGTGCCTGACAAACAATTCTATCTTGGTGGGGGTAAGTCATTATGTCCAGTAGCCAGCAGGGGGCCGGAAGGGTTTCAAGAGGGGTCTCAGTCAGCGGGTGTTTGCTGCATTAGGGTGGAATAGCAATCTCACTCGCCAAAGAGTGTCGTGGTCCAACAAGAATGCGATACCACTACTGTGCTCTCAAAAAATCAGTGGACTAGCTGGTCTGGACTGCAAGTGAGCATTTTGTGAGTCCACAGCCTAATTATTTATTTGTAAGTAGCATTACTGGTAAGTATTTTAGAATGAGATCATAGACTCCTACGTCTACAGCTTTGTTCAAAATAACTACTACTACTACTGCTAATAATAATAGTAATGTAATATTTTGTAAGCTCCCATCTCAGGTACTGAAACAGCAGTGTTGTGTGTGTCTGGATTTTCATTCATTCTGCCCCCAAAATCCTAAGGGACTTGTGGTTTAGTGTAGCGTAGGTTCCCGGCCTCTCTAGTTCTGCTGGTGGAGGAATATATGATAGGATAGGTTGTGGTGTGGCTGTTGTCAGTGTTTGTGTTTCCATGCTTACTGCTGCAATGTTTTTGTTGCAGCAGAAGTGTAATTTGGCCTCAGGCTGCCATGGCTAGTGGTTTCAAGTGGGACGTTGGTTTGGATTAGAACATGATCTTGATTTAAGATTTTGATGCTTCCTGCAGATTCACCATAAACATAAACAGTTCATCATATAACTCGATATCTCTGTTTCAAGACACTGTTCACTCTACAATTGATTCTGCTATATATCAACTGTGGATTAGTTTAGATATTTGTTTTGACTTGCACAGCTTGCCAGTTTATGATCTGATCAAACATGATGCAGTGACTATGTAGCTGGGGGATTTACAGAATGTTGACATTATTATCTGGATCACAGCTGAACAAAAGAACCTATAGTAAATGAACTTAGAAGTATTGTGTGGAAGAAAAATGCTTGGAAACATGTAAAGAATTGTGTTATTTGTGTCTTTATGTGAAATTGCATTTGCCTCTATTGCAATGATTCATAGTCACAATCATCTTTAAGCAGATGGCATTTTCACATAAACTTATAGTCAGGAACGTAGCCTGTGGAAGGATTGTTTAATGGGTTTCAGTATGCATTCAGAAAAACCTTTAATAATGTGAAATAATGTGAAACTATCACCTGGGCCTGTGGGATAAGTCATGCCATCTGATAAACCCTGCAGCAGAACACAGACTGAATTAGTTTTGTGAGAACTTCTTTTACCCTGAGGGTAAATAATAAGGCTCTTTATCATAATCAGCATGGATTATTTGGCAGAGGAAGGCAAAACAATAGCCTGTAGTTATTTTGAAGTTATAATGGGTTTCTTTCTCTCTTATCGATCGGCAACCCTGAGTTTACATATTTAGAGCTTCGTTCCCAATGTGTTTACAATTACGTTTGTAAGTTTTGAAGAAGTATTTGCATGTTAGCTGTGCAATGAAGCAGTGCTAAAGACTTTTAGGTCACTACTAGGTCTTGGAATGTGTTTTCTTGATGCAGGTGGGACTGCAGTACTCCAGGGTCTCATACTCAGATGGATAATAATTCAGCAAAAAAAAACCTAGATTCTGACCTAATTAGAAACAGGAACAAAAATATGTCATGTTGCTTTAGTCATGGTTTCATCAAATTAGAGGACTGGGGTCATCCACTTACATTTTAGTCCAACCTTGGGATCTCTTGAAGACCATTTGATTTTTGTCATGGCTCCTCTTTAGGTTGACACTCCTCACATGTACTTGTGACAGTGATTTAGAAGGGACCAAACTGAAACTCAGTGCCCTGAGTAGCTTTAAAGTGTAGACAATGTTTCAAGTTGTGCACTCACTGTAATCCCTTATATAAAACCTTGGCTCATAGAGTTTACCCTGACGACACTACCACTGTTTTTGTTGTTGCTTTTGTTACGTTAGTTCCTAAATCTGTTGCTGGGATGGTACTTTTGTTTTTTCTGTTCTCTGGGTGAGTGTAAAGACTGTGTATTGTGTATTTGTGATAGAGGGATAGCAACAAAAGAAAATAGTGTCTGGGTGTGCCAGAAAAAAACGTGGAATCAATCAAGAAACTTTCTCGGTGAGCAATGGTCTGGTTTTAATTCGCCCCCTAAATCCTCCCTCTTCTAATCACCTTTCTGTCTTTCTATAAACCTGTGACTAAAACCAATCATCACAAGGGTGTCTGGGTTTATGGGATACATGACAGCCAAACTTCAGTTCTAAGACTCAAAGCCACAACCATTCACTTCTTTCATATAATCCATTACATCCCTCAATCGCCCTCTCAGTAAGTATTCATTTCAGTGTGGTCTGAAGTTGTGAAACACATTGATAATCTCTCATGTTCATAGCTATGTGTTAGTGGTCTTTTTACAGCCAGGACAGACTTCTCATTTTAAGTCTGGCCATTGTTTGACATTTGGGAGCAGCTACAGTGCCATGAAAACTGGGGTAACATCCATAACATCCATAAAATTGTCTTTTTGTGGCTGAAATAAGTAACTTAGTTAAAAGTGGTTTATTGAACGCATTTTCAGTAACACATTTGGATAGTTTATGAAAATGTATATGGCTAAGATTAATATTTCAACAGCACTGAGAGTAATGCATGGCTTCACAGTGGGTTTTACTGGAGCAAGTTGGTACCTTGCATCTGTTTCACAATGTTGAGGCAGAAGTTATCACATGCTGGCAATCAAATATGTCTTTTATTTTTGCTCTATAGCAGCACAGAGAGCACAGTCATCTGCAAAGAGTTGAACAAGGTTGCTGATACTGAGGTCTTCACTATGTGCAAGTATGTGGTATGTTCATGTCATGCCTGAGAAGTTGCAAGTTGAGATGGGCTAGATAGATCTTCCATACAAACAAAACATGGCTCCATTAGATGTGTGAAAGCATCCAACTGATTGTCCAAGCCTGTGGTTGAACTTGAAATGCTCTATGAAAGGCTGGGTGATTGCTGTGGACAAATGGTATCTGAATGCTCAAATCTAAAATACCTTATTTCCTGTAAAATATTGTAGTCAAGTACCAGTGAACCAAGGCAAGCAGATACAAGGCAAGTTATTGATGTTGTGCTTTCAAGAGATTTAAAAGAATTGTTGTAGTCATCAAATCTTTTCAGGCATGATACAGGTTATACATTATGATCATAAAACTCTTGCCTTTTCTTTAGGTTTCCTTGTACATTGTTTGATTTTCCATTAATTTTAGATTGTGACAGTATTTTCATTTGTACATGCTCTCCACCCCATGTATCACTTTATGATTGTTTTACAACAGTCTGTCTTCCTGACTTCATCAGACATCAGAGACTAGATATCACTGAGGCATATTCATTTTTCAAACTTCCCACATTTGATGCCTAGATAAACAGCAGAGAATTTGAAGATCAAGATCTGGGCCTCACAGATAGAACAAATCACATGTGGAGAAAAAAGAAAAAAATGCAGATGTCAAGAGAGTGTTTTTTTTTTACTCCATGTTACACTATTCCCATCCGTAAGGTAATGGGCTGTTGTTTTGGTTTGTCTAAGAGATAATTAGAACTTTCCCAGGGAGTCAGTAGAATGAGATATGTTCTGTTGATTGTGGCAGCCAGCTTCCAAAAAGCAAGTAAAACTAAGAGCTTGTTGACACACATGGTTTATTTCTCTGTGGCCATGGATTGCAAATCACTTGTCACTATATCAGTGCTTGTCTGGTGTACACATTACCATTTATTTTTGTTTGTGCGCATGTAACTGCAGCACCTCTTGTTGCAATATTTATCAGCATCCCACTGACTCATTCCTCATGGCAGCCTTTGGTTTATGCTAAGTGTGAATGGCAGCAATAGTGTTAGGCCAAGCAGAGAGAAGACTGGCTGTGTGTGTGTGTGTGTGTGTGTGTGTGTGTGTGTGTGTGTTTGTGTGTGTGTGTGTGTGGATGTGTGGTTGTGATAAAATTCTGAAACCAAGAGCCCAGAACGCGTCCATCTTGGCAGCAGATCTGCGACACTGGAGAGGCAGAGTAGCAGCAGCAGCACAGTCAAGAATTCTGCCAATCTCTCTGTCTCTCTTACTCCTGGAAACAGGTCTTTTCCACTCTTTATTAGATCTGATTTATACTTTTTGTAAAGTATTGAACAACACAGGTTCATGACATTATGCATGCTTTGGCATAGGGAGGATGCAGAGCGATTACTCAAAAGGGCCAAGCAAATAAAGTGCTGCAAACAGGATGAAGGCAGCAAAAAACTAAAAGTCTGTAGCAACCTCATACTTTTATTACTGTGCCAGAAAACTGTCTTGAACCAGCGAGAGACTGTTTCTCATTCAATTACGTGTTCCATGTGTGCGTTCCAAGGCTTCATGCACAGCGGCTTCTGAGCGGGCCCAATCTTTCACACACATCCTCATCTCCAACACTCAGCTCATTGCCTATCAAAACAAGACTGCACAGGGTCTGTCTGGCACTTGTCTGTATGTATGTTTTATGAATCTGTACATTATATGTATGTGCTCATTATATTCTAGATATTTCCCAGAATATAAGTTGTGACACGTGCCATGTTGTTTACCCTCTCTGCGGCTCAGTGCAGTGCTGAAGGCACTTAGCATAGATCTTGTTGAAATGGAATGTGTACAGGTGTTTGGGCTGTGTGTCTTAGTCATCAAAACCTTTTGATATGAGCAAAAGGGCACTTAAGAGCACCACTTGAAGGTACTAGTTTTGGGGAACCTAGATTCCAGGAGAATCAAAGAGATTTGTTATTTAATTTGCTAAAGGAAAAATTTACTTTTGAGCATAGCTTTGAGAAATAGCATAGCTTGTGAAATGAGTTGTCTCTCTGACATTTGTATAAAGTGCTACCTGCAGTTACAAAAGTGGGTAGTTACAAAACTTGGTGTCAGGCTTGCTGCCTTATAAGATGTGTTTTTTACCAAATGACACGTGTAGTTATAGTTCAGAATTAAAGTAGAGGATGTGGAATGCCTCCTGAATTGTTCAGTGTTTATTGTGTAACTGTTGATCTGTAGGTCTATCACAGCTCAGGACTAGTGTTGTGGGTGAATACAGATGGATACATTTTAATGTGCTTTCAAGATGCAATCTGATTAGCTGAGGTAGTTTGCATGCTACAGCTTGCCATACCCGCACCAAATAGCAAGGTTTATGGCTACAGGTTCCTGTTGATAGAAAGATTTGCTACACAGGATGTTAAGAGTTGGAGTGTGTGGCACGATGTGGGTGCAGGCACTTCCAGGGCAAACAGTAGTAGTACATCTAAACTACACACTATTCCAGATGGCAGGCAGTGAGTTTTATTGATTTTAGCCTTCTCATTGTTTTACCTGGCCTTAGAATGTGCCAGTAATATTCATATGCATCCAGTATATAGTACATTTAATTATCAGTCAGTATTGATTGTAGAGAATATACAAAAAGAAATATATGTTTAACAGTTTGCACTTGTATGTGTATTTTCAGTGATTTAAGTCAAAAAATACTTTCTACTATTATCTTCTAAAACTATTATCTTTTATTAATTGTTGCTGTTGTCTCATATATTTATATATAGTTTATAGTTCAAATATTAAACTTTACCTCAATACATATCTTTTCCCAAACTCAGAACTTCGCAGTATCTCAAGAGAATAGTTTGACAAGTATTGTGATAGTTGTTCATAATGCTAGCTTCTGACTGGGTACGTTCACATTTGAGGACATGTGTAGCTATGTTTGCCAGAGGAATCGCAGCGTGTTCCCAACTACTCTGATAAGTTGATGCTATTGATTTATTTGTTTGTTTAGTGTGTGTCCTCAGCTGCTGGCTGCAAAGCGTATTGGCCCACAGAGACAAGATATATTTAACCTACCGTGTTATGATGGTAGTTCTTGCTCAGTCCTGTTCTAAATAATCATAGTTTCCACATTACATTTTTTAACATGTTCATTTCTGCTGCAAAGTCCTTGTAAATATTTATGACTACTGCAGATTTCCCCTTCTGTCTTCAAGCTGGGAAGTTTGTGGTGAGATAAGAAGGATATGATTGAAGAGGAGTGACAGTTTATGATTTTAAATATTAGTATGAAAACTTAAAACAGTAATGATAATTTTGGTAAATAATAATTGATTGTGTAAACAACTTGCTAAATGCAAATTTCACTTCACTTTTAACTCAGCTCATTTTGCTTCTACATCAATAATGGATGAGGGAAATCTTACTTTTCAGCTGATAAAATTGGTAGCGTAGATTTCTGTAAATGGCCTGTGGATGACCTGGTTTATTGGCAGTGTCAGGCTACAGCTGCATAACTTATTTTTCTTGTGTGTCCTCCAGACCCTGTTTTGACCCTTGGCTCGACTGATCAGCCAAAGACCAAAGACTTTACAGGTATGAACTGAATCTTCTCTTCCGTAATGTTGTTTATGTCTAACTATCAAATATAAGTAAAAGCAAGCAGCTATAGACCTACACATGTGCACTGTTCTCCTCTGTCTGTCTGGTTGTGGTTAAAATGTGGTTATCATTTTAAATCATAATCCCCCCTTTCACCACCTTCCTCAATGTGTGTGAATCTGATGCTGTGATTTTACTCGCTTGGTTTTTGCTTTAATTACATGCAAGGGTGCGTCACTCTGTGAACCACGCCACTGTTTTGCCTGCAGGGTCTGGCAGCTTGCTTATGTATGGATATGTGTTTTATTGTTTGGATGACACACAAACGATAAGTGAGCAGCCAGTGATCTGCTTTCAGTGCAGCTCAATGAGGCCTGAAAACAGAGCAGGGCTGGGACCACTGGCTTTGATCCACATTACAGGCCCTGTTGGACCTCAGCATGTTCCTTCACTGCCTCTTACCTAATTGGTTTCTGGTCTTTCCACCTTATTTCTGTTGACTGCAGGACAGTGACCAGGAGATTAGTGAGCAGCATGCTTGGGCTCATGCTCTGCAGACTGCAGTGCAAGGCACACACTTGCGTGTTTTGATATGTGGATGTTTGTGTGAATGTGTGCTTTATGTGCACAGTGCGACTGGAGGTGTGCATGCTTGTCTAAGTGTGTGTTAAAAGGCCTTATGTAGAGAAGAGAGTGAGCCCTGGAGGCTTGTCAATCCCCAGCACTTGGTATCACAGTGAGGTCATTGAGGCCTCAGTTTCTTCCATGAAATAGGAAAAAAAAGACATTCGGGTGTGTGGTGTTGCTGAGGTTGACTTGGGATCGATAGAGTAATGCTGGACCTCTGTGCAGAAGCATCTTAGACCATGACTCAGAAAAGCTCTTAGTGAAATGGATAAACAATCCCAAGTGGGTAGTTCAGTTTGGTTTGTTCTACACCACAACTATACTCCGCTTGATATCTTCTTATCAGTGAATCACATCTAGCGGGAAGCTCCTGGAGCAGCTACAGTACAGGCTGATGGTGGGAAGCAGAAAGGGAGGACCTGAGTAAAGAGGGAGAGCAGCATAGACAGTCAGACAGATAGATAGACACTAAAAACACCTTCTGATCTGGAGGTTACACTAAATCTGGCGTGAGTGTTTTTGGCCTTGGACTGGGCCCGAGGAGGATGTGAAGAGGGCGGGTTGGAGTGAGAGCAGGAGAGACGAGAGGGAGGTGTGGAGGCACGTCTGGGTCTAAGTGGAAACTTGAATGGAGTGGAAACTGGGCTGGAGGCCACTCAGCAGATCCACCTGAACCCTGCCAGAGCAATCAGCTATCAGGAGTTTAGAGAGGGAACCATTTGCCCCCGAAATAAATTCAGAAGGGGTTTGTAGGGATTTGGCCTGCTTTTTGAGCTTTAATGCAGGGATATTTTGGTAAGTGAAGTCCTCTTGTTTTCTGAGAGGGTTCCAGGGCCTGTCTGCTTTTTAATGGAATCACAGCGGACACCCCGGGAACCACAGCCAGGTGAAGTGATTCCGCTCTCCACTTCCAGCTGTGTAAACATTCACAGGCACTCACACACACACACACACACACACACACACACACACACACACACACACACACACACACATACACATACACATACACATACACACACACACACACACACACAGACACATGTACTATCACCTCTAATAAAACGCTTGCTGGCTCACATCAAGGGAAATGCTCACTTTCTCTTTTTCTCTCAAATAAAAACAAAGCTCATTTTTCTGCTTTTGAGAAAGTTCTTGGCCTTGTTAAAAAGAATGAATTGCTTGAAAGATGTAAACAAATTTAACGAGAGCTGGTGTTGTCTTTTCTCAGGCTGGGAACGTTCAAAGGAGCATGACATTGTCCCTCTTCTCTCACCCTCTCTATTGCTTTTGTATTTCATTTTCTTGTAAATCCTTTATTTAGCTTTTTCTGCCAACATTAATTCTGTGTGTAACCCTTATTGCCCCTGTCATTTAGTCAGTCCTGCAACCATACTAGACTTTGATGTAGTGATATCTTTCATCACCAAGTCTTTTAAAAGTTAATGCTGAAAATGTTTGTACTTACAAAGCGTATAGTTATGAACCTATTTGAAATTTTGGCACTTGGTCATTTTAGGACGCAGCTTTACTCAGCCAATGTGGCCTATAGGGTAAGTTTGTGTAAAGAGGGAGGGAGGAAACAGTCTTTGAGGCTGGGCAGTAGCTGTACTGTTAAAGGCATTTGGACTTTAAAGGTCCATTGTTTATATAACCAAGAGAAAGTTGAGACTCCCTTATGGCCCCTTTTAAAAAGCAGATGCCGGAGATTTTTGTCTCTGCATTTTATGGCTTATTTGCTACCAAGGAGATTCTGAGATTTCTTATGGGACTAAATCTTTCCTCGCTTTGCACGTGTCAGGCAGAGGTTGTCTTTTAGGAGGGGTTTAGCTGCTAGTGTAATCACACTTGTGCACAGCTCATTCCCTTTTCTTTGGACATGAACTGATAATTGTTTATCTCTCCACTTTAACACATTTTAACCTTTATGATCCATACAGCTCTGCTTCAAGTGAGAATCACTGCCAGAATATCTGCTCTGCCTATGAAACTACCAGGACCTATCTGTCAATTTAATTTTTCTTTTAGGTGTTTAATTGATGCTCAAAACAAAACAACCTATTGTAAAATTATATCAGTGCCTGTCTTTATCGGGACATATGGTTTTAGTTGTTGGCAGATCTGGGATAGAAACTGTGATCTTACAGTCACTGTTATGGTATGCAGTCAACAAGTAGGCAAAAGGTTGTATGTGTGTGTCGTGCGATTTGTGTACTAAATACACACTCACTACGCAGGTATACTACAGTAACTCACAAAACAGTTAACACAAAATTAAAGTTCCAGACTATTTTTCCAGCCCTGGTGATGATTGCACTGTATCATTTCTCAGCTGTTTTCACTTTACCATTGTGCACGCTGCAAAAAAACCCCCCTTCTTAACAAGTCATTTTGTTTCTTACTCAGCCTCGAGGGCTTATTTTTCATCAAACATAGAAAATGTTCTGCCATTTGGATGAGATAATTCCACTTGCTGAAACAGATCGCTGCACGAGTATCAGTGGTACACCTAAGGCAAGCAAACACAAATCAGTCACCTACCAGTACTACTGGTCTTTGAGTCACCATGCCAATCAGAGCAGAACAGCAGTCATCCTAAGGTCAGAGGACCCATTGTGTTGACAGAACTTTCATAAGCAGATAGTGTTATATAAGGCCTTTGTCACAGATCTTGCTCAGTGTGTGAGCATATTTTTGTGTGTCTTGTGTGCAGTCATGGGTTAAATTAGAGCCAGAGGGTGTGATGTTTTTAATTATAACTAACCAGCCATGCCTTGCAGCTACAGGAGGAAGGTCCAACCTAAAGCTTCAATCTGACAGTGTCTTATGCCAGAACAGACAAACTGGTCCTAATAAGACCATGATGGCCCAAAAGTGAGTTTTTCCATTCTGCCTGGTGTGTGGAGATGTGGCGCTAACCCAGTGGTGTTAAGGTTGGTTTTCTAAATCTAGATTATGCTTATGTTTTTGATAAGATGGACATTTTTTGCAATTGTGGAAAGTTTAATCCTTAGAAAAGTTGTTTGGCCCAAAAGTGTAGTTGTCACAAAACAAGCTTTGATTTTCTTGAATACCATCATGTCATTCATGTGACCTCCTCCAAAATAGAGTTTGTGCAACAACAGTGAAAATTTCTGCAGAACACAGATTCATATGAATATTTTATTTTTCTACTAGACAAAAATGCTGTTAAATTTATAGAAAATTAGAATAAAAACACTTTTAATTTTAATTTTAAGTAGCTAAAACTGTTTCTACAGACTAACTAACTAACTAATTTCTCTTCATTTATTTGTGTTTTCCTTGTGGGTATTGTGCTACCAGCAGAACTTTATCACTACATTATCAGTGCATTTTGAGACAACTTGCCAATTCCTGCCCTCCTGGACTCCATTAGTCTCTGTGTTAGCTCAGAGCTCAGCCTTATTGAAAGAGTCTGGACCACAGCCCTCATCTGTTTGCTCAGGTGGATGACTCATGACTCCCCTGGGGATCAGTCAGCTGCTGTCCCTCTGGACGTGTCACCATGCCTCCAAACATTCACTACTATTGAGGTCCCTGTTTGCTCCACATACAAGAATTAGTCTTGAAGTTTATTAGTGACTATAAACTAGATACATCATACATAGAGGAATTACTGTACATCAGTTTTGGTTATGGCAATGGATGGCCATTACACCACCACCACCAGCCTGAACTGTTGATACATGGCAGGATGGATCCATGCTTTCATGTCGTTGACACCAAATTCTGAACTGTAGCCTCAGTTTCCTGTTCTTAGCTGACAGGAGTGGTACCCGGTGTGGTCTTCTACTGCTGTCACCCATCTGCCGCTCACTGGATAGTTTCTCTTTATCAGACCATTCTCTTTAATCAGCCAGTCTCATGTAATTGGCTGATTAGATATTTGCATTTACGAGCAGTTGAACAGGTGTACCTAATAAAGTGGCCGGTGAGTGTATGTTAATATGTCAAATATACAATATACAGTTTGTGCATTTGCAACATGCATGCACATGTGCAAATGAAACCTCCAACAGTCAAAAGGTAGGTGTGATCCAGCACTGTATTTGCCCTGCCTGTTGTACCCCAGCTCCAGTGACATTCAGGGCTTCCACAGTGACCCACAGGCTCTCTGAACCACTGATTTAACAGTGCAGTGAGCTGAGAGGCAGCTGAGTGATATACTGTGTGTGTAAAAGTAAAGGGCGTTAAGTGGAACACAAGCCAACAGCAGTAAAAGCCACAATATATCTGCCAAGATGAGTCTTTTCTACAGCATATCCATCCATGGTAGAAGTAATAGTAGTGGTAGTATGTGTGTGTGTATGTGTGTGGTGTGTGTGTGTGTGTGTGTGTGTGTGTGTGTGTGTGTGTGTGTGTGTGTGTGTGTGTGTGTGTGTGTGTGTGCGCGTGTGCGCGCGTGCACGTGTTATTATGTGACTGTGCAATGGCCCAATTCCTTAAGGTGGAGTGTGGCCCTACAGAGTGACCCTGTGAACTGATTTATGTTTAGATTGCATTCCATTCATTCTGTAATGCCGTGTGGATTTCAGCCGGAACTCTTAACCAGCAAATCACCCAATGAATTGTGTGTCATATGTAGCTGACATTATAAGCTCTACATTACAGGCTGCTCAAAGTCCTGCATGCATTAAATGACCTGTGAAAGGGTTGTCAAAGACAGATCCATGTACGAACTGAAAGCATGTGTGCGCAAGTTTGTTTGTATTTCAGCACACATATCTGACTGTATGTGTGTGTGGGAGCGAGAGAGAGAAAAAGAACAGTAGGGCTAATTTGTGGAGATAGTGGAATCATTAAGCTATGTCTGGGTAATGGAGACTAATGTGGGATTAGGCAGAGGTAATGACATGCACTCATCTGGAAAGCTTCAGTAGCAGCAATCAGTGTGGAAAATGAACTGATATGGAATTTCTTTGACAAGCTTTCATTCATATTCATAAATGGATACTAATGTGGAAAAATATGAGAGAGTAGCTTACTTAAGGAAAATGAGGATATGCTCTTGGAAAGTTGTCTAACTTATTAAACATGATTGTGTTCATAAGGACTTTAAAGTGACCTCAAAATCCCTTGAAGAATTGATTGCACCCCAGTTCCGTTTTAAGCCTCCCTAAACTTTTGTGAAAATATCTATACAATGAGGTTTACAACCAAATTTATATGTTGAGGTCTGGTAGGCTTGATAAAAGAATAACAGGAGTTACATGTTTGCCCTGTGCTTCTCTTCTGCTTTGCACATTAATTGACTTTATCAGAAACCAGAGAGAGGCTTTCAGATTAGGATATGATACAGGATGAAAATCCTGGATGGATATGCATTTTCCATAGTGGCGCCATCGGCAAATGAGTCTTTGTGTACAAGATAGGGCCTGTCTCTGCCTTCAGTTCAACAGCAGTCACTGATCACTTCCTTGGCTGAGTGAGTTAGGTCCAGAGCATCAAGGCAGGAGGAGGAAAATGAATGGCTGATTTGTTTTTTTTCTAGGAATGAGAGCTTTGGAAAGAACTTGTACCCCCCATTTACCTCCCTGGACTGCCCCCTTCTGACACTGGACTGCACCCCCCACCCCCAGCCAGGACTCTCTCAGTGGTCAGGCCACTGCCCCCTCGCTGGGATTGCCTGGATGCATTTATAAATGCAGCTGTCTTCTCCAGCCTTCCATGACTTCTTATTATTACATTTTCATGCCCACTTCCTCTTTTATCCTTCATTTTGCTTTCCCTGCTTCCCCTTCTTCCTGGTTTTCTTCCTACCCTTTGCTTCATTGCCCTCTTCTCCACTTTCTGCACCTCTGCCTTTGTGGGAAAGTACTCAAAGAGGACTGGGCCATCTATCAAACAGGCCATTAAAAAGAAATACAGAGACAAACTGTACTTCTAACAGCAAAGCAATGATTCAATTAGTTTCTCTTTACAGTGGGTTATTGTTCATTGAATTGTGGAAAAAGAAAAATGTTGCATGAACATCAATCCAGTGCTGTCAATGAACTATTTATACATACATTATTAACACAGCTCATAAACGCCTACTTGTTTTATTACTCTGTTTTCCAAGAGTGCTTTGAATTTTGTTAGATCAAACTGTAACTTGTGTGATTGATATTTGGATGTTGATCATACTGCAGGCTGCCAGGTACAACGTGCAGTAAAAGACTTGGTAAGCAATACACCTTGTGCAATGAAATGCCCAATGTACTGCAGTAAAACTACCATTATTAAATGTAGTCAATCACACCTTATATAAAATGCCATGCCACTGAAAATGCATTTAACAGCACTGTGTTGAGCTGCAATTGAGCATAAGCCATTCATAAATCCACACTTATTAATCTTTGGATTTGTACATCATTGCCAGTTTTACCACCCTATCCATTTCCTGCAATAGATCTCACTTATGACATTGATATGACTGGAACTCTTATGTCAGTTAATGATAGACCTAAAGAGATTTTTTTTTTATTTCCTACATAGCTCTAGTTGTTTCTTCCCTGCTGCCGTGTCTAATGACATCCTAGGAATGGAAAACAAACACTGCTGTGGTGTAGGTGTGGGTGGGAGTCTGTCTTTGGGGATTTAAATCTGTCGCCCTTTGCTCCAAATATTACCGCTGAGATTTAAAGGTCTGACTGCTCCAGTGCACACGACAATACACGTTATCCCACACTATCCTTTTATTTTATTATTGGATGAATTATGCATGTTGCATTATACTTTATGTGGAACTTAATTTTTTAACATTACATCAGTACTCAGAATATTCAAGACTAAATTGGTTTATTGGGGTATCAGCAAAGCCATCTCACATGTTTTGTGCACTTTTACCTGCATATAAATGGGGGGCAATGATGTATCTCGTGTTTTTGGAGATCAACCCATAATAGAGACTGAAAGTCAAGATATCGCTGGCTCTGCTGCATCGATTTTGACCTTTCTGTTTTTATTGTGGCCACGAAAAAAATATTTATTACAAATAAAAAACATAATTAAAAAAATCACAAGAAAGTATTACATTAACTTATAAGATTTTGTTGCCATAGAGGCTAACTACATGTATTGTCATGGCCTACAGCTAAAGCTATACTTGGGACACTAGGGTGTTGCACAAAGGCACACCCATCTTATCCTAAACTTACAAGAACCAACTGCAAGAGAAATGATCATTAATGGATTTCGGTATCCAGTGCTGAGAAGCCTTCTTCACACAAGTGATGAAACAAGTCTTGACCTTTTCACCACCTCCACCCTAGCCCCTTGCCAATAACTCATTTCTAAGGTCCAGGGAGTATATATTTTACTGATGTCATGTTACATGATTTCTGCTCTAAGTCTGCACAGTTTTTCTAGCTGCCAATGTGGGAACTTGTGGAGATTTGAGTGTCTCCTCCTGGGTGACCAACACACTGACACAGACAGCATGCTGCATAATGATGGAAAAATGCTTCACAGCCTCAATTTATGAGGTGCAGGTTTTTCAGATGCAGTTTTATTACACTGGGAGAGAATCTACTGGGACACAAGGCATTATTAAAATTGTTAACACTGTATTTGTCAAAGGATAGAGGTAATATTACTGGACTGATGTCTGTCTTGTTGTAATGATGTCATTGCTCAGTATTCAGAGGGGATCTGTCCTCCTGCATTGGGTGGGACAATTTGTAGAAACAATCACTGGCCTATTTCACCACAGTACACAAAGAGAATATTTGTCTTGCTCTCATGCTTGTTCATGCAAACACATCTGCAGATATCTTGAAGGCCATGTGTCGTGTTTGGGGCAGATAAGGATACTGATCTGATCAGGAGCATTATAGCATGAACTGTTTTGTCTCGTTTGAACTGTTGGATGAAACATATAATTATTTACTCACCTTAGCTGCTTGCTGTTATATTTCTCAGTTTCTTCTGCAATGCTCAGTCGACATGTGTCTGTTTATCATTTGCATGCTGATGAGACAAGTGTATTTGTGTTTATTGAGCATTGTTTCTGGTTCCTATCGGCACATTTCAGTGTTTTCAGTGCACTCAGCCCAACAGCAGAGCCGCACTGAGTATTCGTCCAACTCTTCCTCTCCTGTAGGCACAAAAGGACTGATGTTAGTAATTTTACTGCTGGATCTTTTCCTGTAGACCCATATGGTTTCACTGGCATGGATCAGGATTATTAATCGTGCTCTGTTGCCTGTGAAAAATGAATGTGATTCTTTTATTGAATTGCAACAGGATCTGGTGAGTGAAATGTCCTGAACACTTGGTCTGATGGGCAGCATCAGGTGATATCATCCTCTGACCAACCTTTGTTGCGGATATGTAAAGTGATATGTAAAGTGATATGTATGCTTTATTATTTGTTTTATATCTTACACCTTTTCTTTGCACTAAATGCAAAGTCCTTGCCCCTGGCTGAAATCAGTCTGTGGCTGATTCTAGTTTGGCTTTCATACCAGCAGTCAAGTTCTCTCTGAGGCAGCAGCTTCATCAAATACAGTTGTAAAAATAGATAAAGCTAGAATATCCCCCAGTTCTGACACTAAGGTATTTAATTGGCTGTGACTTACTATTTACATCATTGTGATTGGCACAGAGTTTGAGAAGCGTGTGTTGAAGTTTGCCAAGAGCCATTACCTGTTTCTCCTTTCCTCTGCTTGGCTGTCAGTGTGTGTGTACTGTGTGTGAGTGTATTTGAAAGATGCCTTATTGCTTTCACCTGTAATTTTGGCCCACACACAAAAGGCAAAACAAATAATAGCCATATCACATTATACATTAAGTCAGTATATCAGTTGAGCTTGACCAATGACCAATAATTTTATTACCTAAAACAGAAAATTTATTTAAATTAGGGCTGTCAATCGATCGCAATTAATCACAATTGTCCATAGTTAACTTGTGATTAATGGCAAATTAATCACAAGTTCACATTTTTTTATCTGTTCTAAATGTACTTTAACAGGATATTTTTCAAGTTTTTAATACTTTTATCAACATAGGAGTGGACAAATATGTTTGCTTTATGCAAATGTATGTTTATTATTATTCCAACAATCCAAAACAATGACAAATACTGTCCAGAATATTCTCCAGAATAACCACAAAGGTACTGTATGCAGGCTTTGAAGCTGACCTTGATGTTCAAAAGACCCTTTTCTTTGTCCATTTCTGCTGGAGAAAGTTTGTTTCTGCTTGCCATCCACAGTGTTACTGCTGCGTCGCTTCCTGATTTCCCAAACTACGGGGGCGGGCTGAAGGTCATAATCGCAGAACGTGCGTGTGTTAATCGCACTTCAAAAAATTAGTGGCGTTAAAAGGAATTTGCATTACCTCGTTATTATCACGTTAACTTTGACAGCTCGAATTCAAATAAATAAATGATAACAAAAGGCCTCTCACTTTCTGTCACTTGAGGCTTTCTCTCACAGAGTATTCATCTCTCGCATCTTTTTACTCAGCTTTGATACCAAAACAGTAGCTTTTTGTGTGCCTCTTTTGGGAAGTGGGCTTGTGCTCCTAAAGGACAGGCCTTTTTATTGCATTGTCAAGCTATGCACCTTATCAACAGTTTATGGATGTTTCTTAATTTCTCATCAAGCACATGTTTCTATCACAATCAGTGTTTATATTGTCTGTATCACTCAGCTTTACAGTACCACATTAAGATCCATGCTGACTACTGTATAGAGGTTGCATAGGTCTTTAAACTCTCTTTCCCCCTGATGTCATGCTTTTGGGTTGTGACAAGTAGCAGTCCCTCTTCCCAGCAGAGCTGTAGTGCACGCTAGCTGCAGTGAGGTCACCACAGTTAAACAACACAGAAAGTTTCCTAAGGTCGTAAAGGCTGGCCGCTGAGTGTTTGGAGCGCTAGGGGAATACGTCCTGGGTAATTGGCAGGATAATTTCCGTAGCGGCAGCTGAGGTCAGACATGGGCCTCTTTCCCCTACTGTCCACAGTCCACACATACAACTGAAGCCCCTAATCTGCCCTTCCTTCCATCACCATAACATCTCGTCTAATTGTAGTTGTTCCCTTGCCTCACCAGTCGCCCCAACTTTCGGCCACACTCACCTCATGTGTACCCATTCTGGTCTGTAATAATGTTCTCCTGTGGAGATATGGTCACTTCTTGGAGCTTGAACTTGTCTTGTCACTGGCTGTTTTTCATGGTGGATTCAGGACTGACCTTGTGTCACCAAAGAGACTCTTGACCTGAGCTGTTTAATGAGCAATATGTACATGTTAACAGGAAGCGATACACACATACTGGAAACACGAAATGGATGCAAATACAGAACCACAGAAACAAATAAGCAAACAGTTTCAGAGCTGCCTTTACTGCACAGTGTGTCGTCTTTGAGCTATGCAAAGTAATGGGTAATCACTTGGCACAATGACCTAGACCTGGACAGAGGGTCAGAATTTGCAACTGCAGCTTGCTGCATTTTTGATGAGCCATGAGTTAAGCTAAATTGTTTGGTTCATCTAATGAAGTTAAAAGGTTAAAATTTAAAAAAGTTAAAAGATCACCATCTACAGCTCTAATATTATAACATGTAAATCAAAACTGCCTAATTTATTTTTTGTGACTTAGGGGCTATGCATGACTATGGAAAAGTATTGGGAAACAGTTCCCTATTTACACACAAGGCATCTATTTTTTGGAAACCTGTGGCCACATGATCACTGCTGACCAATATTAATTACCCTGTTAATTCTGGTTTGGTTTCCACCAACTCCTGAGAGAAATACAAGGCTCTTAGCTGCTCCATGCTCCACTATGTTCCCCAGCTAGTTTTGTCTGTCATTTGGTGCTACCTAAGTAGTGTATTGTGGATTTACTTTTTTTTCCTTTTTTTTTGTTGAAAACTCCCTTCTTCTGGCAAAAACCAAAGTAATGGCCAAGCCAAAGATACTTAAGCTGAGGGGAACTACAGTTGGATGATAATTCTCTGTCGCTGTGAGTCACCCCTTTCACATGACAGTTAGTCCTTTGATCCATTGTTTACATAAATATTTCAATCAGTGCAGATTTAAATATAGCAAATTACTTTAACAAGTTGCATATGGACATTACATGTCATCATTAGATGCAACAGATAACCATTTTCCACTCTCTCCCCTGTTTGCATATGGACCTCATCTTTGCCATTTCCTTTACTGCTCAATTATTTCCTCATTTTTCACCTTTTTTCCTCTAAATGGCCAAGTTTCCCTGATATATTCCTGCCTTGTTAACCTTCCTTTAACGCTAAATCATGGTTCACATATCTATCTGGTGGACTGCTGCATGGATATCCGTTATCTAGTCGTACAACGTCAGCTCCAGCGGTCACCATCCTGGCCCAACTAGCACAGCATGTTGGAGACTTGCTCTGTGGGTGGGAGGTAGTTGCATGTGAGGCACACTCTGGGCCGCGTGCTGTGGGCTTTTCTCCCCTTTAAACTTCTGTAGCTTTTCTCTTTCTCACTCCATTTTTCTTTTTTTTCTCCCTTTTTCTCTCAGTTCCTGTAGCGGGGGAAAAACTTACGGTGCGGTTTATTTGTTCTGGTTTGGTGTCGGTTCTCACATGTCCTTGGCAGGCTTTCATACCTCCATGACAGTAGCCTGGATTGCGAGGGATTATCATGATATCTTGTGTGCGTGTGTGTCCATCTAGCTGTTCACACTGATGCCATTGCAGCACCACTTTTTTTTTTCCAGAAACAGAAAACATATATGTGTGGATCATGTGTGCATGATACAGCCTGTCACTGTTAATGTTGGAGCAGCAGAGTGTTTGACTGCCAGTGTATTTCCCTGCCACAGTGCTTTGGTCTCCAGCATCCAGAGGTTCATCTTTCCCCTCTCTCTCACCTCATTTGTGTGTCTGTCCTGTTTATGCTCCTCCTCGGAGAAAAACCACGCCGACCTTGTATGATGGCAAATGATGGCCTACAATTCAACTGGTGATTTGAGGGAAATTAATGTGTGTGTCTGTGTGTGTGTGTGTGTGTGTGTGTGTGTGTGTGTGTGTGTGTGTGTGTGTGTGTGTGTGTGTGTGTGTGTGTGTGTGTGTGCGGGGGGTGGGGGTTAAATGAGGAGAGGGCTTTGGAGAAGGAGGGGGTTAAGTGAAAGGCAGAATGGGAGCTGAGCTGTTTCCATCTAACAGTTTCCACTAATGCTAAATTGCAGCCACTGGAACACAGTGACCTCCTCCTAACATGTGTTCACCATTAATCCAGCCATAGTGAGAGAAGGCCTGTTTTCACCAGGAGGGAAAGATGAGACAGAAGTCATATTATTCACACCATATTTATGTAAATCATCTGTGCATATGTGTGTGTGTGCATGTATTTTTTAAATATGACTCTACATTATTTATGTGATGGAACACATCTTCTCTATTTTTCATACACACTTTGCCTTTTGGGCAGCAAATCATTTTAATTTGTAATATGAAATGAATAATATTAGATTAAATTGAAATATTGCTTCCTTTCAAAGAAACAGAAGTATTGTGGATGCAGAAGTACCAAAGTTCTTAGAGGACAGTTTTCAGTGGTTGAGAGAAACAAACTTGACTGTGTTATTGGTAAATAGAGGCAGTTGAGTCATTCCCTTTTCTTTCCAACCACGATTGGAGATTAGATATTCCATTTCATGTCCACAAATATGCTCTGTTGCTAATTAAAGGGCCAGTGATTTGTTGCTTGGGTCAGCAAAAGCTTTGACACTTTGGATTTAGTCAGCAGATGATGACCTTTGCTTCCCCCCTTTTCTCCAGTTTTTTTTCCCCCCTCTAAACGTCTCTTATTCTCTCTGAAAAAGACATACGCTTCAGTCTACCGCACTCTGATATTTTTTCTCCCCTCACCTTATCTATCGCTTTTCTCTTACTCCTTGCGCTGCTTCATATTGCCATATTGAGCCACATGACTTTTGCTATGAGTGGGAGAAAGTGCAGGGGACCCAGGGCGTGTTGACATCTAGCTCCTCCATGTGATGTATGAGGGGGATACAGAGGGGCTGGGGGTGGGGTGAGGGGATTCAAGCCCTGTTCCAATGTTTGGGAGGCACATAAAACATATTACAGAAGGGCCGTAAAAAGAACCAACATTAGTGTCCAAATTTAAAACATGTCCCAGGTTTTAGCTGTTGTTCACTAGGGGTTTTCTTACCCCCCCTTCTCCTCTTCTCCAGAGCTTTGGCATTGAAAGAGAATAGAACAGCAGAGGAGAGGGGAACCTGGCAGCATGCATGTTTCCCAACATGCAGACTTTGTTAGTCTGAGACACCATGTGCAGTGTTTTGTAGAGTGTTAATGTTCAAGCACCAAAATGAATCTAAGCAGCACAATATAGTGGATGAAGGATTCAACAGGTGCCAGGGAAAGAGAGGCAAGAGGCAAATTTGATTACATTATTGCATACAGTTGGTATCTTTTAAAGGACCAATTCACTCAAATTACAAAAACACATATGTTTCTACTTGGCCATACAATATCTAGCCATGGAGGTATTTTCAGTGAAATCTGCTGGGTTTCTGAGATTTCCACTGCATTCCCACTGCATTTAAGCTGAACGGAATTTCATTTTTGGTGTTTAAGAAATGACATTTGAAAAACTCAACAGCAACTCTCATTTCTTTCTTTCTCCGGATAATCCACAGACCTTGCTGTCAACAGTTTTCAGTGGAACTAGAAATTGCTCATATGAAAACTGTTGACAGTGAGGTCTGTGGATTACTCAAAGAAACCGGGACATTGTTTCTGGAAAGACATACTGCTCTTGAGTTTTCCAATGTTTTTTTTTAATGCGTTGAGTTGCACAAACAAAATTCCATTCACCTGAACTGTATATAGACTAAAAAACATATCTGCATGGCCAGTATGTGGGCGAACCAGCCCATAAAAGACTGTCATACTGTAGGTATGTCATGGATATGATGGCACTCTCTTGTGTATTTCATATGTGTTGCATTACTGTGTGTATAGGTATATTTAGGTTGTGTGTTTATGCAAATGAAAATGTGTTAACAGAGGACTTTTGCAGCAGCACTACCATTACCATTAATGATATGTAATGATGTCAAGAACATATTAAATTTACATTTTCACAGGCTAAACAGTCAACACCTAAAGTGTGGTACACTTTAATTGCCCTCCTGATCATCAAACCCCATATTCAGCCTTGCTCCAGTCCCATGAAAGGCCCATATAGACACTGAATAACCAGCAGTGCACGGAGCTTCAAGTAGCAATCCAAATATACGGAGGTATTCTCAAACAACGCAGGCCTGCCAACTACAACACTCCTATTTATTTATGTATTTATCTGGATTTCCTGTAGACTTGTTGAGTTGCTGGGCGCTGTTGGCCTTGCTATCTGAGGCCCATTTCACAAGGGTTGGCTAGCCCTGGCCAGGCTGTGCCGTGTTGCATTAAGGTTGGGTTATTTATTCTGGGGGCTCATAATGATGATGCTGTCCCGGTCCCTGAGACGGCTCTGTTCTTTCAGTCACCTCCCGCCCTTCGTAGGATGCTGGGCCTGGCAGGTTCCCACTTGTGCTCCCATCAAGAATGTTGCAGAGGAGCTGAGGATGCCTAGTGTTTGTGTGTCAGTTGACACGGTGCAGTGTTAGTGTTAATTATTTTTGTTAAGTTATTCATTAGAACTAAAATTCTAATAATAATACAGCACAAATTTGACCACCAACTGCAATCACTTCCATTTTTTGTGAATGTTACATAACAATATTCTATTTACATACAAATGACAGTATTTATTGGCATGGCCCTAGGGATGGTAATGCCACATGTTAACATTGTCATTGCCATTGTGATGTCACAGCAGACATTTTGAGTAGTCAAACACAGGTGTACCTAAGCTCATTAATGGTGGCTCTGTTCAGTGCCAGTAAACCATGCCAGTGAGCCAGCATGCATAAAACCTCAGCCCTGGAACTGGCACACCTGAACGGTATCCAGCTACAACTAATGTTATTCGTCACACCTGTGGTTTTTTCTGCAGTGACAAGTCAAAAATATTCACTGTGAGAAAAGCCTGTGCCGTAAGATTTTGTGGATCAGTAATGACTGTCATGTGAATGAGTGTGATGAGAATTTTATCATTGCAATTGTGCAAAACTCATCACATTAAACACATCCATTCCCAGTCACTTACTTATTGTCTCTTTTACCGTTAAATCATTTTTATTTGCCAAACATATTTTAGTTGATTAGAGCAACATGTTTGTAATTATCTTTATTTTTCCCCACAATTGTCCATGATGTTGAAAATATAATTTTCTACTTGTTTCAAAAGTTCTTATTTCAATTTGCATTAAATATATATTCTCAGTCCCTCTTGACTTAAATTTCATGTACACACAGAATATTTCAGATTCTGTCTCTGTGTGTCTGCACATGAATGTTGCTCATGGTCTTTCAAAAGCTTTTAATGCTTGTTGGTCTTTATGTGACATTGGCATGTTCTGTAGATTTACAATGCGTGTGTTTGTGTATGCAGTACGTGTGCATGTTTGTAATTACAAAATTATTAGGCGGAAATGGGAAGTTTTCTCTAATAACTTGCAGGCACAGCTGAGACCTTTTCACAGCAAGTTAATTGTTTTGAATGAACACAGTCATATGTGGTGGATCTTAAACTATCTGCTAGATACGGCTAGTTTGTTACTGCATGTGTGCATTGAGGATGATGGATCTTCACATTATGACCTGTATTCATAACATTCCCCTTCAGATCTGATCAGCCTCCTCACTCTATGTCATGGCTGCTGTCAGCAGACTCACAGTGACATGGTGAGGAGCTGTGGTATGTTACTTGCTATACTGTTCTTCTGAGCACGTCTCGTCTTTGACCTTGTGGATCACGTCAGCCAGCCCTGTCAGCCCCGTGCTGCGTCTTGTTGGACCTCTGCCTTTCATATGTCAACCAAATTCATATGGATTGATGCTGGCAGAAATAGGCCCCATTTTGGCAGGTATTCTAAGTGGAGTGTTTGACAGATGGTCAGATGGCAAGAGTACATTTTATCATATATTAATTTTCATATAAATGAATAACTGATTTTTTCCATTATTCAAAAATGTAGCAAGATGACAGCAAGCTCTTTCAATTGTCTTGAAACCAAACCAGCATTTTTTTTTATTTGACTGGAAAATACCCAAAATAAATTATGAGAGCACCTTGGACAGGGAGTTGCCAGTGATTTCAGCTCCTGTTCCAGGTGAATTTTACTACAACAAATATTCTACTGGAAGAATTTTTACATCATTAGCTGAGTAATCTTCTACAAGGCCAAAATAGACAGTGGGATGAAATACACAAAGGAGCAGTGTGCAACCAAAGATTCCTTCCTCTTTAATTTCTCCCGACATCTTTCCTAACTAGAGGTTGTTTCAGGCGCATAACCAAGCAAGAGTATAAAAATCAAAATAAACATTTTGACATAAATGTGATTTCGCTGTGGCCTACATGACTTGGGGAATGGGAAGTGTGAGGAATGCAAACACAGATATTTTCCTCGATGAAAGTTTGTTGCCCAGCTTTGCCCACATGCCTCCTCAAAATGTACGTATCGTTCAGCAAGAGTTCATACCATCCTGCCTTCCTGTTCCCTCTGCCTGCTGTCCATTCTGCCTCTCAATTCAACTCATCATATCTACCACACTGCACTGGAAATGCATAGCTTCTAAAAGTGACAAGGTCCATCCAGGTTAGTTCACCCTGCAAAATTACCCTGGTCAAGACTGGGGTAAAGATGTGGGCAGAGCTGTCCTTGAGCAAAGATTTTGCAGGTCGAATAGTTGTCATTATTTCAAGCCATTAGCTGACTAATTCTCACATATTTATGATATTAATTGAGTTATCTGACTATGTATTTTAGGGGGCATCAGAAAATGGTTTGAGTTCCAGGGAAAGAATATCTTAAGAATTTTTTAAAGTAACATTGTTAACACTGTGCTATATTACAGCACCCACAACATATACTAAATTTCTTATTCAGTAGCTCATACTGATGTAGTTACTATCTTGTCAATACAAATGTAAATACATTTAAGGATGTACCTCTCTTGGAAACAGATACTCACTAGTTATATCTGACTCTTTTATTTGACGAATCAAAAGAATGACTCTTCAAAGTGAGCATACAAATCAATTCCTGCACAAACTGTACTTACACACAGTTTCAGAGGCACTATGGCTGGACAGCATTTGGACTGCATTGTGTCTGATATAGCTCCATGTGCGTGACAGACACAGGGAACTAGTTACAAACACATTTTAACATTTCTTGTTGAATAAGTTGGAAACGCTAAGAAATGGCTCTGCTAGAGGTGAGAGACTTATTTGCATTCCTTTGAAAATTCCCTTTGCCTCTCAGTAGCGTTCAAAATTCATGTCTAACTGCTTTGTTGCTTCTGGCTGATGTTCCACCATTGGTCAATAATTTTGATTGTTATTAATCATAATTGCAATTGTAATAGTTAGCATATGCTGACATACCTAACAAAGTTAACAAAACAACTTGCACTTTGTACTCTAACTAACCTTCAAAACAGTATTCTTGTATAAACCGCCATTTATTTGTCATGGTAGTTAAAGAAAACATTATTGTAATTGCATGTAATTGCAATGGAGTCCCTATGATGGAACATATAGCATTCCACAGGAGCAAACATAAGTATAACTCTCTCTCCACTTACAATTAATGATTGGTCACAGTTTGGTTTATTTATTTTCTCTGGGTGGTACCTTCATGTAGTGATCTATGTTTTTACACAGCCTCTGTGGGAGCACCAGTAAGCTGTAAAAACACTACCACCACATCACACCAGTGCATCTTATGAAGAGCACAAATTTTGAATTGAATTTGGAACGCTGCCCTCAAAGTATTTTTGGAAATCATTTGGTTATCCTTAACTTGATTCATTCAAGAGCTAAGCTGCAAAAATGGAAACTTAAGTTTCATGCATGTGCCTTTTCTTTTTTCAGAAACTGTAATATGTTGTAGCAGACTTTCACTTCGCTGTCAGTGTATGCCTTTCAAATTGTATGAAAGATGGGGCTTTTGTGCCTTGTTACACTCTCTATTTTTCTGGTTTTATTTGCTACTGATTGCCAAGGTGCAAGAGACCTCCTGAAAAGCCACTTAACTAAATAAAATAGTAAACACTGTATGTGTATTGCTAGATACTGTATATAAGACCTCTGTATGTCCAAAGTTTGAACAATATTAGCATTTTCTTTGAAATTAGAACAATTTTTGTAAGCACAAATAAATCCTATATTGCCTTGTAAATGGCAGCAGGACATAAGTACCTTTTACTATCACTTGTGTCAGCAGAGAGAAAGAAATAGAGACCAGGCATGAAGGGATGCCAACCCTGCGATCCAATGTTTATATAGACGTAACTAATACACATTTAGTGTATTAACTTTCCTCTTGTCCTCAGAATATTTTCCCTCCACAATTCTCTGTATGCTAAGACCAAATCTGGCGCTGCCCTTGCAAGTCCAATATGCTTCACGTGTGCACACATGGCTGAACAGTAGCTTGTTTGTGTTGCTGAATAATCCTTAATCAACAATC
This sequence comes from Trachinotus anak, assembly GCF_046630095.1. Lineage (NCBI taxonomy): Eukaryota > Metazoa > Chordata > Actinopteri > Carangiformes > Carangidae > Trachinotus > Trachinotus anak. The sequence goes on along the minus strand of NW_027273853.1, from coordinate 17,137,893 downwards.
CAAACCAAATCATAGTCTCTCATTATCCCAGGGAGCATGCCAGCTTGGCACACAGTGAACCCTGCCTGTCTGTTTAAAACAGACAGGAACTGACTGAAACAGCACAGAGGAGGCCCTGACAGCAGCATGGGCGATCTATGTGTGTGCTCACACTCACACAATCATACGTACAGACAAATAGGTAGAGACAAATCTGCATCAAGTGGATGCACAGGGTGCAGAAGTACACAACAACACAGGCAAGAATATGCACATGTGCACATCCTGTCAATGCAATTCAAAGACATAAAGAAAAAACAAACACAGTGGTACACATGGACTGACTTGCTGTCATGCACACACACACACACACACACACACACACACACACACACACACACACACACACACAGACATACAGACAACCACACACACACACACACATGCACTGCATGCATCATTTGAATATAATAGTGGACTATTGTGGCAGAGAGGAATAATGCACAGAGGGATTGTTAGCTAAAGGCTTGGAGAGAGCGGCGGATACTGCAGAGAGCCATCTTTCTTTCATTAGGCAGTATAGGATCTGCAACAAAGGCCCTAAGGGAATTAATTACACTGAGAGCGGATCTGCGTGGGCCCTACAGTAGGCATCACACATGGCATTGAGTAACACGGCTGCAGTTCCTCATTATTGGGGCTTTCCTCTTTAGACCTTTCATCACTCCCCGTCGTGCAATCCAGACGGGGAATCCTAAGCTAGGGTAGCCCACTAACCAAAGAAAACATATATAGTTCTTTGTTTTTTTAATCTATTCTCAGGCAACTATATGTCTCTTTTTTCAGATGTCTGTCCCAGTCTTTCTTGCAGCACTTGCCTTTGTTTCTATTATACTCAAATACACATTAATGTACACACACATGCACACTTAAATTACAGGAGTGACACTCTTCACAGCTCTGACTTCCTGCCACCCAGTGGGAGGAGCTGTCCATTAAAGTGACAGACTTGAATTTTAAAAATATTATTTCATATCAGGCCAGAGAGGTTAGAGGGAGACAGATGCTGTCAGGGAGTGATGGATGAGCCTCTTTTAAAAGGCCATCAGGGAAATAATAGACAGCCTAGCGAGCCTTGAAAGAAGCAAGCTAAGCCAGGACGAGCTCTACTCCCCCTCTCATCTCCACAACTGTCAGACTGAAAAATGTCAGCAATTAGAAAGTTTGGTAATATAAAGGTAGTTTCACGTTTGATCTGCCGTATCCCGGAGTAGCTGTGGCAGTCGAGGTGGTCAGAGAGGGCAGCGAGCAACAGGAGGGAAGGTTAGACGGAGGCCAAATGGAGTCAGGGTCAAATCCAGAGAGGAGGTGGATAGAGATTTATGAGAATCAGGATACTTAAACTGCATCACCCCTTCACTGAAGATTAGGTTAACTGTTAGCTTTTGTTTACATTCTCATTATCCATTTATGGTTTCTTTTCCAGTATTGTGAAAGCCGGTATTATGCCAGTATAGTTTTGTTTTACAGCTAGAGGACTGTTGAAAACAAATATAAGTGTCTCCTGCAAAGTGTCTCCTGCAAATATGGTTTTTCTAATTTGCGTATTTCTGTTTGACATCATGCAAACGAAGAGGGTTTTGGATGGATCGTACAATGTCATTGTTCACAAGCATGATGTCATCATGGAGACGTCTCCTGTTTTTGTGTGTTTGTGGACTCTAATTGAAATCTGCGGTCTTTATTTTGGTCATCCATAAACAGCAAATTTACAGGGTTATGTGCTGCACACAGACAGATTTGAAAATTTGCTTTTCTCTTTTTTTATTTATTCAAAACTAAATATGAGATAATGCCTTTTTGGAAGATTAAAACCATGTATACACAAACATGTAGAAACACTGCAAAACACAAACTGAGGAGTAGAGGCAGAAATGGTGAAAGTCCAATAGAATAGGAGACCATGGAGACTAAGACGCAGCATTTACTTGCTTTATATGGCTTATTTGATTAAGGCATTTTAACTTAGTGCTTCGTCTGATGCCAGGGGGACTGGGAATGACCTGGGACTTGTAATGGAGAATGAATCAGACCTAGAGAGAGAAAGAGATGGAGAGAGATGGATAGAAACATAAGAGGCTTCTTAGTCAACGCAAACACTGTCAGACAGGCAAACCATATACTAACCATACAGTTCTGCTTTTTATTTACTTGTACTCATAGTTTTATGTCCAGGCTGCAATTTGCTCATGTTCATTTTCATGAATAAAAATTGGGGCATCTGCATGTGTCTGGTTGGGGTCGGTATTTCTCAACACAAACACAATGGCAGCAAAAACCATAGACCGACCATACATCTCTGCTTTTTATTTATTCATTACCCAGGGTCTTAGTTCTGGCCCATAATTTGAATGAGTTAATTTTGCCAAATGGCCTGCTGATTGTGTAGAAAGCAGAAGACAGGCAGTGAGGAGTAACGAAGACGATCTGTCCTCGTTTTCAGGCTTATGAGATACTTCAAGTGCAAGAGGAAAGTTCAGAATTCAGCAACAATACATGTTATTAAACAGTGACATCAGTTTGGTAAAACCATAACTCACTTTTGGTTTTGAAAACATCTAGCTGGATCTGTCAGTACTTTTCTAGTGGTTACTAAAGAGAAACAAATAGCAGAGCTGTGCTGCCCACACTCTAATGAAGAAAAGCACCAATAGAGAGGGTCAGTAACACTCACCGTCTGTTTTTTTTGTTTTGAATCGCTCTGCAGTGGAAACTGTGCTGCAGAAATGCTCCATTCAAGCTATAGTGCGTATATATACTAAACTGGAAAGGCTGTGCAAATGCCACAACATGCAGATTCTTGTCTGCAAATATAATTATTACTGGATCTTTACTGTGGGGAAGTATGATTTACCATGTGCTCTTTTGGCAAGGATGTGTCTTGCACTGTGTTAATGGTTGGGACTCTGTCTATTGGTGGGTGTGAGTGTGTTTCAACAGAAAGGTGATTCCTTCATCTAGATGCTTGCAGATCTGATTTAGTGCACCCATAAGTCAGACCCTTCTCACTTGGCTGTAGGTTTTCAACCCCTAACATGAAAACCTCCTCACCTCAGGCTTTGGGCAGTACACCAGGCAAGAATAACAACCTTGTGAAGTCATTAAAGCATAAATTACCATAAGAATAGTTCTGTTTCTCACCATGGACATTTAACGCATAAACAGCAGAATAAATAGTGTTTATATCCTCTCTAATACTTGTAGAAAGCACTTAGATCCCTGCTCTGGGGTAAAGAGGGGAAGCAGAAGGAAAACAAGCTTTGGGATGGATACTGTGGTGTCTTGTGCCCTGCCAGTTGCCTCGACCACTGGCATGTCTGCCTCTGTCCATTTGCCCAGAACAGCTATGTTAGTTTGTTCATCTCTCCAAACAAACGCTCAGCACCACTGACTTGGGATGAGGTGGGAAGGAGCGGAGGAAAAACATAGGGGCGCCTTGTGTGGGGGTGGGGGTTGGGGATTGAAGCGGGTGATGGGGATTTTTCCCTTCAGCTCCTTTTTCCCCCAGCACCACAGCTGATTGCTACCACATTGATGATGGTTAGTTAGTGGGAGAGTACTGTATACTCTAGAGCCCGCTGGCCAGACTGGCTCCCTTGCCTGTGGCACTGAGCCCCTGGCACCCAGTATCGTCCTTCCACCACCATAGCGTCACTGTCTCATCCATCTCACATCCCTCCTTGGGTCTTAATCCATGTCTCTACCAGGGACTTGGAAGAGTCTTCCAGTAGTTTTTTTTTTATTGATCTGCGATTGTATGTCCACAAAAGCAGTGTTTGACATTCGAGGAATGCAACTAATACATTTTTGGATAAATTCATAGAGGCTGTTTTGTTACAAGTATCCAAATCAGTTTTTGTCTTTTTTCTGTCACCAGTCCCCTCCACTTGGGCCCATCCTACCTTTCCACTCTCTCCCATCTCATCTCCTTGTATAATATGAGCTGCTTGCTATCAAAACTTCAGCAATATGTTTGACTCATTTTCCAGCCTCTCAACTCTCCGTGTCTGTGTTTTGTAAGAGCAACAACATGATACTCCTGTCTCCTGCAATTTAATTGAGAAATTGGAAGCTGTAAAATTCAGTGTGTGGGTCCAGCTTTATGATGGAACTAATTTTTAAAGTGTGCAGTAAACCAAACCAGATTCAACATCAATCTTTTTGCCCCCATTTCTGTTTCTTTTGTTTCTCTGTGGCATACCCAAGTACTCTTGTTTGGCCTTTTTTGTCTCACGGAAACCTCAGTTCTTATATATAAACACTGTAACAATATTCTAACATTACCGTGACACTTTAACACACATGAGCAGTTACGTAGATGTCTAAACATGGCAGCGAGTGGCTAGTTTTAAAACAAGACATCTGTAACCTTTCATATCCCTACAGCAACTTATTCACCTCTACACACATAGTCCCCTGAATCTTTATGAGCAAAATTTGAATCAACTGCTTTCATAATGTACCAACACTGTAAGTACAATAACTCATTGTTTTACTATAGGCTGAAAAACCTGCCATTTGGGGGTGTGGCAAATGTGTACAGGTATGTACCATTCTGCTATGTAACATTTATGAGAAAGTTTACTGCAAGAACAATCAAGGAACATTGTTAGCACCTAATTAGCACAGTAAAGGCACTTAGACCTGCTTTCCTTTCACTCAGTACTGCTCCACACTCCCTTGTGAAGGACTTTCATTGACATCCTTTCAAATAAACTTTGTTTATTTAAAGGATATAAAATACGTTTTCCTCAGCATCTCACAGCTGGTTAACTGTAAGTTTGCCAGATTGTAATAAAAGAGAATGTTTGCAAGAATATATATATTTTTTTGATAGAGTAAATGTTTTTCTACCAGAGGCTGTATCTGCCAAAGATGAGGAAAGTCTGGTAAAAACAGCTTTTCCTCTCAGAAATGAAAACACAGGCAAATGTTTACGGGCCACGGTTGAAGAACGAGATCATGGTTTTTGGCTTGAGAACACTACACTGACAGCAGCCGCTCTCTCCCAGCCTACACTTCCACCTCATTTTAGACATAGTTCACTTATATTCAAAACAATTGGGGCGATGAGTAGTGTGAAGAGAATAGTGGTGAGATCACTGACTGTAATATATAAAAAAATGTTTGCCAGAACTTGATGTAATATGGACAGCTTGTTTGAGGAGCAGACTTTGAACTTTAATCGGAAGATCTGCCATAAATCTATCCAGCGCTGCAGTGATATGTCTTTGATACAACAGAAAAAGCACGGAGCTTGTCCTTCAGTATATTTTTCTGCGGTTATAAACGCAAAGCTTTTTTTAATGTTCCTGGGATGTCATCCAACTCATGCTGAGAAAATATAGCACTAAAGGGGGAGCTATGGTGGAGGTTCCACGTTATAATGGGGGTTGGTGAGGTACTTCAGCTGCTGCATTTGTTCTCTTTAACTAGAAAACTGCAGTAATACATAGGATTTATCTTTGTTCTTGGGCTCATATTCTCAGTTATTATTAAAAGTGAGGAACTCGAGTTACTAGCTCCTCTGGGAGTTTGAGGGAAGGAAATTATGATGAAAGTGGGTCCAGGGCCGGCCACAGATTGGACACTTTATTAAATGGACAAGTCCAGTGGATGTCCTGAAATGGATTGCTGTAAGGAGGTATTTCCTGCGGGCGGACAGACTGCTTAGAGTGAGTGATGTGGAGGGCTTTAAAGGCCCTGACAGGCTTCTCCACTCTGTTGTATCTTAAGACTGCTAAAGCTTGCAGTTATCTTGCTGTTTTCCATGTACTCAACAGACTCAGTTGGCTGCCAGTTTAAACCACACTATACTTGAATTTACAGCCCTCATTAAGAAGCAGAGTTTTATTCCCACATTAATATTTCTGAACCCCCTCTGGTGCTGAAGCTTTTTTTTACTTGCTTACTGGGTTCCTGCAAAAAAGGGTCACGAATAACAATTATTGTCATTGTCAATGAAACTACTGACTATTTTTATAATAAATGAAGTGACTGTCTTGTATACAAAATGTCAGAAAATGGTAAAAAAAAAAAATGCCTGTCACAGTTTCTGAGAGACCAAGGTGACATTTCAGATTTCAGTCCAAAACCCAAAGATATTCAATTTACAACCATGTAAAACAGAGAAAGAAAGCGAATCTTCACATTAAAGAAGCTGGTACCAGTGATTTGTACTTAGTCAATGACTCAAACAATTAATCAAAATTGTTGTTGTTGAAATTTCAACCTTCAACATCAGTTCATCTATACTCACAGCACTGTTTTAAAATTGTGTCATCACACTTAACTTTTTTTCTACTTCTGTGTGAAGTGATGACACATCATCATGCGTCACTGATTATTTTGGACTCTGAGGCTTCTTTTTTCTCAACAGAGTGACTGCGACCGGCTGTCCGAAGCTTACGACCGATAGAAGAGGTTTTATTATCGCTGCTTGTGTTTAAACCATTTGGCTTTCCCAATCGACGCTTGTTGCTTCACAGATGTGCATCTGCATTGGTGGGAGTGTATTGGAGAAAATATTTAGGCAATGGGGGAATGGAGAATGGCTGGATGTAAAGTGCTGCTGCAGTGTATAAGCATGTGGTTGTGCCTTTTAGTGTATACATATGGTTCAGTACATGTGAGTGTTTGTGACTATATCTGCATCTTGGCCTCGGGGCAGCCTGAGTGGGAACATGATTGATGACTTGTGTACTGCAGTGAAAGTCTTAAATTAAAGCAAAATGGAGTTTAGAACATGTGACTTCATCAGACCTGCTTAGCCAGCGTGAGGTTAATGAAATGTGGCAAGCTCTTCTCTTTCAGCTCAGACCATGCATTTCATTCCACAATAAGATCTTTGCTCGACCGTGTCAGTGCACTCAGCTGCCATCATTGTGAGTGAACACACACTGGATGATTTGCTGTAACTGAGCTCATTGTGGCACTATTAAGAGAGTGTGGTCATGCTTTATCTACATGCAGTGTTTTACAGGGATGTCAGACTGTGTCAGATCTGCCTGCACTGGAGGAATACTCCTCTTCAGGACATTGTATTGCTATGTGTACCACAGATACAGTACTAAAATGTATATAGTAATTTTTAAAAAGTACTGTGGTAATAGAGTTTTGAAAATATTACAGCTTTTTGAATTAAAGAAAAAAATTAAATATGCAAATGCAAGTGTTGGCTATAGTTAACCTGCATCTGTCTTTAGGAAAAAAAATCTTTGAAGAGCTACAACTAATGATTGTTTTGATCATTGAATGAACATATTATTTTTTATGATTAATCAATCAATTGTTGAGTCCATGGATTGTCAAAAAGTACTGAACAATGCCTGTCACAATTTGCCAATGTGAAATCTTCGGATATCTTTTTTTTGTTCTACCAGAAGAGAGAAGAAAATCAACAAATCCTCACATAGGGGAGGCTGGAACCCATAGAACATGTAGAATTAATTTTTTTCAGTTTTTGCTTAAAATGACATCAAGCAACTGTCAAAATAGTTGATTGTTTTGCAGTCGACTGATTGTTTCTGCTCTAATTCTTGCATTAGTCTACTTAAGTACTGAAATTGTTTTGCACTGTGAGGAGTGTATGATTATGGGTTTAGAACGGCTGATCTTTAGGAACTGCTGCTGTTTTTCTGTCTTATCAGCTACTTAGTTCCAGTCAGTTGCAGCTGCCTGGCCTACCAGCGGTAAATCAATCCCTTATTTGTTACGTAAAAGAACAACAGCAGGTTTTTAGGCCCTGAGAGATAGAATTGTGAGCCAAAAGTGCACGGGTCACCAACAATTGCAGTTTCCTGTCATAGCTTTTGCATACCAATCATGTGGCCGTGACAGACACTGTATGGTTATCTCAAGGTTATCCTGGCTTATCTTGCCTTCTGGGGAATGCAGAGGCCTCTCTCCAGCATCATTCGGATCTTTCAGATGTGGAAATTCTTTCCCTGCATTATCCCATGCATCTTCCCTCCAACCACGCATAGTGCTGACAACACTTTATTAGATTATAAGTCAGACTTTCTTGCCAGTATGAACTATTTGTCTATTTCCTCCTAACAATATGAGCTGCTGTACTGTTTCAGAGTGTGCTTTAATGTGAAGAATATGTTCAGATGCTCGTTAGTAACCGTCCAGTTTCTTATGGGATGTGTTAGCCAGTCTGGCAATGTGTTAATTGTGTGCAATCATGTGAACCCAGCACTGTTAGCATGCATATGTGTGTATATGCTCTCTCAGGTGTCTTATAATGCGGTAATGGTTCTCTTACCCCCATCAGGAAAGCAGTAATGAACTCAATCAGGTGTGTGTAACACCACCCTCCCACCTGCTCAAAACCTGCTGGGACAGGGGCTCATGGAATGCACAGGAAGTCAGATGAACCCCAGGGGTCCTCTTTGTCTATTCAGCTTTTCCTGAACTGCCTCAGGTGAGCACAACGCTTCGTTTGATCAGGAACTCACTGTCACTGCTGGCCCCAACTCAAACAGCTTCTGTGAGAGACAGTATCAGTACTGTGGGATATTTAATATGTATTTTATGAGCATGCCTTTGCATTTTTGTCACGGTTCTCAGAAAAGGTACCCAAGAAGACAACTCAGGAGGCAGATGTGAATGAAAGAGTCCTTCCTTAGAAAAAAAACCCCAGAAGGATACAAAAATCCAAGCAGGCAAACAAAGTACAAAGGGCCAGTTGGCAAAGCTGAAAAAAATCACAGGCAAGGTCAAAAAAATTATCAGATCATTAGAGGCATGCAAAGAACAGAATGCTGGAAGGCTTAGATACATTGCACAAGTACTCCAGTTCCAGCTGGCAATAAAATGCATTTTGGGTGATCGGATTGCAATAGGATAGACCTTTACCACACAAAAGTGCAGGTGTAAATGCTCCCAAGATTTATTGAGGACAGACTGTGATCGGTTTGGCCAAACCACCTCCAATGGTGGTCAGGGATTCATTGTGAGGACACTGGACACATGTGTAAATGCAGTTGCTCTGTCAGTCTGCACACAACAACTACATGGGTGGAAATATGTAATCATGTGTGACTGCTCCAAACGAGCGTGGTAGCAGGTAGGCAGCTAGCAGCCATTAGCCACTAAATTTATGAAGCAGTCCTCTCCTCTGTTCTCAACTATGTCTTGTGGATGGAGTGAAGATGAGACCAAGTGTCTGCTTTCAATTTGGTCTGGCAAAAGTATACTAGCGAAACTTGCAATTTGTATCACAACTGAGCCATTTATGAAGCAATGGCTCAGCAAATGGTTGTGAACAGCTGCAGTGCCAATGAAAAATAAAACACATAAAACTGGCGTAGAGAAAAGCCAAGGACATCGTAGATGGCTACCATCTTTGTCTATTGCTCTCCTTCCACAGTTTTTATTTGTTGCTGTTGTTTCATTTGAACCTGTGCAAATGAGGGGAGGATATGACATGAGCCGGACAGAGCGATCGGATCTTAAGAGGAACACAGTGTGGACACTGGAGACATATTAATACCAGGTTTAATTCATACCTGGATACAAGATTTATTTTAATGCCAGGTGTAATGGGAGTCAAAGAAACCTGGCAGATGGCAAGTGGAAACAGACTAGTATATATACTTAGGGAGCTACCGAGGGATTGGGGAACAGGTGAGGAGGTGAGTGGGGAGGAGCAGATCAGGTGATTCTAGTGGTGGGAAAGGTGGGAGTGGCCGGGTCTGAACCCAGCAGAATTAGAACATGCATGCACAAACAACTGAATGAATGAAAGGATGAATGAGTGGACAGAAACTCAAAACCATGGCTGGTTTGAGTGTACTTGATATGAATGCTAAAGCTGGAAATGTGGAGGAAAGCCAACATGATATTCCTCGACAGAGTCCGAGGAAAGAAGTTGGGCGGCAGTGACTTCTCACCTCACTGTTGAATGTACATAGAGCTATCATGCATCTGTAGTTTTGAATGGTCTCTGTGTACTATGAAGCGTGTGTGTGTAACGTTAGAGCTTTGGCCTGAGAGAGGAAGCCGACACAGGCTGGTCTATGTTATTCCAGGGATTATCAATGGTTGCCGCTGTGTCAGGCCTCACTGCCTCTCACAACTCCAAGAACTATATAGTATGAGTGTGTAAGTGTGTGTGTGTGTGTGTGTGTGTGTGTGTGTGTGTGTGTCTGTGTATTATATTACATCTACATGCTGCATATGTGCTTGTGTCTTGCAATATGAGATTATTTGTGCTTATCCAGAGTTTTTTATAAGGAAACTGTTGGCGCACAGTGAGAAATCAAGAGCTAGGAATGATTCAGATGATGGAGTTGGGGGATTACAAACTGATCAAAAACAGAGAAAAGGAGAATCTGAGATAAGTCGCTCTGAAAGACTTGAAAGAATGTCATAGCCAGACTGGAAGACATATCCTCTGTCAGTGTCTCTAGTGGGTGAGCCTGCTTTATTTAGACTTAACTGTATGCGCCTTGTTTTTTGTATGAAACTGGCCACAATGAGGAGACTATATGTGTCCAGAGGGTGTGAAAACATTCCTGTTATCACTATGGAAAACTCTCCCAGCTGTCATCAGATGGGGGAAATATTATGAGTCTGTCTGCAGGCAAGTGTGTGTTACTCTGGGACAATCTTGCTATGTTTATTTTCTGAAACAGTAGACGTTTAGCTTCCACATCACACAGACCAGGATCCCTTAGCCACAGCAGCGACCTCACTACTGTTTCCGCATGTGGATGAGTTTGGGGAAAGTGAAGAGTGCACATGTATGTGTATATGTATGAGTGTGTGTGTGTGTGTGTGTGTGTGTGTTTATGTGAATGTGACAGAGAGAGAGAGAGTAAAGGTTTCGTTTTCATGAGTGTGTGTATGAAGCAGAGGAGAATGACTTTCGGGATTAACTGGGGATCAGAAGATGATGAATATAATTACAACAACATGGAAAACCTAATGTTAAAACCACAAAATTGACAAGATTACCTATGTTTGTTTAGTCTAAACCAGCTGAGGAATCAGTCACTGTATATGCTTTGCGTTCTGTCCTTGGAGGCAACATATTGCAGTCATAAAGAAGTCATAATTAAGTCGAATGTCAATATTATTACTGTGTATACTTCTCATTATGTAGAGTCAATTACTTTCCATTGTTTAGTTCAAATGTTTCACCCAGAGTCACTCCTCAGAGATTTGTTATGTTTGAAATAATACAATCAACAAACAATCCTATGGCTGTTTACTTATTAGATCAATATTTCAGATTTACAAAAAGTGATCTGGAGACATAGTGGACTGATTTCCCAGGTTTGGCCTATGACTGTAAGGTAATGTGTTATTTGCTCATCTGTTGTCATGGAATTTTCCTTTGTTAGGCTCAATTTGATAGATCAAAGCAACAGTAGTTGGAGTGCAGCCACAGAATTTAGGAGATTAATGGTAGACAGAAGGAAAGTGCTTATGCTCTGTAATTGTTAAATGATGATTTTGTCGGAAAAAGGAAAACAGGGAAAATGAAATGTCAAAAACACAGCCTCTCTTGGTTACTGTCCCTGCTCTGTTGATATTGGGCTTTGTGCTGATGGATGGCGTCAGCACCAAGCAGTAGTGTAGTTCTCTGGCCTGTCGTACGGGTGATCTATCAGGTCCCATCAAAACAAAATGACACTGTCGACTTCCCCCTCGTGCACACAGAAAGCATCAGGTCACACTCAGAAGCAACACACAAATACACATTCGCAGGGACATACACACAAAAACAGAGAAAAAAAAAAAGGTAAACGGAGCTTCCAGATGACTATCTACCCCAGGCTCTCAGGTTACAGGAACAAATATTCCAAAGCAGCATTTTCGTCTTAGTTTTTCCTCTCTGTGATTTCTTCACAGTTTGGAGACCTGTCACATTTTTCCACTAGACTACAGAGTTATTGTAGGTCAGTCTTCTTTTTCAAAAAGTGATACTTTAAAACCTTCAGTGCAGCATTTGGGCCTCAGATAATCATCTGATATAACAGATAATTATTTCAGAAGGTCCAGAGTGTCCTAAACACACTGTCATAACTCCCTCAGCTCACTGGAGAACATCACATATTTAGTGGTTTAGCAAATTAGTATGCTTAAAACTAACTTCTGCCTGACGTGGTAAACTAGTCAATTGTTGTAAAGGTTTGGCTTCACAAAGATAAAAACATACAGGATTGGGTGGATTGATATGTTTTACACTGCATTAATCCTGGTATTCAATATATTGGACATGCTAAAAGAAACAAATTGAAAAAAAAATCTATCTAGTCTAAAAAAAAAAAGAAATAAATTTAAGTGAAAAAAAAATCTGATCTGAAAGGGTTAAGTTTTATTGTACATGGAGGCATGTGTCCTCTAACCAAACAAAGACTCTGTTACAGTGGTGCTGATGCCGTAGATCCTGAACCTTTATGAGTGTGCTGAAAGGCCCGCTGGTGGGAGGGTGTACAGATGGATGGTGGTCAGTGGAGGCTACTGGGCAGATGGTGGAAGGCCCTCCTGTGGGAAGCAAGGAGTAATAATGAGGGCTATAGATCAGAGGGCCTTTGAAGGGGCAGGGCGTGACCCGGCTATGTAAACTGGGGCAATGGGTGATGGATGCCATAAAAAGCACTACTGTTGCTGATAGTAAAGTCAATCTCCACTCTTTGTGTGGAGTTTGTCATGATATTGTATTTTTATCTCATTTTACAGTATCCTTGTATCATTCTTTTCCGCTGTATGTTTAGGGTTTCCTTCCTATACCAAGCACTCAATTCAACTGAGCTCTGAGTATAGCACCCATCATTTCTCAAGCGTACACTCACCATAACCCTGACAAACAAATAAACATCACTACTACATGTAAGTTACCTCCAGCCATGACTGTATCACAGTCACCGTCACAGTCAAAATCACCTGGACCATCTTTTGAAATAGGAGAAAAAAAGAATAATTGTTGGCTTTCACTTTATCTATACATCATGTGCTGCCTAATTTGACGCTTCAGGGACAGAAAATTAGGTCACAGCCCTGACAATTCTCAGACAGGTGGAGCCAGACACCAGGTGGGTTTGTCAGTTTATTCTTTTTGAGTCCAAACTCCCAACATTATTCCTCTTTCTACCCTCTAACTTTCTCCTCTTGATTTCCTTTTAATATGACTCTTTCAAAAACACCTGATTGTGAAGACATCCAAAAGTTGAGCAGCCAGAAATCTGGCAATGCATCTCAGTATTCATCCCCAGTTTACTGTAAAAGTCTTTGTCTCCTCCAAATCAAGCGCCCATCCCTGTGATCACAGCCAGCGTCTTAACAGTAGCCATGTGTCCTGAAGTGCACTTTGTGGCTGCGTGTTCACATACACTCAAACTGTATATGCACACTCTACACACACTTGGAGTCATTAGGATAGAATCATCACAGCTCTTTAAAAATTTGGCCCCTGAGCCAGTAACAGGATGAGTGCCCAGAGGGCTCAAAGAGGACCAAGTTCTGTTGACTGCACATCTAAGACCTTGTCATTTGTCTTCAAGAAAAAATTTATTTCAGACTGACACACTTAAATTATGTACAATAAATGTAGGATTTAGTCTTCACTAAATGTTGTTTTTTTATTTCTAAATATGAAAAGAACCATTGAATCCACCGGTGTTTAAAATAATAATGAAATAAAGGAAATTTTAATGGATAATAAAATAATATAAAATCGATGTTTTTATTTACACAAATCAGTAATAAAAAGATACAGGAGAGAATCTGAAACCAAATTACTGTTTGCAGTGTGATCACTCGATCCTGTTTCTGGTGCTTAATCTGAAGCTCATTGTCTCTTACTTTTCTTGTGATTTGCTCCAACCAAAGGTTTTCTGTGACAATTTGTAAAAACACAAAACCCCAAAAGTTTAGCCTTAACTAAATATTATCTTTTCAACACCACTCTAAGCGTTAGTGTTAATAAATAAGTAAAATGAATCCTCTCGGTTGAATGTGTTTTCAACAGTGGGGTCACACAAGAGAATGAAAATTGTGTTTTTAATCCTTTTTGATTTCTTACAAAGAGTCAGAGCACCGCAATTAATAGTTGAGGCAAATTGTTTACTAGACTTTGCAGATATTAGTGGGGAGAGTTTGTGTGTCTTCCCCCCTGCCCTTGGCAGTTATTATGTCCATATGTTGTGGATTAGATTCCTGGTGGGGTGGAGGGGTTTGAGGGGTTGACACCAGAGGAGCATTTACCTGACTTAAATAGCCTCTTTTACATGCCTGCCTTAAGAAATTGTTTGTTTAATCTATTGTAATTGCCTTTAACTTTTCCTGCCAAATGTGAGAAAAAGCTGGAAACCTAAAGCTCAGTCTGTCTCTGACTGTGAGTGCCGCTTTAGAGCTCTCTGGACGTTCTTTTGCTGATGGGGAACTATTTAAAGGCCCCACTTGCTTTTAAACGTAAAGCAGTGTAGCTACCCATAGAGTTCTGCAAACACATCACTCCTTACAATAAACATGTTCTAGCAAAGAAGAAAGCAAGAGGTGCAAATGAATGCAAAGACAAATATCCTGACAACTAATTTTTACCTCACATAAGTATATGCCACAGATGTTAAGTATAGGTCTTTAGTTGTACAAACTGTCTCTGACTTCAGTCTTTTTGACTGGAGTTGCATTACACTTCACTTCACCACTCTACTCCCTCATCTAAACCTCCTCTGTTTATGTTATTATTAGTGCCACTGATGTTTCATTGATTGATTGCCGACATTGCTTATTATACCTAACAACATGCTTAATATAATGTTATTCATTTGTGTTTCATTTCTCCCATCACAGTTGTTTCATTGTATAAACAGGATAACATACTAATATACTGTGTGTCTGAACACCAAATCCCAGGTGTTTTTGCACATACATATTTTTTCATCACAAAATAAAATATCCAACATTTGACAAATCAGACAAACTAAATTATTTACACTTATTTTGAAATGAATAAGACTACAAAATTTGACTCTGATATTTTAAAGACATTTTATAATGAAAGAAATACTGAAAGTATTTCTAATTGAATTGTAATTGTAATTGAAAGTATGTATCTTTCTTAACCATTTTTTGATTAAGACTTTCTCTTTGTAGAGTACCATATAAGAGAACACTTTTAATACTGTACAATGTATGCTTTCCTTGTGCACCCACCCTCCACTCACATTTCCTGCTGTGTAAATATTCATGTTCATTCCGGTAAATTCTCATGTTATTTATCCTTTCTCTTTTCATTAATTTCACTCCACTTTCTGGCAATTAGCACCTTTTAATGTCAATGCGATTTTATCACCTAGGAGAAAAAATCCAGGGCTCAGGACTGTGTGGGAGCCTGAACACTCGGAAAATGACACAGTGTGCCACAAAAAATATTGAATATCAAATGGAAATACAGACTTTCTTGTTTTCATTTTCATGTGTCTCTCTTTTCTCTTATTTCTCTTTTACTCCATTGCTTTTATGCTATTTCGTTTTTGAACATGTTTCTGGCGGCGGCTTGCTCTCTGACTGGAACAGATGTTGTGCTTGGATTGTCATGGCATTGTTCTGGTGCGACTGCAACAGTATGTGCGAGTACATTCAGTGGTTGTGGTGAAAGTGAATCTTCTTCCCTACAGTTTCTCCTCATTTGTGATGAGGACCTTAAAGAACAAGGTTAGGGGAGGTTGTATCCAGCCCACCCTGTCTGTCTCTGTGTGTGGACCGAGCTCCATGTGGATCATGCCATGTGTGTGTGGGTGTGGATACTCCTGCCTGAGTAAACACGTCCTGGCCAAATCACAGTGTACAGTATGGTCAGGAGGTGATGGTCGGTTGACTCTTTGATCACTGATTTATCTGGGATACAGATGTTTGGTTTACTAGAAATTTAGCTCATCTGTTCCCTTTCAAAAGACAGAAAAACCAATTCAGAGACTACAAATAAAAGCAATTGAAACTGAAAAGATCTCTTACTGTTAAATGACATCTGTCACACAGTTTCACTGATTGCAGGGGCTTCCTACAGGCCTCCGCACTGCATGTTGTTTCTTGTATAAAGAAACATCTTGTGAAGCAGCGTTATATTTTTTTGTATAATATTCTATGACATGAATTACTGGATTTAAAATAATTGTTCAACATTTTGGGAAATATCCTTATTTTCTGTCCTGTTGAGAGTTACATCAGAAGATTATTACCTCTCTGATGTCTGTACGCTAAATATGAATGTACTACCAGCAGCTGCTTAGTTTAGTGCACCAGTGCCTCTGAAGCTCACCAACAAACATATTTTATCTGTTTTGTTTAATCTATACAAACGTTGAAGAATAAAACGAGAGGTTATGTGCCCAGATGCCGTAGTTATTTTTTTTTTGGGGGGGGGGGGGGGGCAGATTTTTTTACCTTTGAACTAAGCTAGGCTAACTGTCTCCCCTGTTACAAGTGTTTATGCTAAGCTAAGAAAACCGGCTGCTGGCATTTGCTTCATATCTATACCTAGGAGAGTGGTGTTGATCTTCCCATCCAATGCTCATCAAAAAAGTTGAGCTGACTGGGAGAAGTAGAGACATTAAGGCAAAAGGGAAGAATATATTAGCAATGGCATAATAGTAGGCTAAAATGTATCATTCTGCATTTCTGTCTTTGTACTTTATTACTGTACACAGAATGTCAGTCGATCCATGATTAGAGGGGAGCATATACCACAGTATCCACCATGCTTTGACTGCACTCAGATAGACCACAGACTATACAGTGTACTGTATGTGGTTTATAGAGATCTGATTATAGCCCCTTTTACTGTAAACTATGATAAACACAAATTCAAAAGCTCCGAGGCCCCTTCTGACAAGATACGTGTGCAGCGATCAAGACTCTCTGTTTTGATGATATTGAAAAAATGCGTGTTTACAACAGAGCCAGTCGAAACTGTACTGTGATTACTGGTGGGGACGGTTGGTATGTTGGGTGATCAAGAGACGTTAAAGGGCACATAGTTCAGTCCGAGCATAACATCTTTTAAGGTTCCCTTGTGAGATTTATTAGCAGTAGATAAGGCTATAGCCATCTGCAGCCACACTCACTTTGCTCAGCCAGCCAACGCTGATCTGCCGCCAAAGCACACAGAACGATACATTCCTTAATGTGTCTGGCAGGAGAGAGAGAGAGTGAGAGAGAGAGAGAGAGAGAGAGAAAGAGAGAGAGATGGAGAGAGAGAGGGAGAGAACACATGAGAGAGTTTTGTAGGGTCATGTTATGAATCTTTTTATAAATCTGTTTTTCTTTTTCTTCCAGCCCACATTTCTATTTGCAGGTTAAAAGGTGAGACATCTACTACTGGTGTGTGCCCACAGACAGCCAAATAAACTACCTCATTATCCTACACGCCTGAACCTTTATGAGGAGGGGGAGAGGAAGCTGTGAAGGGGAAGAAGTGGGTCATGATAGCATTTTAATCACAGCTAATAGTGAGGATACTAATGAGACTGTGGGTCTGTGAAAACAGCCCCCTGAGATCACTGGAGGTGACATGCCACTGTAGCAACACACACACACACACACACACACACGCACACACTGCACATTCTGCATTACAAGAAAAACAGTGATACCATTGGTTAATAGGGAAAATCCTATTTGTGTGTCACCTGCAAACACCTGACAATATGCACATAGTAAGTACAAATGTCCAAACACTATTACAAATACACACACATACACACACACACACACACACACACACACACACACACACACACACACACACACACACACACACACACACACACTTACATCTTGAAGTAATTGGCCAGTTGCAGTGAAACAGCTGGGCCATGGTCTGTGTTGTTGCCAGTGGATGTGGCTTGCTGTGAGTCTGCTCTCTGCTGGACAGATCTGCTATGATGTGAAGTGAACAGAGCAGGTAGTGGCCTCCTCTGCTGTCTCCCTCTTCTCTCAACTCCTGTTTATTTTCTAAATATAGCCAAAGACATTCGTAAATGTCAGCTCAGCCATTTATCTAGGGCTGGAACAAGTCAAATGAAGACACAGTCAAGGCCTTTCTTCCCAGGTTAGTTAAGGATTCATGCATCCAAAGCCCTTTTTTGTCCAGAGGGAACATGAGATTCAGGATCTCTGCAGTGATGTTGATTTCAAACAGCAGAATGAACTTTCCGCCTTAGTAAATGTTATCCAAAACTACAGTCAGTATATTATTACACTTTTTTTCCAGCATCTGCATTGCAAGTTGTGTTTTCAATTCCATAAAATGTTGTGCAGTTAATTTTACATGATATTTAGCGGTACAGAGACCACTTAGATTCTATCGTATTCTTAATCCCCCCATGGACTGGATGTCTCTTCTACAGATTATTGAAGTGGAGTAAGTAACATAATACTGGGATAAAAGAAGCCCATGGAGGTTTTTAATAGACTGTTTTTGAAAAATGGAACTTTATTGCTGCTGGAGCAAAATTAATTATTTGTTGGCATTCAGTAGTACGAGAACAAGCAAATGAAATGTTCAAACTGTGGGAAAGGATCACAATTTATACACTTGTATTGACAAACCCATTAATAATGCAATAATAAGTAGCTAGTTTATAAACTCTGTAAGTGAGTGCTCAACTTACTATTGGTTATTTTATTGCTCTCGAATTAAAAGTGCTCTCCCTAAATCCAACCTTAACCTCCTTCTGGCACTTGACCACACAGTTTTCTTGCCTATCTAAAGCCTGATTTGTATTGATGTGGTAAAGAATGAAACAACAGGGAGAATGGTGGGAAAGGGGATTATCATTGATAGGGATAAACCACCACTTTCATCTGTCCCTCTTTCAGTCTGGGCTATAACAAAGTTTCCAACCACACAAAGTTTTTGATGTTATGTTTGTGGTGAAGTTGGAATCTGGGGCCATATAATCTGAACACTGGGTATTAGATTCACATAAAACAATACAAGTTGGAACCCTTGAGGCTTTTTCTAATGGATACAGTTGCTGGTGGGACAGAGCACAGCTGGGAGGGCTTTAAAAGTGGGCATTAACAATACAGCCTTAGACACTTTGTCCACTCTCTCCAAAAAGGTTTTCATTAGTCTGCTTTGGAAAAATGTGGCAAATTGTTTTTGACAAATTTGCTAGGTCAGAATGTCAGTGCTTTTGTTAAGTCAATTGGAAACTATCATGGTCTCTGAACCATACATAGTTTAATATCTATTAGCATTTTTTAAAGTATGTCTGAGTCTCTTGGAAGCTTGAATAGGAAAAAACAAGGTTTATGGAGCACCAGGCTCTTCACTGTGGGACCTCATTACTACTATTCTTCTGCACTTATTTTTTTCAAATGTGTTGCTACACAAAATTACACTTGTTATCCAAGAGTTTCAAATCCTACAACTATGAGCTTACAAACTGTGAGGTTTCAAATTCTAAAACTGTGACTGCTGAACATAAAGTGCATTATGCACATTATTGCTTTTTCTCATGGAGTCAGAAAACTGTAATGACGAACTCTCTCTGTATCACACACACAACAGGGGAGTGGGTTTATAAGGGTTATTTGGTCTTCCTAATGGCCACACTACATGTGAGGCACATAATGTTAAGGATGTGGGCTTCTGAGGCAATAAGTAAGTAAGACCACCATTGGTACACCACCTCCCAGGATGACACTGCTTTGACATCCTGTGAGATTAAATGAATGACAAACACACTAAAGACAGTGTATGGAGGTGGGAATGGAAGAATGTTAATATTAGTGTCATGTGATACTGCTGTGAACTGTGAGAAGATGCTGGTTGTAAATTATACACTGAAAAAAACTTACTTATATAGAACATATATAGTCATAATTTTTCATTTTATTTGTCTGAAATCTATCTTGAATAATTAACATAGAAATATATTTATATATTCATATATATATATTTATAATATATACATATAAAGAGGATTTACTAATAATGTAAGTAGTACTGACAAGTGCAGACAATGAAGATACTAAGACAGTGATCGTAAACAAAATTGTTGCCAGATAAAGTCTTGTTTGTTTTCACCCCGAATAATTTCAAAAAAAAGAAAAAGGGGTGTAACATCCTGTCAAGTATTTGAATACAAAATATTGACTCAAACTATGCTATTCTCAATTATACTGCTTTCACATCAAAATTTTATTTTTGTTTCATAAATACTAATTATTATGCCTCCAAGCTGGCGACAGCCTGACCTAGCAAAACGCAGTTTTGGCCTTGTGAAAGCGATATCTCAGTAAATAAAAGTAGGTAAAAGCACAGAATGTGGCTGCAGGTTGATCAATCAGAACACATCTAAAATCGACTAATCAAATTACAGCTACAAATCGACCAACAAGAAAAGACTACAAATCAATCATTCAGAATGTGGCTACAAATCGGGCAATCAGAATTAGGCTACAAACCGACCACCCTCTGAGCAACAGAGGGTGTTGCGGGTATAAGTGTTCAGATACTCCAAAACAAAATAAGAAAAGGTAAACAATGAAGGACCGATATAGAGTAAGAATGAGACAGAACACTTCAAGTGAGAGATAGTGTTCAAAGTGATGGTTGAATTCTCTGATGAGTAAAGCAGGAAGGGAAACAGGAAAAGGGCACGTTTAGATCTCTCTCTCGCTCTCTCTGTCTGACTCACTCACACACACACACACACACACACGCAGACACACTCACACACACACACACACACACACATACACACACACACAGTCCATTCTGAATCACAAGAAAACAAAATTGCCACCAGGTTTGAGGAGACTCCTTTGTATCAGACTCAATGATCCAACCAAGCATTAATGTCACATTCAGCTCATTAATCAGTGGTGTCAGTGATACTGTGTACATTCTTCATATAACACAGGCTGTGGTCCAGACAGGGGATACGTG
Organism: Trachinotus anak; assembly: GCF_046630095.1. Lineage (NCBI taxonomy): Eukaryota > Metazoa > Chordata > Actinopteri > Carangiformes > Carangidae > Trachinotus > Trachinotus anak. Next base: position 17,116,937 of record NW_027273853.1, on the reverse strand, counting down.
GGGGAGAAAAGGCACAAGGATTAGTTTGAAACAGACAGAAGATAAGGGGCTTGCAAGACAGTAGCAAATGACTTTGTTAGTTTTGGCTGATAGATGGAGTGAGGATCCCCTATGCAACCATTCCCAAATGTGTGTTAACTTCTTTGTGAGCTTTATCTGTAAAAATGATGTTAAATATTTCTATCCTACATCATTTCTCTCTGTATTTTGTTTTTCGTAATGTTGCTGAAAAAAAAGAGTTGACCTGCAATCACACAGATGTCTCATACATAAAAAAGGATCTGGACACAGCAGGGGTGCATGCTTCTGTTTTGGGCTGAAAAAACAGAGACCAAAACTTTGGTGAGTAGAGTGGAGAGAAGTCACTAAAGACATGATCTTTAAGCAATATCCACAAAAGAGAGACTTAATGGAGACATTGAGCAGAGGCTGTAGAAATAACATGACTAATGGTCAAGTCAGGAGTGAAAGTGTTATAGCAACGCAAGCTCTTAAAGAGGTGATTTAGAGAACAGGGGTGTCCAGGCAGCATTGGATAGGAAAGTTAACATATGTCTTAGCGATTAACAGCAAAAGATCATATTATACCCGTATTATATATAAATGTATTTTCTCCACTAACGTGTGCACGCGTGAGAGTGCAGACTTATTAATACCCAGCCAACCCTGAGGAGGACAGAAGCTAGGGTGGGGCAGAGAGGAATTCAGGGCTGCAGAGATAGAGCAAAGGGGTTCCACTTTGTCGACAGGTGGACAGGTAACAACAGAGGCCTCATTGTCCGTGACTTAATCAGGCAGGCAGGTGTGCCGCTCAGCACTCGCCTCACCCCAGCAGCACAGCACACTCCTTGACTCCTTGCTTCCTCGCAGCCATTTCTCCACTCATATAGTCTTATTGCCGCAGCTCAATCTGCCTGCAGTCATACCTAGTGATATTAAGTTTGCTTCAATATTGATGGATTAAAAATGAATGGTTGATGTTATTGCAAAGTTTGTTACAGCATGAGGTATCAATTGTGTCTGAAATGTGCCATGGGCTCATACAGAAATTAATGGACTGGTGTAGAGTACATAATAAGTTCAATTATGCACATGATGGTGAAGTGGAACATTGCTGCTGCTGAAATAATATAGTCAAGAAAGTGAAGTAGATAGAACATTTGGGAGAAATAAAGAAACAAAACCAAAGCAATTAATGCAGAGAGAAGAGGAGAAAGAGAGAGGGGCTTACAGTGAGAGAGTAAGATATGGTTGTAGATATATTGCAGTTTAAGTAGGCAATTCTGCCAAGCCCGGCCCAGGTTGATAAATCTGTCAGCGGTGCGGCCAGGCTGCACAGATCCAGGTTACTGTAGGACTTGACTCTGCTGCTCTCCAGCTGGCTTGGACCTCATCCAGATCCTCATACTATATCCTGGACCAGCGCCAAGCCTCTGGTCTGTCCTTACTCACCCTCAGCCCACACCCCTGCTACAACCAGCCGGACGTCCTCTTGGCACTGCGCCACTCAGCTATAGTCTCTCTCTGTTGTTCTGTCCACTAGTTCTCATTCCTTCAGCATTTGTTGATGCTGATGGAAAGATTGCAAGAAGATTAATATCAATAATACCCTACCTACGCTTTTTTTCTTAGAAAATTACAGGGTTTACTATTCTTTCTCCACTCGCCAGTTTCAACAAATCAATGCCCAAACATACTTTTTTAAGAGGGTCAGCCAAGAGAAGACCTGTGGATGTATCAGACCAAAACAGAGATGTTATATTGTAACTGTCCAATAAAATTCAACTGACACTCTTTTGTAGTTTTCTGAGGTGTACCAGAAACAGAAACAGTTTACCACTGGCCTCTGTTGAGTGGCCTTGACACCACGTTTAGAGCCAAAGCAGTGTCGTATCTTGAGGGATCTGGGATCTGTTGGTTACAGTCTGGTCACACTCTTATTTAACCTGTGGTGAGGATCTGGACCTATTACTGTCCAAGTGACCACTAGGCCACTCTGTGGTCCAGCTCATTGTGTTCTGGTGGTTTGCAGACCTTGGTCCTCACATAGGGGATTTGACGGCAATGTCGTTATTTGTCTGGCTGTGGCTACATGCATGCTTTCAATCTGCAGGCTGTGTTTTGGAACAGTGAATGTAATTTGCATTTTATTTTCTTTCCTATCTCCAAACTTATCCAGCAGTGATGCAATGAAGATGCAATCCTCTTATCACAGCCCATCAGTTCAGAGCTGTGTGTAAGTAGATGTTACAAGCGTACAGCTCATTTGCATTGTAGAAAGGCCTCTTGTGTAGGGTGTTACCTGAAAGAAATGACAGCTCTGTAAGAAGGTGTGACGCTGAAAGGAGGTAGGCAATTCTGAACATGTTCGTCTCTTTACCCCCCTCTCTCATTGGATGTCTTGCACGTCTGTGTTGTAGTTTAGTGATCTCTTTTTGGCTGATGATACATTTTTGATTTCATCTCAATAAGTCTCACACCTGTGTCTCCTGTTGTGCCTGATACTATGGATGAGATGCCTCAATAATATCCACAGACAGAGTTGAAAGTTATGTGACAGTTTCCTTTTTCTGCTGTGATAATCATTACTTGAGGAACATAGATTATGCCTCAAATTTTGTGCTGCAAATTGCTTTTGCAGCTGAGTTTCATGAAAATTTACTCTTTTGCGCAAAACACAGCAGTTGATTTCACATCACTCTTCCATGTTAGACAGCAGAAGTTGACTGTTGGTATCTGGTTGCAATTTGTATTCCTGCTCAGGGTATTTTTAGCTCTGTTTAGATCCACTGCAGTAGTTTTCTATGGTGTGCTCAGGTTGAGCAGTCATGCCTGAAAAAGCTATTGTTTAACAGGAGCCCCATCATTAAGAACGTGTGTCTCAGCATGTTATGTGCAACTCTGCTCTTCCTCAGAGGGAGTTTGACAGTAGAAACCATAAAAGCAGGAAAGCCTGTGAGAAGATCCCTGGTTTCCTCTCTTTATGCAGGCCTCCTGATGGTACTGACTGTATTGACAGGCCTGACAGTATGACAGTGTTGTGAAATCTTTCAGGGATCTTCAAGTGGTTCACTGAGCCATAACAATTCATGTCGGAAATGCCTAATTGTCCTGGTGACATGAGCTCTGTGAGATGTAAGAAACTATCCCAGCTTCTGTCTTCAACCTTTGAATATCAGTCACTGCATTAGATGACATGTGGCTGCTGCAATTTTGATTCGAACCATCATAAACTTGTCTGTTATTACAATGGTTTCCGTCCTGTTGACTAATGCATAAAAAATATGTCAAAACTTGAGGAAATAATGTCCAACCAGGCATTCCTTGGATTGTAAGAATAAGCGGTTGTGACGCAGACAAATTGCTTGTTCTTTTTAAGGATTTTCACATTAGTCTGTGTCAAACACAAACACAACATTGTGAGTAGAATAATACATATGCACTCTGCCACCCTGATCAGCAAATGAAATGCTAATACTCTGGGATTATCACTGAACTCTCTCACACGTCACACCTACACAGCTTTTCCAAATTCTGCAGTGGCCTGTTGAGTCATACTTAAATTGATCTTGTCTGTATAGAGCCCTGTATGATGAAATCAATAATAAATAAATGTGTTTTGCTATAGCATGTTGCTTATTTATTGACATATATATATATATGGATATGTGTTTTGCATTGGTCTATTCTATTAAGAAAGAGTTGAAATGTAAACAACATTATGAACAAGGGATTATTACAGCCTTCAAAACATCATCTTGTTATGATTTTTGGAAGCTTGAGAAGATGGCCCAAAGGTGATAATCATGATTCTACTTAAATCTTTTTACTGTTTACTGTGGAAATGCTGAGCTTAAAATTTGTGACTCCAATGTTGAATTCAACAAAGGCAACTACAGATGAAAGCTATTTCACCATGACCTTTTCGATCAAAGATGTTACAGTGGCATGCCATGGATGTGGTGTGGGGATAAAGTCCTCAGAAAAGCTTTGATGCTTTATGTTCCTAGAAAAGAAAGAACACAAATCACCATTTGGTTATGTTTACTAACAAAAACTACTTGATATAGTTCTAGGCACAAAAAATGACTTGATTTGATTTGGTTTAGGGAAATATCATGGTTTGGGTTAAAATAAGTACATCGTTAAGATTAGACAACCTTTGGCGCTGTGGTTACAATAATAAACACACAGTCATGGTTAAAAGAAACAACAATCACTATTGGTTTCAAACGGGAAAAAAACTGTGGTCCCTTGTGTCAGAGTCCTGTGTTTTGTCACTCTATAGACTACGTCGCCTAGCTTCCTCCTGTGTTTCTGTCATAATTACTATGGCTGCTAGATGTTGCCTAACAACAAAATGTAACCATATCTATGGGTTGTAACAAGCAGCCTGCACAGTACAAACTATGGGCTTGTTTTTGACGAGGGTACGGTCTCCACAGGAGAGAAAAGCTGCCAGACGTGTCCGGAAAACTTAAGCTGTAAGCTTTAGCAGCATTTGTGTTAAGTGTCCTCAAACATGAAAAATAGGGTTTATTAAATTCTTATAGGCATGTAAACAGAGTAACAAGGGCTTCCCTTTGGCATTTCCCCTCACCTGACAAATTTATGTCTAGAGCTCACTTTTTCTATGCTTTGATTTGGTCCACCATTTACTAAAAAAATATTTTATGCTCTTTAGCTTGCCAGTTCCTCAACATCTTTCTTTCCAATGCTGTGCTGGGCATGTATTGCTCAGTTGGCTGATGTGAGCCACTGAGATGGAACTGTGAAGACTGATGAACCATAAACATTCAGTTGTAAGTTGCTGGAAGAGCTTCAGACTACACCTGCAGTACCAGCAATTATTTAACAATACAATCAAAAGCACCATATATGGAACCAACACAAAAAACATTTGAATGAACACCTCATGTGTTTACAGTTTCTGTACGTGTGCATGCATGTAAGTAACAAGTTCTAACTGCTTATCATGCATTACATTTAACAAAACCTCCTTTTTTTCTTATCCTGCCTTTGACCTGCATTTTACATGAACTACTATTTCACATGCAATTAACTTTCCCCACAGCAAAGTATGTGCCTGAGCGGAACACTGTTGGGGCTGATGAGAGGCAGTAATGAAGTGAAAATAGGTAAGGGAAAGATAGAGTCGGTGAGTGAGGGAAACAAAGAAGCGGGTCAGGGAAAGTCAGTGAATGTCAGCACATCCAAATCAGATGCTGGGCGCTCACCCATGACCTTGGCACAGTTGGATTTGCAGTTCTGAAAACAGTAAGCATGGTGGTGGAGAAAAGATAGATGTTTTGTGCTGAAACCACCACTAACATGTCTCTGTGATTTACTTTGATGCTTTTTATTTTTTCAGTGCAAAGAATTCAGAGGAAGTTAAAACTCTGTTTATTTATAAGACAAACATAAATACACACATTACACTTGTGTTTATTTCAAAGTAAATGAGAAGAGTTGACTTTGGATATATTTAAATGAGCTACAGTACATTTAGGTTCTTTTACCAACCGTTCTGCATTTTAACAGTTCTTATTTTGACTCTTCTCACCCTGAGTCATGTGTGAATGTGTGTGAGCTTGTTGTTGTTCTCCATTTTTCTTCCCTGTGGTTTGGGCTTGAAGTATTTATTGATGCAGGGTGCAGTTTCTACTGTGTTTTCAGATTTAGACCTGTCAGTGTAACATGTTTCTGTTGATATTTCCAGAGATTTGTTGTTGTGGTTGGTTGTAGCTATTGAGCCATGGATGTTTTTTCAGCTCTGAGGACTGATTGTAAAGGTTTTTGTGAGAGGCATGATGAGTACGTCTGTGTAAATGTTTGGCCACTCTGTAGCTGTCAGCTTGTTATCATGCTACACTGCACCACATTTTTATATAGAGTTCTAAAGTCACTGAAAACTAAAAAGCCCTTTTCACCAATGTTCAGTGTTATAATGTTCACTAATTTAAGCTTTTAAACTCCATAGACCCAACTACAGGACCATCATTACAATTACATATTGTCCTGCCAAGAATTGTTCAACCCCACAGAACTTTATTTAAAATTCTTGCCAAGACCTTTAACTTTTTCATGAAGTCTTGAAGTGTTACAAACTGCTCCTTATTGTGACGACTTGCTTGTCTGCACAGTTACTGTACAATGTGACTGAAAAAAATAAATTCTATTTAAGCTTGTGTTCTTTGTGGTCGCATTACATCTATAACCAACTGTGGAAATTTCAGCAATAGTAATCGCTGCATCAGTACTTGGGTGCATTTCCATCTGGCTTTTAATGTGGTTGAGCACTGTCTGATCATACTTAAATCATTTGAGCCCAGTGATATTGCCAGCTGTGAGTGGTGTAAACGCCTACTTGATACTTAACAAAGCAAATATTGTAAAATACTAACAAAGTTTTCAGATGGATAAATATTTCCTGATTGCAAATAGATTTTTAATACTGAAGCTAATTTGCATCTTTCCAAACATTTTGATGAGCTCCAAGAATAATATTTCAGTAAACAAAGAAATCATTTGACGATTGACATTTCTCTAATCAAAATATGGAACTGAACAAACAATGAAGCAGCAAACAAGGGGGCTTTGGAGAAACTTTGAAAAGGCGCCTTTCTTTCATTCAGAACTTGAAATTAAATAAACTGTCAAATGAAAGCAATCAGACAAATACTGGACCATTCAATTTTGTTAATTTTGGCTTTGCTGCAAGGTTTTGGTTCTTAAAGGTCAAAGTGCCTTCACATCTTGCTTCCCCACATGTTCATCCAACATTTTGTTGCATGCTTGCCACATTAAATTCCTCAAAGCTTTGAAAGCTGATAGTATGTTTGTTCACCACTGCTGGTCTTTCACACTTACACTTGTATGACCAAAATGTCCAATTTATAGCTTATATTTTACATGCTTATTGAAGCACTTGGAGAGGAACATTCATGGTTCTGCGGAGAGGTCAGGTTTCAGCCTTTATTGCCTAGGTAAAGAAAACACAGTGAAGAATGTTTCGGGCCCGAATGATTGTCAGCTCTTACAGTGATGTGAAGACAAAACAGGAAGGCTCCTGATGGTTTTTTATTAGCAGGAATCACTAACAGTGCCAGAGACTCTCTCTTATAAAACATACTGTATAACCCTGTTGGATCCTCTGCTCTGATTGGTTGGCAAGTTGTCATCTCCATCCTAATGCTCTGTGGTTTAACTCTTCATATAAGTGAGGGCCTATACTACTGTTCATATACAGAAATCCCATCACGTAGAGAATGTGATTACACCAGATGTTTAGGAGTCTGAGGTGATATGATGCTTATTTCACGATGTGTGCTACTGTTTGTTTTGGCAAAGGTTTACTAGTTTTGTGTGTGTGTGTGTATGTGTACTTGCAATGGTAACATATGGGAGGGATGGGCAGAATTAGCTCAAGTTTCCACTATGTCTCAGCTATCCCTTCATTTTCTAGAGGTCAAGAAACTTTAGAGTTAATAGGCGGTACTGAAAGGATAATAGTTACGCCTCTACAGCCAAGAGATGTGCAAAATCCCATATTTCCTCTTATATGTGTTGTTACATCTGTTGAGCACTTGTCTGGAGCAATGACAGGACTTTTTCAAGAAGTATGAAATTCATTAGGCAACATCAATCACATGATATCTTTACTTTTAATTATTGTCAGCAATTTAAAGTGCGTCATGTCAGCCATTATCAATACAGTATGCAGCTTTGACCGCTCAGCGACTGGTGAGCTACATCAAGGCCATCATCTCTGAAGAGAGATTGATTTAAATGACATTAGATTTATTTAATTTAATTTGCAGTCATTTGTTGAAGTTAGACTCTGGGTATGTGGAAAGAAAATATTTAAAGTGATAACAGGTAGCCTGCTGTCTCTGCTCATTTTTCATCTCAATTTCACTGGGGGTAGAGCCAAGACACACACGTCGGCCACTCTGCCTGACTGAATAACCACGATCTGAGTGCACTACCAGGGTTCTCACACTCTTGGAAAATCAGGACAAGTCATGTCATTTTAATTTTGTATTCTACAGGCCTGGAATGGTTATGGGATAGTAGAAAGGTTATGGAAAGGATATACAGTTTAATTATTCTCTTTTTGAATGCTGTTCAAGCTCATAAAAACACATGTGGCTTGTTTTGAAATAGTGTTGACGTGTTGGAGGAAAATACTGTTGGGTATGTAACACGTCACATACCCACAACAGATCAAGGCCTTCTTACTAACACAATCCTACCAGAGCAGCATGAGTGGGTGGTGAAATCCCATGTTAGGAGGCAGGAGGTCATGCTTGTTATTTTTGAGAGGATCAGTCCCAGTGTTACTGAGGCCTTACTGATGTCTTTTATATAATGCAGACAGGTCCCCCTGGTTTTACAAGAGCCCTAAGCACCAAGACTGCAGCTGTCAGCTCAGCCTCTCCAGAGCTGTGGGCCTCTGAGACAGGACTGTGAAGGCCTCACAGGTCGCTGACATTAAGAATGAGGTGAGAGTTTAGTTTCTACTGATAATGGTATAATTGACAGTGAGCATATTCAATATTAATAAAGAGCCTACATTAAACACCCATTCCACTTACTGTTTATTTGTGCCCAGAGCCATAGTGGTGTCTGAATGTCTGAAATCATTACCACAATGTAAAGTACAGAGCATTAAACTCTGTGCCGGACAAGGTGGGTTTCCCTAATTTTGAGCACTGCTGCTCAAATTCTGGCAAGTAGCAAAAGTGGCACTGTTCACCAAAAGCCTCGCTGAAGTTGAACTATGACAGACAAATGAGAGTTCTTGGCCATAACACCTTAGAAATGCAACGCAGTGATTTGTGTTTGCTGTGAACACATTTATGAGGCTCATTTCAGGAAATCCTCTCACCTTCACCTCCTTTGGAAAAGCATTCAGCAGGAGTAGAATAATTCTAAATAAATGAAATAAATCTTGCAATGAGAAAATAAAATGTCTTAAAGGGTGTTCAGTGGTTTAGTCTGTGTTGGCCTTTTTTCACACATTTTGACTTGTGAAAGTAGGAAAGTGTTACTAATAACATGAAGGCTCTGCTCTGTTCAAATGTTCCAGGAAGTCATAACATTGCGACAGTGAGCCAACATGCACAATACCAGGACCCCGAAGCAGCTAAATGGAATTCAGTCATCATTAGATTTATTATTTACACCTGTGTTTTTCCTACTATTACAGGTCAAAATGTCCTCTGTGAAAAAGGCCGTGACATGAGAGATAAATCCTTGGTTCAAACACCTGCTTACAGCAGTGTTTTGGTGTCTGTGTAATGATCTGGTTTTGTGGCAGCATTCTACTTTCTCCAACTGCGTCTTCCACAAAAGCCTTATTTCCTCAGAAATAAGAAATAACATAAACATTGTAAGTTGACACTGTACAGTAAGCCACTTGCTTCCGAGTGTTATACTACAAATGTCTCAAGTTACAGTGGATGTCGTTGTTGCAGCATGTTTAAGTTTTTGTATATTGCAGTGACTCAAAATATAAACAATGAATTCAGTGAATGGTTTAAATCACCTACTTCAATGAAGCTAGACATGTTCAGCTGTAAGAAAAGAGAAAGAAAACAAAGCTGAAATTCTCCGTGCTCACTTCCAGAATGTGGGTGGGAGTGGGGGTGGGAGCTAAGACAACTGATGACAATGACAACATCACTAATGACAATAATTATGATATCACTATAGATTAATGATTATTCCAGACATGTGCACTATCTAGATGACTAGCTTGTCCTGCTGTGACTGATCACAAGCTTGCTCTATGCATAGACAGATTGATTACATCTAACAGGTCTTAAATCATCTTAATTGTGGCCTGGCATGAGACACAGTGCCAAGACACTACAAATAGCTTTAACACTGCTTTCATTCTCTTTAAACAGACTACAGCGTGATGAAATGATTAAATGGGATTTGAGTGTTTTCCAGCTGCAGTTTCCAGCTCAGTTCCTCTTCTTTGATATCTTACACTTGATACCTGCTGACACATCATAAGATATTTGGCAACCCTTAACAAGGAAGATAATATCATGTAGCTTCTGCCACACCACCAGTGTACTTAATAGGTGAAGAAGACTATATTTTGGAAAGGGTTGAGAGTAACATATTCTGTCTGATCATCAGCTATTTCAGTACCTTCAGCAAGGAACACCCACACAAACGCACACATACACACACACACACACACACACACACACACACACACACAATAATTGCCAGAGTTCTGGTTGATTACAGTGTGCTCAATGAGGTAGAGGTAGTAGTTGTCTGTCTTTGTCCTGCTTTGAGGTAGCGGCATCGCCGGAGTTGTGGGTGGCCTTGTGAGATTGTCATGCTTGGCAGATGGTAATTTGGGGTTGAGTCTGTGGTTAGTATTGGGGTAAGGATATAAGTTATGGCTGGTGTTGGTTTGACTAGGCGGAAGTGAGCAGAAGGGAATGGTAGCTCAGGCCCTGTTTCTGACTGACTACTGCAGATTAGAAAGCTCTGCGGTTTCCTCCTCTTGTCATTGTTTCCTTTATTCAGTCTTCCTGATTTAGTTTGTGTTCCAGGGTTCTTTGGAGGAAAAGTGAAAATGGGAAGGATGTAGAACAAATAATAAGAGATACCAAGAGACAGACAGAAAGAGAGACATAGGGGTAGAGAGGAGGGAACAGGACAGGGCAGGAACCAGGGAGAGGCAGTGTTTGAAGTTAAACAAAACTGGTCCGTATCCTGAGGAAGTGACTGTTGCCAAAGACAGGGATAAAGACGGGACTGTTCCTCATGGTCTCAGAGTGCACATGATTACATGTGTACTGTGTGTGTGTGTGTGTGTGTGTGTGTTTCTGCTTGATAATACCACTGTTCTACAACACAAACCCCATGTTTTAGCATGCAGCCATGGTGCACCCTTCACAGACACATTGTGCCCTCTGCTTAGCCCTCCACTTAGCCTTGAGGGTAATGAATTAAGCTCTCTAAAGGTCTGCATTTACTGTTTGTCTACTCAAAGCCCAGACGGGGTGTTTTTCTTTTCCCTGGGTCCATAAATGAGGAGTTGATTGGGTGCTAACAAGGAACACTTTATGGATTTCAGATAACATCACTATGCTTGAGTAATAGCGGTTCAGGTTCTCCAGAGACATATTAGTTTGAATAATTTAAGATGGGGTGTGAAGAATGTGTCTGTGTGTGTGTGTGCGTGTGTGTGTGTGTGTTGGTGTGTGTGTGTGTGAGAGAGAGCATTTTTGGAGAGTGAGGATTTTTAAGAGTTGGTTAGAATTAGGTTCAGGTTAATGTAAAGGCAATGCTTTGGGGTAGGAATGCAGTTGTGTGGTTAAGATTAGGATGGGTGATGCCCATGAGTGTCTTCACAACTTGAGAAAGATTTGTGTGTTGGTTTGTCTGGATGGTAGCATGAGATCAGGGAGTTCAAAGCTCTCCTCTCCTGTGCATCCTAACAAGATGGATGAGCTCAAATGTAAATGCGTGCTTGTGGTTCGAGGTGTGTTTGCATGCATAAATGTATGTATACAAATACTTATGGTGGGACACTGAAGGTGTGCAGAGTGGTATTATCTTTGCTGTGATGACACATAGTGGTGGAATCCCACAGCCACCCAGACAAAACTCTCCCAGTGTAGCTGCTTGGGGCACAACACTCAAGATTACATATTAGTGTGATTGTGGTTGTGGGGTGTGTGTGCACTCCCACCTCAGTCTACAGGAGTCTAGACTCTCTAACAGCCCTGTAGCTGAATGGCTAATCAACACAGCTGATGAAGTGGTGGAAATAAAAGATTTAAGAATGAGAGACAAAAAAAAAAAAAAAAAGAAAACAAAAAACTCATGGAAGAGAGAGCTGTGGAGAGGCAAATGAGGCATGCAGCAACTGGCTACAAATTGCATTACGTATGTGCTAAAGATTATCTGTCTTGGAATGATTATCGACTTCCCTGTAGATATTCAAATAGGGATCAGTGCGGTTTGCGTATGATGTGAGTGGTGCTGCCATCGAGATGGTTGTCCAACACGACATGACTTTCAAACAACCAGCAAAAACATTTTCCAGCTGAAATAAAAAGGCTTCCTCCCTCTCAGCAGATAACACAATGTATATTCCCCAGGCCAGCTGCCAATCAGTACAGAGTCTCCTAACTCTTGTTCTGAAAAGTCCTTTGTTTTCAGGGAACTGTCAGACAGGCTTCATGCAGGTTTTGGAGGGATTTCAAACCTGGGACCACATGCCTGACAAGCTGGATAAGAGGACAATTATATCTCAAAACCACATCTGATAACTAAAATGCACATCTGTTTAATGGCAAGAATATTGCATGTGTAATGTATTTGTGTGTATGGAAACTATATGTATGAGTATATTTCTGTGTCTCTGTCTCTATTTGTCTGCGTGCAGTTATAAGAGAGTTATCTTTGCTTTGACCTTTCTCTCAACATGTTTTTTCCTTCACTGTAGAGGCTTTACTGCCTGTGACTCAGAGACTTGGAGAGGATGATAGATAATGTCCTGTATCTTTAGTAATTAGGCAATCCAGCCAAGCTGTTGCTCATTCATAGAAAAGTGACTTTTCTGACCCACTTTTGGTTGGCATGCATAAACTTCTTGGGCAAATATTTATGGGCATAGACATTTTCTTTGGCACTGGATCACTGTAATGTTTTTGGTGTGTGTGTGTGTGTGTTTTGTTCAGGAAATAATTTTTCATTCTTATGTGCCCTCAGAGATTCATCTGTTTTGTCATTTGTCTGACAGACACATGATCTCTGCCTGATTCTCTGGCTCATAGGGAGAGCTCAGCTGTTCCCAAGCTGAGTGTAAAGCAGTCACACACACACCTGTTTAGATGCATGGATATTTATCACGCATATCTTGGGAAATGTTTAGTACAGAGTTTGACGGACAGTGACATCAAGGGACTGACCAATGACAAACAGACAACATCAGCATTTTTGTTCTGGTTCTGCATCTGGCTGGAGCAGTAGTGCAGTCTGGTTTTTACTCTGTGTTCATGATTTTGGCTGTGTGGGTTGTGTGTTTGTGTCTGGACAACAGCAGGGCCCAGAGGCTTGAGCGTGATAGTGAGGTTAACCAAAGCACAGCCAGAGGGCTGGAGTCTGGGTTTGTGGATTTGAGTGTTTTGATGATTTGTGTTATCTGGACTGAGAACCTGAAAGCTCACGAGATGCAACCAGAGCCTGCCAGGGGGGCTGAGAGATGTGTGCTGTGAGGCCTGTTTGCATATGTATAAGTCATGAGGAAGTGTCTTGAATAGTTAAGAGGTGTTTGGGAGCTCCAGAAGAACATAAAAACTCCAAAAACATTAGCAAATACCCTCCTGGAACTGTTTAGATTGCAGTCTGTTTTCACTCTGTGTAATAAGTAGAAACACACAGAAACAGGCACGCAGTGGCATGAATATGCGTAGGAATTTGAAGGCATCAGACTGTCTGAATCAAAGGTATAATGAGATGTATGTATGAAGACTCTCAGAAGGCATATTGGAACAAGTGAAAAATGGCATCAGTGGTCCATGTATTTTATTCTATCGGTCCACATGGGGCACTAATGGCACAGAAAGATAGACCATGCTGATGGAAAACCTGTGGGCCATTAAAAGCCTAAAATTCTCCAGACAGTGGTGAGTCACTGGTGGTTGATTTGAAAGTTAACGGTAACCATTCCTTGTGAGTCAAACATAGCTAGTTTTGCTGGGGTGAGATTTTTTGTTAATAGTGCAATACAGTTGTTGGGAAAGTCTGTAAAATTTGTGGTAGTTTGCTTCTCTTGAAATTTGCCTTTGTGTATATGACATGCTGTTTTCACGTGAGTCATTATTGCTCATGGTGATAACAACGGGACATTGGTTTTTGATTCTGCATTTGACTGCAAAAGGCACAGACCATACAGGTTCTGCTCTGTGCTCTGGATAAGAGAGCAGAGGGAGGGTGGGGCTGAAAAACTGGCAGGGTGTATGAGAAGTGGGTACATCTGGTGTGGTTGTTTATTTACCCAGTGAGGAAGTGACAAAACAGTTTTCTTTTATCCTTTAGCTTTACTGGTTTATTTGTTCAATCAATGCTTAAATCCCATTCCACTTCCTTTGTACCACTGTTTTCCTTTTTCATTCCAGTTTTCTTTTGTAATGACCCTGTAAAGACACCAGATAGTGTCAAACAGTATTTTGGGACAGTGAGACACCAGGCTGGCACCTTTTAATGTATCACATTACATTACATACTGAAACATCTTCTGGATTAATTATGTGAAAGAGACATACCAACTGTATCAGATGCAGGCTGACAGTAAAATGTTGTGGTGATAATGTGCAGTTCACAGGGGGTGGTGGTCATTTATTTTTAGTGACCCTGAATCACTTCCTAAATCATTAAGTGAGTGAAAGTTTTACTCATTTTATCATGACCAAATCCTCGCCAGAGCCTTTTGTGAAATATACTGATCAGATTTCTTTACAAAAGAAAAAGCAGTTAAAAAAGAAGATTGATACCACTCACATGTCTGTATGGGAAGGATGGAGTTAGAGCTGGGACGGGGCTAGCTTAGTGTTGTATAAAGAACAGAAACAGAGGGAATCAAATAATAGAGTTCAGAAATACGTCTACTGCCACCTCTAAAACTCATTGATTAATTCAGATTCTTGTTTGTTTATTGTGCAAACAAACAGAAAGGTAACAATGATGATGGTGGATTTAGGTGCAGTTATGTGCTGTAAAGTTTTTCCTATTCCTTAACTCCCATGCCAGGGGTTCCAAACTTGGGCGTTGCAGCCTCCAAAGGAGAAACACTTTAAATCTTAGGTGGTCAAATGAGGGGAGAGGGAAGATAACTCTTTAGTTGAACTGCACACAAATCATAGACCAACCCCCAGCAAGGGACCACAAAGAGACACTAGTTGGTGATAGAAGATGAAAAAATAAACCATTAAGACTAATAACCACTGACCTCATCCTTAAGGCCCTGATATACTTTAAACAGATATGCATGTGGACAGCAGTGCAGCCAGCAAACTCACATGTGGTTCTGTTTATACTACATTGTGTGTCTGTGTAGGTTGACACATCCATACATGTGCACACATGCAGTCATACATTCTGCTACACATGGATGCAGACCCTGGTCAAGGTAAAGTTCAAGCTCAATTTATTCGTAGAGCACTTAAAAAGGCAAAACAGATTTGTGCTGAAGTGCTTTACAATAACCATGATTGTGCAGTAGATGACGGACATTGGGAGATGACAAAAGTTGTTTAATTTTATTCTAACCTTAAATGTTTATTGTAGTTGCCTTATTTACTGTAATCTTAACTTGATACCAGACTTCTGAAATGTTGCCCACATGTCACATTTGTTCAGCAATTATGTCACCAGAGACGTCAGCAACGTTTCTGGATCATGTTTAGATATGGTTTCCTTTTTACATGGTAGAGCTTCAACCTGCATTTGTGGACATAGCAACTAACTGTGTTCACAGAAAATGGTTTTCAGAAGTGTTTCCAAGCCCATACAGTGATTTCCACTATAGAATCGTGTCTGTTTTTGATGCAGTGCCACCTGAGGATCCAAAGACCACGGCCATCCAATTGGTTTTCAGCTTTGTCCCTTGCACACAGAGATTTCTCCAAATTCTCTGAATCTTTTAATGATATTATGAACCGTAGATGCTGAAATTCCCAAATTCTTTGCAATTTTACGTTGAGAAACATTATTCTTAAACTGTTGCTGCTGTTCTGTTGTAGTGTTCCAGTAAATGGTGTCAGTGAGCTGAAATGGACAGATCCACACCTAAATAAAGTACAGCCACAGTTAATGCTGTTTGTTACACCTGTGCTTTTGAGTGTCTGCTGTGAAAAATGCTTTCAGTCACATAATCCTGTTGTGATGGAAAAGCATGATTTTGGCATAATGTCTCTCCACAGCATGAAATATTAGTTTCATAGTTCATGCTTTTCATAATGAGAGTGACTGTACTACCTTGCAGGATCATAAATCTAGTATAAAAAACAAGACAAAGATGAGTAATCAGACTCTTCTGAATAGAGTGATTATCCGAATCTCCCTTCAGCTGAGTGAAAAATATGTGAACTCTGACAGTGCCCCAGCTCTCACACTGACTGTTTAGACTGAGTATAGCACTATTTGGCCTTCACAATGCAGCCGCAAAACCAGCAGGGCATTCCCCTGTCGAATTCATTGAGAAATGTTTACCTTCACACTCCAACATGCTGGGGTGGTCCCAGAGCATGAGGCTAATGGGCATAAGTTGCAAGTGCTCAGCTCTGTGTATACTCAGATGTAAACTCAAAAACACAGGAGTGCAGAGTTGTAATATCTGTCAAACACTGTACATGTGCAAAAAGAAAAACATAATACCAAAGCGACATTTAAAACGAATGCCTGGCTATCAGTGTGCATTGTTTTACCTTTCACTGCAAAGATGGTTATAATTCATATGGAACCTCTGGTATGTGGAACAATATGTGGCACAGATGTTTGAAGATCTCCCTTCGAACATGAACAAATTCATTTCTTATGTCTTACTGTGTGTGAGTGTTTGGCTTGTATTACTGAGAAGTCACGTGTGTCACATGTCATGATTTATTTTTCTTTCTTTTCTTTTTTTTAAGTTTTTTTTTTGACGTTTTTAATGCCTTTATTGGATAGGTCAGTGAGAGAGTGACAGGAAGGTCAGGGAGAGAGAGGGGATGACATGCAGCAAAGGGCCGCGGGTCGGATTCGAACCAAGCCGCTGCAGGTAGGACTAAGCCTTAATGGTATGCGCTTTACCAGGTGAGCCACCGAGGCGCCCCCATGATTGATTTTTCTTTATAGAGGGCTTTCTTTATAGAGTCTGTGTTTATACATGATTGAGCTATGCATAATTTTTGGATTGTTATTAAAAATAATAATATTAATGTCTCATTGCTTGTTACCGGTGTATTTGTGCATTAATTTAGGTTGTGCACCCTTTGATTTTCATAGCACATAATACTGTGCTTGTACTACAGGCTACTTTTTTATCTGTAAATAAAAAGGGAAAATTAAACTATAGCTCCTGTACACCTTGAACCTGGAAACTTTACAAATAAGCATATGTTTGGAATGTATGTGATAAAATCCTCTGAATTTTATCTACAGAGGGAATGGTCATAAATATGGTTTGTATAATTTGGACTCATATGTTATATGATGAATAGATACATTTGAACCCTTTTGTTTAGGAGATGAATATGTTGTGGCTACTTTTCAAGGAGTCAGTGTCGATCTACTTGATATATGACTGAGATAAAATATACAGTATGTCTGTGCCTGTGTGTGTCTGCACGTATGTATCATTGTCTTGGCTTTGATGTTTATGTTTGGTCTTAGTCAGTGCCCTGGGTTAGTGAACTCTTGGGTGAGTCCTATGGGGGGGGGGCCTGATGGGGCCGTGTGAGTCATGGGAATGATCAGGATGTGATGCCCAATCTTCGTCAGCAATCCTTGACAAAAAGTCAGACTCTGCAGGGTCGATGAGCTCACTTACACCCACATGTGTAGTGGGAATTATATTGTGGCAAATACATGCACACACACACACACACACACACACACACACACACACACACACACACACACACACACACATATACAGCTGGTAAAAAAAAATTTAAAAAGCCTTGCAAGTCCTTACAGACACAAACACACGTTAGTACATTACTCACAGTCCTCTGTCTGCTAACTTCTTTTGTTCTTTGGGTCTTTTTCTTTTATTCTCCTTAACTCTGTTCAGGTTGAGGCCACATGTGCTCTGGTGGAGCTTTGAACCTGTGTAGGATTAAGCGTGTCTGTCTAGCTGGCTGGATTCATCTGAAAAAAGGGCATGACACTGCTGGGGCAACTGAGTCTGTCTGCTCTGCAGTCAAAAGCTGTTTTTTTTCTCCAGAAATGAATATGCCAATAAAGATAAGTTGAGTTAACATTTCCACACAATAAAGAATCTAAGCAACTCTTAAGTTTTTTTGTCACATAAGTGTAAGTTATTATGTGAAAACTGAGTTTATATTGAATTAGCACCATCATCACAGATTCTCACCGCAATGTTAAAAATATCAACTCAGCATGACATTTATTGTTTGTGAGGAACTGTTGTGCATTCATTTTAACAATACAATATTTCCAAATGTACTGCATCATTTTTGTCCAAGTAGCATGAACTGTGACCAATAACACCTGTTATAAAAGCAGAATCCAAATTTGTCCATGACTAATCAATTCTAAGAGGCTTTTTATTTTAATTATGGGTGTATTTTCTTTTGTCTGATGTATTGCCAGTCTCATTTCAGCTCATGATGGTAACATACTTAATTTGTGGTATATTGCTTGCAACACCTACAAGTGCTTGCATGCATCAGGTTTTACTTCTCCTCTGCGTCTCTTCTGCATACCTCATGGGCTCCAAACAGATGACAAAGGTATAATGTTTCCATTCAGGCCTCTTTCAATAGCCATTTCCCTGTCATTTAACCAAGTTGCCAGGTCTAGGAAAACACAATGAGAAATTTACTGCTGTTCACTCCAAGCAGTTTAATTCTTTCCAGGAGGTGAAGGGAGGCCTTTGGTGGTAAACCTCTCATAGTTTTAGAGAGAATAAACAGTAGATATGGTGAAGAAATAAATACAACTGTAATAAAAGCACTATAGAGGAAGTTTTAATTATGCACTCGTTGCTGTTTTGTATTTCCAGCTGAAAGTGGAAAACTACTCCGATATCAAAGGCAATCACAAAGAAAAACAAAAATATAGAGTTCACAAAATAACCCCAGAAATACCCGGAGTCCTTTTCCAAGACCACAGATTGACATTTTATGAACAGTATTTACCATCATCTACTCTCTCTTTTGTTTATAGGTGGCATCTCTTTTCAAACAAAGGCTGACTGACATATGACGCCACCAACAGTAAGTACAACATACACCTGGCCTAATCCTTTTATGTTTATAACAACTGGAGACTCACAAAGTAACAATAGGAACAATGTGACACAGGCCCTCATATAGAATGATTTGGCATATGTTTTTTTATTTTGCATGTATTCTCAAGTTACGAGATTCCTCAGAGTTTGCTATAACAACTTCTCCCTCCCTGGCCTGTATCTTTTTGCCCACCTCTCCCACATGTTAACGCCCATCGCTGACCACAGCCAATAGGGGATAATGCATGGTTGACACTTTGCCCCTCCCTGTGAGATGTAAATCTTGTTTTTCTCTGCTGACCACCACGCTCCCAGGAAAAGACAACAGCCTTCCAAATGACACGGTTGTAGACTTCCGATTACAGCCCTGTCACTTACTCTACCGATGTGTAAACACATGATGGAGAGAAAGACAGAGTAAGAGAGACAGAGAGAGGGACAGAAAGAGAGACATGTGCTCCGGTGCGTGGGCTGCTTTTTGTTTGCCTCCAGACGTCAGACCTTGGGTAAGACAGGCCAACATAAAACTGTAAAACTGACATGATGCCTTTAGTTATCCCTCACTGCACAAGCCCTTTGGTTTTCAAGGGGCTAAGTGTTGATAAAATAATAGACTCATTTCATTATAACAAAACTCTACATTTCACTTCTTGTGTTTTCTACTGTGGAGAGCTCAACGCACTGCAACTTAAGAAAGCGTATGCAAATAGTCAAAACACAAACAAATTCAGAAAACACCTTCATCAATTTGACAACAAACGCATGCGAATTCTCACAACACAATGGAAGTGTTTCCAGAGGACAGTAAAAAGTGGGGAACTTGGTTGGGATGTACTTGTCGTTCAACGCTTTGTGACTTTTGAAGTTAAAATCATTGTGCAATTGTCAAGTGCACATGGATGAATTTTAAAATATGTATTACAATACATCAGTGCAAGTGCATCCCAGTCAGGTTCATCACTTTTTTGTCTCCCCTGGAAACACTTCAGTTGTGTTGTCAGTATTTACAGTGCATTTGTCTATTTGGTTGTGATGTTTGTATTTGCAGTGCATGTGTTGCCAAAATGATGAAGGTGTTTTCTGAATTTGTTTGTGTTTGCAATGTAAGCATTGAGATCTCAGGGTGACCATAGCTTTTAAAAAAATATTTTTGTCATGTTAAAAGCAGCAGCAGTAACATCATCTCAAGATATAATCTGTATAATATTTTGATTCCTGTGACAGTGGAGACATTTTTGTCATGTATTCTCCTACTCTGTTAGTCACATGTACTACAGTACCTCCTTTAAAAGATGCTTAAAATGAGACATGAGTTATGGCCATCCAAATGATTATTACAATAGTTTCAGCCATCCACAGCATCTCTGTTATCCTGTGGCCTGTGAGAAGACAGTCCTAGTGCTGGCTTCGTCTTGGCCTCCTGGCCAAAAGTGTGATAATTTTAGACTCAAGTCTCTCACATGGTCTGGAGCAAGGACGGCATTTGGAAATAAACTTGGAATTTAGCTTAATTGCAGTTTACAGATTTAGGAGGGGCAGTGTTCTCTTCTTTATTTTCTTGCATAAATAGAGAGTGACTGGAGGCCAAAGACATGAGGTTTCAAAGCCACAAAAGAGGTTAAAGAACGTCAGAGGCAGTGAGGACACTTTTGAGCCTGGGTTCTTAACTCTCCCTAAGGCTTAGCCATGCTGTGTCCTTGATGAGAGCTACTTGTCTCCACTCACCAAATCCATCAGATTTATAATTCTACCCAGGCTATTAGGTCTCTGCAGTAAAAAACAAACAAACAAAAAAAAAACAGTCAAGTTACAATGTTTGCTTTATTCGGATGCTAGTTTTTGTTGTAGGAGGTTGTAGGATGTGCAGAAGGTTTCAGCTGGAAACATTTTTTTGTTCAGCTGGATCTCTTAACATCAAATGAATTATCTTCTGAGGTCCATAAGATTTGACAGCTTCTCTACACATACTGTTTGGGTCCAGATATTTCCCATTACCTCAT
This sequence comes from Trachinotus anak, assembly GCF_046630095.1. NCBI lineage: Eukaryota > Metazoa > Chordata > Actinopteri > Carangiformes > Carangidae > Trachinotus > Trachinotus anak. Next base: position 17,095,937 of record NW_027273853.1, on the reverse strand, counting down.
GATCATTATCTGCAACTGCTCCCTGTCATCTCAGAAGTCTTTTTTTTTTTACTCCCTTACCTGATAGTTTTTTTTATTTAGGCTTGTTCATATCTGCTTGATAAACATAAATAACAATTTGAGCATGTGTTGCATAGTGTGACAGCACGGTGTGATTTATAGCTTATTAAAATGATATCATGGAATTGTTGCTGGGATGTAGCAAACAGATGGAGGGAGGAAATGTAATGGATGTGTTTCAGGTGGGGTAACAGGGGACAGGATATAAACTGAACCAATTCAACATATTAGTGGTCTCCTTGCTCCTCTTGCTGCGTGGTCTCTTGGTGTGAATGATTGACTCTCTGGGCTTCCCTCATGCTTGCACGGATGACATAGATTATATAACGATAAATCTAGCAATGAAACACACTCGCAAACATTTGCACACTCAAATTAATAAAAGCTTTTACTCATGCAAACACACACACAAATGCAAATACACACTCGTATGGACCCACAAGCAGAGTGCATGTTGGAAGGAATGCTTCTACAGCGAAGATAAAAGCTGCATTCTGGGGCAAATAATGAGAAAAATGTCTGTTAATGGTGTGCTCTGCTGGAAAGTATACCATCCAAGCTGCAATTTGTCCACATATAGCTCAAAGCCATTGCTGACCCAGACCTGCAAGAAATAGTCACTTCACAGAGGAGGTAGCTCAAACTCAAGAAAACAAGTCCTTTACATGGGACGGGACATACATCACTGGAGAACAGGGTTAGGCAGACGGGTATGTGGGCTGATGAAGAGGCTCGCTGGAAAGAATAAGTAAATTTCAAGGAATGAGACCATGGGTCTTGAGATAGGAAGAGCGTGTAAGCTTTTGAATAGTTCCCAAGCATAAGACATTGTGTCATTTGAGGATGAGTGATTCAGGAAGGAAATGATGAGTGAATAGGGCCTATTGAAAATGTGTTTAATAAAAAAAACAGGAAGGTAGGGAGGAAGGATAGAAAGAATGAATAGCCAATAGAAGCTGATAACATATCAGTATAAAAGTTCATGGGTGGATTAGTGTTTCAATGACATGAACAAATCATTCAGAGGTGTGACTATCTTGCAGGTGTGAATGAGTCATTGTAACTATTCACTCCATTGCAAATTATTCTTTGTAGGTGTCAGCGTTTGCACACATTTTTTAATTGTCCCAGTTCTTCTAAGGCTGATTTATAATTCACTCTGTTTATCTAGAAAGGACCAAGGCATAGCCTGTCCATTTTCCCTGGAATGGTCAGCCAACACAACCCTTTTGCGTCCACTAGCAATGTCATAAGGAAAAAGTCAATGGTTTGGGGTAGATAAATTTGTGTTTAAATTAGACTCTGGTCTTTCCCTCAGTCTAGGGTGACCGTATATTCAAACCCCCAATCCGGGACCATTAAGTGTACTTCATATTAATGCAAGTGCACACTTATGTACACACCAGGCGTTTTCATCAGCATAGGGGACAGTTATTTCAGTGCTTAGTGCACCTACCGAACACCTTTCAACACCATGAATGTAGCATTTTCATTGCTGGGTACCTTACAAAGAAAGGAGTAAGCTTCCTGGAACTTTGGAAAAGACGGACAATCTCTTTGACATAACAGCAAACTGCTAGCCACCAGCGTCATAGCCTAAGACAACAGCATTGACAACGACACATTTATTGATTGTCACACATACAGACCCATCAGTGTTGAATTCAGATGCATGGGGCATTACTTATGTTCTTATATTTGGTTAGGTAATAATGAGTGGGACAGAGCACGATAAATGTCTATATAAGCGTTGAAAACAAGCATACTATCATATTTATTATTTTAATTGTGATGGAAGACCGGGACAATTTGGTAGTGAATGTTGGAAACAGGGACTTTGTAGTGTTTTGTAGATAATTGATGGGACTTGGGACATCCAGCTTGAAACCAGGTGAGTTCCCTGACAAACCGGGATTTTTGGTCACTGTACCTTAATCACGCATTCCAAAGTTTTGCCATACTTTACTTCAAAAATCTTATACAAGTGCTTTGCCTTGCCTAAATGACAACCATGACAAGATAACAGTGCCATTCTAACATATATGTAAGGATGCACTTAGCTACGGTGGTGCATTAAGCTAAATGCTAACATATGCATGCTGACAAAATCACAATGACAATTCAAATATTCTGATGTTTTGCAGTTAGATTTACCATGTTCACCGTCTTAGTTTAGCATGATCTAACATTTGGTAATTAGCACTAAAATCAAAGTACAGCTGAGACTCATGGGAATATCATTAGTTTTGTGGGTATAAGTATTAACGATTTACACAAATTTAGAAAGACTTAAGTCATCTCTTAAATGTCTGTACAAAATTTCATGGCCACAAATCCCATAGCTACTCAGATGTTTCACTCAAATCACTCACTCACTGTGATAAAAAAAAAATATAAGCCAGTCAGCATTAATTTCATCCAAAACAACAGCCAGTGTAATCAGTTGTATTTGCATAACATTTAAAACAATGTACATTTGGTATAGCCATAGTGAAAATGATCCTTTGCCTCTCTCTATCTGCACCTATCATTAGGCCTTTGCAACATGATTTGTTTAGAGTTTACTTTCTAATCCTTACCTGCTCTTCTTTTTGACATCTGTAACTGCAGTATAAACGTCTATCAATCCAACAGTTTACCTGTAGTATTTAATGTGTACCATCCAGAGGAGGCCCTTTTGAGCAGAGTATTGTCATACCTGTCAGTATGAATGGTTGGAGAACACCTTGCAGAAAGGTTGGTGTGAGCCAGGTTTGGTACTGTGTTTGTTCTTCCTGTTCACTAACTCCCCCCTCCTTGCCGGATGATTGACAGAGGAGAGCAATTCTTGGGGTCACTAGGCGTGCAGAGCTGAGGGATGGGACCAGTTTCATGACCGGACATGTAGGCTGACGCTCCAGTCTAATGTTTGCTGGTGACAGACAAGTGGTTTATTAGTGTGGGGGTGTGAACCTCTGACCCAGATTACACTGTGGAGCACTTAAGAATTCATGACTAATCAATCAGTTACACTTTCCCTTTTCTGACCCGTGGTGAAATTAATACATCATATCTATTTCATCATAAACATATCAAGGATTTTATTTAATACCCTTAATCTTCAAAATATTAAAAGCCTAATCTGGTTTTGAGGAAATTGTGTTCAAGTTTTTAAATAAAAAAGATTTCACAGTTTATTGTGCAATAGTTTTGGAGTCTGCTCTGTTTAAATTCTTTGTTAGTGGGACTTTGTTATTTAAAAGAAAAACTAAGCATGAGTTAGTTTAAGTTTAATCTTATATTTTGCCTTCACTGTGCAAAATTTGAATTTAGTTGTTTCACACCCATTTTAGTGTCTGTTATCTAAAGATCCTAAATTTGACTAACAAGTTCTATTTGCTGAAAGGTCCGACAATCTGACATTTTCAACAGAGTAGAGGTATTTTATCCATCCTAGCTGATCTTCCCTAACTCTAACTCAGGCACTTTAAAAAACAGGGAAGAGCTTTCAGTTCTTCTTTGCTGAATCTTGCAGAAATGCGAAAAATATGAGCATGATTGAAGATGCCAAAGTAACTTTTAAGTGAGCTCACTGAACAGAAGAATTTAAATTATTTAAACTTTAAGGAAACCAAACCATTGGTTTTCTTTACATGCTTGAAATTGAGCTTCATGTTGTTATTATTCAGCTATTTGTGAGCATGAATCCAGCTTTTTGGTTGTGTTTACTATAGCCTCGCCTGCTGCATATGTTTAAAAAGGAAACCTAGCCCATGTTTTAAACACAGTTGTAGGTTGACTGAGGAGTGTGTATCCCAAAGATGACCCCTCTAGCTCTGCCCTCACCCTCACCTCACCCTAACAATAACCCCAACAATGTTCAAAATACTCCCACTGTATTACTTAGAGCAGAAAGTTAAGTCATGCATAGTTTTACACCAAGGGTTAACCTTTAGCTATAAACTTAAACAGGTAAATTACATGTCTCCAAAATTACAGTCTTTATGCAGCTTTGATTTTACGAACTGCAAGATGACCACAGTGAGTAATATAACAATGAGAGCTGCATTCTAGTGAGCTGAATGTAGCTTTGGATTCAAAAACTAGTACATTTGAAGAGGAATATAATGATTACCTAGATATATATAATTGACTTGGCGCCATTTTGTTTAGATTGAATGGCTGTTGAATGGATGTCATATAGCGTAAAGCTCCCAAGCTCAGTCACTTAAAGTTAGTGACTCAAAGTCACTATAATCCCCTTCAAGACTCAGGCTTCAGTGCCTTCAAAACCTACTACAACCATTATGGTGAATGTTTAACCACTTAAAATGTCATTGTAGAACATACAATTGGCAAATTCAGACAAAGCCCTACTCCTGTCTGAATTTGCGTGTTGGTCATGTCTCTCTTCTGCAACCTGAAAGTTGACAGTAGTGTAACGGTTGTATAAAATGAATCTTGTTTTATGAAAGCAAAACTTCACAGAGAATGTGCTTGACGCTTATAAGTGAAAGCAGCAATATCAGCATTGATTCCCTGTGTGTTTGGTCACATTTTCTTAGTAAGAGGCCCCTACGATAGACCTGCATAAAAAGTCAAGACAAACATTGTGTCAGTTTCAAATTTTGAGACCATTTGAGATGTTATTAAGAGTGGAAGTGGATTCCCACTTTACACTTGTTTACAGTGTGGACAGAGATACCACAGGCCTTAGAAATTAGGTATTGTAGGCAGTAATATGAAACTGACTTGTATTTATTTTTAGCTTTACAGTACAGTAAAAGTAGAGGAGCAGACCTTTTCAATGTCAAGTGAAAAATACCATTGTTATTATTACCACCCACATGGCTTCAACTAAGTGACATCGTGCATGTGTGTCAAAAAGATATTGATAATTTCTCACCTTAAACTGCATCTGTGACAGCCTTTTATTTAGTTTATTACTATAGTTATTGATTTTGATTTAATTTTTTTGATTTTAAAAACAATATTGTGTCTAGAGGATAATTTGCTCTTGTAAATTGGGAATACTTAATGCCCCTTTAAAAGGTTAACTTCTATTCATAAGCAATAGAAGTTCTCAGATTTATGGACTGAGATGTGCTCCCCATTTCTTTTTATATGTAATGTTTAATTTGAAAACATTGTTTCCCCTCACTATCATGGCTTATACTATCAGTTACCATGGCCCTCAGGCTTCCCTTTCCTTGTGGCTTTTTTCTGTCACTCATTTCAGATAACACAATATCAACAATACCATCAACCCCAAGCAAGGGCTTGTTAAGGTATATGTTTTACCCCCACTCCTTCCATGTTGCCTCCAGGGAGAAGTGAGAGCATCACCGTTTTGTGCACAGAGTCAAGGACATACATGTAGACACAACCACACATACAGTATACACACACACACTCACACATGCACACATATACACACACACACACACACACACACTACCACAGTTATTCACATAGTCTCATTGTACTCTCCACATATCCAATATAAGTGAAAGAATTATGTGTTACAACAAAGGCCCCATGATCTGTCAAACACAGCATTCGCATGTCATGTTTCTCTTGCACCCTCTCCACCTTCTCCCCTCAAGCACTGTGATGACAGTACATTATTCAACCCACAACAAAGGTAAAGATAGAAGTTAAAGAAATGACTGATCATAAAAGAATCCATGCATAAACAAAATGTGGGGTAAAAAAAAAACAAACTTTATTTTTGTAGTAAAAGGGGATGAACCTGAACAAATATATGTTTAAATATATACAATATACAAATATATGATTATACATACCTATAAATATACAATTAATGTTGTACTGAGCAAAACAAAACAGGACCTTTTCCAAGGATTTTTAGTACTTTCTTCGATTATTTGACTAATATTGCATCACATACAGCCTTTCCTTTTGAAAAATGTCTTCAACCACTATTCCATGTTCAAGAGATGAAAGCTTGTTCTTTTGTGCTCCTTTGTTTTCCAGACATGCCTCAGCACAGTCTCTTACAGTCACTTTATGCAAATTAGATTAACTGAAACTGGACTCATTTACATCTTCAGTCTTAGTAAATACTCAACTAAATGACAAAAATTGTTATGATGCAAAATTCTGCTGTGCATCATTTCAATGTAGCATGTTGCTAATCAGCAAGTTCAGTTGATGCTGATGTGAATGTCATTAGTTCTGCAGGTATTTTGTCATAAACCAGCTGAAAGCTTTCAAAGAGATCCACATTTTGACCTGATGATGACACTCGAGATAAAAATACCAGATCATTACCAAAATCATTAAGATACATTGTCTGGGAATCGTGAATATCTGTACAAAATTTGGATCTTGCTGCTGGCCCTAGAAAAAAGGTCAGTGTCCATCCAATAACCTTTATTTCTGTCTAGATCAAAGTAGTGGGCATTTCTGTCTCTAGAACCATGGTGATAGCGTGAAGCACAGTTTCTTTTTGTTCTTTTCTTGAGGCGGTTCCTGCTGTTATAAGATCAAATGAGCTTTTTCACTTTTGTTCAGATGCACCAGTGTTGCAATCATTCTCAAGCCCAATGTTCTCCATATGGAGAAAATGTCTTGATAAAAGAAAGACAATGTCATGTCAGTTTGAGTCAATTGTTTCTTGACTCATTCACCCAAACAACTGAAATTATTGACCAATTTAATTATCAACTATGGTCTCACTGCAACAGTACTTCAAACCACCTGTTCCCAGGTCCCCAAAAGGGAGGTGTCAGTCATTTCACTATTCTCTGTTGTGCTCTCTATGTCCAGAGTATTGCCTTGAACTCAGTACCATTATATAACCCCAGATGGTTCTCTGGCGCCTCTGCTCATCTGTAACATGTTCATAGGTCCAGCCAGCACACACACAGACCAGAGCATGCAGGCGGGCCTTTGATCTCTCTCTTCCCTCATGGGCCTCCTCAAAAGGGTGATTCTCCTCAAGCTTGCCCAGCCTTGATGCATCTAGCTGGATGTCCTCCAGGTCTGATGGGGAATGGAATGATACTGAATTAATTAACTGCATTTATGCAAACAATATGTCACCCCAGGGATAAGCTATGGCACTGCAAGCATCCACATCACTTGTGCACCACAGGTCCAGTTATTGTCTCCCTCTGTAGGCCCCCATTCTCAAATAATGACAGTGGCTGCCAGTGCCAGACAGCCTTTCACATTTTTACTCACAGTAATTCACAACAAAAGCAGAGGTTCCCTTATATCCATGCCATATGCCACACTGTGGAAAGTGCATGCTCAGATGTTTAAGCATAGTGTTTTAGGGGTTTGGCTATTTGCCAAAGGCAGTCCTTTATGATAAGGCATCTGTGAGATGTATTTAGCTGCGCTGATGGATGTTTACATAAAGTACCTGCCAAGTGGCATAAGGAGAATTAGATGGGGTTTTTTTTATGGAGGTGGTTCACTGCAATGTGGCACCATGCAAACTCTGAAAATATGCAGTGGATTTTCTCGTGCATGTATGGACATCTGTGTCTTTTTAACGAATGTATAGTGTATCTGTGTGCATAAATCTTTGAATGTAATCCAGGGGGTAAAGGAAAGTAAAATATTGTGTTGGCTTTACTCTGTTATGCTCTTGTCGTGAGGCTCAGTGAGAGGAGGTTGGCTTGACTCTCTTGTTTTGGATAATTGTACACTGCCGAGGTCTGTGGTCCCCTTCTCTGTCTCCCTGTGGCCTAGGCTGCAAGAGCCATATTTAGGTTGCACGTCCTCCTCATCCTATCCTGTCTCATCCCCATCCTGTCTGACACACCCCCACAACACAGCAGGGGGCAGATATAGGCACAGAAAGTGTATCCAAGGCCAAACTGTAGATGTTTGAGCAAAATGTACTATTACTACAAGACTTGTAATGACTTCTCAGTAGTGTTCAAAGTCTTTGTTTTGGACCTGTTTTGTGGACATAAAGTTGCATGGTTTGGTTACATAAATGTTTTTTAGGGAATTTATGTAACCAAAAATATTTGAAACCATGCTTTAGCTGTACTACTGTTATTTTATTTTTGCAGGTTGTGCTCTCATTTTCTGTGGTATTATAGGTTGCTGCAGTTTGTTTATGAAATGAGATAAATTTGTACTTTAGATGGTGCAACAAGAGCAAATTAAGTAAAATTTCCACTGAATGAAAATCATGAACTGGGATAGTATTCTTTGGAATATTTAAGACAAAATTAGCAACACAGCATAGGGTTGCTGGGTGTTCAGACCAAAAATAACACTGTTAAAAAAAACTAGTGTTACCACGTCGTGGTTGTGTGCCAACCAGCCCAGTTGCACGGAATACATTCACAATCTTCCCCTCCTGAGTTAAAGTGTTGAATAAGTGTTCAGAAGTGTTTTTTCAGAACATTATGATGTCACAGATAAGCCCAAAAATGTGTTTTATGAGGTCACCATGACTTTGACCTTTGACCTTAACATACTGAAGCACAAAGCTCTAGCCTTGTGTGATAATTTTTATATTTTTGAAGTCTCTAGATGTGAATCATCAGTTAAGTGGCTTAACTATAGGTATCATAAAAAAATGAAATGAAGCAGTATACCTAGGTCCTTGCAGGGCCACAATGTGGTGTGTGCTGTAGTCTTATCATGCATGGCTCTCAAGCCACTGCCTGCATCAACTCGTACACCTGTCTCCTGCGGCAAATGATAGTAGGAGCAGGTGTTGTTGGCTCATGGGAGAGGTCTTAGTTTCTCTGGGTCAGTCTCATTTTCTCTTCTCACTTTCCCACATATGCACTTTGACACAAACACTTCACTTTCTCTCTGCCTTTGTGTTTAATCACCCAGCGAAGAATTTATCACCACAGGGCTTGGATTCCAGTCATTATCTGCTGAAATCACCCATGCAACACACATGCATGTTTTATAGCTAAAGGGCTACATATATATTTTTCTTTACTAATAGACTCTTTATCAGGGAGGACTTTTAGTAATTTATCATTCTGCGGCCCATCTTTCTTTTACTCTCTATGACAGCCAAGCAGAGTCTTTTGAGTGTTTCCTAATCTGACAATAGTGTACCTGTATGACCTGATGTGCTTTATACATTTCACTGTGTGTATGGGGCATATGAGAAGGTCAGAATCATTATGTAACCCTCAGGCTTTTATCCACAGAAGCACCTGCCTGTGGTTATTATGTACGTTATTTAGAAGAAGAATGGTAGAACAGGTGTTCATCAGTATTAGACTGGCAGAGATGCAGCCAGACAGTAAGTAGGTGCACTACACACCATCAGATATAGAGGATCTGTGATTATGTGGGTTTTGGGTAGACTGAAGAGGTGTCCTTCAAGAGAAAAGAGACTAAGGAATCAATGTGACTCAAGCTGGAGGGGTCATCAAAGAAGCCAAACTCAAACTCTTGTTCTGTCATTAAAATTTTCAAAATCACTGACAAGGCACAAGCCAGGCTAATTCATTTCCCAGTGATTTCACCTCATTGCCTTTACAGGAATGTATTTCTGACCTGTGCTACTGAACAGCAAACCTTACTGGTGATGACTAAATTTTTCTAGTTGTTGCTCTAATTGTTTCCAAACCACAGCTGTAGGAAATAGAAAACGATTATTTTCATTGTTTTCCAATAACCAGTCATCTCTTATATTCCTTGTCATGCCGCTTGTAGATGATCGTAACCCCTACTCTTGACTGGAATTGGGATGCAGAGTTTCCAGTATGTGCAGAATGCGCATCATCACATTACTCATTCCAACATTTCTCCTTAATTCAAAGGCTCTGGGATCACATTCAGCTGAGTAAATAATGGTGGTCATTTTACATCCCAGAGGGATAATAATAGAGCCCTCACTCCTGATTGACACAGTTGTTGCTGTCTATTAGTCATCAGACTACATCACATTTATGTCTCATTAGATGGACACTATATCAGAGTAGGTGATCATGGTTCCTCAAAGTGCAGGTATGACTTTGCCCCAGTTTGCTTGCAGGTTTTAGCCCCTCTGGCGGAGCGTCAGAGTGGCTTTGCACAGACATTCATGGACCTCAGAGGATGAATCCCAATGACTTTGGTGATTCTTTCACCTTTGCTCTAAAGCAGCCATGGGTTTTGTTTAAGAGTGAAATGTTTTGATAATTATTGCACAGATTGCATTAAATTTTACAGATGGATCTAGGATTGATGGGGTGCAGAGGATCTATACTAACAAATTCGATGATCCCCTAACTCTATTTGACTACTAACAAATCACAGTTTTCACTTAAATATCTCATTATCTACTAGATTGATTGGCACAAAATTTAATACAGACAGTCACTTTTTCAGATAAATGAATCCTGAAGACCACATAGGGATTCCCTGACTTTTCCTATAGCATCACCATGAGATTGATGGATTGATTACTATGAAATTTTGGTGCAGACATTAAGGGTCTTTGTGCTAACTAGCAGATGCTAGCACGCTAACACACTAAAGCAAGATGGTAACAGTTATAAACATTAATGAAAATCTAAATTAATGATAATCTTAATAACAGCCAGTACTATACATATTATAAGTACTTTATGCCACTTATTTGCTCACCCATCTCTACATATGATACCATAAAATCCTACAGGGTATGAGTGTGTGAATGGGTGTGATGTATGTATGTGTGAGTGAATGGGTGAATGTGGCAAATATTGTAAAGGGCTTTGAGTGGTCAAAAAAAATAGAAAAAAAATTCTTCTGAATGAGGTAGAGAGGAACCAGAATGTTTTAACGCAGATAAGCAGCAACTGGGAAAACCAGGGGAGTGAGGGGTGACCATCCAGCAGAGAAAGGAAGCGGTGCCAGATTCTCAAAGACTACGCGATGACTCATAGGTCAAGGCCCCTGTCCCTGTAAACAGGATCTTTTGTATAATTGGAGTCCTGACTCACATGCTGCAACCATACATTCTGTTCTACTTTTCAGTTAGAATCTCTATCACTGTGACTCAAGTAGTACTAATCTCCCAGGGAGTATGGGCAGAAACCAGAAATGAAGCATGGGATAGTAAACCAGTTATCGGTGGAGTCAGGAGAGGGGGAGTACGTGTGAACAAAGTTAAGCATGTTAAGGATAACCCCAAGTGCTTTGATAAAGCTGGTGCCAAAATGATGATTGCGACTCATCAGGATGACTCTTTACTGTAATGTGCTCTTCAACGGGAGATGAAAGTTCAACAACTTTCATCTCCCACAGGGCTGGGAAGTGTTGTGAAAGCTGTTGCATGTCACGGTCATGGTTAGGGTGTCAGCACTGCTCTGGTTTATCTCTTGATCAGGTTACAAGATGACCAAAGAGCTGGACTGGATAAACTCTCCGTCTCTTGAACCTGTCACTATTTCTCCAATAGAGAATACGAGCAGTAATAAAGATAATGCAAATATTCCCATAAATGTAGGACAGGCTCTTACCAACTTTTTGGTTAAGTGTGATGAAATTTAGCTACATTTCTCTTCGTTGCATTCCCCTGTGATTGCCGAGAAGACTCCAAGTAGGTTTGCCCTTTAACGGACACACTTGCCGTCCAATAAGCATAGTGCATTCCTCACATTCTGGAAAGACAGTGTCAAGGCTATTAAAGCCTTAAACTAAAAGGTGTGTATGTGTGAGTGTGTTGCAGCTGGGGAGGCCATATTACACCACGTCACATGCAGTGGTCATCCATGAACCGACCTTTGCATTTCTCAGAATCCTCTTTTAAATACCTTGCGTAGATCATTGATTTATAGTCTCTGTTTAACAGCTCCTGAAACCAGACTACAGTTGAAACAGTATGGTATGGACAGCAAACTCCAAAAGGATTCCTTCTTTTTCCTTACAGTAAGCTCCCTACTACACACACACACACACACACACACACACACACACACACACACTTTAATAACAGCAGGTGTGTCTCCCTCATCACACAGCTGCACACCAGAGCATGAGAGTGAGGTAGAGTTATACAGATAGTGAATGTGTGTGTGTGTGTGTGTGTGTGTGAGAGAGAGAGAGAGAAAGAGAGAAAGGGAGAAACGGAGACAGAAAAAAAGAGAGAGCAAGAGAAGATTCAGACAAATTTAGATAAACAGCGACAGACTACAGCAGGGAGAGACAGAACTTGAGTGGAATATTTTTGCGAGTGGAAGAAGCAGAATAAGAGAGAAAGCAAGACCTTAAAAAGAGAGGGTGGTTGGTTTACTGATTGGCAGAACCTCAAGAAGGCAGAAGTGGTTTTAGGAAAACTTTAAAAGCTTCTGGGAAAAAAAGGAACGGAAGAGAAAAGAGCCTGGTAAAAAGAAATCAGTGGAAACAGCACAGTGGTGAGAAAGTTAAAATTTTAGTGGAGTGAAGTGTTCTAATCTTTTCTCTCCTGAGGGCGTTTTTGGACGGCTCTCTCATCAGTCTGGGCAGGACTCATTTGTCCCTCTATTCCTCCCTCCCTCCTCCCTTTTCCCTGTGCCTTAGTTCACTGCAGAAGAGCGTAACTAGAGCCACGCGATGACTACAGGTTGAGAAGTGAGTGAGAAAAAGGGAGACAGAGATCAAGGAGAGGAGAGGCTGACACACACCTCACACATTGGAGTTTGGTTCACTGTGCAGTCCACAAAGGTGAGGTGAGAAGAGAATATCTTATCAGTCTGTGAGCTTTACCTGCACATGAGTGAGTGCAGGTGAGCATGTGTGTGCGTATATATTTGTGTGCCTATATGTAAACATCTCTGTAGGTGAGAGTGTGGCCATGATGAATTAGAGCCCTGAGCAAGCAACTGCATGCAGTGGATCTGTTTGAGCAGAGGGTTTTCCTTGAATCCACCTCAATGAAGGCTTCTATTCATGTTTTGGTGTGTGCACCATTCTCATGTCAGTGATCAGACTTTGAAGCGTGTGTGCCAGGTTTGCCTTTCCCAGATCATAGTTTGGTGTGTGTATGAATCACCCCGCAAAGTGGAGCAAAAGACACATTGTGAAAGTCACTGCACCCGGGTGCCTGTACACTGTATGTGTCTGCACGTGTGTTTGTTTCTCTTTGATTTCACTGCAGTTTCGCTTTCTGCAAGATCAATGAACACCAAGGATTTGTTTAGCTGTGTTAGCAGTGGACACCTAGTGAAGGACAAATAGACCATAGAGAGTCAACACCTCATCTGGCCACAATATGTGCTGCCTGCACATTCTGCTGCCACATTTAAAATTGCTGGATTTCTTTTGTAAAAGGTTTGAATTTGCAACAGACATCAGATGTAAAGACAGTGATGAGATGCAGAAAACAGCTGTAGCAGATTGAAGTAAGAGTATCTCTGTAGAATCTGTAAGCATGCAGTATAATGCACTGTAATATACTTTCAAGAAGAAGTAGCTGCAGTGGTAGTATTGTAACACTCTTTACACTTTTCTCTAATATGTTCTTAAAATATGTTCAAGCCTCAGAAGATTTTTTTTCTCCTCTGTCTCTCCTTCACTCTCTGTGTACTGTGGTTATCCTGCTTTACTTCCAGCCCAACGATGACAGCTATGAGATAAGAGCTTCCAGGGTGTGGCTGAGGGACCTAAGGGTGGGGCTCAGGTAGAGCAGATAGAGAGGTCATTGTGGAATGTTTGAGATTCCTCTGCAGCCCTGCCTCTGCAGTGAATACAGCCAGCCCCCAACATGCATGCCCCCACCCAAGCTCAGATCCTTTGCTTCCCACCAGGCACTCCGCCTCCCCTCCCCACCCTCCCCACTCACTTATGCTCCCTGCCCTGTAAGTGGAACCTGCTCAGTCATGCCAGTCTGCCTCCCTGTCCCAGCCAAACTACCACACTCATTTAAAGGATGGAAAATCATCCTCAGCACTGCCAGGTGTGGCATTCCCCCTGTGAGCGTAATGCTGTATTTTGCCAGGTGTGCCATCAGCATGTCTGAGTGAAGGAGACAGAAATAATACAGTATGTGAATGGGATCTGGCCTAGGGAGGCTTTGGGTTCTGATCCTGAATCTCTAAGTTAACGATGAAGAACAACTGCCAATAGTGATATCTTGTTCTTGTGGTGTGTGTCTGTATTGCATACAGTTGATCCAAAAGTCCCCAGTGAGAGTGCATGACAGATTGAGCAGCAGCAGCCAGGCTATAAAAATTGTTGTTTTATCTCTTGCAATCACTAGGACATAAATAAAAAGTGCTGTGTGAATATACATGCAAAATGTGCCTTTCAGACTGTACAATACAAATTCTGATGTCTCTTTTTCTGCCTGGAGCGCCAAGCTACTCTGAAGCATCCATACAAAAAGCCCGTTAGCTTTGGATCAGTCAGACTGACTCAGTAAGAATGACAGTGGCAGCTCACTTCCAACGTCACAGAACAAAATTATAACAAATTGCCAGATTTGTCCATCAGTCAGCAATCAGAATCATGTGCTCATCATCATGGCACAAACCAGGTATTCCTTTGAAACCTTTATGAGTGAATTGATTGATTTATGAGATCGGAGGCGGCAGTGAGGTCAGGCATCCAGGTGTACAGCACTGCAAGTTAAAGGTGCCAGACATAGATTCCACTGAGAATAATAGAATGGACAAAGGATGTTTGATATAAAGTTAGCATGCAATGGAAAGATTGGCTGAGAGAATCATAAACCTATAGGTGTCATGGCAGGCATGCCTCAGGCAGTTACTGAAAGGAGTGGGACAGATGGAAAGAGAAGGGTGTGTCAGAAGAGGGAGACAGCAAAGAGGTGAGAGAGTCCCTGTCCAGCTGTATGACAGCAGTGTTGGACTGGTACATAGAGCTCTTCAATGGCCCAGTAAATGCTGCCGGAATGAAACCCATTTAAGCACTTCAGACTTTTTACCTCACATTACCTCTCCCCTTCCTACACCTCCCCCTTTATCCCATATCCCCTCCTCTCTGCCTTATGGCCTCAGTGGGTCTGGTCTGGCAGTGGTATGGTTTTCATTAGTCAATTACAACCTCTGAAGCTGGCTGCTTTTCTGAGTCACTTTTCTTTCCTATTTTTGCTTCTTTTTCTTTCTAAGGTCGCCTCTCACTCTGCTTGGTACCACATTCCTTTCTCTCTCTCTGAATTTCACTCAAGATCAAAGCTCAACCAACGACTCATTGCAGTATGTTATGAACTCAGTCTTCCCTTCGATATTGTAGCCGTCACCATGACAACCTCTTGTCAAATTGCCAATTTAAATTTGATGTGTTATTAATGTAAAAGGTCAGTCAAGTTCACAAAATATCCTCCAAGCCTTGTGCATACCAGCGTCTTGCATCTGTATGTGCTTGTAGAGATGTATGCACAGAGCAAGATAAACAGCACATTCTCAAATGCAGGAAAAGCCAACACATGCAAGCCCTCACTTGCTCGTATATGCATTTATCAATGTATGCAACAATAGGATAGCTCAATATGACTTCTTGGATTAAAATTGTCAAACAAGGAATAAAACATCTGCTAAAAAAAAGCTTTGGCATGCAGATTGAGGGTGTTCCACAAAGATGTCAATAAAGGATTTTCTCTGTGTTTTCAAAATGCAGTAAATGCAGTAATCAGACCAGTCTATGGGATGACTCAAATAAAACTTTGCCCCATGACATGGGAATTAACCAAGAAAAATTCATCAAATTCTCAGCTTGCAAGTACTTGCCTATTAGTTATTTATGTATAAATTATTGTTAAATCTGAAGCATGCCACATGCACTGGTGTGTTACAATGTAAATAATTTAATATGCAGTGTGTCATTATTGTGAAATATTAGCAACCAAAAAGCTGCTGTTAATAGTTCCAATTTCACACCTTATGTGTAAAGCTGTACATAAGCAATGTCCTAAATTAACAGTCAGTGTGTGCTGGAGCCAGGGTTTTATAGGATAAACAGCTGTAGGCAATTTAGCCTACTGGATGTAAAGCACGGGGCACTGGGCAATAGGTTGTGTGTTTGCTGTGGTAGTTTACACTCTGGCTGAGATGCTGGAACACACTTAGTCATTGGATGTTTGTTTCTGTTTTCTTAAATGATGGACATCATAGCATTGATCTCTGGTCAAACAAAGAAAGTGCGGCTCTAGTAATCTGCAGGAAATAAGAGATGAATGGGATCAGAGCCCACAGACATAGCCAGAGTACAGCTGAATTATCACCAAACACCACAAAGTCTCACATAGACCCAGCTCAGCGTTTCCTCTCAGATAAGTGTTTCCTCTGTTCAGCTAGAGCAGAAGGCCTGAACCCATTTACTTGGGTCAGGTTCTTGCTGCCCAGATCCATTCAACAAGCAATTTATGTTAATAAGTAAAACCTTTATGTCTCATTTGCTAAAAAAGGCCTCTGAAAAAGAAAATGCCTCTCTAATGTCAGGGTTTGTGTTATGTGTTCTGACCATGTCAATGTAAGTTTAAAGCATAAATAATAATTTGCTCATCATATTTTCAGTGATGATATAGTTTCAGGGCCATTTTCGACAAATGGATGCGCCAATTTAATTTGTAATTAACATATAGTGTGTGTATGAATATGATATATGTTGTATGTTATGAAAGCGTTTTAGATAATGCAGGGACCACTGCTTTTAAGCCTGAGGCACCAAACTAGCAACTGAAGGCCTGTGACACATCTCAGCACTTTCTCTGAGACCTTAGGTAAAAAACAAGGGGCGGGGGCGTGGAGATAATAACATCCTGACAACTTCAGCTCTGTTTGAAGGCACATAACTAATTTAATGAACCAAAATTCCTGCCTGAGGCTTCACCCAATCCACCTCTCTTATCAGTTTTGTGTTTAATTTTGTTTTCGGTTGTTAAAATTTATTTACAATTACCCACCAGTGCAGTGTGAGAACAGAGTAAGGTATAAACAGGACTGCAGATTGAATTCACCACCTCACCTCATTTAGATGCAGTCCCACTCAGATCATAAAGGAAGGGAGGGTAAGCAAGGACACCAAGGGGGGGGGGGGGGGGCACATTAGGTGCACACTGTGTTCTGTATTCTCACTGTGTTTTAGGTGTCTTCTCACAATACAGATGTCGACCACCCTGCTGTGAGATTATTAGCTCATCACTGCTACCAAGCACACAGTCGCTAATGGATCACGTCCCATCTTTATGCAACATATTTTGTGACTGGACACCTTGTCACTTTGCCCCCTGAAATTTTAGCTGTGTATGTCACCTATATTGAATGGGTCAGGTGTAAGTCAGGGCGCAGAGCAGTTTGTCTGTCTTGAGCTTGAATCCCAAGTACCACCAGGTTTGTATACGTGGGAAGAATGTACATCACTTTTGAAAAAAGCATCTACCAGAATGAATGTGAAGTAATCAGAGTGTGATAGCTTGCTAGACTGCGATCTACTTCTATTTTTGATAAATTTATAAGTAATTGATCTCAATGGGGACCTCTTATTGTTTCTTATTCAGCCACATTCTCCTCCTTCTTGTGCCCACAACCTACCCTCTTTTTTTTCCAATTTGAATTCCCATTTGTAGTTTCTATTGGACAAAAAAATGGGCAATTGTTTCTTTTTGGGTCTGGTGAGGAGGGAAGTTTTCCCAGCAGTGAAACCACATGCTTACAAAGAAGAGATAAAGCATGAAGGATGAGAGGAAAAACAACAACTTTCACCTTCTGGCCATTATCCAAGCCTTTTTTTTGGGTTAAGAGAAAAGGCATCATGACCCACTGAATCACTTTGTTCTTTATCCTTTCATCCTTTCAAAAATTGAATGAGGAAGAGAGAGACACCTAAAAAAGTCTTCCAGTGGTGTGCACAAACGCTCCCATCTTTGTTAACTAATATGACTTAGGTTTCCTTCTGTGTGTGCTTCTTCAAGTGGGCATGTGCATGTGTGTATTTGTGGTCGCGTGGCTGTGTCTATGTGTCTCAGTGTCTGTGCGTGTATACTTGTGTTTGTCACAATAGTAAAAGTACTTAACTCCTTGTGGTTGCAGCTTTGTGGTCTCATGGACTAGATGAACTCAAAGGTCTCACACCCACACACACACACTCACACGCACACAACCCAGAACACCTCGAGGTGACTCCCCATGGCAGGGTGCCCACTGTGTCACAAAACCACAGAGTTGTACATTCCCAGACTCTGAGAGTGGGATTAGATTAGCAGAGTGGAACACTCGCATCTGTAGGCGATGGCTGTGTGTTTGTCTGATTGCATCTGTGTGTTTATTTGTGTCTGCACATAAACGCGGTCTATGAGACTCATGCCAGCTCAAGGTGTGTGGGAAGGAACACTCAGCAGTGGCTGCTTTCTGAGTGAATCATGTGAATTTTCTCCAGTGAGCTCCTATAGGTCAACATTTTATGGTGGCATAAATGGCCCTGTCTGCCACATGCCCATTTTAGCTGGTGTATAATTTGATTTCTTCACACTGAATGGGTTCTTTGATTGGCAGACAAGTCATGCATGGCTCAGTGCTACCCCTCCTTCCACAAAATACATTTGTTTTGACTGTTTTAATTTTTAAATGTAAGAGCACTGATAATTTCTGATACTATAGATAGATAGATAGATAGATAGATAGATAGATAGATAGATAGATAGATAGATAGATAGATTGTTGAACTTAGCTCAAAACTCACACCTGTACTGTGCTGGAGCAGCTTCGTGTCTCCTCTACTGTATGATATGCATGTGTGCCAAATTCTTAGGCTTTGGCATCTGATGTGAAGGCTAAACCAGGCTCACTTTTGATCCACCTGAGGTGAGGTTGAACAAAGAGCGAAACAGATGGAGTGTCATCACAGACGGCATTGCTTGGCCTCAATTTGTCCCATAAAGTGCATATCAAACTCAGTGGGAGCTGTGTTGAGGCTGTCGATCTAGAAATTATACCACACTTGCTTCCAGTGACATTGTGGTTATTGGCATTGTGATCGTAGCTGACAGGCATTCTAATGGGAGCAGATATCTCCCACTGCTTCAGGCAGTGAATTTAAGTGACAAAAATGATGGTGCAACTTAATAGCAGCATATTTGTCCATATTTTGCTGAGAAAGCGATTTTTTGGAACATACTGAGAATTTGGATGGACAGGGGGGAAGTCAATAATCCTGATGGAAGGTTTTAATTAGCTTTTTATTTTTTTACACATACCATATTACTACTGTGAAAACTTACCACAGCCACATTTCAAGCCTACAGGAGGTGAGTGTTTGATAATCAAAACATGGATTTTGGGTGGGGTATTACTTCAAGCACATCATGGAGAAAGCTTGTCAAGCTGTAAGATCTAGGTCTAGAGTGTTCAGGCATCTATGCATGCTTGTGTGCGTGTGTTAACCATGTGTAAAATTTGTGTGTTGTTTCAGCTTAGATAGTGTTGAGTGGCTATTAAAGTGGTGTTGAATGGATATTGTGGATAGTGTATGAGTTTGGTGTTGATAACCCAGTGAATGATTGCGAGTCTCAACTACATCTTGGCCACGTGAGTTTTGAATTCAAGTTTGAAGCTTTGAAGTGACATAGAAGGAATGGTGGCAGATACAGATGAGGAAAAGAACAGCAGATAGGGACAGGGTGGGGGCTTGAGTAAGCAGTGATGTACTGAGGGAGGAAAGAGGAGCAGGATGCCACCATCTGTTAGCCACATGCACGCCCCACAGCAGTCACATAAATCTCAGCCGTACTCAGCAATGCAAGGCTGCATTCCGCCAGGCTAAACGTGCACTGGCTAGCTACTGCCACACAAATGTGAAGCTCATGCATCATGCAGACCTAGGCCATACATGAAACACATACACAGTGGCAAACAGGTTAAGATGAAACACAATGATGAGACCAGGACACTTCTGGGGGAAGTGTGGGATGTATATTGGAAACCATTTCTGCTGTGGGGAATTGTGATAGTGATATATTGCTATAAATTTAATTAACGACCTGCCAGTTACCCAGTGATTTTAAATATGCTGCTGTCATCATAGAGTCATGAATTACAGCTCCTAACTATTGGCTAGAAATCTGTAGGAAAAATACTGCAGCTCGGCGATGGTTGATTTAAAAGTTGTTTATAAAGGCAAAGTTCTTCTGTTCTTCTGGTGTGGTCCCTTGGCCCTCCACTACACTAGGAACAGTGAATGTGCAAATACACACACACACACACACATACACACACAGTTGCAGGTCACCAGGGTTAAAGTAAAGCTCAGGCAGGGAAATGCTTGGATGACTTGGGTGTCCTTGTGCTCTACAGATGGGCTGGAGACTTGCAACGTTGATTCTTCTCACCAGCCTTGTTTTCTTTTTTTTTTTGACAGTTGCTATGCTATAATGTTGGTGTATGTCCACTCTGGTTGAGTCAAGACTATGATGGCAGCTTTCATGTCAATGTCACATCTCATGCCTTTGCCCATCTACTGTCCATTGTAATGTGCACATAAAACTTAAATCAACATCAGCATCGGCCATAGAAGTATATTGTGTGTGTGCGGTGTGTGTGTTGCATTAAAGTATGAAATTAAAATGAACTGAATACAGTAAGTCAATAGCATCTTACTGCTGACATTTTAGGCACAGGTGAAGTAGCAAGGAAATAGTTATTTTTAAGATGTTTTGCTGGGAAGTGAGGTATCAGTGCTCATGTTGTATGTTACAGATAAACTGTACTTTAAACAGACTTGTGGAAATAATAATAATAATGATACATTTGAGGAGCACAAGGTTATGACTTTTAGTATTAATGTAAAGAGGCTTTTTTTCCTGTGAAATACCGTCCATGTGTTGAGCTTATCTCCATGTTTGACCTTTTATACTCACTTAAAATTGTCTAAGGTCTATAGAATGTGAAGAAAATGTGGTCACAAAAAAAACACTGATTTTCCATCTTTCGGATACAGTCACATATTTTTGGCTTTTTTGGTCTGATTTCATGGAACTTTAGATCGATTGAAATCATTGCTGGTGAAGAAATGATATAATAACATAGCGGCCAGAGATGAGTCACCACTAATTTCACGTTCCCTTTCAAACCCGCTGTTCAATTGTACCATTCAAGCACTGCGGGTGAACAGAGCCCAGCCAATGAGAAAGCCCAGTCATGACATCACAGGCATGCAGTGTGGCAGATGGATGAGAACGATCCAGAAAAAACATCAGAAACACAGCAACAGAAGCAGGAGTTAAACTCTTCTTTCATTATTTGCAGCACTGATCAGCAGAATTGGTTAGAGGGTGGCATCCAGCCAGAAGTCTTGCTTACGAGGCAGGAAAAACAGTGGCGCTCTACGGTTACTTTACTATAAGGAAACCATAAAAGAGAGAGCCATTGCTATATGTCCATCATCAGTCTGTCATCAGCATGCTTCTTCTTTGAGGTTACAAGAACCACAGGCGAAGTGGCTGCTTGCCTTACCCTATGTAAATTAAGTCAATAAAGACACGTCTTTCTGAACATATTAGAAGACTGTGGGGAACACTGCACAGGTCCTATGGATCTGAGGTATTGTTCCAGTTACTCTTGGACACAGCCGATTAATCTCCAATTTTCCGAGTACATTAACAAAATGGCCAGCTGATGAAAGCTTTGGCATGTGGGGTTACTGTTCGTCCAACTGGCTTTGCTCCAACAGCACGGTCAGCCAGCTGCCCAGATGTCAATTAATCCATGGTTTTATCCTCTTCCTGCTAACTGTAATCTGGTTTAACGTTATCAGAACACATATCAGAAATGCTGTAGATTTATAGCACTGTGTATCATCAGGGTGGATTGATTATGCAGCCAGTCACATGCTCAGTCAGCAGCTGCAGGACAGGGACAGCTGTGACTTCCTGAATCCCAACTACTGATACTGTTGCCAAGCCAAGCTAATCACAGCCGGAGCAATTTCATTATATGATATGATGCAGCTTACATTAAGTTCTTGAGAAACCCAGACACATTTAATGATCAGGGATCTCTCCTCAAAAATGGTTGAAAATGAAAACTGCTCAAGGTTATTTGGAGCATCTTTAAACATGTACTCCACAGCTGGTTGAATCCATTCCAGGCATTTTAGGATTCAGAGCGTCTGCCTCGCAGCAACAGAGCACTACTGACAGGTTTATTTAACTTATTTTACATCACTTGATGACGTAAAAATGATGAGTGGATGAACGATAGTGCTTAAATCTATCCATTCTGTACATAACATGAAGCACCCCAGGGAAGGAGTGGATGGAAGAGCACAAAGCAAACAATTCCCGCTGCCTTATCAATAAAATTGGATCATTGGGCATTTTAGGAGATGATCAAAAGAAAGCTAATGAAAGAAAGACTATTGTCATACTGGTACTGGCTATCCTGTGTGTCTGCCTCACAAAGCATAAAATTTGTTCATCCTTCCTCGCTGACTTTCTTTTTCTCTCTTCTGCTTCTTCCTTTCATCCTCAGCCAGACGTTTTTGGACATGTAAGATGTAAAAAAAATGCAGGAAGGAGAAGAAGAAAGAAAGGACAGTTCTAAAGGAATATGGCTCGTATTAATCTGGAAATATTGCCTCATCTGAACTAAATTACTGGTCTGAACTCGCTGTCCTCAGAGAGCAGGCAGAGTGCCACCGGCAGCCCAGATGGGCAAGGAGTGGTCGGCAGATCTGTCACCGTGACCACGGTGAGCACATGAACCCCTGGTCTGTCGAGCTCTGTAGCTGTCCTTTTATACCGCGGATCAAAAGTGTTTCTTTGTTATTGTTGGGCTCAGATTTTAAACTCAGGGGCAGCAACT
This sequence comes from Trachinotus anak, assembly GCF_046630095.1. Classification (NCBI taxonomy): domain Eukaryota; kingdom Metazoa; phylum Chordata; class Actinopteri; order Carangiformes; family Carangidae; genus Trachinotus; species Trachinotus anak. The sequence continues at coordinate 17,073,177 of NW_027273853.1, read as the reverse complement.
CTGGAGGAGAAACTCTTTCTCTCTCTCTCTCTTTCTTTGTCCCATTTCCTGCTATCTTTTTGACTTTGTGCATGAGCATAGTTAAAGACCTTCTAAACAAAGATGTGAAGATAACAAGAGATGATCTGTTATTGTAAAATATTAAGGATATCCTTTTAGTTTATGACAGCATTTGAACAACTCAAGACAAGATTTAAGGACACAGTCAAACTAGTGCCTTGTTGTTGTGTGGGATCCAACTGTGCGTTGCTAGAGGCCATGAAATCTATAGTTAGATGACGGCAGCTGGCTTATGGTGTGGCTAAAGCTTGCCAAGGCTTGTTTCCCCTGGTTTCCTCTAGTAAGGAGTAGAAGCAGGCACAAGTGACTGCAACATCTCTCACTGCTACTCTGAGGAATTTAAAGGTGTGATTGCACACGCTACAAGTAAACACTGGCCCATCTGCTCTCTCTTGCCCATAACTGAGCTGAACTGACACATAAAAATTTCTTTATGCTACATAGGAAAATAGACAAGAGCCTCAGATAGATGTAAAAGTAGATATATGAGTATTATGTAATATCAGTGGCCAGTGGCAATGAGTCGAGCAGAATCTGTTGTGATGATTGCTCATAACTCCACCTGTCAGAGATGAGGGCCACTCTTTTTTTATTGGAGTGGTTTATAACTGTGAAAATGCTAAAAATGACATTCTCGCATTAGATGAAAGGCTTTGTTGCGTCGCTCTCCTGTTCTAAGATGTGTAAATGAACTTGCCTCCAGAGATGCAGAGAGTCTTGCGTGAGCCGGTCAGAAAGAAGGGGTCAGTGGAGGAGGGGGTGGAGGCTGTTTTTTGTTCTTACATGAACTCCAGTTTTCACCTTTGAAAAATTTACAAGACAGAAGAAAGCTGTGATTTATCTTCAACAATGATCTTTCGTGAAAGAAATCATAAATTACCGTGCAGATGCCCCTGACAACAGTCTCTAACAGAAACCAGCAGGAATGTTATGGTAGGTATGAGTGACAACAAGCAAACAGACTCAAGTGCCTTAATGCTTTAATTACGACTTAACTTAAATTACAACACATACAGCACGTACCACATTGTATATATGTACTTACATGTTACAGTTATGGGCAACCTTATAAATAAGGGCAAAACACAAAATCAAAAACCAAAAAATAGAATTAAGATCTGATTAGACTAAAACAAGGCCATTGTCTATGTAAGCAGCTTATTACGACCCATAGTTACGTTTTGTTGCTGGGTAACCTCTAGCAGCCGTAGTAGTTAGGACAGGAACAAAGGAGGAAGTTAGGTGACATAGTATAGAGTGGCAAAGTCCGTATTGAAGACATGTCATGGTGGATGAATGGTCCAACCTATGGACCAATGAATGGGCCGACCAAAGAGGACCACAAGGACTTTCACACACTGTTTGTTTCCTGTGTGAAATCAATAGTCAGTGTTGTTTCTTTTCACCATGACTGTTCCACAACCTTAACTGTGTGTTTATTCTTGTTACCATGACAATGAAGGACCAGTATGCCTGCAGCTAGTATGCTCCTACAGGTTGTCTTATTGTTACCATGATGACAAAGGTCAGATATACAGTACCTACTGTTGGTATGCTCCTATGACTCGTATCTGAGGGAAGAGACAAGCGATGTATACAGTTGTTTAGGTTGGAAGACTCGTTGGATCTGATAATAAAGACTGTCATAAAACTGAATAATATAAATAATAAATTATATTAGCACAAGTAATATTTATTCTTAGTATTGTATATATATGAGTATTTGTCTAGATAATAGAGCTGCATAGTGCAAACATAGCTGAGTGGACATACACAGTATGTTTGACAGTTGAATAGCTCTGCGTTATGACAAGAGAACCTCCATCTCAGCTTTCTTTGATGGTTTCCCCTTCCTATGATATTCTGTATAATGTCCATATGTTTTGTATAATATCTATGTAGTGTTGATCTGTTGCACATGCACATGCAGAACATGCCATACAGAAAGATAAAGTAGTCATAGAAAAGAAGCTGGGTTGGGACAATGAGTTAAATGTACTGCATTTCTGAAGAGCTGATGTGTGTTGAACATGTGAAGTAGGACATTGCTATATCCTGACAAGTTGAGGTCATTGCAGGTTGACTTGGAGCAAGAGGCTGCTGATATGTGTTATGTTTCAGACTTTTCATCAAAATTGTAAGAAGTCAACTATGTGAGAATATAACATTTTTATTATACTGACTCTCTGTCTGGCCAATTTCTGTCATTTTCATTGCTGGCTGTGTCAGGTGTGTGTGAGCACTGATCTAACTGTAAATGAGGTGGGTGCATTGGACATCCCTGTTGTATGACAGTAGATTTAGCATCAGATGAATGTATGTATTTTTTCTCCCTCCTCTTGGAAGCCCCTCCTCCCATTCTGCTTGGTGGCAGTCATCTTCACAAATAGGCGACACAAACTTGTGGCGTCGTGACACATGTCATCATGGGTTGACATATGTCACCTCATTAGGATACATTACTGTCATATTTTCCCACATTGATGCAGATCAACTCTTTGAAAAACAACAATTTTGTCATATTTTCTCCCCACACTGCCAAATTCCAGCTATTGTACAATGACTACTTCTTTTGTCTGTAATTCCCGGTGCCCAGGGTGAACTATAACATCAACTGAGTCCACGTGACACCACAGATGTGTTTATAACAACAAGCCTGCCTTACAAGGTCAAAAGATGTTGACATGCCCCTCCTTCATAGGAGATGTAGATTCTGGTCAGTGCCTCCCACATTTGTACATTCACCTGGCTTGCATATAACCAAACTCTGACCCCAGGAAACACATCCCCTTGTGAGAGGAAAATGTCCCTGTGAGAGGCCCACTTGTGGGCGGCAGAGTGGTTTTATACACAGACTGGCATTATCTGCATCTTCTACTCCACTCAAAGGACGGGGCCACTAAATATACGCTGTGAGACCTTCCCAGGCTCCTCTGGGCTGGGGAGATGCGGCCGCTGCTTGGGCCGAAGGCCAATGACATGGCTGCCGACCTCCACGGAAAGTATTTTTAAGGTCAATTACAGGGTACAGTGCCTTTAGATGGCCGACTGGTGCTGAAGAGGCCTCATATTAAAGGTTTATGTGGAGAAGGACCAGAGTAGTCTGCCATAGCTCACCCCAGCTCCCATTGTTACCACACACCCACTGAGACAGTGCACTCTGAAGGATTCATCAGGCGATGCGTGCGGCGTGTGTGTGTGTGTGTGTGTGTGAATGACTGTGTGTGCTGAAAGAGAGACTAACAGAGAGAGAGATTAAAAGAACATACGTCAATAGTCACTTAATGATTTGACTACTGTTATTAAGTAAATTTTTAAGATAATAGTGATTTGTTGGACATTTACTCCAGTATGTCCTTTGACCAAATTTGAATTTCTATGTGGAGAGGAATGTTTATATCCAGTAAAAGTCAATGTATCCTAAATGCTTCACATTCACACAGCACATATCTAGAAATTCTTGTGAATTCTGCTGTTATCAACGTTGTGGCCAACCTCATCGAACACATCAAGCATCATTAAGCAGCTACTGTACATCACCAGTTTATAATTGACATTCTGCAGAAACACACATAACACTGGTGTTTAGATGAGTCACAAAAATTTGCTAATTAATCACATGTTTATTGAGCATATGAAAGAGTGACTGAACTTGCATTCTTCCTAAAATGATTCCAGTAAAAGAGACTGAGATCCAGTCCTAGTTCATGCAAAGGCCATTATAAAGTTCTAAAACTGAAGCTAACATTAGTCTGATTCAGTCAAATGGGTATTTTTAAAAGTTACTGTGACTTTAGTACGAAATCTTTGTGTCCACCAGAGCTTAGCAAAGAGACAATGCCTGGGAAAACATAAAGATAAAATTTTGCAATAATAAGACTGTAAATTTAAAAGATACCCACTAGAATTGAATAATTCAGAGTCACACTTGAAAGGGATCTGTTCACGGATAAACAATCACAGAGACCAGTACCCTTTTCCATGTACATGATTATTGTTTTAAGATAGACTTAACATTTTTGAACCTATCCTTAAATAGCATAGCATTGGTTATATTGGTGATTTAAATTGGCTGTAAAATTACTTAGTAGCCAGGCTGGCTTCCTAATGTTGGACATAGTCTCTGTGGAGAAAACATGCAGCGTATTTCTCCATAGGGACACAGACAGATAATAAACACAGAATAACAAACCTACTTTGTTGCTCATTAGAGGGCTTATCTTAATCCTCCGCTGCCACACATACACACACATTCACACAAGCCCCATTCTCTTCTCGCAGGCCACACACGCAGACCCACACAGCTGACCAACACTCAATATAAATGAACATCCAGCAAGATGATTTTGGTTCTTTTCATGATTCATTCCAACACGGACTCCAACCATCCATAAATACAGGCCTGTCAAAATGTGCTCTACCCCACAGAGTGGGGAGTGGTGGAAGGTACAGTAGACACCATTCACTTCTCTGTGTGTTTGGGGGGTTTGGGTGGGCATAACGAAGGTTGGACTTGGTGGCTTTGGTCTCCATGAAGAGTGAAGTGTTGATGGGACAAAAGTGAGGGGAAGGATTGAAAGGCCTATTTGTGCAGATGAGAGCCAGGCATCTGTGTGTTTGCTTTGCTGTGGCTCTGCTACAGTTCAATGGCAGCTCTATCCACCACCCTTCTCTATTTCAACCCAGACACTTTAATCGAACAAAATAAAGACACCGGAAAATAGAACCCAAAGAGGAAACATTGATATGTGATTTAGTATTTAACTGCATCATTTTATCACTGTGTTCCAGACATAAATGACATTTTGACTCAGTTACCCTTCAATTAACTACAGTTTAGCCTGAGACACCAGTCTAGTGAGGCATAGCATTGTGATTATCTTGTTTTCACTGTGTGAACATGATTAGCAAATGGGCTGTGTTTTTGTTTCAGTGTCCTAGAGTAAAAACATTATTTATTCTGTGCTCAGTAAATTAAGAAACATTTTACAAAAAAATTGAGCTGAATGAAGTATTTAAGTTGAATTTACATTCATTGCCAACATTCAGTGCCAACGCAGTACGTAGTATTCCCTTTATGTAGGTAAGCAGACAGCAGGCTTGTGTATGGGGAGTCCAAGGTACATTCAACTTTCCAGCATGAGACTGGAGTTCATTACCCATAGCTGTGATCTTTCTCTAACTTTAAGCAAGTCTTTTAGTTGTCTTATCAAAGACAAAGTCAAGTCTGTGCATCCCCAACCATAACCAACTAACCTTGTAGTTGTCTAACCATACCTGAACCATCATTCATTTGTTTTTGCAATATGTTTACCTAGAAGCCATTGCTTTAGCTATTTCAATGTGTACAAATCACGTATTGAATACTTTTTAATAGTAAATCCCCCCACTCCCTCCCTAAACATTATTTAGAAAAAAACTTGCACACAGCAAAATCCGAGACAAAAGAAGACAAATTGTTCACCAAATGCACATAAGGAAGTCTCATACTCTCATCCTACAATTAATACAAGTTTGGTCGTTCCAGACTCAAGTCAAGTGGTTTCCTAGTTACATTAGTTAGATTATCAAAGTAAATCAGCAAAGGCATCCAACCTTTCAAGAACTTATGCTTGTTACTCCTCAAGGTGAATTTTACTTATGCTTTTCTTTAAAGAAACCAAGTTAAGTCTGTTTTTGCTCCTCCAAGATCATGAGACACTTAAGAAGGGCCTTGATCCCATTCTTCATCTCTTCTTCTTTCACCTCTAGCCCCTCCCTATTCCACACCACCCCCTCCCAGCCCAAACCCTCAGCCCTTGTCTCCCTGGGAACATCATCAGTCGTGGTCCTCATGGCGGGGCGAGTACACATCGCCATGCTGCTAAGTCTACACCGGCTGGGGTGCCCCGTGTTTGCCCTGGGGGAGAGCATGTGTTCGTGGCCACTGGGCTCTCTGGGTCAGAAATGGAACACCAGGGTGTGATGAGCTCTGCCCGACGCTGGTCATGGCCATTGTAGGTGTGAAATTCCCAGAGCTGAGGCTGGCCACTCAGCCCGGCAGCTCCAGAGCCCAAAAGCTGCACAGACAGAGGGAGGGAATGGATGTGTTAGACCTTTTGGTCAGCCACTATTACCTGTGTCTGGTTGAAACCCACTGTCTCATTTTCCTGGGGCACTTTCTAGTCAACACACAATGCACTCATAGAACTAGTCCTTGTGTGTGTAAAACAGTATTCCTGCTATTAATACTTAATATATGATTGGACATTTCAGGTGTGTAGCAGTCGGTGAGTCATGGAATAATGTCACCATATGTAGTCAGTGCCCACACTCAGTGCCCTTAATTGACAGTTAGAGTAGTGTTGGTGTTGGTGGTGATGGGAAGGTCTTTCATTGGGGATCTGGGTGTGTCACCAACATAACCTGGATTGACCCTGGTACTTTACATCCTCAGAGCAACTGTGGCAAAATTAGGTTGCAGATATCATTTTACAAGTTGGAGGAAAAACAGTGCTCTTTCTGTACTTACGGCGCTGATGCCATGCTAAGTACCTCCATACAGTAAATGTCAAGCTGAGGTAATTATTGTATAAAACGCAGACCTGAGGCTTCATCATTCCTGTAGCAATCTTCTGTCAAGTCTTGTCCAAGAAGCAGTCCCGGTTACTACACATTCATGACTGTGTGTGCACCAGCCACTGTGGCACACAGCCAGAGTTTGACACTTGACTCTACTGTCTCCCTGCCATGGCTACAGTGATTCACCCCTTTTACTTTTAAGTTCACAATTGGTTCCTCAATATTGTGTCTCTGTTTTTTTTTAGAAGACAAGAAAAGCTACTGTATAACGTGTGAGCTTTAGCATGCTTTTCCCATGGCTATATTTAGCTTTAGAGGAATATATTTAGTAATAACTGTACAGTAGGTCAATGAATGTCTGCCTGTACATTGCCTCCAAAAGGTCAGAGTTTAATTTGTTTTTTGACCGAGGTGTTGCTCCCTTAGGGGAGGTTTGAATACTCCAAGGTCATTAAAAGACTTTATATGGTTAGCATTGGTGTTTTATATGATTTTTTCTGCCACAGAGAGAGAGAGTCCATTTAGACATGTTAGAGATATGGCAGAGTGAGAATATGGGTTTAAGGGTAAAGTATAAAAACAGTTTTTTTAATGCCCTGTTTGAACTAAAGATATTTGTTTAGACTAGTATAATACAAGCCATTGATGTCCTGATGTGCACGTGCTATAGGGCTAGGTTTTAACAATCTCCATATTCATCCTGGAAATGTTGAGGAGTCAGACTTGGGTTCCTTCGCTTTGATACATCTCACAAAGGTTTTCTGTGTTAAGAACACAAAGTCCCCTCTTTCCATTCGCCTCAACTCTGCTTTCAATTCAGGTTGTTAAGAGTGAAATTTCAATTTCACAACAATCTATGATTGAATCATGAAGTCTAATGTGATTCCAGCTGCCCCCCAAAGGCACATTGTTTCTGATGCACTGCATAAACTTTAAATCCTGTTGTATGTTCTTGTTCTGTTTAGTTGGCTTGCATTCATATGTGTTCTTACCACAAACTACTTTTGTAGTTGTTGGTGTTAAGGAGTTTCATTCTGTTCTATCATGCCTTTTGGCCCATCCTAGCCTGGCGTTTTGTCAAATGTCTTTTCCTGTGGCTTTTGAAATCCAGTCACAGCAGCAGCAGCAGCATGTTTATGGCTCATCTATAGCGTGAAGTTCCTGTGAGATAATGGTGTTGTGCTTCCTGCGGTGTACTCTGTGTAAAAGATGCTTTAAACACAGCAGCGTTTAGATACACACTCATATCTCCCCATACTTTGGTATTTAATGATGTCCTTTTTAATCGGTTATAATCGTATGCTTATATGCAATCTAGAAGATATTTGAAATTTTCTGACCTGTCATCCCAACCTCTTCTTTGTAACAAGCTGATTGGTGCACCAAGCACCACACTGTCTTGTGTTTATTTGGGTCATTGGACTGAATTGAGTTTACTGTAACAGGATTCATCAGAAATGATAACATCTGTTATTTTAAATCTTCCTAATGAGTTGTTGTACAGCATGTGTGGTGCACTGGATTAATGATTAAAATGAACCTCTTGAAAGAAGAACCACAAACCTAAAAATAAGCTAGGTACACAGGCCTCAGTTATGCTGTCAAGAGGCCCAAAGGTTCTCAAAAACAGAAACATGGAGGAAGGTGAGAATGGTGTTGTTTTATAGGGTTAGTGCCCCATACCTCATACCTGTCTGTAAATGCACTGTATGTATATTATAGCTCACCTCAGCCCCTAGTGGTTGGATATTATATTGTGTCCTTCTAGTAAATTCCACCTCAATCCTAAATCCCAGTTTTTGATCCTGAGGTGCAATCATACCTTTTTGCAGCAAAGTGTGACTGACAGCCTGTCATTACTGTTTTAATTTTCCTCATTATATGGCTACTTTGTGATACTTTTGTCTATTTACTAGCGTTATGGTAATGACAATTCTTGATTACACAGTAGACAGTAAACAAACAACAGCTTTCAGATGTTGGATTAGTCTTTTCTCTGTCTCTAAAGCCTCAGATTAAAGGCATAAAACACCACAGAGTGGCTGTCCATGTCTCTGGTTTTGGAGGATTAGTGTTTCTTAGTAATAAAGTGCCCTGAAATGAGTTTCTCTCTCTTTTCTCTGTCATCACTCTACTAACCCAGGCCTGGGCTTTCACAACCCACAAGACAGCCCGTAACCTTAAGTACTGTTTTGTGGACCCATGTAAATTTGAAACCATTATGCCACAGAGAGGGTCTGTGTAGGTGTTAATGCCAGTATGGGACATCGCCACAGATCTGTATAAATCTGTATAATCCCTGTTATTTCTCTCTTCATGTGCTGCCAAAAAATGTGCTTTATTTTTTTTTTTTTTACTTTTTGGTGCTTTTGATCCTTTTGTGAACTTTTGGATTGTTTTTTTTCCTGCAGTCCTCTAGTTTTTCATGTTGTTTTGTAATATGGTATTAGTGTTTCTCTCAGCAGAAAGTACCACTGTATCTTAGATTTGTATCATTTTGTATCATCACAGCACAGCTTTTCTGTGAAAGTACTTCAAATTGCACACCATATGCAGGTTTGGCAGACCTGGTTGATGTAGTGATGGTAGTGGCTTTTTTCTCATTTTCAGCAGGCTGTACTGTTATGCTATGAACTGGATATTAACCTACTGCATTTACCAGCATATGAGCTCTCTAAAATTCTTGGGAAAACACTCCTTTGAACTTGAATTTATGCTGTTTCATGTCAAGGACCTGCAGTTCAGTTTGACCTCCATTGAACTAGATAATACTGTACTACGCCTGTTTTTTTCTAAAGTTGAATAAATTCCTCTTTGCCAAAACATTTTTCTTAACTACAAGATGATCTAAAGCATTAAACTTTGCTTTTATTTTTTAGAAATTTTTCTTTATTTTTTACTCTTCTTCTCTTCTACTTTACACTCCTCTCTTGCTGTGCCATGGCCCGGTTTAAACTGGCAGACTCGGTAGAGCTAGGTTTGTGTGTGGTGGAGCTTGCCTGGGTTGAGTGTACCCAGCCCCACATAATTACAGACAGTAAACAGCTAGTGCTTTTAGGCCTATTTTCCCCGTCTGATGGGGAGAGAGTTCAGTTCGGCATAAGAAGAAAAGGCAACGAGAATGAAAAGGATTGAAGATGGACAAAAAGTGTCATCTTTATTCTGGGTGTTGGCAATTGGAGCAATTTGCAAAGAGTTACAGACAGGTTTATAGAAACACACAAAAAAAAACACACAGAGACAGACATTGTCCCCACCCCCTAGAACCAAACACACACACACACACAGACACACTCCTCATGCCTCCTCATGAGTGACACTCTTTTGAAGTGAATTTCTTACAGTCAGGCTTAATAAGAACTTTCAAGAACCCCTAGTTAAATATGTGTCTTCTCTTTTTACTTTTCTTCTTAAAACTGTCAAATTGATCACCCATCTTGCTCCATTTCTCGCTCTGAGTGTGTCTGTGTTTTTCTTTCCGTCTGCCTGCCAGTCTGCCCCCCCCCCCCCCCCCCCCTCCGTGAATCCCTGCTGCCTCACACTCTTCACTTGGTCCAAATTTAATTATTTAATTCTCTTCCTTCTGTTTTCCTTCTCTGTTTTACCTCATAGTCATTTCTCACCCCTCACCTCACACACACTTCATCCTTCTTCATTGTATTTTGAAGTGTTAAGCTCAAACAATTCTGAGGCAGTGTACTAAAAAACATTTCAAAACAAACAAATAACAGTTTGTGGACTCAAGCCATCTGCTATATGCCAGGTCTCTGTCTCTCCAGCTCCTTCCTTATGTCTCTCTGTCCCTCTCTCTCTTTGCACTGCACAGTGCTGGCAGGCAGTGGGATGGGAGATTTTCTTTGGAAGTCTGCCTCCCCTCTCTTGCCTGGGACAGGCCCTGGAGCGTGCTACTGGCTGGGAGTGTGGAAGGGAAGCGGGGAGCTAGTGAAGGAGGAGGGGAGGGAGGGAGCGAGGGCTTGGGAGGAGGGAGACTAGAGGGATGGAGGCGTGGTCTTGCAGCTGCTAATGAAGTCTTCTCTTTTCATCCTCAGAAGGCAGAGTGTGAGCGGACGGGCCCAGGATCTGCGTGGCTCCACTGCTTTCTCTGCCTGTAAAGTGTGCCGAGCGCTCTGCGCCGCTCTGCGCCGCTCTGCTCTGCTCTGCTCTGCTCTGCTCTGTGCTGCCTGTGTGTGTCAGCGCCTGCCTCCCACAGCTGAAAGATACAAAGAGACCAAGACTGAGAGAGACCACTATAGTCATGAGGCTTTCACTTGTAGCGACTCCACAGCATTACTCTTGAGGTAAGACTCCAGACAGTCTCCTTCTTGTGTGCTGGTGTGCTGCTCCTGCCTGTCTCTCTCTTATTGCTCTCCTTTACTGTCTGTCTGTCCATGTTGATTGTTGTGGTGGTGGTGGTGGTGGTGGTGGGTGGGGGTGTAAAGGGGTTGTCCGGTTTAGGTCCCTCCCACATTTAATGTTTATGTGTGCACGCGTGTGTGTGTGTATGTGTGTGCAAACAATTGAGAAAGCAATGGTAGGTAGGTAGGTGTATGCCTGTGCACGTGTGAGCATGCACACATGAATATACTGTGTGTGTGTGTGTGTGTGTCTGTATCACTGCACGTTTCCTACAATGTTTATGTGTGAGCACAGACTGAGTCAGCAGTCAGTGAGAGGTTTATGTTAATGTTGATAAATGGCTCCTACTGGTCAGGCAAGGAAGAGGGTCAGACTGGCTGAGAGGTTCTGGAAAAAGGATGATGGGACTGATTGGATGATTAGTTACGGGATGGGAACTTTTGTAACAGTTCACTGGAGGTGAATATTCTTTGCTAATTCTGTTTTTCAGAAAGGCTTTTTGTCAGGTAAATTGAATATCACTCTGTTGATTTTATTGTTGGTTTGGTCTAGTGCTAGTGTAATATACAGCCATACAGTGATATTACTCTCTGATTGCAAATAGGCTGTTAAAAATGTGCATTGCTGCACCTAAATGTGTGTGTGTGTGTGTGTGTGTGTGTGTGTGTGTGTGTGTGTGTGTGTGTGTGTGTGTGTGTGGGCACGTGTGGAGATGTTATTTGCCCTGTTGATTGCTGTTTAAGGTAGATGGATGCAACAGGCTACTGGGGCTCATCTCTGTAAATAAAAAGAACAGGAGACAGTCTGTACTCATCTGCAGCCCAGTGACACCAGACTTTGAAGTGATTTCAGTGGATCTGTCCTCCTCCCCGCTGGGCAATTCAGATCCGGCCAGCGACTTACTCACTTTCATCCACATTCCCTTGGAAATCCATCCATCTGTATTCTTTCACTCACCTCCTTCCTGCTCCCATTCACCCTATAAGTTCTTGCACCCTGTTACCCCTGGGTGAGGCCTTCACCTCCTATCAACACCTACTGTTTTCTCACAGTGTTCCTACGGTTTTGCTCTCCATCCCCACTAGTCTGACACACTTCTAGCGAACGGGTCTTTCCGATACCTCTCCCGGAAAAAAACTAAGCGACTTTCCATTAGTTTCTGCTGGGCCATGAGAATTATGGTTTCCCAAATGAATAGTGTACAGGAGCCTGGCTTAATTGAAAAAACACAAGCATGGTCTGCCATGAAGGAGACGGTCCTTGTGTCACTGTTGAACTGTGTGAATGTACTTTCCAGAGCTGGCGAGGGGGAGAGAGAGAGAGAGAGAGGAAAATACAAAAAAGCATGAGATAAGCTGAGGCGAATAAAGTTCTGAAACGAAAGTGTGGAAAATCAAAAGGACTGATTGAAAACATTGTGGGTACCATACAATATAGATCTGGAAGTGAATGAATCATCAGGGGACTCAGAAAATTCTGTAAAAATTCTTCTGACGCAACCCAGAGGAGGAGCGAAAGCAGTGCTGTGTATGTGAACTTCCAGTTTGACTTTACCTGGTCTGTCACTCAGGACAGTGTGTATAAAAGGTTATTTTAATGGGACATAATGGCAGAAGGAGGCCATCATGAGACAGTTTGCTGGTCATTAAGCCCTAAAGGGCAACAATAGAACCCACAGTAAAAACCTGTTTGATTGCAGTCTAGCTAACAAGCAGCATCTCTCCCAAGATTTTCCCAACAGGGAGTCATCATAACATTTAACCCTACTGGCGAAGTCTGCTCAGCTGTGAGAGAGTTCGTATTACAATCAGACCACCAGTGAGTCAGGGAAGTTTGTTCCCATGTGAACAATACTTGACATATCCTATCAATAACTGCCTTGTTATCTTTTATTGTGTCTTCTGCCTAAGTCTTGTCTGTTCTTCTTCATTTTTCTCCCACCCTCTTTGGTGTGTTTGTGTGGCACCTCCATATGGTGATGATTGAGACCCTGTCATTGGTTCAGATGGCACATTTGTCACACACATGTTTGCCAGCAGCTGCTGTTGCTAGGGCTTGCAGGGCTGCAGGGGAAAGCATCTCTTGTTGACTTCCTCACTGGGTGGTTCATTTGTTTGTCAGGGCACTGTGACCTCTGACCCTGCTACCACCTCCTGCCTCTCACACTCCCCAATAATGTAACTCTAGACTCCCTGACAGCCCAACTGCCCCTACTTTTCCATTCAACAGTGCTCTGTGCATGATTACTTAGAGAGAGAAATATGACAAGATCAACATTTCGGGGTTACTTCCCTGTAACACACACACAGAATGTGCAGAGAGTGAGTGTGAAAAGAAATAACCCCAGGAAGCATGATTTAACACCTCAAGGACAGGTACTTACCCATTCTTTTTATGATTAATGCACATTTGCACTTAACATTTTATCCTTACTGAAGAACATTAATCATAATCCTCCAACCAGATATTGAGACTCAGTCGACGTTTTAAATGTAGTTCAGTGTCTAAGTGGTATGATAATGACTTTAAGGTTGGTTTATTATCAGCTCAGCAGGTACTGTCCAGACCAGTCACTAAGGTTACATAACACCGTGGAGGTTATTCATCCTTTAATTCCCATGTGGAGTGACAGGGTCATGACGTGTGACCTCCCAGCCTTACCGCTGACAGTGCTGAGCTGACTTTCATTAGACTTCAGTAGTGAAAGCTGAACACTGATCTCAACCTCAGAATTAAATGCTTGTGTCAGTGGTTTAATCAACACGTCATCATCAGCATTTTGGTGTCAGATAACTAGTCGAGATATAGTCTAAGGAGGTGAGTAAATGAAAATGCTTCTTTATGATTAAATTATGTGACCTTGGGTGATTTTGTGTCTGACCGACTCTAGTGCTTTGTCCAAGCAACCATTTAAAGTTATTATTTTTTTGGGCTTTTATGCCTTTATTATAGTTAAGTGGAGACTGACAGGAAAGGGGGTAGAGAGGGGAATGACACGCAGGAAAGAGTCGGACCGATCGGGAGTCGAACCGGTGCCCGCCTGCTAAGAGCGTCTTTGCGCCCAAATGGTATGCGCCCTAACCACTCGACTACCGGGCTGCCCCCCAAGCAACTATTTAAACGAGGTTGTGGTTGTCTACAGTATTGTCTTTCTTTAGCACTCACTGTTTTGCTCATATGGATTTAGATAAATGTATAAATGCCATATTTCAAGCAGAAAGCAGTGACCAAATGGGGTCACATGGACACAGCCATGCATTTCTATGGATTTATCTCATCATCATTATGTGTGCATTATGCCCTGATCCGGTCAACTTTTCCTCGGCAGTGATTTGTAGATATGAATACATCTCTCCTTGCTTTAGTTACCTAAGAAGCTTTGACTTTCGCTTATTGTCAGACTAACTATTGAATTATCAAAGAAACAAACCTTGTGACTCTGCTAAACTGTGAAGACACTGCAATAGCATACTGCTTTCCTTAAAATTTCACTGACAACACTCATAATCCCTTGTACCCAAAATTGATATCACCATACTGTAGCTATTCCCCTGGGTAACACACACTACTCTATCATGCTGAATTGTGATGTGACTCCTGGAGATGATCTCCCATCCTCCCTCTCCATTGGTCGGACTGGCAAAAGAGGAGTTTGAAACTGTTGCTGCTGTAACATGAGCAAAAAACACAGTATCAAAGAAAATGAAAGGAAAATTCAACATTTTGTGTGTTTGTCAACTGATTCATGATTTACAAACATTACTCATAGAAATAGATCTCTGTGTGACAAATCCCATCCTAATCAGTTTAGGAGTGACAGCACACTTGCATTCATATGTTATGTTTTGAATTTTGATCATTGATTCTTCCTTAAACATTAATGAGTTATAGTCTAATCTGTCCAGTTAAAAAAAATTGTGGCGTGAATTAAATGAAATTTTTGGTATGAGCTGAGGATGATTTGTAGTGTAGTGTTAACTGGAGCTTTCTTTCTCATTATGCTTTTTTATGATGCTTTTTATAAACAAAATTAAATAGCATAACCTACCAGGGATGGCAAATGTCTCTATACATATTAATTTTCTTCTGAAGGCAGATAATACATTCTTCATTATTTAGAGGGGAGAATTTGAAAGTATGACAGCCTGATTCACTTCATTCTGATTCAGGTCCCACAGTAAAATGTGCTTTTAGAAACAGACACACATACATTGGTTTTAATTCCTCAATATTTTACTGTCATCCTCACTTTCCTATATTTTCTACAACTCACCCTTCTTTATTTTCCTCATTTTTCTGTATACAATCCATAGTGCAGTCACTGAGACCTTGTGTAACATCAGGAAGCTTCCAGAGTTGGACTGCATCTCTTTCTCAACTCATCTCTGCTGTCACTCTCAAACTGTTCAGAAGGCCAGCCAGGCAAACTGTGAGATGTGTAGAGCAACTACACGCTTACTTATAAACGTCCTCATCAAATTAGATTCTGTATCACAGTTGTCAGTTACGGCTTCCAACAGCCTCACTGGTGCTGTCTCTAACCGGTGGTGCTCCTACTGACCACCTAGTTTTCCCACAACTAGAATCAGGCCTGTAATTGGGATTTGGAGGCTGAGACTTGTATAACTGAGCAGACTCAGTGTAGTGCAGATGTAAAACACATGACCTGTGGGAGAGGAGAGGCCGTCAGGTTCCATCATTTTAGCTCTTTCCCCCACCTCCTTGCTTTCTTCCTGTTCTGCACTATCTGTGTCCTCCTCTTTAAACAGGACACATTCAACATATTTTCCATCCTTCCATCCATCTCTGTTTGTCATGTCACACCTTCAGTCTAAAGGGCGGCCTGAGCTCCCACGCAAATCCACTCACAGGCTCACAGACTGATGTGCCTGTGTGGTATTGTGTGCATGAGCGTTTACGTATTTGTGTATTGTTGGGTGCATTTTATGCATTCTTCATTATGAGTCCAAATATATCTGTCAGATTGTAAGCAGCATATTATGTGTCTACTGACAAATGGCAGACTGTTGGATCAGGTGTCATGTGTTTATTAGACACTTTATCCAACAGGCAGAAAATTGGCCTGAATATTTGCCTTGCTCCTCTGTTCCTTCTGCTGCGTGAATGCAGACCCAGCAGCTCTGATTGCTTCTGACAGTGACAACAAGAACAGGCTGCCTGAGAAGACTTTCTGAAGACCTCCTCCTGTATCTGCACAGAAAAGTCAGAGGAATAAGCCAGATCAAACAAGAAATTGTGTTTCTCTCTGACATTCTTTTGAAATTTGCTGGAAGTTAAAAATTATACAGCGTCAAAGTTGGAATAACACCACTTTTTTGGTATTAGTCAATACTTTGCAAAGTGCTGAGTTTACAATATACAAGACCAGATATCACTATATTACACAAAGATAGGAATAGTGTTTTAACCAGCTCAAAGACCACAACAGTAGAGCTTCACCTTCTTTCACTCTGCCTTATGCTTTGATCCACAGTGGTGACATCAGGTCTTTGGGGGGAGGGCAGCAAGGGGAATCACCAGTAAATTATAGCTCAGGCACATCCCCAGACGCCTTGGCCAGGGTCCTAGAGCTAAACTGCTTTCCCTTTTTCAACCCCCTTTCTGCTACATTCCTGCTCTTCTCCTCTCACTCCCGCATTTCGCTCCAGATGTGGCATTGTTTAGACACATTTGTTTTGGGCTCAGACCGGTAGACCTGCGCACAGTCTGATGTCATGCTCTATTTAAAGGGAAAGCCATGAGAACTGGGTGTGTGGAGTGTGCTGTGGTCTCACTTCAAAGCCTTGCACAGGACTACTGATGACTGTCATCCATGGCACAGCAATCTATGTCATGGACAGATGACCACATTCATTTTAAGTGATGACAGACATGTCATTTTCAGGTTCAGAGAGGAGGCACCACTTCTCACAATAGATGGAATTTTGTTTTGTTTCATCTCACATCTCCTACTGGGTTGTGTGAAGTGATCTTATTTTCACTGTCATTTGGAATAATCTGCCATTCATATGAGGAAACAAAACCTATGAAAACACTATGGCTGTTAATGGTGTAACTGAGTGTAACTTGAGAACCATAGTTGGATAAAATGAAAAGATGTTGCCCTCAATTGAACCAACAAACAAGACAGGTTTTTTTATGGGTCAGAGGAGTCACATGCTGCCTAAACTTTCATGCCTCCCTAATTAGCACTGTCAGTCAGTGAACCTGGCACCTCATGCCATTGAAGAATGGGATAATGAATCTCTTTCTCTCTGTGTCTCTCAGTGTGTGGGATATGTGTAGAGGGTATTCTCCATCACTGTGAATGCAGAAGGATCTATATTAACTTTACAGTTACAGTGGAGTTATGAATGGCACCTTTTCTTCACAGAGGGGATGAGGGGATATTTTCCTCGATGACTGAGCTTATTGTGCCTTCTTATTTAAACTGTCAGCACAGTGGAGAGTCAGCAGCAGCTCACTATCAGGCTGTACTGTCAGATTCCCCATGGGGGCTCTGCCTTCAACACTGTTTGGCCTTCAAACACACATATATTTGCCAGGTCCTCTCTAGTGTCCCCGGTTCAAACAGCTATAAGCTCTAACCCTGCTGAATATTTCCGGTTCAAACGGGCATGTTTGCTAGATCTTCATCCCTCAATGCTCCCTCTCGTCGCTCCACAGTGTTTGCTCAAGGAGTTCACAGTGGCTTCTTTGCCCGTCAGGAGTTGAAAGCTGGAATGACATGAAGAAGTGCGAGCAGACAATTTGCTTATTTCTATTCAGTCATGCTCACACACACTCACACAGACACGGAGAAAGGGAAAGCAGCATTTTGTTAATATAGTCATCAGACAGTTGCTGTATCCATATGGCCTACCAGAGACCCACATCACAGTGCATCAGTGCAAACAGTCCACATCATGACAGTGCTTAGAATCCCAGGCACTTTGTTTTCAAAGGCAGTGTTGCTATAAGAAACTCAAGTGTGGTATAGACCCCACAGGTCTGATGGTGAAACTGTCATCCTACACAAACAAGGTCTTGACTGTTTTTAAAAGCATTACTCACCTCACCTGTGTGGTATGATGACCTTGAAAAGCCACGTGAGCTGTTCATTTGTTCTCTCAGGTGTTCAGCCATTGCTGTTGCTGTTGTTTCAAGGATATTCAAGGAGCTCCTCTCCAAAAAAGTTGTCAATACAGACTGAGTTTTTCCACTTTTACAGCACGCACATAATTCTGTTCTTCTATTTGTATATAAATGCTGATGTTTTTGACACAAAGAAGTGGGTCTCTGTGTCTCTCTCTCTCTCTCTCTCTTTCTCTCTCTCTCTCTCTCTCTCTCTCAGCATATTGTTCACCACAGTGCAATGCCACTTGGGGCAGCATCAAAGACTTGGACACAGACATGTTTACGCACTTGCATGTGCAGACACGCAAACAGACCATTGGATCATTTATATTTACTTCCATACAAGAAGATAAACAACAAAGACGAAATCAGGAAAATTCTCCAGCACGTGCGTCCATTCTCACACAGACATTCACAAACACTCACACACACAAACAGTTTTCCTGGCTGTAGTCCAGTGCAGCACCCAGTGTTTCCTCCAGCCATACAGGCCAAGTATTACACATAGTGAAAACATAACAGTTCAGCCCCTGGGTCATAAGGTCAAGCACATCTAGGTGATCAGTGCTTCCGCTCCAGAATCTGTTTATGACTGTGTGTATACACACCATGCAGTCTGTCAGACAATTGTATACACCCCACACCCAGCCTCAAGCTCACACAGCTGGCACAGCCAAACATTCACAGAGTCTGTTTTAGGGAAGGGGGAGGGTGTGTGTGTGTGTGTGTGTGTGTGTGTGTGTGTGTGTGTGTGTGTGTGTGTGTTTGTGTGAACTTCCTCAACCTAAAGGATCTTCAGCCACCACCCACACACTAAAAGTAAAGCATACAAACATACACACTCACAGTCTTACTCACAGGTTAACATATAGGTTAACATGCCATAGCAATCTTAGCTCAGGCAATTAATTGTTAGTATTGTCTTTATTTATGCTTGGCAAAACAATAGACTGATTGCTTCATAGTTCTTCACTGTGTCCCAGAGGCACTCCACAGAAATTTTACTGGCTCCTCTATCTTGATCTAATACAGCCTGTATCTCTTTAAAAAGCTCTTGACTCTACATTCCCCTCACATTTGTCCATTTCCCTTCACGTGAGAGTGGATGGAGATATTTGTGCACAAACTTTGCAGGAACCAGAGAAAGTGCTGCAGGTCTGAATATATACAGTCACACAGATGTGTTCTGGTCACACAAGTCCTCAAGTGCTAATCACTCACTTTTCAAGGGTAATACACTCACTTTTTATAGGGCTCAAACAGGTGGCTGGGCTGTACAAATGGGAGGTGCAGATGGGTGAAGTGATGGGGTGGAGTAATGACAAACTTCAGTATAAATTAAAGTTAAACATTGTCATTTGAGGGGAGTGTCAGACCGGTTGAAATGCACCTTTGATTTGCTTGCTTCTTTTTTTTTAATGCAGTTTGTTGTTTGTATCCCAGATTCTTTTTTTGCTTTTATATTTAGGAAAGCTGTAAATCTAAAGGGATGAGAAGGGAAATATTAAATCAGGCTATACGTGTACATTTACCACTCTTAGTCAGTGGGCAGTCATATTTGCCAATCCATAAATAAACATTTCACTGATTGCTAAAACAGGAAATCTATCTATCCAGGCAAAAAAGTCTAATTTAACATAAAAACAGCCCTGTAGGCAAAGTTTGGCTTCCTGTCACAGTGGTAGCAATCCCATTTCATGTAGCATCTTTGACTCTGCCTGAACCCATTTGATTTTGTTACGATTTACAAAATGGTCATCTCCATCAACACAGCTGACTGAGTGTGTGTGTATGTAAGTATGTGGCAGAGTATTTATATTTGTGTGTGTGGGTTTGTTTACCTGTGTGTATGTATGTGTGTGGCTGCACACAGACACAGACACTCACACCTACATATGTTTCTGTTTAAATGGCCCCATGTGGTTTCTCAGGACTATCTGGTTATATATCTGCTGTAGAAAGTTGGTGCCCACCCCTCTAGATTCAGTCTTAGCACAGTAGTGTATATCTCATTTCCGTGTTGTATGTAGCCCTAAACTGCCCAGGAGAAGAAAGATATTTGTTATGTGAACCATGTGTGACTACTGATGCAGATGGGAAAGGTTAAACCAGCAGGGAACTCAGAGACTGTGGCTTCATCTGCCAATCTATTTCACTCTCCATCTGCTGTCAGACGTGAGATTGACAGTCTGTGAGATGCTATCAGCTCCTAGACAGCTACTGAGGCCTAAAATGACCACTGATACTGAGATAAGACTGTTTTTAATCTATATTAGACCTCTAGGTTCTCCTCGAGGCCAGGATGGCAAATGAACTTTTTGATAAGACATAACGGCCAAGTGATGTACAGCATTTCATACTGCATAGTCCAATGTTGCTCAACAGGTTCTGGGAATTTTTTTTAGAGGACTGACTCTCTTTTGCTGGATCTAGTGAGTGGGCTTGTGCAGCTGGGCTAAGCTAATAGAGCTTCTCCCTGTGAGCCACAGTGGTATTATAAGTAAATACAACAGATTGGCGATGTATTCACAGATTATGGGAGTGATCCTCTCGCAGTGGGCTACCAGTGGCCTCCTCAGTTGGAGGTGCAGTAGGTTGATGATGCTTTTGGCTGTGTGGTGTTTATGTAGCCCTGGGAAGGCTGTCCTGCTACATGTTAGCACAGTATTAAATCAGCTCATGCCAACAGCATTATCATAAGGATGTTGACTCTGGAAAGCTGCATATGGCTCAGATTCTTACAAGTGACATATTGTCATATCATAGTTGTGTGTGGTAACTACAGTATATAAAGTACATCTGGAAAGGTGCAGAATACAAGAACTGTCTTTCTGCACAAATGGAGTAAAATTAAACTGTTTTAAAGATTTATATTTTGTTTATCATTGTATAGTTTGAGTGGTACTTTGATATGAGACCATCAACATGTGTATTAAGCATATCAAGTCATTAACTTTTCAACTTTACCAGTCACTGTATATGGCAACCAGCCACACTGTCAGAATACTTCTGCCTATCATTCCCAGAGGCCCTAGGCTAAATGAGAATGCTTTCTGCAAGAGGCACAGCTCCAGGTATGTTAACAACATAAATGCCCTGTAGCCCTGGAACAGAAAGGCTTTTTCTGCTGCTGCTCTGAAAAAGGAAACCCTGGGCTTTCAGATTTCTTCTAACAATAGGGAGCCTAATAGGCAGATCATCGCCTGGACCACAAATGCCTCTTTCTCTCAGCCAGTTTTTACTTGAGAAGCTTAAACACATCTAAGAAGCTTAGTTGTCTTGTACAAACAGGCGTGCACCAGGGAGAGGGGCTGGGGAATCCCCCTGGACTGCCTCACTATCAGTAGAGAGCGCTGATGTTATCTTCCTCACTCTCCTTGATTCTGAACAACTCCTTTTCTGTCTTCTTTCCACCTCTGCCACTCTGTGTCTCTTGTCTCTAGACATAAACACACACCCCCAGTCTCTGATGCTCCAGGGAAAGCTACTGATGCAGCAGGGAAAGCCACTTCAGTCCAGCCCTTTCAAAACCTCATGGCTCTGTGAAATGCTAGACTGTCACTGTGGTGCAGGCACCTCCTTGGAGTAAAATGACAGAGGAGAGCAGCAAGGGAGAAAGAGACTGGGCACACCAGAGGTATTACTATCATGGTTTCCTCTAACGACAGCAAACTACAGGCTGGGTCTGAGCCAGAGCTACCGTGGGCCTCTTCATATTGCAGAGGCACTCATGTGCATTCTGCTTATGAAATAATATGCGGGACCTCAGCTCTTCTGTTTCATGGAAGAAATTCACTATTATTGCTGACATTTTGTTTTCCATGATTTTCCTTGTGAGTGAGATGAAGAGCAGGACAAGAAAGAGTGGGGGTGGCAGTGTTTTGGCAAAACAGTTGGATACAGATCTATTTCTGTTGGAGAGCAGCTTCTCTTAGTTCCGCCACATGTTTTGGATCAAGTAACATATCCCACATAGATATATATAAGTGTGATCAACAATTAGCGAAATGTGTTCCTTGTTTTCTGAGTGCAGCCCCCAAAGCATCAATAAAATATGCTTGAAAAGAAGCAATGTGAAGTGGTTTCATGTGCTGTAACTCACCAGAGTGCTCTCTGTGATTAGACTTAATTTTCTCTTTTGGTTTGTCTTTATCACATTCCTCCTCATTTTTCACTCGTCTTTTACTACAGCTTGCTCGCTCACTCCTTTGCTCTTTGTTTTTTTGTGAGAATATCATGAAAATTAATCAGAAACGTAAAATTTCAATGCTTTATCTTTGATTTTTCTAGTGCTAGTTTTCAACTAAGTTCCTAGGGCTCATTGGTCAGGCTGTGATGGAGGGCATTATAAACCCTTCAACAGAATTGCTCTGTGTCATTTATTATTCAATATCTAACACAGTGCTCCAAGTCATGATGGACCTTGAGTGAGTTTTAATGAAAGATTTCCTGCTTGGTCCCTGCCAGGCCAACTACTACGCAATATCACCCGCTCTTTAAGAGCTCACTCCTTCAAATTAAGGGCGAGGGAAAAACTGCAATGCAAAAAACAGAATATTTTCAAAGGAACAGGCCTAAGTTCAAGGAAAGTAACAGGAGCTGTATCCGACTTTAGACCCTGGTATGGGTCAGTGAGAGTAGGACTAGTAAAACCCAGAGGGCCATGTCTCCCCCTCTCATTTCCCCAGTTCAGGCCAAAGATGAGGTGATCCACATGGTGGGGGAAGTGTGTGTATGTGTGTGTGTGTTTGCAGAGACAGAAGGGAAAAGTCAGACTTTGGTTATGGTCCAAGACAGGAAAACGCTGAAGTAAGCTCACCCGTCACCTCCCAGACTCCTGGTTAAAGCAGTGGCCTAATTATGCCTAATACAGTTGTGTGATTTATTCTTTTAGCACCCTTTAATAGTGTGTATGTGCATGTGTGTGTATAAAACCAACCACCAGTCTAATGTCGCTGAGGAGAAGGTCATGTGAGGAGAACTCCACTGAGGATGTAATGATGTATCGGGCTTGTTTTCCTGCAGCAGATGTGTGTTTTTCTGACAGCTTGTTTTTTTCCTCCCATTCCATGATTTGTGTCAGGAGCTGAGACTCACCCATTTCATGCTGTACAGACAGAATAGCCCCCACAGGCAGAGGAAGGAGTTGGATCTGTCGAATGATGTCAGTGTTTGGAGAGGATGACTGTGTTGGTTGGAGGGGTGGGGGGGGGGGGGGGGGGGGGGTTGATGAGTCTGGAGGAGGGTAAAAGAAGAGTACATGTGGGGGAGGTAACGCAAGATCCCCCACAGAGATGCTAAACTCCATTACAGACTGAAAGAGAGGGAAGAGGACTCTTTACAAGGATGAAGAAAAACGTTCCACTTTTAATCTGTGTACAATCTAAAAATAACCTCCCCTCTCTGTATACTGCCCACTGGGGCAGGCTTGTTAAAGAGTCTGTCTCCAAAGAGACAGAGAGTCAAAGTTCTGGAGAGGACCAGACAAAAAGAAGACAGAAAAAAGAAATGAAAGGAGGGAGGTATTAAGATGGAAAATGGAACACAAGTGGGAGGGCAGTGACAAGAGTAAGAGCAAAAAAGGAAAAGAAGGAAGAGGGCTGGGAAAGATGTGGGACAGATGAATCTTCAAGAGAGTGAGAATGAGTTTGTGGAGCTTAAGAGACTGCTGAGTGGATCAGACTCCTATGTTGTCAACTGTTCCCTCTCTCTACGCCAGTCAACCAGCCGGATTCAGTGCAATGCCATTACACACCTATTTGGCCCCAAGGCTTTTGTGAGTCTTGGTGCAGCAATAAAAGCACCCAGTGCTTGGAAATGTGGAATAACAGACGAGCTTTTACAGTACCCAGTGGTATAGCCCTTCTCAGAGAGGTCCACCACACAAGCAGTGAATCACACACGCCACAGTTACCCATTCTTCAAATGCTTCCCTGCTCTCCAGTCTCAGCGTCTGACTCACAACTTGCTACTGTACCAGTTCAGCCAGCCACCCAGCCTGATGTGTCATCCTCATCTCTGTTACTGTTATGTTGTTCTTTTCCCCCAGACTTCCTGGAAAATGAATGGAACAGGACAGTGTTGGTTTGTTTTCAATGGGGACTGGGATTTGGTGACTTGTGCCAAAGACTTATGAAAAGCATCTAACAAAGAGGAGAACGGGTTCTAAAAATACTAGACACTGTGCCTTGAACCTTCAGATCCTCCCTCGGAAACTAAAACAATCTTTGGCCTTATTCACTAACATCCATCTGCCCAAGGGTAGGAGACTTCTCTAGACTGCACACACCCATGGCTTTGTTTTTCTGAACAATTTGGAGTAAATCTGGCACAGTTTCTACCAGGGGGATTCACTGTGCTCATCACATGGTGAAGTACAGTAGGTACATAGCAGCACCTTCCCTCTGACCAGTGGTAAAAACCTGGCTCTCAGCTTGTGTGATTCCTACATTCCAGCTTAAACAGGGGCTAGTAAAGACATCTCTTCATCCTTACCGTGGCCTCAGTACCCTTTCTTTTTATAAACACACTCACACTGCTGCTGCCAGCAATTACATATTGTTCCGATATTCACTCAGATGACAGAGAGAGCAGAGCATTGGCTGCCAAGTACACAATCACAGCGGTGCAATTACCCAGCACAGCTGATAAAGGAAATTTGGACCCTTTAGGTTCAGAGCAAAAGCTCACAAATATACTGAAGTCACATACTTTATCAGGGGTGCCTTTTTACTACTGTGATGTCATTTTTCCCACTTAAAGTGGGAGCGCTAACCCCCTACAATCATTAATTTTTTCTTTTTTTAACAGTGGAACATCAGCTGGGCGTCTGTGGAGAGATTGCATCACTGAGATTATTCAAGCCTGTTGGAGCAGCAGCAGAGGTCTGAGAGAGTTGAAACAGCACAGACCTAACTGAGCCCCTAACCAGCCAAACACCGTTCATAAATTCCTCCCAGATTGTAGCCAAGTGCACACATCCTGGTGATGTGTGGACTGTTTGACTCTTTATTTATGATTACACACACAGTGCTGTCCTCGCACATTCTCTGCTAGCTCTCACTGCTGGTTTGAAGGAATGGTGGTCGCCTACCTTGCCATAGAAAGGAAGGTATTCCAACGTGAGATAAGAGCATGTCCTTGGAAATCTTCCATTTACATCTCTCCAGTTAGCTGTCATTGACCCTTCAAAATGCCACAGCAGAGATTTCAGTTTTCCCTCTCTGAGGTTGGTCAAGGCTTTTGACATTTGAAATCCTCTCAAAACTTTATGATCTTATATTTCATTTTAACTGCCCTTTGCTCCTCTGTCTGCATGCTTGATATGCAAGGTGGATAAGGCATGCAGAGAGTCTACTCTCTGGAGACAAAAAACAGCAATCAGATGGGAATAAGTTCATTTGTTATTCTTTTTCCTGGAACTGTTGCACACATATACTCCTCCACATAGTTTTCAGTGCATGAACTCTAAATATCTTTTTTGAGAAAATAAAACGTTGAGGTAATTCTTAGTCTTAAAGACACATAAAGCGGACACAATATGAAAACTCTTCATTTATGTTATGTCTGTGATGTGCAGTGCTTGCATGCAAGGATGGGCTTATCCAATGCACATTTAAAATACAGTCCCCAGTGAGTGGAGGCTGAAGAGGGAAATAAGATCAAAGGCATTTAAAGTAATCACATTTTACAGAGAACAGCTTTTATTTGTTTAGCATTTCTACAGGTTTAAATATTTATACATATTTCCTAAATTATGGCTCCTATTTCTGACTGAATCTTTGACTAAGATCAGGGTGTGTTTTAGTGACCAATGGTCCTCA
Source organism: Trachinotus anak (assembly GCF_046630095.1). Classification (NCBI taxonomy): domain Eukaryota; kingdom Metazoa; phylum Chordata; class Actinopteri; order Carangiformes; family Carangidae; genus Trachinotus; species Trachinotus anak. The sequence goes on along the minus strand of NW_027273853.1, from coordinate 17,047,240 downwards.
CATGGCCCCTAAAGATCCACTAGCCTTAGATTAATGGCTTTCGTGCTGCCCCAGAGATTTCAGGCTGTGCCAACACAAATGGCTGGGCACGCGATGTTGGCATGACAAATTAAAGTGAGGGCAAAAGGGCAAAAGGCAGACCACAGCCCAGACTAGCAGTTTTTCTTGTGGAGCTGCATAAAGGCAGCATTTGGACCACAATGCTGAGCTGAGAGGTCAAAGGTGCAGAGTTACAGACCCTAGCTTGTCCCTCTGTCTCAGCCCTTTAATGGACTGTGACAGGGTTTCCGATCCTAACAGCCTGGCCAAATGGTTTATTCATCAAAGCTGCTCACGGGTGCAGCACTAGCACGTTTTGTGCATACAGGGGGTGACACATAAATTACAGTGTGCCGTCCTTACCTCAGCTTGTGCAAATGGAAATGTTTTCATCTGACTGATGTGCATAGCAAACTGTACTGTAACACTCACTATAGTGACTTCATTTGTGTTATTGATTGTGAGTTTACAAGCTGTCAGAGGTGTGAAACATCATCATAACAGTATACAGCGAAACATATTAATAATGAAAAACATAAACAGCAGTTCCCAATGCAAAACACAAACTAAGTCTGTCTTTCACTTATGTGTATCTTACCTCCTGATTTATCTGTATGTCTGATTTCAGACACCATTTTTTCTGCTTATCTCTAATGGCTTCTTAGTCTTTAGTGATTCATATATTACATCCTGTCTCCGATTCAAGTGCTGGCCATTGTCAACACAATAGTTCAGTGTTTGTTTAATGCTTTCCAAGTGTTGATTTGGGACAGTCTGATTTGGCATCACATTCTTGTAGTTTCACGTCCTGTAGTTTAAAGTCAATCGGCTACAACAGAGGAGAAAAACAGAGCCTGTAAAGCATTACTGATTCTAAGATAACATTTTTCTGAAATGCATGTGCAAGGAGCATTGTGTTCACACATACACACACTTTTGTGGCATGAATGCTTGTGTGCATTTGAAGGTCAAGAGGGGATCATTGGTGGTTGTTTATGCAGACAGTGTGAGGAAGCAGAGTGACTATGAGAACCTGAGTCTTGAACACTCTGGGTTTCTTGTCTTTTTCAGTCACTGAGGAGTAAAGCGTTTGAGCAGATCTAGTTGTGCGGCAGCTGTAAAAATAGGAAGGACAGGGAAAGTATGATTCATGTGATGGAGGACAGGATTACTCCAGCTTGCATATAGTATTTAGCTGCACCATGAAGAGGATCCAAATGATGTCCCCATGTCTGGCCTTATCAGTGAGTCAGAGAAAGAGCAGTTTGATGAGGGGACAACTGTGACTGAATACATGCTGATAAAATTACAATAACAGTCTCAGTGTTTTTTGTTTTTTTTTGTCATGATGAATAACGGCTCTTATAGAATTTTGCTAGTAGCAATGTGTTTAAGGTTAGCAAGAAGGCGTGTTAGTGCTCACTGGTATCCAGAGGATTTCTTAATCTTCTGCCTTGAGGCTGCTGCACTAAACCACTCTTATGTCAGGGGCACTTTTGCACTTTCAGTATGTTTTGGCCTCTGGTGTAGCATCGTCTGACAGGCTTGGAATAAATCATACTCATTCATCCTATATACGCTCTGAAAAGCTAACATATCACGGGAGGGGCACGTTGTGTTATCTTTGTCAATTTTACATAAATACTCTATTAAGTGCTCCTGAACCAATATATTTTCCATAAGACACAGTTTGAGGAAAATATTCCAAAGTACACAGCATTCTCTTTGGGTCGCTCTTTTGCTTGGCCGAGTTGCCCGCCTCACACACAGGCATGTGAAGCCAGAGAGGTTGGGTATGGTTGCTGCACAGAAGCCACTTTCACTATCGCAGCCTCCAGCACTGGTCTCCAGTGAGCCTGAGCAGGTCTGTGGGGGACAACATGAGCTCTGCCAGGGCCTTAGTTTGTTCCTCACCCTCCAGTCAGCCACTGACCTATAATGAGGCCTCCTGTTCAGCACAGCAAAGGCAATGGGGAGAGTGGAAAAGAATTTACAGCAGTCCAGGTTGACTGAGTTTGTTGATCAACCAGAGATTAGTCCTGTAAACATGGGTTTGCTGCCATTAGATACACTGCAATGCCTCAGTAATAGCAGTGTTGTTCCTGACAGTCTGTAGTGATTCAATCTCAGAGAGTATCTTGATGTACCTTCTCTTCTGTGCAGGCGTTGACAGAGCCAGTTGAGAAGGATCCTGCAGAAGTCTGTCCTTCTAGTTGAATCAGTGACGGTGTTGTGTACCTTAGTCAGACGCAGCAGTGATCCTGCTGAATCAGTGGACATGTTGTCTCAGCAGTGCTGTCCTGTCCAGCACAGATTAGATCAATACTGGTGTTGTGTAGTGTTGGGACAGCGGGGACTGGATCAGTACCGGTTCTGTTCTAGCCACCATGGGTCAGTGCTACACACTCTCTGTGGCTGAGCTGTGACTGTATGAATGGCTTCTTGCAGTGGCCATACAGAGCGTCATTCTTCTCACCTTCATCTGAGGCTGACATCCGAGGGGGAAGCCCAGGGAGTCGGCAGGCTAAATGTTTTTCTATCCCCCTGGTAGGAATGGACGTATCGGGTGCTGTTTTAATGCGTTAAAAGAAGAAAAACAAGGCAGTGTCCAATGACCAAACGTAGAAACGACAAGGACAGTAGTGAAAACAGACTGTGGCTCAGGCCGTTTGCCCTCCCTTTTCTGTATGCGAGGGAAAAGAAAAAACATCCAGTCCAGTGACAGACTCATCATTAATGCTCTGGGTTGTTTGTCTTAAGAGTTATTTGCCCACTTTGCCATTTCCACAAGAATCTTAAATACCCCTGCCCCCTTGGCCCTTATTGGGTCTCTGCATAAATAGTCCATCCCAGTGGGAGTCCACTATCCCCAAGCTCCTGTCCTCCCCACTGTTGCCAGGTCTTGATGGGACAGAGCGAGCATTCCAGGAATAGCAACATGACTCCAACACCCAGACCCACCTGTCCCCCTCCCCCTCACAAAGGGATTTTTTTTTTTTGCCCTGCAGCCATACTCCTCTGCGCCTCTAACCATGACTGTGGGGGCTCCCCTGCAGTGATATATTTTCCACAGGAAACTATAAGACTCATATACCCATGAACCATCTCTATACCTGTTTTGTTCAGCTCGAACTTGTCCTTTTATCGATGACCCTTGCTACTCTCTTTCTCTTCTTATGTAACAAGACAGATGCCAGAGGTGTGATTGTGCCAGACAGACAGACAGACATCGTAGAAATACTTGACACCAGCACGTTTCACCTCTTCAGTCTGGGGGCAGCACCGACACAGTCTGTCAAGCACCACTGAAAAGAGGGAATGAGTGGCCAGTTTATCTCAATGCCTCCGAGAGGGGAATATTTGTGAATTTTTAAATAAAGTTATCCCAAGGTTGGGAGAGGAGAAGCAGGGAGGAGCATTGGGGAGAGGATGAATAGGGTCCTGTGCTCAGCCCCTGGGTGGACTGAACCCCTCTGTTTGCACTTTTTTCGGCCTTGGCACACAGGGCTGCCTGTGAGGAGTGGGTCGGAAGCAGGAAGTGGTCGTGTAAGGCGATCTGCAGATGCAGCACAGAGCCCCTTTTCAACAGCAGACCCCTTGGTCCTGTTCTGTACAGCGACACATCAGGTAGTCCTCCTGCTGCAGCCACAGCAAGACACAGACTACACCACATGGGAAACAAAGGGCAGAGAGAGATGGGGAGATGAGAATAAAAGATAGGAAAGGGGATGTTACGAAGGGGAAGAAAAACAATGATGCAGAAAGAGGATGGAGTGCACTGGAAAATGAAAGTGAGGGCTTCTGCTACTCTAGTCACTCATCAGATAGGATAAAATGTTTACCAGAGCACTGCTGAGATCTCTGCCAGAATTTGACATGGCTGGACAATGGTCCAAACTTTTCTTTTATTGCAAAGCAAGGAATGATGAAAATGATAATGTGGTTACTTTACTGAAATTGGAGATGTAAGAGCAAGCAACAGGTGTACAGCAGGTTTTCCATTCCACATTATGGGGGAAGCTGTTAAACTCTGTCTGTTGCAGAAAAGCAACTGTATGATCCCATCCTGATCCCATCCCTGATGTAGATTGGCACGCAGCACTCAGGGCCCCGGGAGCTGGACTCTCCTCTCTGCTTGTCCTCTCTGCTTGACTTCCTTTCCTCTTCCTCATATCTCCCCTCCCTCTCTCTCAGCATTTGGGTCTTTGGATCTCCCAGGTGACATATTGGTTGTAGGTGAATTACTGAACTCTGTTATATCTGATTTCAGATCCTGTAACTACCCAAGCCCCCCCCCCCCCCCCCAGTATTTATAGATAGTTTTTGCAGCTGCAAATAAGGGCCTCTTTCACAAAGGTGGCCCATTGACAAAACACTTATAACACTTAGTTTAAACACTGAGCAGGAATGCAAGGCACTCCAACCAGTCCATCACTTCCCCCCTTCATTTTGCTTTAATTGTCTCAGCTATTTTCAAACCATTACCATAAAGTGGTTTTGAGCAGGATGCATGCCACCTCATCTCCCGCTGTACTAAATAAACAAACAGTAAAAGGATAAAGTTAGAACCCTGCTGAAATGTCACTAAATGACAGCTCAAGCGAGCTTTACATGGCATGAAGGAGGCTTTTGTTTGAACAGGATCCATTGCTATTGTTTCCAAGCACTACTTTAGGTGCAACTAAGCTGCTGACGTGGACCAAAGTGTCAGGAACCCAAAATAGAAACAATTATTTAATGGTGTTTGTTTGGGCAGGGCAGCTTTTGTGTGTGAGCCTACATCAATGCCAAAGTTTAAACGGCAGTTGTAGTTTGACAGTGCTTCAGTAATGTAGGCTGTATTACTGAAACAGAGTTTGCGGTTGGTATTATTATAACACAGATTAAAGTGTGATGAAGTGATCTGGTCAAATCTATGTCTCTGGCAAACCGTTTAGCTCCAGTGAGCCTTTGATGCTCTGCCCAGGCCAGGGAAAGCTTTGAGAATGGAGACACAGGAATATAGACACAGACAGACAGAATCCAGCTCACTGTCCCTCTGTAACGCTAATAAAACCTAACAGAAGAAAAAGTATGCTTCACTACCACCAAAGTCCTGCTGTTTTGTGACTATGTATATTTTTAATACCATGTCATGCGTTGACACTGGCTACTTAGGAAAGCCTGAGTCGTAATTAGGTCATTTGGACATTTCCTTGGACTATTTAAAGGAAGGCAGTCAGGATGAATTTGGAAAATGCTCGGTACTGACTCACGCACACTGTGCCTGGAATTCCCTCTTTACCATTGGCCAGGGGACTAGTGATGTTGGCACTGATGCAGATTGGACTGAAGAATAAAAAGGGTGAGAAAAATATTACTCAATGTTTTTTTTCTTTGCTACCCTTTCCACCCATATTTTGCCATACATACTAGAAAAGTGCTGGGAAAAGAAATGACTCAGGTTCGCCCCTAAACACTTAACTCCAAATAACCTCAGCTCATGATCTTATTCTCTGAGTTAGCTGTGTTGGTTCTAGCATTAAACCATGACTGTCAATCAAGCACTCGCTCCACTAGCGTTCATCCTGAAGCTTCTACAAATATTTTTGTTTCCTCCCACCACCAACCCCCACCTGCCCTTCAGTTCCTGTGACCTAATGCAAAACTGAAAAGATTTGCTTTCATCTGCATATGATTTGGAGAAATAAAGAAAGTATGAAAAAGGACAGAATGAAGGAAAGATGGAGCTGGATGGTGCGCTGTATTTTGAAGCAGAGAAACTTCAGAAGATGGAAGTTTACTGATAATGGTTTTCGAGCCCTATTTTTTTCTCTGTCCCACCCTTTTCTCTCAGCATACATCAGATATTACCTGGTGCCAAGTCTATAGGAAATGAGTCACTTCCTGATTCTGCTCACCCTTTGATTTTAATGTTTGTGTGCCAGTCTGTGACCCCAGCGAGACAGCGTTAAATTCTGACTGAAATACTTTGATTCATCTGCTGGGGCTCAGAAAAGTAACATTATACCTACTACTCTATAAAATCCCACCACCAAACTGCATGTCAGTCACACAATGTATACTGAAATTATACATAAAAGCAAGATACAATTATACCCAACTGAGTGTGCAAATGTACTCACACACACTCAGTGCATTCGTGTAAAAGCTGAAACGCTCTCTTTCTCTCCTAATTGCAAACATGAACTTAGACCAAAGGTTCATTCACCAATAGAGCTTTTGTATATCCTCCGGCTCTGCAGTCTCACAGGCAAACTGTATTTCATGAGAATTAGCTTGTTTCATTTGGCATTGATATAAGGTGCATTTATGTAGCCTACTTTCCCAAGGTTTAAGGAAAACCCCTTTTCACAGTCACGGGTTGGAACTTGACTGTCTGTCCTCTTGTCTTGAGATGCATTGAAAGAAGCCTTCCTCCAAGTCTAAGACAAGCAAAGGTCTTACCTGGAGGTGAAAGGTCACGAGTGTGGCCTGTAGGTACAATGGAGTTCAGATCAAACAACCTTACGCCTGATATTCTTTGATGGATTTCTGCCTCTCCCAGCCTGCCCAAGTCACCCATCACCCTTCTTTCATATTTGTCATAAAAAAAGCATTCATCATAAGGTGATGGTGTGGAAGCTCATCAGCCCTGAAGCACTCAGAGTCACAGCTGTGTACATGCGAAACAAATCAAACCAAGATGTCATGTTTATTTTAACAAGATTGCACTTTACAGGCCATATGCCTGTACTGTACTTATTTATTTCACAAGAACACATGAAATGCTTCAAATTCCAGATGCTGGTGGGTTTGCATTTAGTTATTTTGTGGAGGAATATAGAGTTTCATGACTGCTCAAAACATTACCCCTTTCTCTGAAGCACCAGCCTTAAGTGGCCTGTAAAAATCATTATCAAGCTTTTGTGACACTGTACCCTTAGTTTTGTTGTACAAATAGGAGTATGTGTGCTGCTGAATAAGTGTTTTGCCATGTATGCATTATGTATAAGGATAAAGAGCTTCTGTCAAAACTTGGGGGGTTAGTGACATGAAGACACAGTTATCTGCAGCCCTGCCTGCACGTGCACACTTGTCTTAGGTGAGTTTGTTTGATTCATGGGAGGAAGGGTGACAGGTCAGTAAGAAAAGAGTCCCCTAAGGCCACTGACACTCAGGTTGTAACTCTGCCACAGCAGGCCAGGTCTCATCTCTGGACTTTCTCCTACGTGGTAGTGGGCTCAAACTCCTCTCACTGCCTCTGGCTTCCTTGCGGTTGAGGATATGTAAATGTTAATGTAGCAAAACATGTAGTCCTTACATAAATAAAAGGCTTTTTCTTATATGTTCCTAAATTAGCACTGATCAATGGGAGCTTGTTGTAATGAATCTACAAAAAAGGTATTCATGTTAAATAAATACAAAAAATGAATACTATATAAAGCTGCATGCTATTGTAGGTCTAATGTGTGAGTGTACGTGAGCTGCTTGCATCTGCCTGTGGGGGTTTGAACACTTGTTTATGTCCACACAGAAATGAAAGAATGAAGATGAGAGATGGAGAGAAACTGTTACAATAACATTTGTCACATCTGCAGATAAAGATGACTTTAACTTTGTCTTGACTGTTTTCATCAGGATTTGCTCAGGGCTTACACTCTTGTAAACCTTTAAGTACACTAAAAAAGATTAATGAGATTAAATAAGGTTTTCTTTCCATTTGTTGTTTAAATGTTGAAATGGTGAGACCATGAAAATGTTGTTGTTTTTTGTTGGTTCGCTTCTCTTTAGCAATTTGAAGCACAATTAAAACTAGAGATTTATGATTTCCTTGTAGTGTGTGGCAAAAAACGTGTCAAGGCAGCTATATTTCATCCTTCAACTCTTGTTTATGTGTGTGGGGGGTCCATCCACCACATCCACATTCAATGTTTTTCACCCAGTGACCACCTTAAAATGGCACTCTCCCTGGTTACCTTTTAACCAGTGTTTAGTGTCTGAGAGTTCAGGACGTCTCTTACGGTGTGTGGCTTGGTAAAAAAAATATTGATTGAGTGTGCCTTACCTTATAAATATCTAACCAGCACTGGTTAGCTTTTAAAGTGGTGATCTTCTCAGTGTGTGCTCTAATATAAACTGACTCTTGGTTAAATATTCACACATTAAAATGCAAGGGTGTAGCCTCAGATGTGACTGCGATAATTAAGATTGAGTTTACAAAGGACCGTCATTAATGAATCCTTGTCCCATTCCATCTATAAGTTTACTTTACGTTTAATAAAACTTTGGTGAATTTTGAGAGGCAACCAAATACTTTGCCCCAGGCAGCACACGAGACAAGCAAATATTGATACACTGAATAGAGGAATGCAGGAGGAATAAAACCTTTAAGACGGATTTTATCCATTAAGGATAAGGTGATTGGAGTTATAAGTGGGAGACAGGAAATTTTGTCTAGCTAATATCCTGTTCTACTCAGTCATGTTTTACAGTCTATCACACACTACCTATTATTTGCAGAGCCACACAAGTAATATTCCATAGACATGCAGAAATAAGGGAAATTATGTCAGAAAGAGGAAAGAAATTATCTTTAGACGCTCTAAAACAAAGATTCCATCATGTTTGTGGAATGCTGTGGTTAGCAATATGGAAACAGACTGAGTCCAGAGTCCAGTGGTTAGAAAAAAATAAATAAAAGAAAAAAACTCGTCTGAGAAAGAGGAAAAACTTGGGAGGGGGTGAGGGGAGCCTCTGGAATTACACACCAAAACCCCCTCAGACACACACACACACACACAAGTGCATGCACACAGACACATACTGAGACACTCAGACACACACATTACACACAAACACACTTCTTCCATTTTCCCAACTGTGCAGCTAACCACGCTGGGTTAAAGGGTGGGGTTAGGGGTGGTGGAGGTAGGGAGGCACGAGTATAACAGGCCTCCTTCAGTACTGTGCTCACTTTTTACTTGAAGTGCTCAGACGTTGGTTTCTCCGGCATCTTCCAAATATTCTTAGGAATTCTGACATCACAAGCATGGAGGACAGATGACTCATTAATTATTCTCTGTAAATCATAACTTGAGAAATTAAGTTTTGTAATATACTGACAGACCACTGCTGTTCACACAGTCACATCCAGAGCTTCTGTATTAATAACTGTGTGCTGTTAGAGTCATGAAAGCATGCCAGGCTCTCTTCACACCACTGACATCTCTCCTCCTGGGCTGCCTTTGAATGTGCATACGCTCAGAGATCTTAAAGGCAAATTGCTTGCATAATGGATGTTTCCAAAAATACAGAGGAGTAGGCAGGCACGCTGACCAAGGTTTTGGCGGCGCGCCCCTGCATGGGCCCTGGGCCAACTGTTCTCGCAGCGCATTCCCTTCGCTGGACCAGTCATGCTAGGAGAGGTGTGAGGAGAGCAGTCAGACAGCTTTTATTCCGCCACCTGATCCTCCCCCCTGCATCTCACCGATTACTGGGCTACGCAGCATACTGAACATCCCCTCCTCATTCATCCCTTGTATGATTTTCCTACTCTTTAATGGTCTTTCCTAGTTCTGTTGTCAAGATTGTTCTTTCTCCTCTCCTATCCTCTCCACCACCTCTGATCTCATCACCCCTCATCTTCATCTGTCGTCTCTCTCTCAGTGGTATTTGTGGTGATATTTCAGTGAGTAAGCATCTGGAAAAGCTGAACAACTTGGGAAATTCCTGCTAATGCTAGTTATTGATTTACATTATTATAAAGGGAGCCATTGTTTGTAAAAATGGATTGCTCCGCCTGCTGCTGCCCCTCTCTTGGCTCTAATAATGCTTTATCTCTCTGGAGAGTCATTGTCTTCAGGATTAAACTGTTTTGTGTGGAATCTTGCGCAAATGTTACATTTCTGCACTGTTAAGATCGCCTATCTCGGTAGCAGTGCTCTGTTTTTTCCATTTCTTTTAGCCACCTTTGGGTGCTCTCCTGTTACAGAACATACATCAACAGTAATGTTGAAAAGCTCAAAAGAAAGAGACGCTGAGCCTGTGGTCTTTTAAGTTAACTGACTTTGAGAGATATGGAGTCTATTGGGGGCTTTGGCCTCTTGGAAAATAGAAATTGCAAAACCAATTACAAGCTTAAGGCACTGATGTGATGAGTTGACAGAGATTTTCACAGTGCTACCAGCATATTTTCACTCAAGCCAACACCACATACATCCTGTGCCAAAATGACAGGAAAGAGAGTTTCAGGAAATTGAGTTTTCTTTCAAGCACCTTTTACCCACTCCCACATTTCAGAGGGAAACCAATACATGCCCCTTGTATAAGTACGGGGAAAAAAACTCCAGTTTCTTCAGTTTTGTTGTACTTATGCCCTCACATACACACAAACACACATGCACCTATACCACAAACACACCAGTTCTTCAACACTCAGCAGTCTTAAGCATCAGGGTGGTGTTGTGGTGAAGCCATATGGGGCGCCACTGCTTGAGAAACTTGGTGATTTGACAGGAGGCCTAAAGAACACACAAACACACACACACACACACAAAGCCTTAATTGACTTGTAAAACTCCACTAAAACACACTTTTATAGAACAAATTTTAGACCAGTTGCACAGGATTTGATATCAACTTCTGCCCAGCTTGCAATTCTGTCACTACCATGCTGTATTTATACACAGTCCAAGGACAATTTATACTTTTCATGATAAAACTGAATAAGCTGTACCAAAGACACCACCAGACTGACAGACTTATATGCATAAAGTTTTTGTGTGAAGTAGTTCTGGCCTGTGTTACTGAGAGTTACTGAGCTGTGCAGGGCAGTAGGCGAAGTGGACAAGGCATTTGTAAGGATATAAATGACCCCTTACTCTTCGTAAATTGACAGCTCAGGCTTTGGTGCTACTTCTTTAAGGCCCTTGTGATCCTCATACTGCTCTTTTTGTTGCAGGAGGCATTCATCCTCAGCCCCAAACTTCAACGGCCGGTCTGAGCAAATACAATTGGGGCTATGATGTATGATTGTGAGTGTTGACTCTGTGGAGCTGGATCAAGCTCTGTGTGGTGGAGATGTTGGCAGGGCCATTCATACCAGTTTCCCTAACCGGTGGCAGAGATAGCTGCAGACACTCCGGCTTTCAGATTCTGTGGAGCTGTAGAGGGGATGTGATTTTTCACAACCAGGCCTAAACTCAGCCAGGTCTCAGCCTCAAGCCTGCCTCCCTACCTGCTAAATGCCTCTGGGAAGTTAACCAGAGGATGAGACAAGGAAACACATGGCAGAGAATGATCCCTCTGGGTTAAAGTGGAGGGTCATTTCTCAATATTACATTTGTCAGGTGGTATCTGGACACTTTGGCCACAGATCTGTGGATGTAAACATAGCCCTCAAGTAATGCTGTAGGGCCATGTCATCCTATCTGATTTCTGCATCCCCAGATCCTGCCTGTCCTCTCCGTGCCTCTGAGAGGGCCTCGACTTTATAAACTGAATAAATTTACCTTTAAGGACCATATGTCTGCAACAGGGACCCCCAGAGCCTATTCACTCACCTGAAGCAGTCAAAACACAACATACTATTCATAATTTAAGGCACAGCATAAGAAATGTTGTGCCTTTAATTGAATTGAACAGGACTACATTTATGTTTTATCATATTTTTAGGTGGTTTGGTTATTTTGCTAGGGTTCACAAAGAATTCATTTATGCGCAGTCTGTCATCGTCTTCCTGATAATCAGCACTAATGTTATGTCAAACAATCTTATCGTAACCTAAATGCTAAGGTGATCAGATAGCATCTCAGCACAAGAGGAATTTAGGTGTGTTTTTTGTCTACACAGCTTTCACTTCTTACTGTACATAACAGAAATGTTGCTGTGTATAACTAATGTTAATCAAACCTACCTGCAAATGGATGTTGTGTTGAAAATGCAGCAAAAAAAGTACTTTGCAGACCTGTGGGATTAGATTGGGGTAGAGGGACTTCAGCTCTCCCAAATCTGAGCAACGGAGAGAGTGAAGGACAAGACATCAGACTGAGACTTAGCTTCTAGGGCTCACTTCAGAGGTGCCTACCTTTTTGGTTTGTTAGATACATATATATATATATATATATATATATATATATATATATATATATATATATATATATATATATATATATATATATATATATATATATATATATATATATATGTATGTATGTTGTGTGTGTGTGTGTGTGTGTGTGTGTGTGTGTGTGTGTGTGTGTGTGTGTGTGATGCATCATTTTGCTTTGGGACCTCTCATCTCCCACTATTTGTGGCAGTAATGTGAGAGATAATTTGGCAATATTTTTAAGTTACAAACAAATACAATATTTCAGCAGCTTTCCTTCCAAACCAAGGTACTTAAAAAAGAAAGGAAAATATGGGCAGTATGTGGTTGTATAAGACAGAGTCCTTTGGTAATTAAATCAGTGCTGATGCTGGCTGATAAGGAGTAAGCCCCTGAGCTGATAAAGAGACGTTCAGGAATTTAGGGTGGAAACAAAATCAGGTGCTGATCCTGAAATGACTCTGAGAGTGCCAAAACCACAAAATGTCCTGAGAGATGAATGAGGATGGAGATTTCATGGAAAATATTCACAGCATCTTTTCATCTTTGCACATTTGACTGGTCCACAACTGAAAATGTATGATGCATGGGAGCAATGCATCCTGCTGTAGGTGTTGGGCTGGGAAATCACAGTCCTCACCTGAGGGGGAGATCTGATGTATTAGTGCTCACAAGCTTTTCATGCAATTATATTGGAATTTCTTGTACACTTTTTACCCACTCCTTAAGACCCTCCCAATGAAAGTGAAAGAGCACTGCTACAACTGTTACTGAAGGACACTTTAGCAGGTGGATGGTAGCCAAACAGAGGCTTGAACCCAAATCCTCTGGCTACATGTTCGTCTCTCCAGCCGTAGGCCACCCCCAAACGTTGGCATTGGTGGTTGTCAGGGGAAACAGACAAGAAGGTGGGATGGAAGTTTGGTTACCAAGCCTAGAAATTACATTTTGGTGCTAAATCCAAGTTTCATCTGGTCTGACCACAAAAGAAGCAGAAGCAGTGGAGGGCCAAAGTAAACTGGGACCTGAGAAGCGGTGTCTGGGACGCCTGAGGAAAGGCAACAAACGTCAGTGTGCCCATAGTTCTCACTGTCTAATGCCTGACTGACTAATCCCTGATATTCCTCCATGATCTAAACCTGCAGCACTCTGTAGCAATAGAACACTGTGGCATTGTGTCCCTGCTCTTAAGGAGTCTGTGATTCATTTACTGGCAGTGCTTTTTGGATCCATGCACTGTATTTTTCTCATCCTCAGCAACTGTAGTGAGATTCATCATTTCAAGACCAAACTAGTTTCTTTGTGTGATTGTTTATGTAAAGGATTTTGACAGTCGTCAATTCACAGCTGTAAAGCAGGAATCCAACACTCAGATTAAAACTGTATTTACTGTTTTGAAGCATCTTTTAATTGTTGTCAGGCATTTAAGCGTTAGTAGTATCTCCAAGACTTTGAGTATGAGTTTGGCACTATGTTGAAATTCCCTACTGATTACACTGGTTCTTTGTGCCATGACAGCACAACTGTGTAATGCTGCAATAGTGCTCTCTGCTGGCAGAAATGAGAAATATAGTAATTCTACCTCATCACATTTCTTTTTTTCATACTAATGCCTGCACGAAAGAATGAATGTTTTTTTTACTTGTATCAAAGATAATGTTTTGTTTTCGTGTTTAAAAAGTATCACCAAATTTTATTTGACAATGCACGTATTTTTTAATTAGACAGTAAAAGCTGGTTATCTGATCCTCTCTATTCTCTTTTCCTTCCAGGTCTGCTTTGCTCTGGTGTCAGATCAGCAGTTCACAATGAGGGTGAAGAGATGAGCCTGCAGCGAACAGCCCTGTCCCTGCAGTTCCTGCCACTGGACGTTTACTGATTCATACAACCCAGAAGACGATGCCCCTGTATCCCAGATAGCACCTCTGAGGACCAGGCCTTCGCAGCACGTATTGTGCATCATGGCAGGAGAGACTCAGCGAATACACGCTGTCAAAGACCTGGACACTGAGTCCAAACTGCAGGATGAGGGGACGGCGCTGGAACAGCAGAGTGACAAAACCACAAAGGAGTCTTCAGAGCACTTTTCAAGCACAGGCACTGAGGCTAGAGCCAGCAGCAGAGGGGCCAAAGCTGAAAAACTAGAGAAGGAAAGGGACTGTCCTCAGCAGCGTGAGGCTGTCATACGGCCACAGCAGGCGGGGAAGATTGACTTCAGGTCACTGCAGAACAGATCCAAATTTGCCACTGACAGGACTTGGTCGAGTGGCAAAGGCAGCCCCCAGTCCCCCAGTGGAAAGGGCCGCAGCCGAGAGAAGGGGAAGCGGTCAGGAAAGGCAGAGCGTGGCAACCCGCAGCAGCTGTACAGACTTAGCATTACAAATCCACGCTCAAACAACCCCACCATTGGTATTGCCTACCCACAGCAGAAGGTTTCGCCACCCAAGAAGTTAGAGACCAGTCGTGGCCCAGTCTCGGGCAGCTACAGATTCCACGTTCCCAGCATACCCGAGAGAGAGGCCGAACTGCAGCAAGAGGAGCTCAACTATAGCCGCTGCTTCCAGGAGGCCTCCTCTAATCTTACCTCCCCAAGCTATACCTCACAGGCACTGGGTTCCTCAAGTGGAACATCATCCCACCCACATCCACCCATGTCACAGCAGCAGCAGCCTGCCTCAATGGAGAACAACAGTGCACAGCCTGGCAGCCAGCTGATCTTGGCTGACTTTCAGCTGAGTGGCTCTAATGCATGGCAGTCTCCTGAAAGGACTTTTAATGGTGCTAACTATGGGGTTTCATCACAAAAATCCACTGCCCTTACAGAAGCCAGTAAGGCAAGTGCCTTTGTGCCTGGTCCGTTTCAATATGGATATCATTTTCTGGAAGAATCAACCTCTGACTCTTTCCCCTGTGAACAGAACCCCCCATCCCAAGACTTTACAGACCCCTCCCTGGGTTCTGTTCATGTGACCCACAACTCCTTTTCCTTTACACCTGGAGAAGGACAAACCATGGCTCAAAACAGCACGCAGTTCAGTAATGAACAGCAGTCAGAGGAACGAAGCTCTTATTCTCACTCCCCACAGTCACAGTTTATTCAAGGGGTATCATCCTCCATCCACTGTCCTAGGAATCTGAGTGAGGACTCAGCCAGCAGTGACAGCTCTGGCTCCAGTTCACAGCAGTCAGAGCAGGGAAAGGCCGCCCTGCCTGAAAGCACAGACGCTACTTTACAGGCAGACGGTAGGGATGCAACCATCATCTCGGGGAGTAAGAGGAACTGTCACCCCAAAGACACAGCTGCCAGCCAAAGAACATTCATACAAGGAAGTGTGCACCATGCAAGAAATATTTCACAAGGTCCAGGCTCGCAAATGCACTTTTCCAGCAAAACATTTAACAGCCCTCCAGTCAGTAACATTCATACAGGCTCAATGCCTTTTGATAAAAACATTAATAATAAGGTTCTAAATAGGTTACCACACTCCTGGGAAGGTCCTGGTAAAACATATTCACCAGCTGATCAAAATACAATTCAGTATTCTGACATGAATGATAAGTTTCAGTTTCAGAACCAGCCAGCACTTGACCAAAGGCCAAATTCATCTAAAAATAGCAGGATGCCCTGGCAGCAGATACGGCCAACCTCTGCCATGCCGAACCAAAACAGAATTGAGTTATCTAGGCAAATAAGCAATCAAAAATTGGCTTACATTGTTTCCCCCTCTGACTGGCAGGATGACAGTAAATCACATAAACACAGCTCACTGAAAAACCCCAGCTCATTTCAGAATAGCAGAACTAGTGATGGGTTTTCAAACCAAAGACAGGAGGTTGTAAAACACAGCAGTAATACAGTCTCAACTTTTAAAGTGGAGATGAGCCACGCACAAGTATGTGAGTCCAAGAATAAGGCGGTATATTTCGGACTCAACCAGTCTCTTCCAGTGCCTTCAAGAAACTATGGCTATCCACCATTACAGGTCCCACCTATGGGACTAATGATGGTGTCACCTTATGAATCCCCATTGCCCTCCCCAGTTCATAACCCTGCATCTAGTAGTACCTGCTCTTCCCTCTCCCCAGCATCCACCAGCCCTGTTAACATCAGTTCAGAGGACAGTCAAATGTCCAAGTCAGCACCCACTCACACATTTTATCACCAGCCCCAAACCAAATCTCAGTTACCCTCAGATCACCTGTCCTCTCAGCCCCACCAGTATCATTCTGATGCTTCACGAAACCTTCCATACACACCGGACAGAGCCAAAGAAGACATGATGAGCTACCTGCAAAACAACACACATCCAAAGACAGCTATGGATGGAAACAAAGGTTACATGGATAGTTTTGGGGTGGAGCATCACCAGCCTCCACCACCATACTCTGCGCATCAGCTGTTAGCCACCTCATTAGCCACTGCAAATCTTGACCAATTAGATGTCCTTCTCACATGCAAGCAGTGTGATCAGAATTTTAATAACCTGGCTTCATTTCTAGGCCATAAACAATACTGTGCTCAACACACGTTTGCACAAAATGACCTCAAAGACATATCAAAGATGGAGGATGGCAAAAAGCTTCATGCAGAACCATCAAAAGCAGTTCCAGCGGTGTCAAATGTTTCACTATCCAGGTGCCCATCTGACCTACACCTATCTCTGTTGGGCCTCAATAAAAACGGAGAACTGATATCTGACAGTGAAACAAAAGGAGACAGTAAGGAAGATCCCATGAAGCTCAACTTGTTCTCTGGCCCTGGTAACCTCCCTGTCACTCTCCCTGAGTTGGAAATGGAGGATGCCAAGTTAGACAGCCTAATCACTGAAGCCTTGAATGGACTGGGCTATCAGTCAGACAATGCAGAGATAGACAGCAGCTTTATTGATGCATTTGCTGATGATGACCTCACCACTGTCAAAGCAACGTCAAACAAACAATGTCTGAAAACCAAAGAATCCCTGGTGTTTGAGAGCAAAAATAAACAATCAACAGATGATGACAGGTCTTTCGTACAGGGAAAGCATTTTTATGACTCTGATGTTGAGAGCCCTGAGACAGATAAACAGTACACAGAAAGCAAACTTGAGAAAATATCTCTGAATTTGGAACAAGATGAGAAAATTAACATAAAAAAAGAAGTCTCTCATAAAAATTCAAGAGTTGCCTCAAGGGAAAAGCTGCGGGAACAAGAAAGCAAAGTGAAAGAGGCAAGAAAACTGTGCAAGAGTGAGGATGACAACACAAGTACACAAAGGTTTCTCTTATCCAGCAAGTTTTCTGAGCGTTGTGGTGTTAACAGCTTTCAGGACAGCTCTGCACTTCGAGGGTCAATGCCCTCGCAGGCCTCTACATCTCCAACCTCAAGAACTGCAATGAAAGAGAGCAAGAGGAAAAGCACTGGAGGGGGCACCTGGAGCAAAGAACTTATTCACAAAATAGTTCAACAGAAAAATAAGCTCCATAAGCTTCATGTTAAAGGTACTAAAAACCTCCAGTTTTCCTTGGTGATGGAGAGACTGACTCCCACTGTACAGAACCCTGCATTTGGAGAATACGACTATGTCTCAGACTCAGATGATGAATGTGAGCCTGTAAAGATAGCAAGCCAAGGCCGGCTAAATCAGAGTAGTCGCTGTAAATACACATACACTAAGGAGTGCAAATGGCGAGCAAGAAGTGAGAGGGACCAGGCAGCATGGAGACATGAGTCGAAGGAGTGTTTTGAGGTGAAAAAAAGTGAGGAAGTTTCTCTCTCGCCTGAGAAACATGGTTCTCACCAAAGACTCAGGAGAAGGGGTAGCAGGTCATCCACAAGCAGTGAACTCAGCACATCTGTGAGTGTTTCTAGTGATAGTATCAACAGCCCCAAAAGCATTGACCGCACTGACTCAGACTGTGAAAGGAAGACAGACATCAAAAAGAAAGAGCCTTCAGAGCAGAAAACCTATGAAAGGTCCTCCCCACAGAAGTTATGTAAAGAGTCCAGCACACTAGCACTGACATTCACTAAATCTGTCAGGAAGTATAATACTGACAAAGCCATTCTTTCTGATAACAAAGACAGTACAGAGGATCCAAAGAAGAATCACTCAAATCCAGAAGTTGCTGAGCTAGTGTCATCCTCACAAAAAGCAAAAGATACAATGAAAAACTTTGAAAAAAGCAAAAGCTCTCATACAAAATCAAGAGAGAAGCCGGTGTCTCACAGAAAAGAAACCGGCACAACAGTCAGTTCAGACAGAAACGCCCTACAGAGAGCCGATAATCTGCACCCCAAAGAAGAACCAACACAGAGTAGCAGTGCAGATAACAAGCCACTACAGTTTGATTCACACTCTCCCACCATCAACAAAGAAACTGATTTCAATATTGACAGAAACACAAAGGGCAAAAGCAGAGAGGGGCCCCAAGTCACACAGCCAGAGTTATCACACAGTACCACATTTGAAAAACAGAGTGACAGCGTCTGCATGGTGAAAGAGGCCATTACTTTAGGCAATGACCTAGACACACACAAGCCTGCATCTCTATGCACCTCTTTGATGGATGAGGTGTGCCTATCTCCAACTGAAAGCCAGGGCCCATTGATACAAAAAGACACGCTCCACCTCATGCCCTACCCTCTGGATCAGGAACAGGGGCTCATGAAATCTCCACTTTCATTTGACACCTCGTCAATGTTCGGGGACCTCACAGGATTCGACAGTGGCCTTTACTCAGATATGCCGATTCAGAAAGAAGGATTCAATTCAATAGAGAACACAGCTGATAAAAAGGAAGAGTTTGTGTCATCCTTCTCTCCCTTTCTTGAACAAAGAGACTGGAACCTTATAGTTAGCCCAGTGCTGCCAGATGAGATATCTCAGTACAAAGACAACTCTGAGAAATCTAATGAAAAGAAACCAGATTACAGTCACGTCCCTTTGTCTCTGCCAGAAAAAATAATTGACTACAGTGCAAACAGCTGTGCATCAGAGGATGAGCTTGAGATAAAGAGAATAGTGAATGAGCTTGAGAACCAGCTGCAGACAACTAAGTTGGAAAGCCCACCATTGCTAGCTCAGAATGCCCCCAAGCAGCTGCAAATGAGCAAATTTACACCTTTACAGCTGAGTGATGAGTCAGAGAGTGAAGGCACTGTTCTGGATATGAGGTGCCCTGTGCAAACGATAGATGTGCCAGTGACCAGAATGCCCTCAGAGCCTTTCACTGAACCAGGACTCCCGTGGTCCAGTCCATTCCAGTTTGAGCTAATGGGTGGACACCACAGTCCCAGCACTCCAATTAACAATGAACCAAGGGCACTTGAACATTTTAATGAAAAAGAAAATGATGCACCAAATATGATAGGCACAGCCTCACTTATTGAACACTCACAGCTCCACTGTGACCAAAACTCAGAGGAGAGAAGTGCTCAAAAACAGACTCCTGTAGAAAGTACAAAGGAAGAAATTTTAGAACAGAAGAGATATGCAGAAAACCTCATGAAAAGCCTGGAGGTGATTTCAGACTCTATATTCAAAAAAGAACCCATTATATCAGAACACAAGGAGCTGAATGTCACCTCTCTCACCAGTCAACAACATCAAGAAATTGAATGTCAAGCAGCTGATGCAGTTGAGAAAGAAGATCACAACGAAAAGGAAGCAATTACTGGGAAGAAGAATACATTATCACCTCCAAATATCAATGAGCGGAAGGATGATATTGAATTCATTCTGAATGAGTCACAGTCATCTCTCTCCAACAGCTCTGACCCCACACTCGATGGAAACCAGCCAATTTCATCGCAGCCAAGTGAGCCCTTAGAAAACGATGATAGTAAGGGTGAGACTAAAGTCACATCAGAGGAGGATATCACTGAGAATAGTAATTTGATTGAGTCTGCTCACTGTTCAAGTGTGGTGACACATGACCCACATCTGGTTGAGGAGTCCTGTGGGAGCAATAATGTAGAAGACAATGTGAATCAGTTGTATAAAAACTATAGTGATGGCCAAGAGCATTCAACTATGGATAGCTATGAGGAAGCACAGGCAGTGAAGGGAATCTTGGGTCAATCTGGCAGTCATCCTTCATCACCTGCTCTACCTGACCTCAGTCAAGACATTGGGAAGAAAATGTCAGATACGGTGAAAACAGCATTACAAGAGCAATCCACTGATAACCATGATGGTAATCCTGGAGACATTATTTCATCACATACTGGTGAACTGAAAGTGGAGCGCTCAGACAATCCAATGGAGGCAGTTGAAACAGTAAAACAAGATCATTTCATTGGACTTTCTCCCTCTAAAAATTGTAGTCCTGCTAAGATTTATGACTCAAGTCCAACAATGGATTTGTCAGTGGAGATAGTCACCATGGAAAAGCCCTGCAGTCCAATACTAGTGGAGACCAACACAGAGAGTTCTAGTCACTGCTCAGCCTTCCAAGACACCCAGTCCATAGAGGGACAAACCAGTCTGTTGATGCTTTCACATGCTGACAGTGATTCCTCCAAAGCTACTTCATTCAATGACTCTTTGAAACCTGAAGCAGGTCTTGCCTTTGACACCATTCAGAAACAAGAAGAGATTTTACATGTTCAGGACATCAAAGAACATCTTCCTATTAATTTCATGGCAAGTCACCAAAATTCACCGTGCAGAGAGGAGGTGGAAGAAACTCACTCCCTTTTTCTACACACTGCCCCACCAACCAGTCCTCTTTTATCAACCTCTCTTCAAATAGCCATGCAGAAATCAGACCTAGAGGATGATTCATGTCAGTCACAAAGCAAATGTCATGCTAAGTCTGCTGATGAAGGCTCAAGTCAAAATGTAAAACCCCCCTTAAGCAATGATGACAACCAAAGTGTCAAAGAAGCTCTAAACAGTGATGAACAATTGAACACAACAGCTGAGATGGAGTATTCTTTGATAAGCCCACCTCACCTGGACTTGGGAATCACAGAGTGTAAAATCCCCAGCCCTGAAACCACCAGTCCCTCTACACTTCCTGTGACTAGCACAGCAGAACCTCCAGAGGGCCTTGAAAAGAGTGATCCAATGTACGATTTCAAGCTCAGCCCTCTCAACTACAACAGCATATCTGATGAACCTCCACACCTGAATCAATATGACTACATACCAATTTCACCAGCCAGTAAACCTGAGGAAAATGCAGACATCAAGAGTCCCATAGATGACTGTGAACCATGTGACTTGAGCATTAGCCCAGCACTGATTTTTAACAGAACTGAAACAGATGCAGTGGTATCACTGAATGCAGACCCTGAAGCCAAACTACATTTATCAGATGAACCACTGGTCCTTCAGCAGAGTATAAAATTCACATGTTTTTCATTGGGTCTCCCTGCTGAACTCAAAATCACAAATCCCTCAGCTGGCAATGTAAAGAAAGACTTGGAGAATCACCATAATCCAGTTGAACATATTGAGCAATTGCATATTTGTGCTGAAATGCTGGGAAAGGTTGATACAGTGAATTTAGATTCTCACAAGGCCTCTGCTGAGGATAGTTCACTGCTCAGAAAAGATGTTTCAGATGGTCTGCCCAATCCTAAACCACCGGTCGTCTGTGAAAATGAACAAATGCCTCTTCCACAAGACCCATCAGAGAGGCAACCAACAGTAGAGATGGGCCAGTGTTCAACAACAGACCAAGTACACAAAGAAATACCACAAAAAAAGACACAGAGCAACACTCAACAGGGGAAAGTGGTCTGTGAAATCTGCTTCATGTGTTTCAGGACTGTGCCAGGGTTAAAGAGACATAAGGCCATGAAACATTTGGTCAGAGCGGAAAAACACATCGGCCCACAGAACACAACATCAAACCATCAGGGAAAGATGCTTATTTATGAAGCATCACAAACCACAGAGAAAGAGCATAAAGATGATTCACAGACCTGTTACCCAACAAAAATAGATGGGCTGTCTGAGACAAGTAGCACTCTCCTATCTAAAGCAGCAGAGGCTGAGTCAGTCCTGGAGGAAATGGCAACTGAGACAAGTGCAGTGGCAATGGATGAAATAGGACATCAAAACTCTCTGCTGCCAACAAAAGCAAAGAAGAACACCAAAGCTAGAAGAAACAGAAGCAGCGAGGTAAACATAAAGCCTGACCCTTTCTCTGATGAGATTCTGAATATATTAAAAACGGACATACTTCAAGCTATAACTCCTGATTTCAAAAGCAGTGGACTACAGGGGAACTGCAAATCCCCTGACGAAGTGGTGAAAATCACTGACACAGCTGTTACTGAAAGGGAGGAATTCCCTCACCCTCTTACTTCAGACTCTGGTTTTGACAATCCATCCCAACTTCTAACAAAAGAGACAAGTGCACGTAATGAAACGGTGGAGCTAAATCAAATGGCTGATGCAGAGGAAATGAAATGCACAAGCATGGCTGAGATGGCAAATGGGGAAGTATGTACAGATAATAATGTGGAAAGCGCTATATGTGTAGAAAAGGATATAATCAGAGAATGTGATGATTCCAGAAAGACTGTGGAGGAGATGAGCGAACAGGAAGGACCAGAAAAGAGCCTTGCCGAGGAGATTCTTAGGAAAGTGTCAGTCGATATAAAATGCGAGAACAACAGTGGCCCCTCAGACGAGTTACAGCCTCTCTCCTGTTTGAATTCTTCCCCTCTCAGTCCTCCTGGTATAAGTTCCGATCTGAAGGCCTTACTTGACGACGACACCACGTTCTCACAGCTGTTCCCCAGAGATGAGGAGGCAAAAAGGAAAAAGAGCCCAAGGGTGTACAGCAAAAGAAACAAAAGACAGAAGCTACTGCCCGATGCAAATGTGACGCAGGATTATCCTCCATCAGAATCTTTCATGCAAAATAAAGATCAGTATATGGAAAACCAAGCAGAGCAGACATTCACTGTCAATCAAACTAACCGCTGTGAATACGAGACAATATCTATTGATGATGCCATCATGTTGAATATGTGCCACAACAGCGCATTGAAGGCTGATGCCAAGCCATTGTCAGATGTTAAACAAGGTGATCAGGAAGATGCTCATGAGGATATTAAAGAGCTTGGCAACAATTCCTTGAATCCACTTGAGAGCACCATTGATAAATCCTCAATTGAATGGAGTGGCTCCGCTGATTTCGCAGGCTTTGATGCAGGCTCTACAGTGACCTCTGACCCCAGAACCTGTAAACCAGAAGTGCCAACTGCTCCTTGCCCTCTGCCCCTGCCTGCTGTTCCATATCCCATAGAGCCATGTGTCACAGAGAGTGTCCAGACCTTCCACAGCATTGACATCCAAAACATCAACACCAAATTTCAGCTTCCTGAGATTCAGTTCTTTGACTCTAATAATGAAATCTCAGTGGCTCCTAGTATTGCAACTGTTGAAATGGAGAACAGAGATGATGAAAAGTCCAAGAAAGTAACAGAGCGGCGAGGCAGGAAACGGCAAGATGGTGGAATAAAGGTAAAAGATAAGCAGTACAAGTGTAAAGTGTGCTTCACTTGGTTCCTCACCCTGGGTGAGCTGAACTTTCACAAGTTATCCCACAACCCCTCTCCACCTCCAACCTGCTACATGTGTGTCCAGCGGAAATTCAGCTCCAGGGAGCAACTGAGAGACCATCTGAGGGAGAAACATGCCAAGAACAAGACGGGTATCTGGACCTGTGGAATGTGCTTGAAGGAGATATCAGATGTGTGGATGTACAACGAACATTTACGAGAGCATGCCACTCAGTTTGCCCGGAGGGGTCAGACTCAAGGTTCCATATTAGACATTCCAGGCTGCTTCATGCAGGAGACAGCTGTGAAGAACTTTATCACCTCAATCATGCAGCACCGCCCCAGCAAAGCCATCAGAGAGTCTAACAAAGCCACTAAAGAGCAGGAAAAAGCTACTGCTGCTGACAGCACTGTGGGAGAGGGTAAAATCCCTGAGGGGTCTGAGCCAAAAGTTCACAAAAGTAAAAGCAGCAGTGGAGCGGGCGGGAAGCAGAGCACATTAACCCCGCTTGAGGTCCTCCACAACACAGGTCCTCCACAACCTAAAAGTGTGGAGATGCATCCCAACTGCAAAGACCCTTCAAGAGACTGCCACCACTGTGGGAAACAGTTCCCTAAGCCATTCAAACTCCAGAGACATTTAGTGGTTCACAATCTGGAAAAGATTTTCCTGTGTCACAAATGTCCTGTCTCTTATCAGGATTCCCAGGCGCTGAAAGACCACCTGAAGAGAGCACACGAGGAGGTGGACGAACTGGATTCAAAACACACCACCCTTTACACCTGCGAGCTCTGTGCTGATGTCATGCATGTGATTAAAAAATCCTTCATCTGCAGCACCTGTAACTATACCTTCTCTAAGAAGGAACAGTTTGATCGTCACATGGAAAAGCACCTGTCTGGTGGGAACAAAATTTTCAAATTCCGAGGTGTTCTCAGACCTGTCAAAGCATCTGCATCCAGAGAAGATGAATGTGATTCACCTGCAAGTAAGAAGAGGAGAATTCTCTCTGACAGTCTGCATGAAAGTAGCTCAGACAGTGGCATTGCCAGTGTGAGCTCACTGCACTTAAATCAAAGCTCTGAAACGCAGTCTTTGAAACCCTCTGTGTCCACAGCAGACGACTCCACACAAACCATTGCAAATGAATACCACAGTGACACAAACAGTGCAAATGTGAAGACCGAGGACATGGTTGAGGACTACTCTGAACTACTTGTAGAGCTTGAGAAATGTATTCACATGGGCTCATCGGAGTCTACTACACCCAAGAAAGAGGAAATTGACCCAACGCCTTCACCTAATCCTGATAAAGAGGGAAATGGAAAATCAATTACTGAGCCATGTGATGTGAAAGAGGAGAATGAGTCAGTGTGCATTAGAGCAGAGACAAGCTTATGGTCAACATCTAAAGAGAGCAGTAGTGTGGGGGAGGACATTATTAAAGCTAAGGAAGGCTCAGCTGAAGGTGACACAGCTGAGCCTGAAGAAAAAACAGATTTTCTTCCTCCTAGCGAGGACTCTTTTGTCAGCTTAAGAGAAAATCAAATCATTTCAAAGACACCTGAGTCAGCGAAGCATGATTTAGCTGTTGACGTGATGGACCAGCAGAGGGATGATGAGCAGTGGCAGCACACGTCAAAAGCTTCTAATAATGACAACAAACAGCAAACCTTAGTTCACGGTATTGAGCAAGAAGGTAGCAGTCAGACGAAAGACAAAGCTGCCAAAACAAATGACAACACTAAAAACAACACTACAAGTAGCAGCATGAAGGCTCCAGAATCAACACCAGTCCTCCACTCCAAAGTTTCCCTCAACACTTCTGTTGCAAATGAGGACAAAGAATCTCTGAGACCACAGAAGAAGAGGAAGGACATGAAATCCCCCCACAGCCTGCAGAGGGTTTCCTCTCCAGCCACACAAGAGAACTTTGGTGTTGAGTCTAGGGCCAAAAAGAAATTTCGCCCCAGCAAGTGTGCAAATCCCTCTCTTCAAAGAAAATCAGACGGACCCAGTGAATACCCTGTGCTGTCCTCAGTACGGGACGATGTTGTGAGCAACAAAATAGTTTCTAAGTGCAAGACTTCAAACTTGGGTTTGCAGTCAAAAAGAAGTTTGCTTGATAGCTGTACTCCAAAGAAAACTGAGATTGTTAATCCTCTGAATGGGGATTATAAAGCCAAAAAGGGACCTCTGGGACGGCCTTTGCATCCCCCTATTTCTAAAGTGTCTTCAGTTCCTATGAACAATTCTTTGAATAAATCTAGGCCAAAGATGGGGGTGAGGTCAATGGAGAGTCATTCCTACCGGACAGCAGAGTCCCAGAACCACCTCTTAAGCCAGTTGTTTGGCCAAAAACTCACTAGCTTTAAGATTCCTTTAAGGAAGGACACATCAGAATCTATTAACTGAGCGGGGTTTGAGGGTTCTGTGAATAAGAGAATATAAATGTTTAAGACAATTCATTATGGTGGATGAGATTGCACAGCTCTATTCTGTGAAATACTATCTTTAAATACTTACATAGTCACTTTATGTCTTCTTTGTACATGTGTTTTTATTACACAAATGTGAGGACGAATGGCAGATATGAATTTTGGGTCAAAAATGAATATGCTATTTTCAAAAAAATCATTGAACTTTTTTTCTGCTTTTCCTTTGTTGGACACTATCTGTTTCAGAGATTATATGTCATTTACATAAAGGAAAGGAAAAAAGAATACTTGAAAATACAGTCAAATATGTTCTTCTAAGAAATGCATGTTCATTTTGCATTCAAAACATGATTTTATCAGTTTAAGTCTTTTTACAAACGACGTCAAAACTGACTTGGACTTTTGTCTGTGCACCTTTCGTACATGCTTCCAACGTATTCCTTTTGTATTATTTTTTAACTTTACTGTACTGCATTGACATCGATCATTTTAGCCTTTTGTATAAATATTACCTGGTGCTACATTGTGTTTTATTGTAATGTGAATGCCAATTTCCTCGGAAGGGAACATGAGATCTGTAGCAGTTACAGTACATTCATCCAACTGACTTTACTAGTTCTCTGTTGTTTATTAAAGATACTGTGTAAACCATCCAATTACTTTATATGTAGACTGATAGAGCACAAAATTAGGAAAGCTTCCGATGTATAAACTCAGGTGCATACAAGGACATCACAGTCCCAAGACCTGTATTCAGAGTTCTTCCCATGCACTGATAATACCACACACAAATCACAAACTCAATCATCTGTGTCTGTAACTCCAACTGTTTAATTATGAATAGTATTTACTAGGACAACAAAGGTGCTTTATCTTGTTTATACTGTATGTATCTTATATTGTATAATATTGTAGGTAGATTATTGTTTGGTGTAATGCTTCATGTCAAAGTTTTATTTTAATAATGTGCAAAAAGAGAAGAGAAGAAAGGGAAATGCAGTGCCTCTTGCAAGTTGTAAAGTGGTTCACTAAGTGCCTCTTTTATAGTTGGTTATTAAAGATCTGTATTGGTCTCTCCTTGCTCTTTTCTTCCTTTGTTCATGACATGTTTTGCAAATGTTCCCACTTCTATCCCTGCGGACTGCAGCTGTCACCACATGCATCAAACACTGGAAGCATTGGAAGCTGCTTGTGCCTGGAGGCAAAAACAGGTGCGCAACAACAAAGTCTGACTTTTTTTTTTTTTTTTTTTTGTCTTCAGATCAGCACTTCAATGAGATCACTCATCATCTGAAAGATGAGCATAAATGTATCTTTACTACAGGGAAACATTCAGCAGAAGACAATCACATCCATCCAACCATATGTTCGTCTCCACGAGCAATGTCACGCAGGCAGCGAGGAGCTCACACTTCTGTGACGCTTTTGTCATGTTGCTCTCTCACCATGTGTAAAATGGCTTCTATTCCTACATGAACATTTTTTCATCATCACATAGGAATAAAAAGCCATAGTACACAGTGGCATACATGTAGAAACACATGGGCTGAATATGAAGAGTGGTGTTCTCACATCATCCACTGAGTTACTTAGAGACCTGCAAAAAAGGGCAGCAAGAAAAGAGGGAAGACAGAAAAGAGGTTATTTTTTTTTGTCAAGGACTGAAGTTCAAGCAGTGAGCTATTGTGGAATAAAATAAAACACCTTATGTCATTCTTTAACTGTGGATGTGATTGAAACTGAGGTTTGTACAAAAAAAAAAGAACATGAAATTCCAGCAGACTAATCAACACACAAAAACTCATCTGTCTGATGATTACAAACATATTCTTACATATGGCAATATGGCTACTTTTTCTTCAAATCGCATATCTAATGCACTGTACACTTATATATTATAATAAGTTGCTTATAATAAGTTCATAAGTTGCTATATCCCTTTATAATGCATTGGGATGTCTTGTAACTACATGTTTTAGGCCTGACAACAAAGCAAGGGAGTTTATTGGGTTTATTATGGGCATATTGCTGCATTCTGTAAACATAATAAACAACTATCAAGTCATGTGTTGATTCTAACACCATCTTGAGAGACCATGGCAGACATTCAGTGAAAGTGTGGAGAACCGCAGTGTTTTTGTTGAAATAACTTCTGTAATTAATTTAGTGGGAATACTGGTTTGGCAGCACCCGCAGAGACCGTATTTTTGGATTCACTGATGACAGCAGAAAATACAGCAAGCATTATTGTCATTGAATTATGGCCCTTCTCTGTTCAACTCACTACTCATTGTATCAGAGTTTTACCTGCTGGATAGAATTCAAATACATAAAGGTATGCTGACCAGCATGTTATATTTTGACCCCCGTTACAGTCTAGTAAAGGTCATGAACAACAAATTCACCCTCACTGTTACTGACTCAGACAAGGAGCTGTCTTGAAGCCATATCGCCAAGCTAATCACTCTCTCTCCATCTTTTATAATTTGTTTGTTTATAGAAATCACAGTAATGTTCAGAAAGTTTTGTTATCTTTTATGCAAATTGGCAAAAGCCCCTTGAAGCATTTCTGATACTTACCGTAATACTCAAGAGCCTTTTTCAGATATCTGTTTAACATTTGAGATATGGGCTTCATAGACAGAGACTGTCACATGCATAGTCTTGACTTAAAGATCATTAACATGACTAAATTTAATACTGACCTCACCCAAATTGCTGAGTCTACTCCAAGTCGACTGATAAAATTGCAAGCAGATATAATGCTTTGTTTACTGGCAAACACTGCCAGTAAAAAAGTTTTCATCATCTTATATATTAGAAGTTTTTTCAGTGAAATGTAAATCCATTTCAAATACAAGTATTTTTTAGATGTATACATAGGCCTTTTCATATAGTAAGCCTCAATAGTGACTGTTGTTTTTGGCTATTTTATAGTTCTCATCTGTCATACATCAGAGTAATACTCATTTACATTTTCATTCACTGACATCTGCCTCCTTCCATAGTTGTCATTGTCCTGAGTTCCACTAACACTTAAATCTTTGTGTTTATGGACCAACTAATGGAATATTGCTTTCCAATCTTCACACGACATCTCCCTTTTAGAGGCAAATGCAGTGGAATGGTCAGTCATTGAAGCGTGTGCACATTAAAATAATACCAAAAAAAAAAAAAAGATATACATCATGTAGCATTAGTTTCTGCAGCATGTTGTCTACCGCAGGTCACTTATTATGTGTGGAACACTTTGATCAACAATGTACAAATTGTATACATTGTATACAGCATTTCAGTTGCATTTCAAAAATCTGATAGTAGGTGGAAAACACTTTTTGTTGCTGTCAGCTGACAAGCTGTTAGACATCTGATGCATTGTTGAGAGTCAACATGGGAAAATCAAAGTGGTTCATGAAATGACAAAATGTTTTGTGATTTTGGTGGAATACCTTTTTTTCAGTATTGAATCCCCCCACATTTGTAGATTCACACAACATAAACCAAATGAAAAGGGAAGGGCGACACTCTGTTGTGAGTGTGTGTGTGTGTGTGTCATCCTGGTGAAGATGGATAACACCGATCCAATGGCAGTTGTATCAACATTAATTAGAAAAGAGAAGAAGACTTACTGAGAAGTGATGAATGAATAATAGGGAAAAAACATGATCTCATAGGAGAATATGTACTGTATGTCCTTAATCAAGCAGCATCCAAGTCTATATAATATTATCAGAGTTTCTACATGAATATTGCAAAGTTAATTTTGGTTACATATTCAGTTAGCCAGAGGATGCATGGTTCATTCTACAAACTTTGAATAAATCCATTACACTGCAGGAATCTTGGCTGGTCAGGGATTCAATGAGTGTGATGCTTGAAGGCTGAATGATTGATGATTTTCGTGTTGCCTGAGTCATTAAGACATGTAAATGAAATGCCTATTAACAGTGACATGTGCTTTTTATATATTTGATCATTTGCCGTTTTCCTATTCTAATCTAGTTTCCTCCTCTGTTGTGCTGAATTGTGTTGTGTTATACTTTTAATTTATTTCAGACATTTTAGCTAATATTTAACTTCATACCTGAATTTTACCTGCACCATGTGGAGTGTTCTGACTTGCTGCACCTGTAAATTTCTTCATGTCCCCCGGTCAGCAGCTGTATGTTGAATAAGACAAAATTCAAGCAGAGACCTGAGCATATTTTGTCACAGTTTAGCCCAGAATGTGTCACACGGAGTGAGTAGGAGCCCCACACACCCTACTGTCAGGCATCCTTTTATCATCTGATCTATGAGGAAATTCTCCAGGGGCACAGTCATGCAGGAGCATGACAGGAACGCTTTGCACTTTGAAGTAGAGTGACATTATCAGTAAGTATGGTCTTGAAATAGCATCTCTTCTCTCTCCCTCTCACTCCATTTGTGAGTCTCCCTCCCCCTCATCTGATCCCTGACTTTCTTCCCTCCGTCTCTTTTCCTCTGCCGCCACCCTCATTCCTCTGCTCCTCGTTTTTTCCTGCTTTTCTTCATCAATTTCTCTCTCAACAATGCACCCTATCTTTCCACTTTTGCTTCCGCCTCCTCCTATTTTCTTCTGTCACCCATTCACTAGCTTTTTTTTTTTCTTCTTTTTTGTTCCCTTCCTTTTCTAGTTGTTCAGCTCACTTCGTTTCCCCCCACTCTCCATTTATCCTCTTCCATTCCTCCCTGTTGCCCCCTCACCTTTACACCCAACCTTCTCCCTTGTTTTCCCTCCCTTTCTGTCTCCTCTCTCGCCTCACCATCACCCTTTGCTCCCTCCCCCTTCACCGCGGAGCGTGCTGTTGGCTACCTCTCAGGGAGGTCGGGAGATCAGGGGCAGATAGAGATGGGCTGCTGGTCAGCGGTAATGACACACAGGCTGAGGGGCCACTCAGGTCGCCTCTGCTGGGAATGTGAGGCTGCAGCCATCTCAGAGAGATAAATAGATAGATGGATGGGGAGGGATTTGTTGAACCAAAGGGAAGGAATGACTGAAAGTCCCTCTCTACACTTGGGGGGGGGGGGGGGGGGGGGGGGTCCTATCTGAAATTAATTGTGTTCAATCAGTGTGTATGAATAATTCAATATAAACATGTTCTCCTGTTGTGAAGAAAGAGGACAGAGAAATCTTTGAAATCAAGACATCAAACCTGTTTTGCCTGACAACCATCAAAACACTGCCTACCCGCTTAAAATCCTCAAATGGGAGCGCTGGCAGTAAGAAAACTACACAGGGAAAGTACACTCCCACAAGACTGCCACCTGAAATAGGAGTCAAAGGAACTGGGGCAGTTGTAGCATCAAAATGAATTACTAACCAAATGAGCAGATAAAAATAAATCATGGCGAAGAAAAGATAATATGGAAGACGAAACATTAAAGTAAAGTCAAGCACACTTTTCCTAATTAATGGCCTCTCAGCAGGAAGTCATGGTCCCTTACTGCCAGCGGAGCCTGTATGTACTCAACCATTTGTCATTCCAGGCAGCACCAGAGAGGGAACAGGCTGTACACAATAGCTAAACGTACCTATTTGATGTTCCAGGTTTACAGAAATAAATGGGGTTGCTCTGCAGGGGCTATGCAAACAAATGAAAGCCTGTTGGTGTTTGTCTGCAGTGACTGGAACACTGCACCCAACAGCAGGTGTCTTCAGAGCGCCTGGCCTTGCAAGACCCGTCTCATTTTAAAGAAAGTTTGTTAAACACACTCCGAAATTAGTCTGCTAGCTGAATTGGTTGCAAGTATAGTTTTATAATTATATATTGTATAAGGTACCCACAATAAATTCTATTTATACCTGTCTTTCTCTCTTCATTCTCACTTCACAGACTGCAGAGAAAATCAGCACTAGTAGGCAACAAGAAAAAAGCCAAACTGCTGTGATGCATGTAAGAGACTGGAATTCCCATATTGCTTACAGACCAACATACAGTCAAAATGACCCTTCGTGCACAGAGCTGGACCTGCTGGTCAGTAGGGATGCCTCTAGTACCTCTGAGACCCTCCCACCCTTCCCCTTCTCCACCACTCCTGATTACCTCTCCACTATAACCTTCATCCTCTCCTCCTCCACAGTGCGCTCCCTCAGCTTTTCCTCCTGCTGTCTCTGTGGTTATCACAGAGAATCTGAAGGCTCTACCCTGACATTTGATGTGGCACAAAATTGGATTTCCAGTGTGATTCACTCCCCGAGCCCCTCATGGAGTGTAATCCATGCTGTGACTAATTGAGTGACATGCCAACAGCCTGAGTGTGTAAATGGATGGCTGCTGGTGAAATGTGCCTGTGACCTGCTCTTTTTTTATGTTTTGTTTGGTTTTGTTTTTTCTTTGTTTGTTTTTTTTTTTTGTCTGATGGCCTGTGAGTTCGTTAGACAGAGAAAGGAAGGGACACGCACACACACACACACACACACACACATTCTCCAACACAAAGACACATTTTATCCTTTGTCAATGTCACCTCTCGTTGTTGCCCATTGAATGTGACCCTGCACGTGCTGCTGTCTGGCTGCCTGTGACACTCTTAACTAATCTGAGCAACAGAAAATCAATTTTCCTCATATGAAACACAACATATCCTATAGATTGGCTGAACTTGTGTGACGGGGATCATGATATGACAATGACATTAGCGTTTGTGCATAAGCAAACCTGAAATCTAAAGTGGGAAACAGAGGTGTCAGTGACAGATGTTACAGGATGACTCACCACAGCTATGTCACCTGTCTGACCACCAGTATCCCAGCAGGCATTGCTTTAACCAGGCAAATCCCTTACGCAGACAGAGGAAGAGCTCTATAACAATGACGCACCAGACAAAAAAGCATTTTTTTGTCCTCGTGTCGATAGGTTATCTTCGCACCAAATCCCTACAGTCTAATCTCAAATCTCTGTCATGCCCTCTGCTCTGGGGACCCTGCATCTGATTTGGATTTCAATAATTGAAGCTGTTTTCCTTCCCAGAGGACTGGATACAGCAGTTTCCTCTTCATTAAAAACTTTCCACTAATGTGTGTGCTTGTGTGAGCCTGTGTGTGTGTGTGTGTGTGTGTGTGCACGTGTGTGTGTGTGTGTGTGTGGTGTGTCTGTGCCCCCTCGTTCCTCGTTTACAGTGAACACTCTCCTTCCACACCCCCGCTAAAATATACACACCCACACAAATTCACACAGACAAGCTGGGATATAGAAGTATACACACAGACACACACACAAACACACACACACAGACATTCCCGAGGTTTGCTGTGACACATTCTAAAAACATGATAATTACTTTGAACAAATGAGATGCTGGCAGCAATTTAAAGCATAATGGCAGGTAGCATGCAAACAAAAGCCACTAATGAATGAACTCAGAGATGGATGATAATGTGGCATACGTACCTGCAGGATTTCATTCACCAGACTCTCCCTGCTTCTCTCCTCTGTTTGTCTCTCACCCCTGCCTCCCTCTCTGTGGATAAGGTTGTGCCTGCCAGCCTGTTTCTGGAGGAGAGAGTCTTCACCCTATCGAGTCGGGGACCGGGGCTCAGCTGCAGAGACTGACATCATCCCTTTCAGAGAGGAGGTTTTCCCCTCCCGCTATCTGCACCTTCTCTCTCTCTCTCTCTCTCTCTGTCTAGCTCTCCCTTTCTCTCCCTCTCTCTCACCCTAACTCATCCACTCACTCACTCTGTACAGTAGTATACTCCTCCTATCTCTCCCTCCACTGTCACCTTTTTTATCTCTCCCTCTCTTCTCTCTTTCATTAGCTTCCACATATTGCTACTATTTTTCAATGCCGCTGCATGTGAGAGATATTGGCACTGAGACTGTGGCTCTAGACACAGTAACAAGTGCTAAACTATGACTTTACTATTCACAGCAGTCTGGACTTGTACTGTATTTTACCCCACATAATCAAGCATGTGAATCTGCCATCACGAGGAAACTTATCCACTAGGAGTTTTTCCATTAGAGGTTTTATTAATAGATATGGTTGCCTGCAGGTCTTTCACAATTAGCTTCCCCTCTTCCTCTTTCCCCCTGCGTCCCCTTCCCACCCCTGTTAAAGATCAAGGATTGGAGGAGTAGATCAAGACTGAAGCCTAATGGGCAGCCTGCTTTCACCTATCCAATTCTTTTAGATCAGCAAGAATGAAAAAGGAAAGGAGCTAAGCAGAGGGAGACTCTTTGAGTCTATTGAGATGGATGCCTGCTGTGGTGCCTGCGGTGGTGGAGCTTGGTGTTGCTGTCCATGGTGCTGATTACAGCTGAAGGAGACATCACTAAGGACAGCAGTGACCCTGCAGACCCACAGAAAATAGCCTTGAACAGTGCAGGGAGGAAAACCTGTTTCAGCTGCTGCAGAAACCTTAATAAATACACACGCACGGGGCTCGCACGCACACACACACACACACACACAAGCACATAAGTATACACATTGACAAACACAAGCACACACATATAGAGACTTACATCTACCTCCCAGCCTCCTCCTCTGTCTCCCGCGGGCATTTCTCTGCGTCTCAACTCATTTAGGCTTACATTCATCATTGTAAGGTAACAGTGGCAGGTGGGATTAAAATGGATTAGCCCTATTAAAGAAATGTGTGGTGCATATTACACCCAGACACCCCACACACACACACACACACACACACACACACACACACACACAGTTGTCTAAAGAGCTGCGTGCATTTAACTGTAGGCACAGCAGTAGACTCACTGCTTAAACATAAATGCAGCAGAGAATATTAAAATGCACATACATGTGAGCACACAGACACAGAGGTACACAGTCTGGGAAAGGCACCTAACAGAGGGATAGAGGTAAAAGGGCTGATGAGGTGTCTTGATGATGAAATCCATGGCAGCAGAACAGAAGCATAGATTCTGTGGATATTGCTGCTTTTCTGCCACTCACACTGTGGACTCCTTTTTGTTGTCTTAACTCTCGTCTCAAGAGGTAGCTTTTAGAATCTCGCCTCCTTGTTTCCATAGTGACACTTTCCCTCCTTTGTGCGAGAGAGTATGTGTGTATTTCAGAGACACACAGAGAGGAGAAAGACAGGCATAGGGAGGGAGAGAGGAGGGGGATGACAGCGAGATAACTTGGTTCACTTACATTGATTCACTACAAAAAGAGAAAAGGAAAAAAAAAGAATCCACACAGCACAGTTTTCTAGATCAGGGAAAGCCTCCTCTGTTCAGTTTTCACCTGGCCGCCAGCATTAGGTCGCTTAACTTTTGACTAATGGCTCTGCAACAGCTCGCCAAAAATAAAACAGTTGTGACTTAAACAGTGATTCCAACAATAGCACATGCCGATTCTGTGTCTGCGTCTCAGTTCATTCCTCACAATATTGTCTTTGTGAACATTTTAATTGATTACACACTGTGCCGTGTAAACACAGTGCAACTGAAAATATACCTCACATTCTTTGCAAAAATCTAACAGTCTAAAGATACACTGTTGAGCAAACACAATCATTAATTACTATGCTAATTCTGAATTTAAGACCGCCGTCTTTATCTACTGTGCGAGGTTATTTTGTCACAAACCGATGCAACCTTTGGAAAAGACATTCATACTACTGAGATATACTAGACATAATTAGAGGCATGTTCAGCCCTAAGAGAGAGAAGAGCCCTAGAGAAAAATATATTTAACAGTTGTCTAACAAACCACAAGTTTGTTACAGATCCTCATGTGACTCATTCAACATTCATTCACATTATCTTTACGTTATTGCACAGCTGTATTGAATGTAAACCCGAGAAGCAATAATGGAAAATACTCAGAATGACCTTCAGAGGCACAACTATTACCTAGATAAAATCCTGCCTAATCTAAATCTGTGGCACGCTGTCTGTAATAAATTATTAATTATGGATATTAAATGGCTGAATTTATCACTTTCAAAACAACCTGGGTGGATTTAGGAGATTGATGGCAGGAAAACAGATGTGTGTGTGCTGTGTGTGCGTGTGTGTGTGTGTGTGTGCATGTGTGTGTGTGTGACGCTATTTGACAGTGTATATATAAGAATTTAAATCTCCTCTCATGGCCCAGTAGGAAACGGTGCAGAGAGAAGACTTAGCCGAGGAGCAAATCCCTTCTCCCCATACCCTCCAGCATCTCAGCCAACTGCGTTCCACATCAGTGAATCAGTATCAGGAGCAAGGACACTTGAGGCTCGGCTGAGACGCAGGGTTGACTACACATAAGGGGATTGTCTAAACTGAGACGTCTGCCATCTTGAGCTGTCATAACTCTTGTGTATAAACAAGGATACACCTGACAAACTTAATGAAATGACGGATGAGGTAAATGGAGCTTCTAAGCAAGGCTGAACTTCTGTTTCCCCTCTTAGTCATTCACAATCCTGATAATGCAGGAAAAACAAGGCCTGAGAAAGACCCTGCAAACTTTTCAAGAATCGTACAGTGTTCACAAAAAATCTCAACAGGTTTTCAACTACCGGAGCTGCTCTCTACAGTTTCTGAATGCTTAACAATGACTGACATGGCAGCAAAACATGATTTAAGTGCAATGGCAGGATGGTATTAAATAAATTGGAGCTGTTCCCCATGAGCGGTTGGAGGTAAGTGGTGGGTCTTGACATCCTTTCTGGGTTGTTTTTTTTTTTATTGAGAGAGGGAGAGAGAGGGAAGAGCCAAAGGAGCAGCTAGGAAAATGCAGTGGTGAAACGAGAAAGTTCATGTCAGCAACATTGACCAATGCTTGAGTGGCTTTGAACCGCTCTCAGCAGCAGGTTGAAGTCATCTTAAGCCCAGTATTGCTCAGCTACTCCATCAGCATGGAGTTATCTCCATAAAAAGCCAGCCTATCACCCTGACAGTGAAACTGAGGCGGAGGCGTAGCACTCGATCCTTCACCATCTCAAATTACTGTAACCCACCTGCCAGACACTCTCCACTGTAGACAGAAGTGAGGCCGTGTTACCTTGTAAGGATTTGTTATCTATGAGATATTGAAGTTGCTCGTCCATGTGATTTCAAATCTGTGTGTGCGAGAAGGTGTGTGTGACTCTAAGCAAGTGGCGCACGGCCATAGATGACTGTGTAGTCTTCTCTTCACTTTTCTATTTTGTCTTGAATCAATCCCCAGAGTGTAACAATACCTATTTCTCTCTGTATAATTGGACTGGATGACAGGCACATCTGAAGTCAGCGGATGAAAGCTTCTCCTGACAATGGAGTGTCTGGCCTGTGACATGACTGGAATGAGGAAGAGATAACGCTGCCACACGCTGCCACACACACACACACACACACACACACACACACACACACACACACATAAACACATATACTGTAGGTGCCTGACGCAGATAAGCAGAAAGGCACAAAACCTACACACCCATTTACTTACTCGTTTGTCACGCAAATCATAACAGCTAGTGAGCACAAAGAGAAGACAGAGGAGTTGCAATGATATAATTTATATAATGATCTCAAATCTGCCCTACAATGAATCTCATTTGTATACTCACAAAATAACTTGCTGACTGAATTTATTGCAACTTCAGACCAGATATTTGCTATCAGATTCTGCATTCTGCTTGCTCTGCATAACGCTAATATGACAGACTGTAACTTTGAACAGCTGCCAGTGAAGCAAATTATTATTCAGTATCCTCTGTATTCTGGCTCGCCTCTTTATATCTGCGTGTGAGGGTGTGAATGTAATATCCTACAGTACATCCAGATGCATATAAACCCAAACACAAGAATACAAGTATCCCACACACACACACACACATACACACATTAATAGACTGTGAACAAAACACTGAATACATCTCAATAAAGCACTCAGGGAGGTATTTGTAAAACCAGATTCCCAACTTGTGCCCCCAAAAGCACAAAATGTCTCTCTCTTAGTGTATTTGCTGTTCGCTTTGTAACCACGGAAACCACCATTACCCAAACATCGCCAAACTGATAGACACTTGGATTAAAAGTGTGTTCCCCTCTCTCCCTCTGTTAAACCCCTTCCTCTCTTCTTTCATCACTTACCATAATTTGGTCAAGCAAGTAAACATCTCTGAGAAAGTGTGCTACTCTCACACCCTGTGTTTTTCTTCTAAGCACTGGATCTTAGAAAATAAAGCTCTGGCTCAAAAAAAAAAAAAAAAAACCTCAGTGTATTCAACATGTTTTTTAAATAAATTAAAGCCACTGGTGGAACACTATGTGGCGCCTAAATCAATAATGTTACAAGGCTCAGAGTGAAATGTTTCTCTGAACAGAACATTGATTTATCTCCCCCAAGTTGGCTATATTCATACTCTCTAATGACACCCTCTGTGTCACAGCATATACTCTGAGAAAGGTCTGTGTACATGGATGTACGGAATAGGTTGAGGAGTTTATAATAGCAGCCATAAATCAATATGACATGATGTCCAAAAGTGATTGGTTTTCTTTCTGTCCTTTAAATCCCCTTCACAAATGGCCTCAGCATGTATTCCTTTTCCCAAAGTGTATAATACAACACTAATTCAATGATTTATTTAAGTTAGAAAGACTGTGAACATAAAAAATGCAGCCTGGAAAAATATTTGTGAATAAATAAGAGTAAATTAGTAATCATGAACCAAGTGAATGATAGAATTACAGAAGGCAAATTATATTTTAATAATTTTGAGTTTTATCTTTTTACCAACAGCGGATTTATACACTGATTCTGTGTATACAGTAGGTGTCATGGGCACATGTACAATTTAATGCAACTCAGTACCTCTGCAATTAATGCTGCAGCTTATGAAGTTAAATTTGTGTTGAGGCTTTCAGAGATGTGTCGAGTCAGGTGTTTTGAGGCTGCACTTTGTGGTGTTGTTGGTTTGGATTGGATTAGAACAGATTCATCCAGTTTGTAATATTTTTCCCCCCTTTCCTTAATGTTTGCACTCCTAAATACATACAGTACACAGCAGGGCAAAGTACTTTGAATGCATTAAAGAATATCCTGTTTCCTGTTCTGTGTATGTTGAATATCCCTGACTGCCTGACTGCCTGACTGAGTTATCATATTTCCACCACTCGTCAAATTAAACGTACCTGAGTTAGAGTTTCCCCACTGGCCGTTGATCATTTAAAAAGATTTAACAGGATCTATTCAGCAGACGTTTACAACCTGCAGAGCCTCTTTGTCGGTAGATTTACAGAGGTTTTTTGTCAAACAAGACTGGGTATTAACCTAGAATATGGCTGGACCGTGTACGGGTGCCAACCTTGGGTTTAGCCAGTTCTTGTTACAGGTAAGCCGCCCTGGTTTCCTTGCTCCATTTTGGCAAATAAACTACTTTCATTACATGTACCATTATTACAGAAGGAGGCAGAGGAATACCTCAAGACACACAGAGCAAGGGAGAGTGCAAAAGCCATCAGTAACCACTAAGCTAAAGAATCAACAGCATATATACAACAGAAATGCCAGCAACTGGAAATAAGTCAGTGTCAGTTGATTACAGCAGTACCACAACAGTTTTCATCTACTTCCTCAAGTCTGCACATTGACCATATGCAGTCCAGCCATACACAAGGTTTTAACCTAGTCCTCTTAAAAATATAAATGAATTGATAACAAATATCATCTGTGTAGCCAAAGTATGATATAACGTATTACTCAGTGCCACAGACCTCTGCTGTTGCAAATTGATAAAAAAGATCCATGAGCCACACTGTTGCACTGGGTGACATGTTCTTTTATTAACATGAATACCCACTGTGTGCCACCTGCCCAGCACCAAATGCTAGACAGACACAATTAGCTGCTAGATAGCTGATGACCATGGTGAAGAATTGAGCTGCTAAAGATCCAGATATTTCCCTCAGGAGTCGGTGAAGATCAAACCAGAGCTAAAAGGAGAGTATTAACCGAATGCTCATGTTGCTTTGTAACTGCTGTATGTGTCAATACTGTAAATGTTACTAACAAGTTTGCCAGATCACAAGGACAGATTATAAGGTAATTAAGATTATAAGTGTTGTGCTTCAGGCTTGTTCTACTGCACCCAAATAGTAAAAAAAAAATGCAGCTTTAAAGCTGTAAGTCTTCAGTGGGAAAAGGTTTGGGGTTGGAACAGTAGGGAGGTTGGATGGGACCAAGAAATGGACAGACACACTATTAGTTTTGGTCTTTACATGGGATTAGTTGACAGCAGAATAATGGCAGCCTTGTCTTTTAAATCATAATGCAATCTGCTGCAGCACTTCCACAAACTACAGTCTTACCAGAGCTCACTCAACACTTGTCTGACACAACAACAAGAAGCTGGAATTTTTTTGGAGGACCGTTGTAAGTGATTGCATTAGACTGCAAAGACATTCATGACAGTGTGTACAGCTGAAAGAAAATCAACTCCTGTGTTATGCGTGTATGGTAGAGTTTGCAGGGTTTTATCATGGGGAGAGCAGTGGAAATGATTTAATGATTTCTCCCACAGCTGAGTGTATCCATCATGATATGCCTCTCTGACACATTGGTCAGCAGCAGCAGGTGGTATGATGTGGCTGAAGTGTAAGTGGCTTTCAGAATGCAGGATAGCCTGTCAGCCAGAGGCCCTTAGGGGAGCAGCTTCACACCATGTCTGGCTGCAGAATGGCCTTTACACACTCCCTTTTTTTTTTCTGTCTCATTCACCGTGTGTGTCTAAAGTCGACACAGACTCTCATCTCTCTTGCTTTGCGTGTGTATGTGTGTGTGTGTGTGTGTGTTTGTTAAAGTGAGAGAGGGAGAGGGTGTCTGTGGGTGGGTGTAAATCTCTGTCCGGCAGCACGTTGGGATGGGTGTTTGGGGACTGGTTGGAGAGCTGGCTCACAGGAGCTCAGATTGATGAAGTGATGGTGATGGATGGAGGTAATAAAGGCCTGGATGTCCTGTCTGTTGCCAGTGATGAGGCTGGTATGAATCACCCGTCTGGGGCTGGTGAACATGACGCTGCTCAATCCCCAGGCCTTCCACCCTGCCACCCCACTCTGCCTCTATCCCTCCATTCTCTTATCTCTCTGCCTTGTGACTTACAATCATTATGAGGAGATTGCTGCCCGAATAGAGCAAAGTATAAGCATTCAACAGTGTGCCATTACTGTATCAGTCTATGCAGATGCATACTTTGAAAGATATTATGAAGCTTGTTTATCCATCTTTAAACACAGTGTGCACACAGTTCAAAGCATTGCACGCAGTTCATTAATTTTGTGTCCAAACATCACTTGTTGAGTGATTGCAATGCATGCCAGAAAAAAATCCAATCAACTCAGTCAGCCACTCCTCGTGCATAGGGTCATTTGAATAAAGAAGGGCATCTGAAATTGCAGTGTTTGTGTCAACATAACAAGTTAATGATCTCAGATGATAATTGGTAGTTGGATGCTGAGCCGCTGTGTTGTGGCTCGTGAGGTTCAGTGGCAAGGACCTCCTGTGATAAAAGAAGCAGCATGAGGGCTTTCAAAGTGGCACGCCGCTGTAGGCAACACAATTCATCACCCCTCCATGAATATTCATCCAGCTCTCTGTTTCCTCCAGGGCTGGTGAAAACACGTCTGTATTAAGTCTCTTCTATGTGTCGCAGTTTGAAGACACCTGAACCTTCTGGCCTCTCATTACCAGACTGCGCTCTTGCTGCCCCACACTCAGCTGCCTGCCAGGGAGGGAAGCCACGCCTCATTAAAATAAAAAGGAAATTCTCTCGCTCTGTGCACTAACAAGGCAGAGGTCAGACAGTCAGATGATTGTGAATTCACCGCTCTGCACACGCTCACAGGGGTCAGAACTGGTGATTGTGAATGAGCTTGCTCCATATAGTGGGCACAGGGCAAAAGGGCAGATGGATTTGCCAACCTGGGTTGTGTGTGGAACCAGTTTTAGGCTTGTTGTTGGCAATTTAGGAACATTTGCTGTGTCTTTTCCACCCCCGCCCTTCTCCCTGACAGCAGCCCAGAGTTTCTGGGGCATCTTTTCAGCACTTTATCAGACCTGCAGGCTTCTCAGCGCTGTCCCCAGATTACAGTTTAGGGAGGGGGTGCTTGACTGACAGGCCTTGGCCTCGGTGGTCCCTGGGGGGGAGGGCAGGGGGATTTGTGATGGCTGCACTGACTCGCACTTCTCTTACAATTTTCTCCAGGCTGGTTTCAGACTGTCAGGCTGAGAGAAAGCTCTCTCTGCATAATTCATTAGAGCTCCTCTCTTTTTCACTCTTGGCTGCTGTGTGGCAGGCACCATATCCCCATTGTTTAAGAAGAAAGAGTAATGGAGCTTGTCACAATGTGTTAACATAGTTTATTCTTCACAGCAACAGTTTGGAAACAACTTAACTTCTTCTGAAACAAGCTATTTGGCACATCTAGTGTAGAATAATTATGACTGAAAGAAAATTCAAATGGCCTATTAGGACAAAACAGCTTATATGACTTGCCACTTTTAATCTATTATCGGCTAACAGCATAAAAAGGATTCATTAATGATCATCATAACTGCCGCGTCAATAAGACACTTTGGCTATAACACTGTAGTCCATAAAGCTATACAGGTTGCCTCTAAATCAAACATTGTTATGCAGCCAATTACCCCAGAATCGTCTGCATATGACACATACACAGGCTTGTCCTTTTGAAGCTTGTATACTGTCTCTGGTCATGATCTAGCTGGCATTTATTTCTTGGAAATCTGCAAGGGAAAATATCTCATCTTTGATGCTACATGACATTCCCCTTCACAGAATATGACTAAACAAGCACATCCTCCAACACACAATCCTGGATGTTGAAGCCAGAGGACAACCTCTGTCACTGTGACAGTAAATAAAGGCTTGGTAGGGAGGGAATTCTATGAAGCTATGCCAATACAGATCATGCTGACCTCTGAATACGTCAAAAACGGCAGAAATATGTTGACACTGGGGCTGTTTTTAAATATTTAGTTTTGTGTTTTTGGTTGGATTTTGTCTATCAAATGTTATAGTAACTGGAAAGTTGAAATGCAGCCACTTTCATTTTGGATTACAATGGCAATCTTCAATGTACAGGAAAAATAAAAGGTAATACATAATACACTTGGTAAATGTTCAGTTGATTTGATTTAGCTCTGTAATGAAACTACATTTTTAATTGTATACATGTTAAATAAAGTGTCCATCATATCAATTTATTAATAACTAACAGACTTAAAACCACATAACTAAACTCAGATCCCCAAACAGATGTCCCTGTTATGAATTCTGAACAAAGTTGTGGTACTAGATTTTAATACTAAATATCTGTAATCTGTCTTCAGCAAATTTATCATCATATTCATCTGCTATAAGTATATTATTTGCCTTGTCCTGTCGTTGTCTTTCAAGCAGCATGTTTTGAAAGCACTGCCTGATTATTACAATTTATTACCAGTAAAGATAAACTTTGATGACCATGACTTTCTTGACAGAAAGATCATAATGTAACCACACTGAGCAGTTGAACATTTTATTTTACAGAGAAAGGTATAGAAATTGAACAAAACATACCCTGGAGGAAGTTCCATACAAAGGCAGAAAGTAGAAGCAAGAATTTGCACATTAATATATGAAAGTGAACAGAATTTCTTTCAAGTTTATAGCCTGATATTAGTATTCTGATGCTACTTTGCAAAACACTCTTGGCTTCTTCAAAGTTATAGATTACCATTTCTGGCTAAATTAAATGCCTCTCAAGTTTTTCTCTGCTGTTTAATACTCAGCGTGAGTAAATGGGGTTCAGACGTTTTGCAAAATAGATTTGAACTATGTTAGTCCCAGTCAAAACAGGAGGAATTACAGGGATGCAACACATTAAAAATAAAGATAAAAAAGCAAGAATCAAAATGATCAGTAATAATTCCACAGTAATCCTATGGTCTATTCTTAGAACTACACAAAAAAATCTTTTTTTTTTTCTTTTTTTTTCTTCCTTGGAGCAGTTTCACATCTGTGTTGGTCTGTGCATTCTCTGCATTAGTGTATTATTTCATGTCTTTTCAGTTGTGGTGGTGCAGTGGTTAGTGCTGTCACCTCACAGCAGGAAGGCTCTAGGTTCAAACTCTGGGCCTGGGGCCTTTCTGTGTGGAGTTTGTATGTTCTCCCCATGTCGGTGTGGGTGGGTTCCTCCCACAGTCCAAAGACATGCACATTAGGTTATTTGGAGAATCTAAATTGCCTGTAGGTGTGAATGGTTGTTTGTCTCTATAAGTCCATCTATATGTCAATTTTTTAAATCCAACTTCATATAGAACTGCATGCAAACAAAATGATGCATTGCATAATAAACAAATATGTGAATACAGTTTCAAAGTTTTCATGTGTTAATATTGAGATAACTATTGTTTAAGGGTACTGAATATGTTTAAATTTACCTGTTTGATTTAATACTTGGCTGCTTCCAGTTTATAAAAGGATTTTCCTCTCCTCACTGCTGCAGCAGAACATTGGAATGACTCCTGAATAATATCTAATTTTGGGATTTACTTAATTGAAATTAGTCACTTAATGAGTTTTAAA
Source organism: Trachinotus anak (assembly GCF_046630095.1). Classification (NCBI taxonomy): domain Eukaryota; kingdom Metazoa; phylum Chordata; class Actinopteri; order Carangiformes; family Carangidae; genus Trachinotus; species Trachinotus anak. The sequence goes on along the minus strand of NW_027273853.1, from coordinate 17,002,612 downwards.
ACATTTAATCCAATATAAAACATTTATATTAGACATACTGGTTAATCAGGTTTATCATTTTCATGCAATTTAAGCTCTTACAAACTTAAAAGAGAGTAATTAAAGGATTTGAATGCCTTAATAATTAAGCAACATTTTTGTCACCAGTCTTTTTTTTTCTTTCATGAGAGTCAGGAAGAATGATTTCTTTACAATAAGCCACAATCCAACTGTCACTTTAAATATCCCCTCTTACCACTGGTGTTATCATATAAAACCGTTACTTTTACTTTTGTTCATTTTGAAAATTAAGCAGATGATTAAGCAATAATTTCTTTCATTTAACCTCAAACATATCAACTTCACAATGCAAGAAATGATTTCTCCCCACAAAACATGACTGCCCCTGCATTTTAGGAGCATTTCTGCTTATAATACCGAATTGCCTTCTTTTTTTCTCCTCTCAAATAAACATATTTAGTCCTGGTTTATTCTGGAAAATGTATATGACTTGTAAAAGCTAAAAGTGGGTTCACTCTGTCTGGGAGTGTGAGCAGCTGCTGGAGAACAGCCCCTTCATAAAGTTTATGGCCTTAAAGAAACACATCTGGCAAAATGAGTGAACAGTGCCACCTGCTGGGGAACATTCATGTATCTTCAGGTTTCAGAGGAAGAAACCACCAAAATGCATGCCTAGCTCAGAAAATGTAAATATGGACATTTATGATACTGTGCGTAAGTATCAATATAATGATTATGTTGAAATTCTCCAGCAGTCTGTCTGTTGTTGCTTTGCTGTGATGACGTAAGCATGTGCTATTAGGTCATTCAAGTTTAATAAACCAGTGTTTTGAAGCGAATGAGAATAAGAAGGAAGGAAAGACAAAGTTGAATACCTCTTTACTTTGTTCTTTATTACACATTAAATAGGAGTGGTGAGATTCATGGCAAAAAATAGACTCATTTGAGATCAGATCACCACTCTACACTGCCCACAACAGGTGTGTTGTAAAGTGGTCATTCATTCACTTCCCTAGACCTGGACCCAGTCACACTCTAGTCACATACACAGAGCGGAGTGAAACTCCATTAAAGCAACATTCATTTAGACACACCAACGAAATGAAGCACAATTTACAAAATATGCACCTTTCAGTATCACAACTATACAAAGGTTGTTAAAATACGATCCAGGTATAAATGATACATTTCAGAAATCAGCTGTTGGCACGCAAAAAAAGGAAGAGGAACATTTCAAACATTTCAGTAAAACTACTTTTGAAACAGTATTGTTAACAAGAGGGTTGCTTAATTAAAAATCTCATTAACAGTTATCATCTACTTCATGAAAAAAAAGAGGTAATAATAAACTGGGTCAAAATTAATTAATTTGAAAGCAAAAGGTGTCATGTCTGGATTTTCTGTGTCAATACCATCACACCCCTAGAACAACATTTTGTGGGTCCCATGAGCGCAAACAGGAGACAAAGTAAATGTTGTCTTGACACTCTACCGTTTAAATGTAGCACCTAATGCAAACAATAAAAGGCAAATAAAAATCCTCCAGGGAACAGCTTGTAAATATGATGGAAGAGGTGAAATATGGGTTGACCCGGGAAAGAAACTACGACTTTTTTCTTTATTAAATTCAGACAGTTTTCTCTAAAAACCAATTTTACGGCAATTATTGCCCCATTTACAAACATCAGTTCCAGTTACATCACCACGAAACATGAGCTTGGTGAGAGACGATGACAAATTATTCTGCTGGACAATCATTTCTGTTGAAAGGCAGCCCACCAAAAAATGTCAACACTTGGGGAATTGAATCCAAAAGCTCCTTCAAAAGCTCCACATAAGGAAGAATCTGAAAATTCATTTGGAAAACATTTTCAACAATCTCTGTGACACCACACCAAGAGAAATATTCCTGAAAGCTGCTCAAAAGATGCGACCTGCTTTCTAGCCAGTCACAAGCGAACGAGTCAACAGTTTAAGAAAATGCGCAAGGCATGACACCTCTGTGGCCGCTACTGGAGAATCACAAACCCTCAAATTTAGTATTTAACCTATCAAACATTGTGTTTGAATATTATGCCCTCTATCAGGAGAATATTGACAGGAGAAGTCCTTAATTGTTAATTCATTAATTTAATTGACAACCTTGTTTAACAAATTGTAATATAATGATTGAAAAATAATTGTCAGGATGAATAAAAACAATCCTGCAGTCAAGCCTTAGAGGAAAGAAAAGCAGGAAACATGTAACCAGTAAGGTCGAGCAAGCCTTGCAACACAAGCTTGTGACGTGGCATCAATCCCTGCAACATAAAATGACTCTGACCAACACGAAATGAGGCTGCTTGTCCCATTCTATCATCACAAAATGTGTAAAAATCCAGACCATCATGGATCTTTGAATTTGTAATTTATCACGCAAAAAAGGCTGATTTCTTTCGGACAAAACCAAATATTGATGATAATTTATAAACCTGAAAAGCTAGACTTGGGTCAGAGTTCCTCATTGCTGGCTCTGTTAAATGTATCAACCAGAGGCAGTTTGCAATACCCATGTCACCTCGGACACAATGCATGCAAAAAGAAAAAAAAAATTCTTCTCATGTAGGCAAGAAATCACTCCCCACATAGTACAAAGCATTGACAAATTGCAAATTAATTAATAGCTAATTAGGGTATTAAAACATTCGGAGAAGAGTAGGAGTTTGCATGCATACTTATATCAGTGACATAACTAAGTCATACCTAGAGGTCATTAGAGATGGGGACATTACACAGTGGCTAGGACATTTGGATCTCATCTGGCTGAATGTTGGTCCTTTCTTCATGTCCGTTTTGTCTACAAGTCGGGATGGAAATTCTTTCTTTGGCATCCCATACTTAAAAAAAAAGGGCATTACAGAACTTTTTTGCAGGTCATGACCTTTTAAGCAAAGGAGAAAAAAAACCTAAGTTATTAATGAATAATTTGTCAAACATGAGCTCTGATGCAATTAGCTCACAGCTCTGCAGTTATATAAAATTATCCAAATCAACATCATCATTATCCTATAAAATCAAACAGGCTGTTGGACCAACACATGTGGGCAACTGGCACTAAACTGAAAATAAAGCTTATCGATGTCAAAGTAGCAAATAACAGAAAGGCAGAAAAATCAGGTCAGGTTTAGTATTCAGTATGGTGGGTATTGAGAAGGAGCTAATAATTTAGTGTAATGTACAAAATGTATTACTTTAACTGTTCAACATAGTTTCTCTTTTTAGTCTGTCTTGAAAATGGGTGATTATTCACATAAGTGTACACTTTGTCTTGGACTTCTTTTTCTTCTTTTTGCCCTCCTTGCTCATCTTCTCCTTATGCTTCCGGATTTCTCGCACTAATGTGTAAAAGGCATCATCAACGCCCTGGAAAAAGAATAAAAAAAATACAGTGTTATGGTTACAAGTTATCAGACTACCAATTAATGCCAACATAAAATAAACAAAGAAACAAAATCATTTAGAACCTGGCAACATTTAATGGATTGACAAGGGCCTTTGATTCTGAGGTGAGATTTTAAAGGCTGCTGAATGTAGAGAGCAATTCCTTTACGTTAAATAATAACTGGGGCAGACTTAACATTTTGTTGACAGCTGTGTCCAAAACTAGAAATCAGACAACCAACACTCCAATCTTTAATATCAAAGTGATGTGTAGCCTTGACTGCCAAAGATAAACAACATTTTTTATGTCTGTGGCCGTTTAATTTTTGTTGTACTTTGTCAAGTCAAAACCAGAAATTAAAAACTTAAATTCCCAAAAATCATCTTGGATAGTGTCAAAGTCCATTTCAGTTTGTTCTGATTTTCTGTCAAGTGTATGTCAGACACACATCATCACATCAGAGTGCAGGGAAATTCATCAATCCAGTTCAAGCTTCTTGAGACACAGCTGAGTAGAGAACAAATCAAACATAACTGTAATGCAATGTAATGCATTACAGAATAAAAGTCAGTAGTGTTCCCACTGACAACTACACAAACAGTAGCTGCAGTTACATGAGCCAGTTGCTTTCCTTCTGAATGTAATCCACCCAAGATACTCCCACAATGTGTTTAAATGACTGCTAAATAAAATGAAAGAACAAGTTGTCCTGTTTACATTTCCAATAATCTACTTGCAGTCCACCAACGCAAACACACAGTTTAAAAAAAAAAAAAAAAAAGATGGATCTGCATTGAGCACTTGGCACTATTACTAGTTTACTGCTGTGGGTTTGAACTGAGGCAACAGTTTTTATAAAAATATTCTACGTACAGAGTTTTTGAACAGAAGGCTCGCCTTCTGTTCATCACCCTAAAACTAATAAATAGAAAACTATTCAAAGATAGTTCCCCTGGGAAAGATGCACCACTCGGAAAAATTGTAGAAAACTCTTAAGCTATAAATAACAGACAAGAGTGGCACATCTTCCTCAGGTAAACAGCTTTGACTTAAGTGAAGTATGCAAGCACGTGACATTCCAAGATTCAAGAGGAATGAGAAACCCACTTTATAAAAAGCTTTAAAACTACCACTTTAAAACTGAATGATTTTTTTTTTTTTTTTCCTTTGAATGAGCCAATTTATTGTGCCTGGGGTGTTTAAATGAGGCTTTCATATTCTCACTGAGCTCTTAGCCAGATTACTGGTGAATAATAGGCTCCATGTAAATGCAGCCAGTGTCTGCTGATGCCACACTGAGGTGAATACGTGAGCACTGGAACAGTGTGGATAGTGCAATAAATGTGATGCTGAATCTGCAAGGAGCTGCAGAGTAAAGAGTGTGAGGTCACTGTAGGTTGTGACAAAGGCAGCAAGAAGTGAAAGAATAAAGGTGAAGGGATTTGTGTTGGCAAGAAAAACTGTGTCACCCACAAACACACACACAATTTTTTTTTTTTTTTTTGTGCACAACATATCTGCCGGTATCTTAACACATATCCTCTTTGCCCACATTTCAGTGCATGATTTGGTCACTGATTCACCATAATCTCTTTTAATCACACATGTCAGCTCATCAGCCTAAACCCTTTTCTTCATGTTGATTTCATCAGATTAGGACGCTTTCACACTGGTAGTTTATACTCCAAATTTATGAACAATTGGCATGGAAATTTGATAATATGAATGCTTCTATTGGAACAGAGTGCAGACCAAGAAGTCTTCAGGAAGCCAACCTGAAGGAGGAGGTCTGATTGGCTCTGAGCCAACTGCATCATGGCGTGTGTGCAGTCAGAATGAAATTCTTTTCTCAAAGAAAGACATACACATTTCAGTTGTATTTTTTTTTTAGCAAGAAAACACCTCATTGGTTTATGAGCAGAGAACAACCATAGCTTTCTGCCATGTAAAGTGTTTTTCATCTAAGGGGTGCTTGTTTTCTTTTCCAGCCCATTCAGATGATTGTGTTACTTTAATCGTGCTCACATGGCTCTGCCTGCTTGTACATCACTTGCACTGTTGTAAGGAAAGAATAACAAACGTACCTCAGGATCGTGTTCAGACTTAAGTAATTGAACCCAGTGTGAAAACGGTGTTAGACAATAATCAGCCGTGATACACAGAGACACTGAAAAGGGAAGAAATCATCGGCTGTTTCAGCCTCCTGTTAGAGCCTCACCACAGCCCCAGTAGAAACCAGCAGGTTAGCTTTTGAGAACCCATGAAGCACCAGCTCTCACTGCGTGTCTTATCCCATTGCCTTCTCCACAATCCCGACTAAAAACACAGACACATACACACAGAGCTGGTAGACGCGCGGCTGCATAAACTTACCCCTTTCACATCAAAACACACTTTTTAAGCTTGACACAGCGCGGAGTCTTTTCTTCCTTGCTGATTTTATTGAGCCGGTACAGCCTGATCTCCCGTACCAGAGTGTAAAAGGCATCTTCCACTCTCTGCAGTATGAGACACAACTTCCCTCAATGTTGAGGAAGACAAGGGGATACACTATATGGATACATGTGTTACAGCCTACAGAGCAAAGCAGACTGATCTGTCTGAAGTGGGTCTACCTGCAATGTCTGTTGTCTCTTATCATCTACATAAACTGATATTGACACCTTCTTTAGCCTTAAAAAACTTGTCAAAACATCCTGGAACATACTGAGCATACACATGGACAAATTTTAATATTTAATTTTTGTCATGAACATGTCACCATTAGAATCCACTTTGAACTGAAATACTATAAACAGTTACCTTCCGTGTCCACAGTGAGTGAGTGATGCTAAAAAGATTAGGGTGGTGTATCACTAACTGTCTAGACTCAAATGAAGGAAGAAGTACATAAATTTTGATTATGCATTATGTGTGGGAGATTGCCAAGAGACCTCAGATGAAACCGCTGAGATTTGGGAAACACCGGGTGGCTTTGAATGAAAGAGACAGTTGCTGGTCCAACAGCAGCAGCACAGTGTAGACAGTGAATTATCGGTACACTCAGGTAAGGAATAGGTGAACAGAGCTGTAAGAAATGAATCATTGTGTCATTAATTCCCCTGCACCAGAAGGAGCTGTGATTCACCCCAGGTCAGAGAGACCGGAGAAGGATGTGTTTACAGATCACTGCCTCAGCCAGTCAGCCCCCTAAGGCCATGCTCACAACACACACCATTTGATCCGACTCCGCCACAGCTAATCTTCCAACACCCAGTCACAGTAACCAGTAAGCAGAATCATTAACCCCCCTCTGAGTAATTACAGACAGTTTGTCTTTTCATGCAGACTCCTTGACACACATTTACTGATTTGCTGATTATTTATAATGCAGGATCCTTCCCAGAAGGCCCTAATGATGATGTAATTTCGAAATAGCCATGACAAAGTAGCATGCAATGATTACATTACCACCCATAAATAAAAAAATCAATTAACCAAACAGGATTTAATGATGTGCAGCACATTGCCCAAGACATTTCCAAGCAACATTATTATAAAAAAAGACCATCAGAGCCACTGAATGTGACACAAATCAACAGCACCTCATGACTCAAGACTTTAACATTTCTTGTGATCCCAGTGCCATGATAATCAAGCCTTTGCATGAACACTTGTCAAAATATGTATGAGTTTACCTGTGTGAAATAATAAAACTTGATTTCAAAGTGAAATTTACAGAGGGACTGCTGTGTCCATCAAGCAAATACACCTGAGACCACATGCAACTTCTCACCATTCAACATGCGCTACAGACCTGCACTGGAATACCACAGCAGTTTAGTGTCTGATTTGAAAGTTAAACTGTTTGAGTCGTGAAGGTGTTGCTGTCTCTGGCTGGACTCTCACCTGTCTGGTTTTGGCTGAGGTCTCGATAAAGGGAATGCCGTAGCTGCGTGCTAAGTCCTGAGCCTGCTTGGTGTCCACTGTCCGGGACGGGAGGTCACACTTGTTGCCCACCAACACCATGGGGACATCCTCAGAGTCCTTCACCCGCTTAATCTGTTCTCTGTACAATGAGAGACACAATAGAAGGGTCGTCTGATTTTAATCCAGCTCAGGTCATAAACTGATATTTAATGTGATGTTAAAAAGGTTTTATCTGTTCCGAGTAACTACAATAAAGACATAAGAGTGAGAATAAGATAATTGTGATAAATGCTGCAACCTATTAGGACATGTATACATACACACAGTGAAGTAGCAAGAGATGTATCTAAATATTTATTAAATCTTTTTGCTTTTTTAATGAAAATATTTGTTTTAACATTTTTGCCTTTGCATTATTACACAGTCGACAGTAGAAAGCTGACAGGAAATACACAGTTGGAGGGAAGGAGAATGGCCTGCAAAAACGGTCTCTGTCCGCACTCAGACATGAGCTGTTGTGATTACATGGTCAGCCCCTTATACCCCTAGGCCACCAGGACACCCCAAGATGTTTTAGGACCTATTAAAACACTGTGTTCACGCTGGGTACAGAGACTCCCGCCCTTTAGTCTCCTAGCTCACCTATAGTGGTGAATGTCCTCGAAGGACTTGGTGTTGTTGATGGCAAAGACACAGAGGAAGCCCTCCCCTGTCCTCATGTATTGGTCCCTCATGGCGCTGTACTCCTCCTGACCTGCAGTGTCCAGGATGTCCAGCAGACACGTTTCTCCATCAATCACTACCTGCTTTCTATAAGAGTCCTGGAAGAGGAAGAGGTCAGAAAGTCATCAGGACTCTGGGGTTAAGTGTCTGATTAGCAGCTCAATAAAAAATAATAAGAGGCGGTTGTGGATAACAGAGTTTAAGAATTAATAACTATAATTATACTTACGTATACTACGTAAACATATGGTATCATAAAATGCAACAGTTTTTGAAATTGCATGATTTAACAAGATTCAACACATACATTTTTATATTCCTTAGTAGTGTTAATGGCTGTGTGTCACAAGAAATGTAGATATTTAAACATATGAGCAAAACATACATGTTCAGCATAGCAAGTATATAGTATGATGTTTCCATTGTTTAACACGACATGATTTTTGATATGATTTTGCAGAAAGATGCTTCAGGGCTGCATTTAATTAATGCCATACTCTAGTTGATCTCAAATTTTAATGAGGTCCTAATTTCCACTGTGTCAAAGCACCAGTTATTCATCACACTGATGGCCACACTCATCTGATCCGACACAAATAATTACAGTCCAATGCGCTGAGCAGCGTCTGTTTCACATGTTATTTTGTATTGAAATAATCTATAGTGAAGCTCTAACCTGCAACATCACATCAATAACTGATTGCAATGGTAATGAGATTGTTCACTCAGCGTAGGTTGTCCCCCTGAGAAAGCAGTCAAGCAGACTTGCATGGAAAGTTAATAAAAACCTGTTGGGTGTCTTTTTAAGACTTAAACCAGAAGAACCTGCTGCAACTGTCTTTTTTTCCATTAGAAGAGTTTCTCCTTGTTCTGCCCCCTTACTAAAATACACACAAATCCATGAAGGCAGTCATGGACTTGAGTGCCATTCACACACACATTTACATGCACACAGTTTCTTTACCTCAATGGTGGGGTCATATTCATCCACAAAGTGATTCTGGATGAGCTGAATGGTCAGTGCGCTCTTGCCAACACCACCAGCTCCCACCACTACCAGCTTATATTCTGTCATGATTCACCTGCGGGCCCAAAAGAAGAACATTAGACTCAGATATTTCTCCAGAGAGAGACAGTCATCTGGCACAGCATCAATTCATCTGAGGCACGATCAAAAGCCTGAGAAGGAAGCGTTTGGAAGTGTATCTCTCAGAAGTTTAAGGCTCTCTGCACTTAAGATGTTATATTCTGTTGTGGATGGTAAAAGCTCCATTTGCAACTCTTAATTTCTGTCTGACAAGCTGTCATCTCACTGGGAAATCTGCATCGTCAGGACTGGCGGACACTTACATACTGCCTAATGTCAAAAAAAGTTTATTAATACTGCTGATTCCTTGGAAATTTCCATTTCATACCACAATGTTTATTTTGATTTTAATCTAGAAAATGCTTATATTAGAATTCAACAAGAAGCTTGCAGAAGAAACAGTCACCACAAACAGAATATGATGGTTCATCTATAAGAGATTAATGTGCAAATGAGGGAATATAAACACTGAAAAACTGTTGCTTAATTCATGAGACGCTATCATATCAAATCATCATCAGCCCAAAATCATAAATCAGATGTTTATCAGTCTAAAACTACACTAAAATGGTTCTATTAAAACTGTTTCTGTGACACAACATAACAGACTTCATAGCACAAATACTCAGATGGTAAAGTAAAAGAAATAATGGTAGTCATGTATACCCTGTATGTGATCAAATGTCTAAATCCAGCTACATATTTAGTGTACTTTCTGAGTAGCAGCCACACAACAGAATCGAGCCCCAGGCAGAAATCTATGACATTACATTAAGGCTCCAAAATTGACAAGCAACTGGGAGGCTCTCTGCTGTCTGAATCCTTTGTGGAGCAGCGCCCATCAATAGTGGCAGCTGGCCTTTTCAGAAGTTACAGTACATAGTGCTCACTGCTCTGCACAGCCTGCAGTCAGGGAGGAGTTCCACTGAATATTATTGCCTTGTCTAGACAAACAAAAAACTAGAATGTGGTTTGATAGGTATTTGGTCAGCAAAGTAACATAGTGCACAAAGTAGGGTAGTATACATTTACTACACCCACTCGTGTTTTCACCACTTTAAAATGCCCCCTGACATAATCGGCCACATGTTATCTATTACACCCAGCAGAGTCTGTGATTCACACATATTACAGTGAGGCTACTCTGCCCATTAGCTGGAAAAAAATCTTATCTTTACCTGAGCAGATAAGACTACTGACAATGTCACAGACCAGTACAGTCACACTTGAAAGGTGACTGCCACATGCCTGTAAGAATACTACTACTCTTCATCTTATTAGGCAGAGAAAGGGCGTTTGAATGACTTTGAGTAGTACATGTACAGTTAGCTGTCAAGTCTATTAAGCAACACACAGATATGTAATGGAGGGATAAATCTTATTCCATGGTTCAATAATAAGTAAATTCAGTTTCTTCGCCCTCGTCTATGTAGCAGTCGGGTTAAGGTAACCCGACACATTCACAGCGCACATTACATTTGGATGCAGTACGATGTTGTGGCATTTAAATGGGAAAATCACTTCCTGTAAATATGACTGTGACATTCGTGCTTGTTGCTGCCTTATGCTGACACATTTTTATTTACTACGCAACTGACAACAAGGTTGTGCCCCATGGAAAACTACATTTTCCCAACAATATCTCTCCAGAAAGGCCAGCAACACGGAGAGGGGACTTGTGGAGAAATGGGCGATTGATATGGAGCCATGTAAATATTAGACCACTTTCTAACAGTTTGTCACCTATGTGTAACAGCCTAAGTTAAAACAGGCCTTCACACTTCTCAATGAAAGCCCTGAGCTTTGTCCAAGCAGGCAATAACACCCAGACCAGGCTTAAAAATCGAAAGGAGTTTAATTTAAATCCACTGCTCTGCGCCCTCGGGGTTGCCAGATTGGTTGTGTGAAAACCTCCGAGCACTGTATGCTGTGCTGTTAGCTAGCTTAGCACTGGAGCTGGCTCACAGCCTCAAACAGTAAGCTAACTAGCCCCTATGTGCTAACCCAATGTGATTTACATAAGTAAATCATTAATGCGGCGCTGTCTGCGCCGTATGTCCGAACAAACTTAGTACCATTCATTCAAAAGGGAAGGGAGCAGATTTTGAAGCCGCCATTGATAGGCTAGCCCAAAGGTCTGCATTGCAGGGCCAGACGTTAGGTTAACAATTGGGCGTAGTTTGCACTATTAGCGAAAATGAATATTTCCACCATAGTGTTATTTTTCAGTGGTCACGTAGCGGACGCGGTGAGCTACCTACTAAATAAGAGGGTGCAACGTTGCAAGAAACCCCCAAAGCGACACATATGTATGAATCTTATCCATTTGTTTTACCTTTTAGCGAGTGGAGTTCCGCGTCCGAAGTAGCGACCAAACAAGTCAAGCTGATAATCCTCTCGTTTCACACGATCTCTGCATTTCCTATTTCACACCGAAAACGCCCGCATGTAATTCGGTCTACCTCGTCTCAGAAGCAAGCGGCAACATGCGAAAAAGTGGACAAATTAATCGATTGAACTTTCCATTTGATCCAGCGTCCGGCCTAGCTGCTCAGGTTGGCCTCCTTTACGCGAATATGGGCGGATACCGGGGCGCACTTTACCCAGAAAGCATAGCTGAGGATTTCAACCGGTTTGGGGCATGTCACTCCAGTCTGTGTCGCAATATGAGCAGCAATGCACTTTCCTTTGTCCTGTCTTTATATACGGTAGATGTTTTAGGCAGGTTTAATATATTACACTACATTTACATATGCCCTAATTGCCTCTATTAGTCATATATGAGTTGTTTATGTGCAAATGTTACTAGATTTTTTTTTTTTAATTAAATCTCACCCGAAATAATACTTTGATTCACATTAGCCTTTTAATGATCACAAATAATATTGTAATTATGTAGGTCACATGGTGTCAGTTTCAGGACGTCTCCTTCCAGTATGATGATCCCCTGCTGCTGCCTGCTGCAGAGTCAACAAAGCCTAGGGGGCGACTCCACTATATATAGGCTCTAAATATAACTGGAATGTGCTGGAGGGACGTCATTCCCAGGCAAGGAAATGATTTGGCAATCCCCTGTCAGTTTCCCTAAGTGTTCACTAGGATGCCTCCTGCGCACTTTATGTGCATACGTTCATGTGCGGTTTGTATCACAGCACAGGCAAAGCACAGACATGTTTAAATAAGTGAAATGGATCTCGAAAATGACAAATAACAACCTTATAATAAATACTAAAGGCATGTCATTCCACAAATCCAATAGTTTATGGAAATAATACAGGAAATACAAGAGGTATTAAAGATCATACCATACAAAAACACAATGCAGTGTTTTCACTTCATGTAGCAGACACAGTAGAGGTCACCATTGACTTGTTGTCTGGCAGTTCTCCAAACTGCACGGCCCAGAGACCACAGCTATATTTGCCATTTAAAAAAGAAGTGTGGGTCAATTTTAAGCCAAAATATGTTCAGTATTGTCTCAACGTAGAGCATCCCACATGACTGAAATGCACTACAATAACAGGAAATTTGGAGAGGCCTACCATTAAGGCAATAGCAAATTCATCAAATTGATTCAATGAGTACCTACTATATTCTATGCAGAGATTATTACTGTACCATTTTGAGACTGAAGTCTAACTTTTTTTTAATCTACATCTCAAAGAAATCCACTGTACCTTTGTCCTGCTGCATTTAGTTTTGGTTACATGCGAAACAAAAAACCCATATTATCTTGTGTAATGATAGAGATTAACCTGTCCAGCAGAATGCAAAAGTACATGACTTAGAATGCATCATAAATAACTTTAACACTTAAGTGTCGATTATTTCATATTCAGCATAGAAATATTCTGCACAAAGTCTTTACAGACAGAAAAGTCACTTGAACATGAATTCTTCCCTATCTACAACCTCATCACATTGGTCATCATCCCTATATATCTATATCACTGTTGATATGCAATTATATGTAGCTACACACCTGTGGGTATAATGCATATGACAACTTCAATGCAAGCAGTAAATCTACAGATTAGGCACAAAGTCTCAATGATATTTGTATAAAGTTACTAAAAATGTCAGAGAATAAAACTATATATATACATACATACATACATACAGACATACATATATATATATATATATGTATATTTATATGAAAAACAGTGGATCTGACAAAAATTGAGTTTTTTTTCTGTTATGTCATAGCAGGAAAATCATGATGACATTAACAAGGTCTGAAATTCATGTAACAATGGTAACTCACTGGAGTGTACTGTTACACTTCATGGAAAAGATCATTGACTTCATTAGTTACAGCTCTGCTCTCCTGCTATGGCAAGTTAAAATCTCTCCAGTGAAAAACATCTTTAGAAGCATATTTTTGAGACTGATTTGCCAAAGATTAAAATCGCAGTTATGGCAGTAATTTGACGGTAATTATTTCACTTATACAAAATGAAACTCATATTTCTCGCCTTAGGAGACACATCACGTCAAAGAATTAAACTGTAATGCTGATTTAACCAGACCTGATGAGTAAGAGCACTTAAACCGGCTGATTACACCACCCCTGGGTCCTGGAAACCTAGCAGATTGCTGAAAAAAGACATGACAGTTTCAGCTGACAATTTTATTACAACAGGAAGTTCTGTTCTGTCACAAGAGGGCAGTAAACCTCCATTTATGCATGGTCCCATTGCCTAAGGTTCATCAGCTGCTCCAGTTACATGATTCAGTTCATCTTTTGCTTAAGTAGGTATAAATAATGTGTCAGGTGACACAGAACTAATTATTTTGCATTGTCACCTGTGTAACAGTGTAATCCACTGTTTAATCCATAAGGACTGTTTATATTAATTTATTTCATTGTGTGTAACAAAAATTGTGTTTTACCAGATTCAGTAAGTGTTTTTTATTTTTGTTTGTTTTGGTTTTTTTTTTTATGTAGCGTTTGCGTCTTTGTATATAACAATCCAATTTGTTCATTTAGACAGACACTGACACTGTGTGTTCTTCCTTAAATAGTGAACCTGTCCCACTGTGTTTTTATGGTATACCTGTATGATGTGAAATGTGCTAGTTCTTCCAAGTGCGTGGCATTTTTCGCCATCATTTTAATATGTATGTATAATAGCAGGATAGTTATGTTTCAGAAAAGTAGTTTTTAGGCTGCTGTTCTGCAGTACCTTTGAATGAATGCTCCTTGCTCTGAAAACAGATCTGTTATGGAAAAACTTTCTCAACTCCCCTTGATCAAAAGCATTTTTTACGGAAACATCCGGAAAGCAAACTATACATTTCTATTAGTTCAGTTTCATGATATATTAGACTTTCGATGACAGGATTGACCTCGCCCAGAGCCACCGCTAATAATTTCGTGTCGTATTATTTTAGGTGGGGCTCCTTCTGTCAGCATCTTCATCCAGAGAAGAGTCTCTGCTCCTCTTTCTGCTGTTCAGATGTCCTGGATGTGTGAAAGTTGGCTGCAGGTGGCTTCCCCCTCAGAGTGTATTGCAGCTTTAAACAGTCCACAATGCCTTGCGGTGTCCCAGTTCCAATGCGATGTATTTACCAGCAGGAGTAATGAAACAGGGGAGAGGGGCAATTTCCGCAGCTCATCGGTGAGACCGCAAAAGACCACAGCGCACGGAGGGGACAGGCGCAAACTTTCGGACAGAGGACCCAAACGTCAACAATCCGTTTGTCGGAGGCGTTGTGTTGTTGTTGTGTTTTGTTTCTGTCCAGCAGCTGAGCGCTACTTTGTCGCAGTTCGTTGGAAGTGATTTACTGGGCAATGCTGAAAGAAGGACAACATTTTGCGGAATTCTCGTCTTTACCTGTGTTTTCCCCCCTGAACTTCGCCTCGGATCGGGAGCACTGAGTTGAATCCTGTTTGCACCGTGAAGGTAAGGCCGTTACGCGGATTATAATTAGAGCAGAATTTGCTGCAGCCTGAGCCCGTTGTAGTTGTGAGGAGGCTGAGATAACGGAAACATTTCTGTAGTGGAATAGTTAGGCTACTCTCTGAGCCCACTACAGCCCAGAATCGCCATTTCTCCAGCCTCGTCCCACTCGACACCAACTATATGAGGTGGGGGTGCCTTTTAATGAGCGAAAGCACTAATGTGTCGTGTCCTCCAGGATGTTCAGTTCTGAAATGTCAAGCTAATGCTCTTCTCAATTGTGTTTTTACCTGGCAGTTGGTGGAATAAGACCACTTGAAAGCTTTGTGAGTTTAATTCTGACTTTATTATCTCGCAGTATCATCTTAACAGGCCGAAATGTTTTGTTCAACCTTCACTTAAAAAAAATGTTGCTTTGCCCTTTTTTTTTTTTTCCACGAAACAGTCTCTCATGAGGCTGAGCATCTTCTGTAAACAGAACAAGCTCTCATGATCTCCACAATATTTATATATCAGTAATCAAAAGAGAGTCTATGAAAAAAAAGATCACTCACGGTTCTTTCTATCTAAGGCCCCAGTCCTCCTCTCTACTCAGA
Source organism: Trachinotus anak (assembly GCF_046630095.1). Lineage (NCBI taxonomy): Eukaryota > Metazoa > Chordata > Actinopteri > Carangiformes > Carangidae > Trachinotus > Trachinotus anak. Next base: position 16,986,970 of record NW_027273853.1, on the reverse strand, counting down.
AACATACACCAGGTGTTGCAGAACCAACCTGTGGAGTTGCTGCACTCAGCCAAGGTTTTACAGCCTTATGCTTTGTGATCTTCAAGGATTGCTTTAGTGTAGAAATAGAATCATGTAATTCAGTGGTCTTTGCTGTGTTTAATGGTGTCATGGCACCATGAAGACCAGTTTGCAAAGAACTGCCTACAGACTGGAAAAAAAAATAAGTTGTGCCACTTTTCCTGTGGGCCTGCCCTTCCAGCTGCTGCCGTAAAACCATTTTAGTTCTATAAATGCTTATATGCAGGAGTGTGATTCAACACCAGATGATGTTTTACAAACCGCTGTAACATGTAAACCTTGGCCTGAGGCCTCTTGTTGCCCCGCTGTGCCTCTGCCCCAGTGCAGGAGCCGGCCGCCTGCCCTGCTGGCTCTTCAAAGCTGGATAGTGAACAGTCAATATGGCAAGGGAACAAAGACGGCATTATTGCTGGCTGAACGTGCCGTCCAGATGTTCGAGATTCTGCCAGCACTGACCTCTCAAATAGGGGAGGCTGCTTCAGTGCTTAATAGTTTAATATCAGCCAGGCACAGAGAGAGAGAGAGAGAGAAGAAGGGGGAGGCTTGCTCCAGGGCAGGGACAACTGGAAGGCTCACAGAAGCTGTGGGTGTTGTGTGTATAATCCCAAACACGCCAGTTTTCAGATTGGAATAAGAGCACATATTTGGAGTTGGAACTAAAATTCAGAGAAAATGCTTGCCAATGCTTGTTTTTTTTTTTTCTTTGTGTGTTGTTTTGTTTGTTTGTTTGTTTTTTGTTTTTGTCTTTGTCTATATTTTTGGGTTACTTTGATTCTTTAAGTAGTCGGGCTACAACACACCGTTTTCAAAAGCTTTTCTTTTTTTGCAAATGTCCTTTATCTTCTTATTAATAAACCGTGTCACCTATCAATTGCATATAAATTGACACATATCTTCATTGCAGACATTAGGTGTCATCGATGTGTAGAGACTAATGCAGCTGAGACACCAAATTACCTGGGAGGATGCTGACACTGTGAAAAATAGAAAGAAAAAGATACCAGTAGGAAATCCACAGAAACTTTGGTCCAACTTCTTAGTTTTTCTGAAATGTCAGCTCATTTCATTCATGCATTATGTTGCAAACACAACTGTGCTGACGTTGAATTTGCCATTTCAACAGGGTGCAGTTCATTGCATAGCCGTTGCATGCTGCATAGCCATCAAGATCACAGGGCAGCCATAGCTTGCTTATCTCTTAGTCACGGCCTGTCGCATTCTCACAGCCAAGGAATGCATACCCAGGTTGTTATCAGTTTCCACTCTACAGGATCAAGGCCCGTCTCTGGCAACAGTCTTCACCATGTTCTGTAATGTTTACATTTGCAGAGAGTATTGTATACAGGCCAGGCTGGCATATTTGTGATGAGGAATTTCTTTATCTTGTTCCCACTGCAAAACCATTAACTTCTAACCGCAGGGGTCCGATCCTTACAATAATGGTATACTGTTGCCACCCAGATATGCTTTAGGCTCAGTGATTACTCTGGGCTGTAGCTCTTGATGACAGTCTGGAAGAACTGAAAGTGAGGAAAAAGACTTCTCCAGTTTGTTCCAACCAAGTCACCACCAGTGCCTCCACAATAAACCAGCGTCTGTCTCTGGCTGCTCACGGAGATCTATTTCACAACAGATCTGTTAGCAATTACAGCAGAGAATAAATTGTTAGTAATTACATGTTACTCTACAGGGAGTGTAATTTGAATTAAAGTTTGGTTCGCAATAGACAAGGAAGTTTAAGTACTATAACAGACTGCTGTTGCTCCAGTCTGTAAGAAGTATCCCATTGTTTTTAATTAACAATAGCGTGGGGGAGTTGTGCACGTCAGAAGCCCTCTATCATAAATTAGTTACTCGTTTTCATTCGCTATGTGTGCATCTGGTTCAGACTTACAATGGCCAAACTTCTGTGTTTTGTGAAATGGCTGTATTGTTTTCCACCTTAGTGATAGTAATAGTCAACAATAAGGACAAGATGCATTGTGTAATAGCATCTGCTCATGAAGGTATTTGTGAAACCTTAGTGTTTTCCTGTGAGATCATTTTTCTCTGCCTGGATCTCCTGAGTCGAGCTCGCTCTTGGTTTTGTTTTAATGTAATGAATGCCCATTTTGTTTTTCCCCAAATGCCCCCTTGTTCAGAAAACTGCTCAACTGCATCATGCGTGGGCCAGTTTGTGATGCTTGACAGACTGTAAATCCCCAAAAGAGGCAGCACCTTTTTTTTTTTTTTTTATAAAAGCTCCTACAGTAGAAGCTCTTACAGTATTTCTTCATGGTGTATGTTGCTGTGTTGGTCGTGCTGGAGCCCCCACAGGAACATATGGTAGATTGTTTACACCAGCAGCCAGTTGAAGCATTTTCCCTGCCAACTCGGTGTGTTCCTGTAGGCCTGGAGAAGTGTCACCAGCAGCCGTGGAGGTGGGCGTGCAGGCTGCTCAGTGCTGCTCACACACCTCACTGCTCAGAGAGAAACTCATCTTGAGTCCACACTACTTAACTGATACAAGACTGAAACAAAATCCTGGCAGGCGCTGAAGTCATCTGGGCTTGAGGTTTTGCTGCAGTTGATCATCTCGCAACTGAGCTTTAATAGAATTCACAGAAATTTAAGCCCTCCTCAGCCTCATGAAATGCCTGTCTGGCATACGCTGAGCTGCACAGATCAGGGAGCGGGCATCTCCCCAGGCTCTGCCCTTGACAGGCCAGAGGAATGGAGCTTCCAGAGCACAGGATGGCACTCTGCCCCACACCGCTGTGCCTGTATCATCAGTTGGGTTTTCTGGGTTAATGTTAATGAATATAAATGTTACAAGTCCGGACCAGAGCAAGTGACATTTGTAACTGTCCCACTGAGTCTTCTTGAGCTTGTGCAAGAAAGAGGCATTGAAGCAGCCTGTTTGTTTTGTCTTTACTGCACAGGTAGTATTTTTTTGGGAACTTTCTCCTCCCCCCCTCCAGTGTATCCAAACGTTTTCCCAGGCTGATCCGTTATGCCTGCTTTGCATCAAGACCTATTCAGTCCCTATTACTGTTTCCTTATCCCCCCAGAGAGGGGGGTTAAACAAAAATGGTGACAGTGTTTTGGGTCACTGCAGAAAAATCTTGCAGTATGCTGTGCATGTGTCTGACTATTTTCCTCTTCCTCTCCAACCTTCAGCCCTTAATGCCATTTAAGGGCAGTCTGAATGAAGGACAAAAGCACTTTCCAACCAGCTGTGAATACACCAAGAATAGAGTGATCAGGAGCCGGAACACCGACAAAAGTGACACTCAAGTACATGCAAATTCACGCATGGTTAGTACTAGATTAACACAAAATTTGTATGCTTAATACACACTTGAAAATTGGCAGAATTTGCTGGGGTTTTTTTTAGTTTCTCAGCTGTGAGGATTTGTTGCTTGTCTCTGTTTTTATGTAACACTTCAGGGTTTTGTTAATCAGGCAAAGCAAGCAATTTGAAGATGTCACATGGGCTTTAGGAACTTGTGATGGGTATTTTTGACCATTTTATTGAGTATTTATTAAGTAAACAATTGAGTAACGAAAAAGATTGAATAATCATTAGTTGCATCTCCAGTGGTCTCTTTCTACAAATGTTACTCTTCAGTACTGCTTAATGTCTTTACCATATTTAGAAAAACAGTGGGTTGTGGGTAGGACAGACTGGTGACTTTGTGAAGGTGGATAGAGAATACGTGGCCTGGGGGAGGTGTAATTGGTGGGGGGTTGGTGAACAAAAGGACCTTTTGACTCAGTAGTGTAGGTGCAGCGAAGGTTAGATCCATGGAGAGTGATACAGATCTGGAGCGATGCCATTCATTCTCTCCCTGCACACTGTCCTTGAAGAACGTTTTGAAGGATCTGTTCCTTTAAATGGGTTTTTCATACACTGTCAGTAGTTAACCTTCACATTTTGAACATGTGCTTTCTAAGCCTGGTAATGTGAGTAACCAGTTCACCTTTTCATATCTGCATAGGTGCTTTTGTCCAACTTGAAATTGCATCATTTCCGTGGTAACCAGCTTGATGAAGACACACCCATCTTTAATGTGTTGTTGTATTTTTACTTATCATAATATTGACTGCTCTAATGACCCTGTAGGCAGTACTCCATTCTGTTTGCGTCTGCTCCACTCTCATGTGATTCTGACTTTTCTTCTTTTTTAAATTACATTCTCTGCCTTCTCTGTTTCTCTCTCTGTTCCCATCTGCTCTGTGTCACTGAGCCCGTCTTCCTGCTCTGTCTTTGCTGCTTCCATGTAATTCTTTGTACAAAAGCAGGAACTGGGCTTGGGAATGTCTGCTGGCACACTCTTCTTTTACCCCCAACAGACATGTACCTATTCATAGAGAAGAACAAAACAACAGTGTGATATCCAGCTGGTCCTGGCATGCCTGGCTGTCCATTCTCAACTGGGGAATCCTTACCTTACCTTGAGCCACTGCTAAAAACACTTGTCTGTACCTTGTATTTTCTTATTTGAGTGCTTGTGTTAGTAGGTATTACTAAAGGCAGAACTGTTTGTATGTCTATAAAGGCTTTCCCTTAGAAGTGACTGAGCATTATAACCCTGCCCTTGAGCACATCCTGACTAACTGTTTCCTGTTTTCCTTTTCGTTTCCTTTCCAGAGAAGTAGCCAGAGGGGCTTCGACTGCCCTGCACTGCTGGGGCCTTCAATAATGTCGGGGCCAACACACCAAAACCAGCCCCCTCACTTCTGACCCAACATGGAGCTCAAGGTCTGGGTGGATGGAGTCCAGAGGGTCGTATGTGGGGTCACTGAGGCAACCACGTGCCAGGAAGTGGTGATTGCTCTGGCCCAGGCCATAGGTAAATCATTTTATATATTAAAAGAAAAGCTCGAAAAAGCTTTCTGCCGTCTATTTTTACTGCAGTAACTTGGTTGTTGAATCGGGCTATACAATGCAACAATTTCCTGTGTCATGTTACTGGCTTATATATAGTATATGAGTCAATCAACAGAATTTGTGAAAACAGGAAACAGCTATTTAAAGACACTTGTTAGCTAGTACAAATAAGTTGGAAAACAGTGTCACGTACATATGGGTCAGATGATTATATAGTTCTGATCCGATGGTAGGCTTATACCACGGATATTAAATCATTGCGGTGCTGTCATGGTTTCACAGGGAACAGTTAATGACAGTTTCCACATGCTGAATTTTTGATCGGGCCACTTTTGTCACCAGGTTATTTCTGTTGTTGTTGAGTGATTGCTCCATATCACACTGATGGAGAAATGGAGAGACTTCAGGTAAAGCAGCAGAAAACCTGCAGACACTCTATGGTGTCTCTTCATTTTAAACCAATGAAATATTATTAGGGCGTGGCTCTATAGTTCACCTCTGTGTTACCCTACCATCAACGACAGGTTTTGCTTCACCATAAGTTAAAGTTTAGGATAATCTCATTGTTCAACATTTCCATTTTACTTTCACCTGCACCTTAAAGCCGTATACAAAAGTGCTGAGCTAAAATATCCCTGTAGTATGTAACAGTTTTTGAATTTCTTTCTGAGTTGTACATGAAATCTTTTGGTTAATATGATATTCACTTTCATTGCAACCCTGGAAACTTTCCCAATTTTCTTCACCCTTGGAGAATTTGAACATATCCAAATATCCAAAATGCCTCTTGTTAACTGAAAAGAAGTCCTCATGAGGAAAAAAAACTGATGAATTTGAGTCTCCTGCCTACATGTTAAGCTCTTGCTGAGATTCAGTGGGTTCTAGTCAGAGGCTTTATTGGTATTTTCTTGGGTCTAAGCAACCCCCCCCCCCCCCCCCCCCCCCATTGGGTCCTTCAGGAACGGGGGCACTTGAGCAGACTGAATTGACATCACTTCCCACAAAGCGGAGGGTAGTAGCAGGGAAAGTCTGACTCATCCCTCCATCTCCTGCCAAACTGAGAATGCAGCACTTCTGAGCCCCCTCCTCTACCTTTATATTAAAAATATATATACTATGAGTTAAGTCAGCATCGTTTTGGTACTAAGCATTTTACACGTGTTTCTGTCTACACACAACTACAAGTGTTACGTTTAGGTTTCTCTAAACAGCATTAAGCAAATTATTTGTGATAAACATTGAATCACCCCAACCCTGTAGATCTACACAGCTTTTCTACCCTTGTGGCTGATAGCTCTGTTCTCCAGCCTGCAGCCTTTCACTGTATGGTTGAGACTTAATGCTCTCGTCTCACTCATAAAACCACTGTAAGCTGTTTTCAGAAACCACACGCAGACCAGCTGGTTGAAATTTTAACTTTTTAACTTTTAGACGGAAAAATGATGAAACCCGACACCAATGTGATGATAATGTTGCTCTGTGTCTGCTGAATATTTGAGTAGACAGTTGTGTGCAGCTCCATAGGCTGGTAGAATATCCCGACTGTGTCTTTCTACCTCCTGGTGGTCAAAACAGCATGAAGCAGTTTCACATTCAGTCACAATCATTGTAATGTGGCAAGCATGAGAAAATTAGTGTGAAGTCACTTTTTTTTTTTTTTTTTTTTTTTTCAAAGTGTGTTGTTGATGTTTACAGGTCGCACTGGGAGATACACTCTGGTAGAAAAATGGCGGGACACCGAGCGTCACCTAGCCCCTCATGAGAGCCCTGTGGCGTCTTTGAACACCTGGGGCCAGTATGCTGGTGATGTCCAGCTGATCCTGCATCGCACAGGCCCCTCCTTGACTGAACGACCCCCCTCAGAAGGACCCTCGCTCAGGGGACCTGAACGTGGGCTGCATCGGCAGAGCCTCCCTCCTCTTGCGAAGCTTCGCCATCCCAACGATCGCTCCCTCCGCCGCCGTGAACCGCGCCGCAAGTCTCTCACGTTCACCGGTGCACCCAGAGGCCTTAGGGAGATACTGAGTGGGGGGCGGATCGGGGAGGCTGAGGCTAAACGAAGACTTCTTCTGGGAAACGGTGGGATTCACCACCATGGAGGACCAGCCATCGGGACCGCATCTCCGGGCCTGTGGGCCTGCCGCATGGAAGATCTGGTCAGACTGGTCGGTATACAGAGAGAGACTCTTAATGTGCTGGAGAAGAAGCTGGAGGCCTATGAGGCTGAGCTGCAGGCCTGGGCTGAGGGGAGAGGGGGGCGAGGTGGAGGGTACATTGGGGACCCAGCTGCAGGAGGAGGGCTGACAGAGGAGATCATGAGGCTGGAGAAGCACCTGAGGAAGAATGAGGCGGAGATGGAGGAGGAAGAGTTTTGGGCCACTGAGCTGCAGATTGAGTTAGAGAGTGAGAGACAGCTGGAGGAAAGACTGCAGGAGCTACGAGGACGCCTGCAGGGCTGTGAACTGGAGATTGAAGAAAAGCTGGCAATGGTACAGGTGTGCTATCTGTGGGAGATTTCAGGATAAAAATGTATATTTTTGTAACAAGTTTTGGGAAAAGATAAATATAACCACCCGACGATCAAAGAGTAGTTGACTTTAGCTACTACCAGCCATTCTAGTGATGTTTGCATATTGTGTAGTATGCAGTTTTCTTCTTTTTACTTAGCTGTTTGTCTCGGTGTCCCATCAGGGTGTGGAGGCAGGTCTGGAAGAGGAGCGGCTGCAGAGGGAGCGGCAGGAGACCCAGTGGGTCAGTGAGGCAGAGGCTCGGGCTCAGGTCCTCAGGTTTAAAGCAGAGCTGAAGTCCCAGGAGCGACAGGCCGTGCAGCTGGAGAGCAGCTGCAGAGCTGTGGACAGGTCCCTTGGACAAAGCAGCAAAAAACTGCAGGTGAGATACATTTGAGTACCTATTCTTCACTACTGTGAGTAAAAATAGTGCTTCAGGGAGATGCAGGGATAAGGGAGACCATCCTTCAGCAAGAATGCATTTAAGCGTCTGTCCAACTGAATCGTCCCTCACTGTGATGCTGAACTAGTGCCAGTTTAAAAGGCCAGTATGTAGGATTTAGGGAGATCGATTGGCTGTATTCATAATTATGTTTTCATTAGTGTATAATCATTGTGTTTTGTCATCTTAGAATGAGCCCTTCATATTTATATAGGGAGCAGGTTTTCTTCTACAGAGCCTGTGATGTTGCACAGCCATATTTCTGCTTGAGACTTTAAATCTTTGTTTAGAATCAGTAGAATATATAAAAGTTAGTGTCTGATTTTATTTGTTTGTTTTATGTAGTTAGAAAAATGTAACAGCTTAACTAGGGTTTTTTTTGGTGTAACAAATAATGTGTTAATCTTGAGTCATGATACTGTATTTTAGTTAAGACTATGAGAAGTCTCACTCTGTCTCCCACGCACATATGAGGTGGTGTCAGTTGGTTAAACAAAATTATGATAAACACAAAATGATCATGTTCGTGCCGGCGCAAGACACCTGATGTGTTTAATAATAACTGAAACTGTCAAAACATGAACCATTAAAGTAATGTTGCTTCTGCCTGGACTCAAATACTCAAACACAGTTTCATGTAATCTGTGCCTGCAGAAGTCAGTTTCGAGCTGCTGGTTTGCCTGTTTGCTTTATCGTTTCCTGACAAATCACTTTGTCTTGGTGCTGTTTCATTGAAGGACATGCAGCACGAGCTGGAGCAGCTGACCAAGGAGCTGAGGCAAGTTAACCTGCAGCAGTTCATCAAGCAGACAGGCACCAAAGTCACAGTGCTGCCTGCTGAACCCGCTGAGGAAGAAAGTAGCCACAACAGTCATGCTATAGGTAATGTCATTTTATTGTAAACATTAAATGAGTGGATTTTGTTTTCTCCCGAGGAATATCTTTGATGTTAAAGATTTAACCCATGCCGCATGGCAGGTTTCAAATGTAATAGTAACCAAACTCTACCTGATCTGAACTGATTTGACCCAAATCAGGAATCACAACTTAATCACATGTCAGAGTGCAGGTTGTCTAAGGAAAAGCGTTTCTCTTGCCAATCATAGGTGACAAATGTCTTGTTAAAGTGCATGAAGTGCAGTTTGCCTGTGCATTAGTAAAGTAATTTCGTTCGGGTGCTTTTTTTTTTTTTTTCCTCTATCTCATGTCTTGACAGCCTGCTGAGAGGAAATAACTCAGTTCAGTGTTCAAGTGTGTGTGTGTGTGTGTGTGTGTGTGTGTGTGTGTGTGTGTGTGTGTGTGTGTGTGAGATTGTGATAGAGAAAATGAGGAGGGGGCAGGGGGTAGTGGAGAGTACAGTATTAGTTTTTACCCACTTCAGTGGCAGTTATAGTCTCCATGCCAACAGCTGCCTGGATGCAGGCAGACCTGGCGTTATTCAATCACTGTACGTTCTCTGTCTGTCCTTCACTCCTTCCATCAGGCTGTCCCTCTGTCACATGCTCAGCAGTTTCTGTGTTAGACTCATTGGACCAAAGCTCTGTCATCCTTCAGGAGACCAGCAGAGAGCTTCCACATAAACCACAAGCACCGAATAAAGGGAGAGCAGTCACAACGCAACAGAGGCTAGCCCCATTAGCAGCTATTGGCTAGCTGCTAATTAAAAACTTTACAATACTATAGTACTAACACCATAATGAGTCATGAGTACTAATTGAGGCTGACTTTCAGAAACAAGTTTGAGGTTGAGACCAGCTCGTAAAATTAAGCTCATAGGCAAAGAGCTGGATATCCAGGCTTGCAAAACATAGTTTATAGGCTGAAACCTAAATGCACAGAAAAATAGCCTGCAAGCATAGAAATAAATGTCTACATCTGAATGTGCAAACATACACATTAAGTTAAAACTCTATCTTCAAGCATACCTATGAATAACTTAGTGTTCCAAGTGTCCACTGCTTTAAAAACTCACGTTCATATAAAATGGCGTTGTAAGTGCATTATAAGTACTCCGAAATGAATTGGATGGCTGTGTGAAACAGAAACACGTAGAGTGTTGTCAGTGATAGATAATAGTTAGAGCTGTTTTAGATGATTTTGGTTAAAATCCTTCACACAACAGATAACACAATCTCAATCAAACTTAAATATTTGACTTCTTCCAAGAGATTTTTCTTACTACATGACAAGTACTTCAGAATTGCATTGTTTTAAGTTGTGGGGCTCTTTATTAAACTTCATGGTTATGGATTTCAATTATGAAAAGTATTGAATTGAGTGTTCATGTGCTTCTAGTAACTGTCTCAGTTCATATGTGTAAAATCAGCAAAAGCTTTTGTCCTGGGCCATAAAATTCACAGTATCTGCTGATTTGCTGCACAGCTCTGCGGTGCCCCCTGGTGGCAGCATCCTGAGGCACACACAGGACTGTGTTTTGTAAAAAGGAATTTATTGGTACTTTTTACGAATTTAGATAAATAATGAACATTTTAAATATGTTAATTGTAACTATTTTGCACCAAATCACAGAAATACATTTAGGCACACTTAAGTCCTAACTTTTTGAAACAGGAGTTTGGCTTTTTCCACAGATTTATACCAAATCTTACTGTCTTCATCAGTGAATTGACTTCACTCAGCTGTCAAATGCCACAAGCGAATAAAGTTTGTTTTGTTTTTTCTTTTCAGTCAAATTTTAATATACACTTCCATTCAGAGTTTCATTTCAAATTTTCTGTCTTTTCACACGTTTTCTTGTCAGATTTAGTTCCCCTCACTGGCTCACTGAAGCGCCCTGTGTCGTCCCACCCGATGTCCAGTCACCTCCGGGTCCTCCACAGCCCTCTCAGTTCTGGCCTGAACCCAGAGGGGATCTATGTGTGAGACAGTTCTGAACCGAACCAACACATCTTGTCTCCCCTCCAGAGCCCATTTCACCCCAGGACCCATTTCTATGTGGATATCTTAGTACAGGATACCTCAGTAGCACACTACTATGCACTGTTGTTTCATTTACCTGGCAGCCTTGAGTGTGAAGACTCAGATAGTGAAGGAATGATGTTGATCTGGAAATGGAAGTCACTGAGCACTTGGTGGTAATGTAAGATAGTTAGAAGTTATGACATGAAGAAAAAACACAGCAGTACAGTCTGAACATGACAGGACTTTCTAAACATCAGGCTGGTGTGGACTTCCTTCATATCCACTTAATGTACTTGTACTCTCACTTTAGTACCTGCTGAATGATTTATATTGTTTTATCACAAACATCACGATTCAAAACGATTGCCTTTTGAACAGTATTCTTAAGAATCTTGGTATGTGAATCTATGAACTCTATATCTTTGAAATCATATCTTATATCTGCAGTGGATACATTTTAACTTGGCATAATGACTGGTTCTTATATAAGTAATGAAGGATCCTCTTGCGTCGGTAGTAAAACTGTCTAGAATCGATCATTTTGCATATCAGAATCTATTCCTGTAGCTCCGATTGTCTGTTCATGTTAAAACTATGCACAAATGGTTAGTAGTTTTGTTACTGAAGAATGTAACTGTCTGTATGTACCAAAATGATGGCTTACTGTAAATGTTTTCTTACTTTTCAGCTTTATTTAGTGAATTGTTATATTTTATTACAAAGCAGTTCATACACAGTTATGAAAATGCAGTGCCCTCATTCCTGCAGTAATATCTGCATAATGAAACAGTGTTCATTATCCTCTTAAGCTGTTTTTGTTTTTGTTGTTGTTGTTATTGTTGTTGTTGTTGTTGTTGTTGTTGTTGTTGTTAAATGACTAATCAGAATCTTTTTTTTTTTTTGCCAAATGTGTTATGCTTGTTTTTCTGTAAGGATTGGTGGCCAAAGATGAACAGGTTTTGTTGCATGATTGTGATGTTAATATAGCCATATGAGGATGTGCAGAGCACCCACAGTGCAGTGAATCAGTGAGGTCTAAAAAAAATTCTGGCATGTGATAATACAATGGATAGCTATAGCTACCGTGTGTATGTGTGTGAGTGAATTAGTGATTCAAGAGACCTATGTGTCTGTGTGTGTGGTTGGCTGCGCAGTCAGAATAGCCAAGATATGAAGCCCCTCTTAGGTTGTAGTTCAGCTGCTAATCACATCAAAGTGCCTTATATTCACTCCACAGTTGTTGTATTCAAGTAATGTACAGTAGAGGTTTAGCAGAGACATTGGAGCAATGATCATAGTCAGTTTAGTTATAATGTCTTTAGATTTATTAGTGCCACATTGCTGCACAGAGAGAAATGGCAATAGAGCGGCAACAAAGAGGAAACTATAATTATCTTTTATCTGTCAGTATTTTGTGGAAGTGTCAGTGGAGAGAACATTACCCAGAGTGCTTTCCACTTTGCTACTGTATTATTGTCACCATGATACTATGTGCTATAAAATGCATTCACATTTAATCTGATTTGTTTCTATTCATGCAACACATACTGTATACTGTAGTTTGGATCAGCACTGTCAACCAGGAATGAATAGTTGATGTGATACCGAGGGGAAGTCCACCCAGTAACATTCACTTTCTACAAAAACACACAAACACATTTACAGTGTGTCTCTGCTTTTCAGTTTAAGGAGAGACCTATTTTAAAATGACTGTCTCCTCTGTGATAGTCTGTATACTGAGGTGGATTTTCCCTTTTAACAAACCACTTGTGTGCATTTTTCCACCCTGGGATGAAACATAGCTGTGGTCGCTGTTTACAACTGTGTACGTTCTAGAGAACTCTTAAGATGTTGACTGTACATAACCTGTTTTTATTTTTTCCTGCCTTAATGTACTGCACAGTGTTGACAGGATGTACGGCTGTATCTGGCTGCTGATATGACTTGGATTGCATGATTCAATAAACCATCTGACAAAGTTAGATGTGTCACAACTGGTGCTCATGGTAGCTGAGTAATCGCCATTCACCTGTTAATCAGAAGGACTTTATACTGTAGTGTACAGTATGGCCTCTTAATGTTTTCTGAGCTTTCCACCAGTAGATGGCGTTATTTGCTCAGTAATAGCAGAGACATAGACACAACAGGGCTGGGAGAGAATGGAGGGAAGACCACTTCTTTTTCCCACAAAGGAAATAGTGAATTGATAAGGAATGTTGTCAGTGTATAAAATGCATAATCACACAGTTAATTAACAACATTACTTCATATGAAGTTTATAGCAAGATGGTTTCTGGTAAAATAAAGACAAATCTACAACTGATTAGGTTTTCAGAGTTGCCCTTTAGTGAAGGAGTATACTGAAAGAAGTTTCTCATAATGTCAGCTGAGAAATAAAAAGTGAAGTTTAAAAGACTGATGGTGGGAATGGGGACTTGTTCCATCACTATACTGTGAATTTACTGGAAAAAAAACACTGCACCTTAAGGCAATGTGCATAATATTCCCAAACCTTGAAAGCCATGAATTGGCACTAATGGGACTTAAACACAGATCAGAAGAAAGTACAAAATCAGGAGTGATGAAATTATTCATGAAGATTAAAATAATATTGCAGTAAGCCAGTTGATGGCAACACCAAAGACTGGATTTGATCCTGCTTAAAGCTTTTGACTAGTTGGGAGGAGGCCCCTTGTTTTTCATCAGCCTGTACAGACTGAGGGTAATCTCACTTCATCATCCTTTTATCACATGACATTTGTTTAAAGCCTTGGCTTACTGTACATTCCTCTGCTGTGACCTGTCAGCTGATTAAGTGTTAGTAACAATACATTTCACCTACTGGACCTGAAGTATTGTTTTTCAGGAACAGTTAGTACTACTGTAATTCTGAACTGTTTGTCTTTTGCACATGTAACTTGCTGTCTTACAGTGTGTATTGTTTCCCCGACCTAAAAATTACATATGCAGGTATTTATTGGAACAGATCCACTCTAAAGCTGCACTGCATATCATAATGTCAGATTATAAACGTGCGGAAATTGAGTTAAATGAGAAGAAGCCTGCAGAGTTTAGTTTTGAGATTTATTTTACAACTCATCAGCAATAATTTAGAACAGCATATGTGTAAAGCATTAACGAAATGTGCAACAGTTGCTCAGTTAAATCTTTTAAAAAATCCATAGACTTCTACAACATTGACATAGACATGTATACTTTATGGTATATTCACAAAAACTATTTACAGACACACATGCCACTTTATATAACAGTTGATAACAGATTTGAGCAAAACCAGCTGAAGAAAACTACAAAAGCGATGTCATGTATGCAAAATACCATGAAAATCATCTGTTTATTCAGTCACGTGAGAAACTTAAAAAAGCTGAACAACACTACACTTGCAGGAATTAATCTCTTAGAAAACAGGCCAAGATAAAGTTAAAGTTCCTAAAACAGCATAGATCATAGCTGATCAGTTTCTTTCCCACCTTTGTCAAATATTGGAAAAGCATGTTTTTACATAATGATAGCATATAACACGGACTCAGGGATAGGCTGGCGTGTAATGGGGTGTAGAGGTTTTCACATCTGATAACGATTTGAATAATTTTGCCTTCAAAGAGCTAATAATGAGCAGTGTTTTTGTTCAAATGACTTGATCACCACTTTACTGCATGAATCATCACAAAGCATCTGGTATCTCGCCTCCCTCTTTTAAATTGACATTACTTTTTTTTTTAATTTCAAGACAACTCAATACAATAAAAAGGTTCAAAGAGAACTACAGTGATTCACTTTCAAAATGGTAAGGTGACTGCTGGGGGGAGTCAAAGCAGAAAAAAGTGCACTTTACGTCTGAAAGAGTAAAGATCATCCTACATACAAACTTTAACAGCTGGGAAAATACAGGTACATTCAATATCAAAGATCTATAAGGTGCTATCCTACAATGTTTTCTGGAGGTACAGAAGGTCACCGCTTCTCTGTGCAGAAATGCCTCATTCAGGGGATGAACACTATGCTGGTCAAGCAGCCCCTTGTGAATGAAAGGTTTCTTCTTTATGATTGTTTTTTTCTTGTTTTATTTTGTTTTGTTTTGTTGTTTCTTTCATCACAACATACAAACAAGTAAAAGAAACTATACCAAACTCAAGATTTGTAAAGATGAGATGAGGGAAATCCGGCACAATACCTCTCCATTTATTTCAGTATTGTCAATGAGCGTTTGTTAAAGTAGCTGGTATATGTGTCTGTGTGTGTGTGTGTGTGTGTGTGTCTGTGTGTGTGTGTGTGTGTGTGTGTGTGTGTGTGTGTGTGTGTGTCTCAGGAGGGACAGATATAAGCCTACCCCGTGCAAAGTTGGGGATGAGGTACTGTAAGTGTTACACTTGCAGGAGCACTTCTTTTATAGGCCCATTTAGTGCACATTTACATGTTGATGAATCAGACTGTCCTCCAGGTAATAATATTTACAGTCAGAGTCAGCCAAGCTCTTAATAACCTTGGCAGAGGTCAGTTACAACTTCATACATCCAAAGAGACTCGCTGATTGGGATATTGCCCACTTGTGTAGTACTCAAAGTTTTGGCACCAATGCTGCCATTTCAAAATATTTTATCAAAGAGGATAAAAAACTAACTCCAGCACAACGCAGTCGTGTACTAGTGTCAATCATTGTCGATAATCATTCAGATTGATTAATCTAGCATAAGTGCAAAAGGCACACGCCGTCACAACTGTTCCCTGTTTCGCTTCTGTGAAACCTCGCTTTAAAACTAGCCTAATTAAAAAATGAAAATACATCAATTTTTCTCAGCAGAACGCACAGAAAAGGTAACGCAGACAGATTAGCTCGCTTGACAGGCAGGAAACTGATCGGGTGGGCTGCTCTTGTTCTCCGGGGACGTATCAGCTACGTCACCCTCCCCGTCGTCACTGGCGACACTTTCCTCCCGCTCCTCAGGTGAGCCTGTCTCAGCCTCCTGTGACCCCTCGCTGCCTGGAGAGTGGGAGTCCTTGGGCTGAGAAGAGGCTCCAAAGTGCGCAGACAAGCCGGGGAAAGCGGCGGCAGCAGCAGCCGCGGCCGCCGCTGCCGACGCGTGTGCGGGGTAAAGCCAGGGGAACGGGGACGCAAGAGCTGCCGCCGCCGGATACATGTACTTGTCAATGTTGCTTTTATCGAACAAAGGCATATAAGACGCCGCGGCCGAGGGGTTGATGAAGTAGAAAGGCATGCAAATCGGCGTCTGCTGTCCCACACCGCTTATTCCCATCAAAGAGTTCATCAACGCCAGGTCAGGCCTGGTGGGGTCCGCGCCTCCTAACCCGTTCCCGGGCCAGTTCATCTTTGGCTTTTTGGCAGCGCGGTCATCTCCAAACTCTTGCTTGATCTTCACGGCCTTGGCTCCCTGCGCCCTATTGCGCTCACATTCTTTATCTTTGCCATCGCTCTTTTCAGCCTCGCCCCCGTATCCACTGTCCGTGTCTGTGTCATTCTCGTTAAGCTCCCCGCCTTGGGTCCTCTGGATGACCGGGACACAGTTGGCTTGGCTGTCAGCTTTCTGCCCATCCTGTGCGTCCCCGGTGGGTAGCTGGTGCTGTAGCGGCTGCGCGCCGGGCTGGAACTGCGCCAGCACTTTGTGAAGGTGGCCGATGAGCTGCGCGCACCTCTGCTCTCTCGTCGTCCAGTTCTCAAACTGACTCAGGTACTGCAGGACCTCTTTGGCACAGGCCTGGAACCCGGAGTGGAACGCGTCCAGATCCGCATGAATGGAAGATTTCATCGACCGGTCCCCTGCGAGACATGCAGTTCAAAGATTAACAGAGCATGACTCTGTAAGGTGTAGCTCACCGTAAGTCAATGACAAGATCAGGCGGACGCGCATCAGCAGCACGTTTGCATGTCTGCATACTAACAAAGTGACCAGATCATCTTCTATGTGGAAACAAGGAGTCTTATTTTTCTGTTGTACTCTCAAAATGCACATCAACCTCTGCCTACATTGTATTTGTTCAATTCCACTGTTGCAAACAGACTTTTTCTATATAGGCAATAATAAACTTTCACGTGATCCTGCCAGTTTAACAGGCTAATGTAACCCATCAAGAAGCACGGTTTTTTTTTTTGGTTTTTTTTAATAAAAACTTGTCTATTAACCTCATGATTCTTCATCTTACCATTCTGCAAAGCAATGATCTTCTGGTGTTGCTGCTCGGTGACAGCAGTCAGCGCGTTTAAATGTTTCAGCGTTAACTCCAGGACGACTGCTTTCTCCAAATGCCCGAGCGTCTATGGAGAAAAACAAAGGTGCAGTGGGTCGTTGAAGACATCTCTGTCATGTAAAACCAGGATCGTTAAGCACGTCAAAACTTTTTTTTTTTTTTTTTTTTTTTTTTTTTTGCAATGCCGTGATCTCACCGAAAGCTTCAGGTGTTCGGGTAACAAATCCTTCAGCTGCCCGATACATTCGTTGATCCTGTCTCTCCTCTTCTTCTCTATCAACCGGTGTGGTAACTTGTATGCGTCCTGCTGGCAAAAACACAAGCGTTTACTGTGTTAGAACAGAGGAAGTAAAAAGTTGGTTTGTTTTTTTTAGTGGAAAACATATAAATTGCGCCTGAGTTTAGCGAGCACACAAAACGTTGGGCAATCCAAAACAATACAAACTACATTTTAGGATCCCACAAAGAAACCGCTCTCACCTTCCCACCATCCTCTCGTTTAATTCCTCTTTTGGATTTGCACATGTAGAGAGAGGGGTAATCCACCCTGTAAAGTGAAGGAGGAAAGTGTCCGATCATTCACCGGGCTGTCAGAGCAGCTCGTCGGACGTACTTTTGACGGAGTTTGCCAAAAAAGCGACACTCACCCCAAGAAATCTGCGTGCTCCATGAACTGCCTGTCCTGTAGATGCGGTATCCTTTCATCCATCACTTCTCCGCTGCAGGTTATCCGCTCCGGAGCTTCTTTCTGGGGGAGGGGGGGGGGCGATGTTTGTTTTTTCCTGCGACCCACACACGGACGGCTGAGGGGAGATGATGCACGGTGCGTGTCCTTCAGTGGAGCTGCGGCTCAGCAGACTGCTGTCTACAGATCCCTGATCAGCCACTTTGCAAAAAAAAAAAAAAAAAAAAAAAAAACCCGTCGGTGCCGCGGTCAGAGCGCACGCGCGCCTCCGCTCGAGAACAGCTTCCGTCTCACGTGGAGCCTGCGCCAGCGCGAGAGCGGCGTGGACCCGGCGAGGCTGACCCGAGAGAGAGAGAGAGAGAGAGAGAGAGAGAGAGAGAGAGAGAGAGAGAGAGCAATGATCATCACAGGAGCGTGGGTTGTCCACGGCGGCGTTTGTCCATCCAACACGGTCCCACGAAACTTCTCAGCTCCAGCTCCTGTTGCTGTAGCGAGTGCGGGCAGATAAGTGACCGGGCAGGCTCTTCCGGTCTGATGGATAGGCTAATTAGACATGACCGAACATGGGGGGGGGGGGCACAGCTCCTGCATATCCCTCTCTCTTTTAAAAATAGTGCACGCAAAACACAAAAAAAAAATCTAATTTTATTTAGCCAGAAAAAAAAACTTAACTCCCTGTTCTCTCCAAAGCCAAATAACATGCGTGTAAATCTTTAGAAAAAAAGACAGAGGTGAGTGTGACTTAGATACAGAGTGTAAACAGGAGGCCACTTCTTTCAAAAACTCAAGGTGTGTGCGTGTGTGTATGTGCGTGTGCGTGTGTGTGTGTGTGTGTGTGCGCACTCGGTCTGCGCTGTTGCCCGGAGCAGGGCAGAGTAACCTGCTCCTCCATCCCCGGAGCTGCGTTGTCAGTAACCATGGCACCGGCCCAGCTGTGTGCTCCAACACGTGCTGCTCTGTTCTTTATTCACCTCAGCATGGGCGCTGCTCCCCCGCCCCCACCTGAGTGTCTTTGTCCAATGATAAAATCATGGTGATAATAATAATAATAATAATAATAATAATAATAATAATAATAATAATAATAATAGTGATGATAATAATAATAATGTGACAAAGATTGGTGGGAAAATTTGTAATTGAAGTTTTGTGACTTAGTCTTTCTGTTTGTCTGATCTCCTAAAAACAATAAACAGTCAGATTTCCCCAAAATAATTAAGTGATACTAAATTCATGATGTTTTTACTGTGTTCACAAAAGATGAAAGTAAGCAAGGTCCGAATCTTTCCATTAAAATGTGTTATTGAAAATTACAAACATTATATAAATGCCTCCAGGAAGTTAATCTGATATTAAGTGACACCTGTTACCCTCTTGTGAACATTAAAGTGCTCAAAAACATCCAAATCTGAGCCCCTGTAATGCCCTCACATGCCTTATGATCACATTACTTCTTCCTGTAAGTCATGTGACTTTTTCTGGCTGGCAGCATATGGCTCTCTTGTGTAACAGTGCTGACAAAGAATGATCCAATCTCTCCTGATCTCAAATGAAGTGTGACCTCCTCTGCACTGGCTTTTCATTAACTCATACCTGCTGATTTACCTCTGTACTTTCCCTTTCTTGTCTTAAATGTGACTACAAGTGAAATCATCTCACTGTCGTATGTTGGAATCCCCCTTCGTGTCTTCCTGCCCCCTCCCTTCCCTCCTCTTCCTTTCCTCCACAGTATGCTGCCTGCTCTATATGTGGCACTGGAGCGGCTTTAGGAATCCAGTCCAAATGTTTTCCATATTAGTTCAGAGCCTTCTCTGTTTCCAAATAGCTACCAAGCTGGGCTTATGGTGAGAGGAGGCCTCAGCAGGGAGGGGAAAGGAAGGGGAGAGAGGCAGACACCAGACAGACTCATCCACCCCAAACACTGCAGAAAAAGTCGGCAGGACAGAGAGGGAAGAGAGTGTGAAGACAGGAGGAGAAATGGGGCAGGGGCAAAAAGGTTCCTCAGACAAGAAGGAAGGCAAGAAGAAGAGAGATGAAAGCCCAGCGCCAGAAGACGGAAAAAAGCGCAGAGGCTGTCGCTTCCCTCTGCTCATCGCCCTCCTCCAGCTGCTGTTGGGGGTGGCCATCACAGCCGTGGCCTTCCTCATGTTGGCCATCAGCCCCTCACTTCTGACCAGGGAGACGCCACACTGGGCTGGGATCATTGTAAGCTCCATCCTTACGCTCTAACATCAGCCTCTACATTCACATGTTTGCATGGAGCCTGAGCTTCCCATTTCTGATACTTCTGCATTGCCCTCAGCTATGTCCCTCAATGTGTTGTCCATCCTCACCACACTGCATGTCAACACAGGCCCTTAGCCACCTGTCTCAGCCAGACAGTCACTGTAGGCATGGGAAATCACAGCTATTGTCATGATCTGATAAATCTCCACCTGTTACATTCATCTGACTGCATACTCCTGAATCTCCAACCCGTCTCAGTCACAGGAGCCCACCTGCAACCCTCTGTTGTTTTTGTTGCATGTCCAACAAATCCTCAACATCTGGGCAGATGAAACAAGCCAGCCAATCACAGCATGCCATGCTCCAGCTTTGACCTTTGAACACCTAAGTAGTATCTAAACACCTTGTTATTATTTGCCAGTGTGCTGTACATACTTCCACCTCATCATCCTCACCATCTGCCTCATCGGTACACACACATAAACGCACCACACATCTCATCTACTTTATTAAAAGCGCTAACTTTGAAGCAGTATATTTGAGTCTTAAAACTTTTTAGTTACATGCAATATTTCATATAATACTTGTTAAATCATTTTTGAGAGTTTCAGTTTAAGTTGATGCACCAAGTTGGAGTGTCAGCTGAAGTGTTAGTGCCGAAATAAGTTGAAATCAGTTCAAATGTAACTGTAAAATGACATTAGTTAAACTAACGGCTGAAGAGTAAGCACTGAAAGTGGTTCAACTGTAAAAGATGAAAGAAACTAAAGCTTTCCATCCATGTCTAAGCCATGAAAGCAACTGAAATGTAATTTGACGTGTAAGCACTGAAAGCAGCTGAAGTGCAATGAAGGCAGTTAAGGTTTCGTTTGAAGAGTAAGAAAAACAAGTTTAAATGTCAGTTGAACTCTAAACATTGAAAGCCCTTGAAATTTCATTTGAAGTGTGACAGAAGGGTGAAGTGTGTTTACAGGTGAGATGTAACACACTAAAAGCAACTCAAGTGTCATTTAAAGTATTTATAGAGTTTTAAAGTTTCAGTTTAAGGGGAAATTAATTGGATTAATTAAATGGTTAAATTAATTAAATGGCTTCTTTTGATTACAAGTGAACAATGATCAACTGTCTGGTGGTGATGGTGAAAGAAAAAAACAACATGGTGTTCCTGTTCAGTCCAATCTTAGCCTATCACAGATGCCATCTGCCCTCGAAAACATCCCTGGACACCAACATCCCGAGTTAGATGCTCACGAGATTCAGCCAAGTGAAAAACACTGAGGTCATCAAGAACTTTCCCGAGAACCCTGAGCGCTTAAGAACCTGGGAAAAACATTTAAATAAGATGCTGAACGTTAGTCACAAGACTCCAATTGCACTGAAGAGATAGAGTGTGAGTGTGTCTGTGCGAGAGAGAGAGAGGGAGAGAGAGAGAGTAATGTAATCAGATGACAGCTTACTGCTGAATCATGCAATATTAAGAGACACTCCTGGAAACCTGGCCACAATAGATTTTCTTCCTTGTTTCTACACTGTGTCTCAGAGCAAACCTGCATACTGCATATCGCATATAGGCCTACAGCAACAAGGAGTGGGATATTAAAACGGTATCATGGCTGCATCAAGTCAGACATGAATGGGGTGATTACATTCTTTGTGATAATAAAAGGCTGTAAAATGAGCATCATGTTGAGAAATGTTTGGATATGAGTCAGTCTAACCAAATTATACCAAATATCTTCTGGTGTGCTGTTGCAGCTGTGTTTAGTTTCCATCCTGGGCTTCATCCTGTACTGTATCACCTACAGGCCTGATGAGAGGTCATCTATGCAGTTCATTGTCAAGGTAAGCCTACACACATCCTTACACGTTTTCTGCAAAACAAAAGGGAAGGGTGAAATCACATGTCATGTATGGAGTCAAGTCCGGTTCCTTATTAATGCACAACAGGACTTTTTGAAAAATAGTCCTGTTGTGCATAGTCCGATGGATCAGTATACTTTGCAGACAGAAACGACCTTTGCAGAGAACAATGTTTTACTCACCAGTAATGTAATTGTTAGGTGGCTGCTCTGTAAGGAACTACAACTGTCAGTGGCATAGAGAGGAAGGTATTTAACTGTGTTCCTGTTTAAAAGACCTCTGCAGGGATTCCTATGAGTGGATGAGTGCATTCATTAATGCGTCTGCATCGTACAGCTTAATTAGCCATACAATATATGCAGTTGGAATTTCAAGGCAATTAAAATCAGTCCACCATTGTCTGCTGCTGAGAAGCAGGTTCTTGGAAGCAGCATCCTCTTTTTTTTCCTGGCTCTTGTGTGCATACCAGGTTCACATATGTACATGCACTGTTTCATGCACTGTTTCAAAGCAGTATATTTTTTGCGTTAAGAAGTGCAGCTAAGTTTGGAAAATGGCGTCTACAGAAAGGAATGATAAAAAGCCTGCTCACAGTGTGTTTGTATTGCATAGCTTTAAATACTATCAGACTCTATGAAGTAGTACAGGGATTGTTTTACTTTACATCTTAATTTACAAAAAACAATATTAAATGCTCTCAGAATAACGATGAATATATCTTCCTTGCTGGAATATAACAGTGTCGTTCAATGAAATCGTGCTCTGCATAGGTTAAAATTTTACTAACATTTATGGTCTTATGCCATGAGCCTCAAAACAGTTGTACTTTAATTTATTAATGCCATTATTTGAAATAGCTCAGTGAGCCCAAAGCTCTGCTAGCTTTACTGTATTCATATGTTCAGTTCATTTGTTTATTTCAATGGCCCTTGGCCTTATACTTTCAAAATGGGAATTACGAGTGGCGTGATTACAAAATGGGTTGTAACTGGAGATATTTCTGAAGTTAAATGTTACTGTTGTGACAGATAAGGGTCTCAGCCCTCTGATATCACTGCTTAGACTTACTATATTGTGTCAAGACTCTCAGTTAAATGGGAGTTTGTATGTGCTCACTAAAAGGTGGTTCAGGGCACCACATGGACTGTAAACAACAATATGAATTTTGGCGCCTTTCACTTTCTTCCTGCTTTGGTATTTTAGCTCATCTCCATTTAGTAAAGCACATAATGCTCATCCAAGTACTTGTTGATGTACATACATCTCCCTGTAACCAATTATACTCCAGATTTCACAGCTGTTCCCAAATTAACATAAATGCCATTTCAAATCAAGCACCACTCATCACTTGCATAATTCCATAAGCAGCATATAACAGAGAGCAAAATACACCAGTGGATAAGGGCCCCTGTTATATAAGTGGTGGATTAAGATGAAGGTTTAGCGTTATTGAGATTGTGCAATTGCATAAACAACACAAAGCTTCTGTCACATTTTACATCTGTATTTTTAGACACACTTGGTTGTTAAACATACTCACACAGGACGTGCACTGAAGGTGGGAAGCGGCTGTAGCTGCAGGGCATTTTTACATGTCTGCTATGTGTTAAAAGCCAGGCTCCTACTCTGAGGGTCAGACCTTGCCCTGTAGTATTGTGGGTAATCTCTTTGAATTGAACTTGCCATAGGCTCTGAGCCAGCATGTCTGTTTCTAAGCCACAGTTTTGGCACTCTGCGTTAATCATGAGACAACCGACTAAAGCAGAAGCCAGATTTCTAGAATTAAAAAAAAAAACTCACTGAGTACAAGATGCAGAGCAGGTTTTTAACAATCAAAGTGTTCATGGTAAAATTGCATGACCTCACTCTTGTCCTCTGCCCTCCACAGCTCCTGTACTTTGTCCTGTGTATTATTGGCCTGGTCATTTCAGTGCTAGTTATAGCATTCGCTGGATACCACTACTCGCAGGCCAGCAGCTTCAGCTGCGAGCAGGTGGGAGAGGACTGCGTGTGCACACTGGATCAAGATGACCCGATAGCCCGCACCTTCACCTACGAGGGGGTCAGTGACTGTGAGGTCATCACCGGGACCCTCACACTCTACTTCTTGATCCAGATCATGCTGAACCTGGCCCAAGCGCTCGTCTGTGCCGTCGGTGCCTTCATCTTGTGGAAGCACCGATACCAGGTCTTCTTCGCTGGTCTTCAGATTGGCTCTCCCTCCACCCAGCACTGGCAGAAGGTTTAATGTGATGAAGACAGAGTTGATGGGATGACTCTGATCAGTCAGGTCAGGATGGAGGGCAATGCCAAACGTGTGATTACGCTCTGAAGGACAGGGACATTTGCCTGTGTGCCTCATTGTGTTTTATTTGATGTCAGTTTATATTTACCTTTTATGGCACTATAATGTCCTTTTTGCACAAATTTTGTATACCATATAAGTAACTTTGTACTTCCGGTTGCTGATGTTATAAAAAAAAAGCTTAAATAGATGAAGAGGAGCAAAACAGCTGGTCTATTTTTGAAAATCTAAACCAATTATTTGTGTTCCATGATAATGAATTCCTCTCATTGTTTCTAGTTATCTTGGCATTTCTCATAGGATACAGCCAATACGCAATTGTAATACTAGACAAATTATAAGCACAACACATGTGTGGATCCCAAAATGTACATGTTGTATGTCACACAACTTGAACACTTAAGGTGAATTAATTCCACAAATTAACAGTTTTTGTGCAGTTCTGTAACTATTGTGTAAAACCCTTGTTGAAAAACAACAGCAACGTATTTGCAGCTGATAGATGTGAACCCTGCTAAACTTCAGACTGTCAGTTATACACAGTAAGAACTGATCCGACACAACCTGGGCAGACTGCACTTCATGAGACTGGATCCAGACTGATCTGGGCAGCGGCATGCGAAGGTTGATGCCAGGCCAGTAGCCTGCATGACTCAAACAGCCTGTAGGAGTCGAACGACTGCAGCCACAAGGGGGGGGGGGGGGGGGGGGGGGTGCAGGGTGTGCAGAAAGGGGGACTCAGACAGGCAGCTGGACTGAAGTATCCAAATCATCTCTGAGTGTTTAGTGTTTACAGCGTTTCGGTTGTTTTCCTTCAGGCGGGACAGAGCAAAAGGGATGGAACAACCACAAAATTTTAGGCTTGTATTTTTAAAATGCTCAGCCTTATGCAGAGTTCAGCTTTGTTACATTATACTCTCATCTCAGGTGCTGAGAATAGTCACCTTGAGTCTACACATGCTGAGCAGGGAATGGTAAACGTGATGCAGTTTCTTTTGCAAATTAGAGGAAATGTGTAGAGCTAATTAGTATGCAGTGTTACAGCTATTTTGTCAACGACAAGGGAATGTTATAAAAAAATTACTTATTTCTCACAGAAGCCTTACATGTGGTGTTTGAGAAAAGGGCTTTTTAATAAAATAAAACAAAGACGCCATTGTGTGCATTTTAAGACTGTCAAACTGCTTGCAGTTACAAATACAAATCTTTGTTTCAGATAAATGAAGTTTCCTTTTCCCTGTTTTGTCAGCACCTATATACAATCAATACACAAAAAGATGTCACTAATATTCATTATAATTATAATAATAATATTTTATCATTGTTATTAGTAAAGACTTCAAACTGAGCAGAGAGAAGATGAGCAGTAAGCGTCTCTATCTATGCCACCTCTGAGCCACAAGCATCTGTAGGCTGCAGACTGAGTCTCCCTGAACACAAGGCTGGCATATATTTAAAACTGATGAGAAAATAGACATTATAACACATTCTTCATCATCCATATTTCAAAGTAAGAGCAGCATCTAAACCTATGACTAATATGTGACGTCAGCAAGAGACAAAGTCATCTCTGTCTGTTGTGATTTACTGTGATCAGCGACAGTCAATTCACACTAGTTAACTGTGACTGCTCTCAGTGATGAACAGATAGGTGTCCTTGGGGATCACTCTCTCGTGGCAGTGCCATTGCGAACATGCTTTAAGTCACTTTTTAAACTTCAGAAATATCATCACCACTTTCAGCGATGATGGAACTCTCTTGGATAACAGCAGAGAATCACAAGGATATTAAAATAACTTCTGCAGTTTTGTGGGAAAGATGTATTAGCTCTTACTAATGAATCACTTCACACCCCGTATAAGCTGACTCTGTACATACTGCAGCTACGTGTGATGGAGGGCAGGCCCATTTGCAGTGTTTTTCCATGTACTTGTTTAGTGTGATGATGTTGGTGAATCATGTGACTACAAAGGCTCAATCTCACAGCCAGACACAGGAAGTCACATGCCAGTCATCATGGGGGCATGTTTATTTATAAAAATGACAGTGAGGAGGGACCTTCCACCCTCCTATTCGCTCGGTACCAACTTTCTGTGTGGTCATTTGACCTTTTATAACAAAAAACACTGAATATCTGACCAGTGATGCTGCTGCGGCTCTTTAAATGAGACAGCAGAAGACACAAGATCAATATGTGTATTGATAACTTGCAACTGCAACTTGAAAACAACACAGTGAACTCTCACTCAGGATTTTCATTAGTCACACACACCGTTAACTTTAAGTGTCTATGTATAACATCCAGTCAAATGCATAGCTTAGCTTAAATTTAAAGTTTAAATCTAAATGAATCTTTCTGTGAGATGCCGTTTCAGTGCGGACCTTTCAGAGCATTAAAGTCAAAGTGTCTGACTCACTGAGACTGCTTCCAGCCACAGAGGTGTTTGGGACATTGCCTTGTATTTATTGACCTTCTCTGGGTGTTTTCTCACTCTCACTACTGAATACACACAGGCTAAGCACGTGACTCTTGAGTGCGGTTTGCAGAGAGATTCAAAAATGACTCTGATCCAAATGTGTCTAAGGCTGTGCTGGAGAGTAAATAACACATTGCTCATGTGTGTTCAAAGGGGTTCAGTGTGTAGTGTGAGGATGACATGAAGCGGACCTACTCGTGCATTATCCGGAGATGATTGTCCTCAAGTTATTTGAAAAGTTTTCTGGTAAGTGGACACCAGAGTCTGATGTTTGCTCTCCATGGTCATAACATAAATAAAATGGTTTAGGAAACAGTGCATGTTTGTTTGATGTCACACTACGGCAACAAGACTTTTGCCAGACAGTAATGATGGTCCTGGTATTATCCCCTCCCCTCCCTTCCCTCTTTACATTCCAGTAATGCTGCACTTCACCGTTCTTGTCTACGCAGTGACAGCTGCTCACCATTATGGCGCTGCGTGAGCTAATTTTAATGGCTGTCACAGGCAGCAGGAGCAAATGCAGGCCTGCCAGCGTAAACAGCGAACTGAAGCCAAGAAGGATGGGCTTCTCTGTAGAGGGTAAATGACAGGACGGGATAAAAGACCAGTTGAGGCCTTTCTGTGATTCGTTTATCATCTCAAATACGTTACACTAGCACAAACATACAGGCAATCGACCATCCACAGCCATGAATTATCCTTATATTTTATTTATTTATTTTGCTGTTTGTGGAAGTCACAAACAGTGAAATGAATAAATAAAAAGTTGTCAAATTATCAACAATGTGGATGGATGTGTGGATGACAGGCCTGAATATAACCAATACTTCATGTCTATAGAGGAATTTCATTTCTTTATGGATAAACATGCTGCATTGCAAAGGAAAAAAAAACTGTCTTTTGAACAGACAGACACACTCAATGACATCTTCTAGATCAGTGGTTCCAAAACATGTTTTTTTCTGACTAACTCCACAGCCTTGTCAGATGAACTGGAGTGCCCTTTCATCAACACCACCCATCCTGTTTGAAATGCTTTTAAACTGAATGTCATTTGACGGTTTTTTCTTAATATAAAGCTGATATTGTTCCTTAACAATTTCTTCTCACATGTGAACTGTCAGTGTTTATCATAATTTGGCAAAATCATGGACAGTAGACACTACTTTGAGCTAACAATTTCAAACATTTACACATTAATGTTAACTGTACTTCAACTATTTATCCTTTTAACTACTTTTCACACCCTCTCAAAGTACGTCCAGCTGACTTAATATGTGGAGGTATTTTTCTACTCAAATCATTATTTCAGTTTTGTCAAATTAGTTGGACTACTCTATAATTCCATGTACCCTTGGTTTTAGATCACTGTTCTGGAAACATGCTTTATCCCTTACTTCTGTATTTTAATTACTTAATTCTATTTTTAAACAGTATTAAGCTTGATAACAGTAAAGCTCTTGAAGTGAACTGATGTGAGAACAAAAGTTAAATTCCAGGGTCTGGTCTAATCTCTATGCATCATATAAACTATCAATGCAATGAGGGTGGCACGGTGGTGTAGTGGTTAGCACTGTAGCCTCACAGGTTCTGGGTTTGAACATGTCTGCGTGGGTTTCCTCTGGGTACTCTGGCTTCCTCCCACAGTCCAGAGACATGCACATCAGGTTAACTGGTGACTCTCAATTGCCCGCAGGTGTGAATGCGTGAAAGGTTGTTGGTCTCAGCCCTGTAATAGACCGGTGTCCTGTCTACCCCGTCCTCGCCAACCTGGGATTGGCTCCAGCCCCCCTGCAACCTGGTTTGGATAAGCGGTATAGATTATGGATGGATGGCTTCAATAAAATGACAAGATTAGCTAAAGTAAAGCAGTGCAGTGTCTACGAGCACCATTATCTGTTAACTTTGGTTTAAAATGAGCTGACTATCCAGGCTGCATTAGCTGGAATATGATGCTGTCTGAATGAAGAATGGTCTTTTCCTAGGTCCTGTGCTCCCTTCATGGAGAAGCACGAGTGTGAGTAAACACTCAGTGTGTGGGTGAGCGGGTGCAGAGTGGGTCAGGGTGAACGTGGGGGAGTACTCATTCATCCCCAACGTCAAGGACTGAGGCAAACTCCGTTTGAAAGCTTGTGACTCAAAGCACGTCAATGAGTCGTGTTACAAATTTATTACAACATCTGAACACATAAAATACATTTTTCGATACACTTTGTTTTAACAGAAAAGTGTCCCAGGACAGTTACGGTCAAGTGCATGCACTCGTAATCTGCCGTTCGTTTGTGCAAGTTTAAAAGACAATTCAGATTTAACAATCAATTGCAGTCTGAGAGAGATATGAAAAGATGATTTAAAAAACTTTAAGAAACATTAGAAGATGAAGATGATATGAGCAGATACAGTAAATATTACAGTATTAGCTGACATCTCTATAGACACGAGGATGTTCATATTGTAACAAAGAACTGTAAGCTTAACATCTTCACTCAGCACTGCATTATGTACCGATATAAGATTTAGACTTAAAAGAAATTTCAAGTAAGTTTTGAACAAGTTATCATTATTTTTATTCACATTTCTGTTACTTATAAACTCTGTAGAAATCTGTATGCAATGCAACTGAAATGGTGCAGTGGATGCATGTTTAAACACAACACAAACCATTCAAAAATAATACCCCAAAATAACTAATGTTTCCAGTTACAGGCTTGAATTTTTACCCTTTTTTTTTTGAAAAAGTGCACTTTCAGTAATTGTAATTTACTGTTTATAAAAGTTAATGAGTAAGGCAGCATGAATCCTTTTCCAAAATGCAAAAATAATACTCCAGTTTATGAACCGCACATTTTCTTATAAATACCATCAGAAATCTAAAAAGGTAAAAGTGAGAATACTTGATTTTAGTGCACACACTCTTCCCTCGGAGCCAGTCAGAGATGCAAGAAACCGCCCCAGGTTCTCTGCTCACAGCCAATCACTGACCTCTGTGTGGCTTGTCGGTCAGCTCTGAGACAGTTGAGGATCGGAGGCCGAGACATGGCCATCCACAGACTTGACAGCACTTCACCATTAACCTTACCATAACATTTCCCTCAATCTCTGTCTGGCACACTAACACTACACTGGCAGATGTGTGCCGTGTCTGGCCAATCGTTCACAGAGACATGTTCCTCTCTTTACCAGAGTGTGTACAGACAGCCTGTAAAGTGTGCTCCTAGTGGCCGCGCGAGCACATAAGGCAGTTTATATCCAATAAGGCAGTGTTAGTGTCATAGAACAGGCACTGTGTGTTGTGCTGGTCTTTTGCAATTGGACATCAGTAATTGTAGTACATGTATTGCTCTTAAAGCTGGAGTTTGTGTGAATGCATTTCTGTCTGGTTTCTATCACAGGCCTGTGCTCAAGAGGCCCACCACTGTGGCCTGTATGAACCTGGAGCCCCTCAGTGGGCGGCGATGTGGTGGTTGGGCTGAGGAGGACCCAGGAACCCGAGTCTCTGCTTGTTCTTCCTTTGTTCTGTCATCTGTGGAGGATGCAGAGAGAAAAGAAAAACATCAACCTGGAGTGGCTTTTAATTTTGCACGTAGGGTACGCATGATATGCAAGTCTGTGTGTGTGCTATTATTGCTCTTGTGGGCACTTTATTATGCAAAAAACAAAGTTTTGACATAGTCATTACATTCCAGGGGGGAATATTTATCTATTTATACTTGGAGAGCAGTAAAATAACGCTCTAAATCTCCTTTTGTTTCAAACACTGCAACAATTATTCTGACGGCTTTGTTGTAATTCTAAATTTCTGAAATATTATAAGAGAGATAAATCCTTTCCACAGCTGTATACAAATTGATTTATTCAGTGCTGTTATGACTGGAAACTAAAATGTCTCTTGGAAACTTCATTAGAGGACACTGTCGTGTGTGGGCGTGTTTTTTTGTGCAGAACTATGACCTGCACGTTGGGTGTTGTGTAAGTGTGGGGAAGAAGCTTCTGATTTTTACCATCACATTTCCAGTAGTTTCAGTATTGACATCACAAATAAAAGCCACTGGTTTTGTAAACCATAAACTGTACATGCATATTAAAGGAAACTGAGCAAGCTGTGAAGAACCCCAAAACCACACAAACACAATAGCAGCGTGTTCACACAAAATATAATCTCAGCTGTGATAGCGTAAAGTGCCGAGGTCAGCAGAGGTTGTAATGAGGGTGGAGCAGCAGCAGAACTTTCCTCCCAGTCAGAAACAGACTGAGTTCAGATGCTGGTGTAAGACCTGCAGGCCTCTCCTTGTGACTGGAAAGCTGTGGTTGGGCCCCACCTAGATCTGCACAAACACACTCACCTCTTGTGATGTACACTAAAAATTTTGTTTGTAATAAGGTCGGTCTCACTTCCTGGCTTACCCCATGACTGCATATCACTCAGTATAGACAACTGTAGACCTAGATTAGAATAATAAATGACCTGAAGCTGACCCAGTCTACAGATTGAGAGATAAGGCTGTATTCCAGGGCACTTCAACAGCACACAAACTTGGCTGTCACAGGGGTTACATGAGGGGTCCTGGCCAGAGGGGAGACGTTAGAGATTTACTGCTTGCTGAGGTCGACAGAGGTTGTTGTTTGGAGTGTGATCCTCCCCCGGTAGGAGCTGTTTTCACACATCTGGCAGAAGAGGAACAAGGACAGGCCTGTGACTGGAATCACATGCAGGGGAGGCAGGTGATGAGAGTGATCAGTCACACTGCAGCAGCAGAACTAGTCATCCAAACAGCCAGAGGCTCACTGGAGGCTCTGAGTCGTGCTGAACGCTGACGTGACAGTCACCTGTCGTGCTGCGTTCAGGAGCATCAAGGCTCTGATAGAATCCATCTAGATTACTGAACTCAGTACGGATGTATAGAAAAATTAGACTGCTGATGTAGCCTCTTCCATTCAGCCTTTTGCCCTGTGGGTGTTTTTATATGAAAGGAGTCTCAAGGTCAGCACAGTCCACGTGCTACAGTCGACTAAACAGTGTACAGCTAAACAAGATGTGACTTTGCTTTTTTGCATTCAGTCCAGACGACCACAGAGCTCAGACCAGAGCTTTTCCCACCACAGCATGAAAAATGGCCTGAAGTGCCACTCTACCTGTTCCTTGAGCTCAGCCAGCTGGCCTGAGAGCTGAGCCACCAGAGTGACAGTGCTGTCCAGTTTCTCCTGCAGAGAGCGCATCTCATTCTGCTCGTTGTCTCCCTCGCTGCTCACCAGAGACATGGCTCTCATTCGGGGGAACCACTCCAAGTTCTTCTCCTGGGAGGAGAGAGGGAGAGAGTAGATGTGAGACAAACAGTGAGAAAAGTGAAAGGGATAAAAGGCTGAAATAAACCTGATTCAGTGGGTCAAAGAGACGGCAGCAACAGCATGTTGGCACAGACAACCACATGGAGGATTTGCATAGACACAGACATGGAGCACTAAAGTGCTAAAGCCAGACTGCAGCAGGAGAGTAAACAGAGAGGTATTGGTAACTGGAGACAGGAGTGGAGGTTTAATATTAATCATTCCATCAGAATGGAAGCTGCTCTCCATTTAACGCATGACAGTAGGATTTTTAGGTTGCACTGCTGTCTCATGGATACTGTGGATAGCAATTATACACTAAATGAACAGTAACAGCATTTCAGTTCTCACTCACTTGGTGTGGGGATGAGTCACTGTCGTCTATCAAGAATACAGCTGGGAGTTTAGTGTTATTTATGCCTGTGCTTGTGTGTGCAAGCTCACATGCAAAACAGAGACATTTAGTTTATTATCTGTTTTTCCAACAGTGCAGTGGACAGAGCAAATCTTCTGCAATAAAGCCACGAGAAAACAACGTGCAAAACCAACCTATAGCATTATGTAATGGACTTAAGTGCGTCTGTGTTTGTACATGTGTGGGTGTGTGTACTGTTGGTGTGCAAGTGCATGGATGTGTACATAGCAGACTGTGAGCGAGAGTGTGTGTTTTACAACACACATGCTCTGAAAGTGAGACATGTTTCACAGAGGCAGACATCAGCCATCAGATAATCTTATGTAATATTCCTTTGCCAGTTCCTCTGATAAAATTACTTAAAAGGTGCCGAGAGTGGGATTT
Source organism: Trachinotus anak (assembly GCF_046630095.1). Classification (NCBI taxonomy): domain Eukaryota; kingdom Metazoa; phylum Chordata; class Actinopteri; order Carangiformes; family Carangidae; genus Trachinotus; species Trachinotus anak. Next base: position 16,954,260 of record NW_027273853.1, on the reverse strand, counting down.
GACTGGCACCACATTAAGTCCGGTAGGAGGAGTGAGGTATTCTCCCACCTACTCTTATATAAGAATAGACTGGAAAGAGAGAGAAACTGATCAGAGTGTGAGACGCTGGGGACAGAGAAGAGGGCAGGAAGTGAGTGGAGTCTGAGGATGGAGAGGAATGTGGGGTGTGTGGGTTATTTGTTTTTGTTTCTTCAATTAATGAGTTTATCACACTTTGCTGAGTGAGGCGTTAATGGCTAGGACATATCATGGGATTCCTGCACCAATTTTAATTCACTCCATTTGTGGGAATCATGAGCAGGATCTGGAAACTAAGTTAAAAAACATAAAAATGCTCTTATTGAATATTCCTGGAGGAAGGGCCAGAAAATAACTTGTTACTGTTACTGTCACTTTTAACAGCCCAACTGACCTGAAAGATTGCCACTGGGGTCAAATTATACTGAAAGGTTATAGTGCGGATGTTACATTTGCCCTTTTTTAGTTTTCATAAGTAACCAAATACATGTATACCTGCATCCCAGACTCAAGTTACTGTAAAACAAAATTGCTACACTTGTTTATTGTGCTTGTTTTCAACATTTTGACTCATTTCCCTTCCTAGAACACTCTTTCCACTGTGGACCACAGGAAGCAGTTAGAACGATTATGACTGCTAAGCTACACAGTATGAATCGAGTCATTCTACAAGAGCTTGCCTGAAAGTCTTGGGCTAATTTGGGCCTTTGGCATCAAGGGGCTGTTAAAAAGAATAGTTTCCTTTCTCAAAGTTTCAAAAACACAGCGAAAGCTCTGTGAGCTCAAAGACAAATCTTCAACATCGTTGAAACTGAGGACTGCCTGATGCATGTTTTACTAAATCATCCATATCTGATGGATTAAGTAACCTCAAAGATCCAATAAAGAGACCTAAGAGATGTTATTAATGGTGAATACAATATCCTGTTATATACATTCACTCATGTCAGTTGAAGCATCATATCTAGCTTAATGACATAAAGTTAAACAGTGACTGGACAGAATCTGAATTATTCCACCAATGATGTTATTCATTATACTGCACAGTGGTCCACTGTGTGCTGAGCTGCACTGTCTGAATGACTCAAGCTTTTGTTGTTTCACTGATCCATTTGAACACCTCAATGAGCGTGAATTTACAGACATTCATGTGCTTCTCGCTCTGCTGTCGTCACCATACCGCTGCTGTGCTTCAAATACAAATACATTTTTATACTGTACTTGAGCTGTGCATAGAGCTACAGCACAAACCAGAAAACTCGGGCTGGTGTTTTTTTTATTTTATTTTTTTTAAAGGCTGTCGGTACAACCTCAGATGTCAGACACCGCAGTCACCTGCAGCAAGGCTAAACACTTTGTGCTCCAGTTGTAGTTGCAAATTCTACCTACTACTTCTACCACTACTACTATATTTAGAAAATGTCCCAAATCTATTATTAACTAATAGTTATCATATTTAACCATCACTTTGTTTTTGAGTGACAATATGCAACCCTGTGACAATACAATAATCCATTATGTGTTCTCTCAAACCTGCTGTAATCATCTACACTTGCACAATTACTTCATGTCAATCTTCTTTAATACCTCTGTAACAAAGCAATTCAGTAAAATTGGTGATGGTAATCCATTAGGTGATCAACAGAAAATAGTTTTGAGTCATTTATTAATTAAATCCCCAGACAATGGATGGTTACAGTTTCTAAAATGTGAGGTTTTTCCTGCTTTTTTCCTTTTTATGAGCAATTTTTAATTCTCCTCCAGGTTTTTTGACTGTTGGTCAGGAAAAATAAGATGTTTGAAGACATCCCAATGGGCTGTGATAACTTAACAGGCTGAATAATCATTAACTGAATGTATTATAATTTATATGAAATAAGGTGTGGTTGGTGTGATACTCTCATCATACATCAAGAAAAATTGTACAACATTGAATTCAAATCACATAAACATCCCGGTAGCTCTCTGTATTTTTAGTTGGACTGCGTGTTATTCACCTTAACAACAACAAGTTGTTCACGTGAGCACTTTTTAAAAAAGCCACAGACCTACTACATCTCATATAACACAATCTGACCTCTGCCCTCATTTTACACCACAAGTGCAGGCTCTTTTTCTGTTAACCATTTCAGTTGCTGCTTTTGTTACTGACATCTCAAATGTGTTTTCTTAAGTAAATGAAGCGTCCATAACGTGATGGTGTGTGTGTGTGTGTGTGTGTGTGTGTGTGTGTGTGTGTGTGTGAGTGTGTGTGTGTGTGCGTGTGAGACAGAGAGAGACACAGGGACAGGAGAGCACGTGCCGTGCAGGGCTGAGCTATTAGCAGGCCACTTGAGATGGGTTATGTAACAGCGTTGTGGCTGCTGCAGTACCTGCTACGCCTGTAGTCGCTGTCATAATTTTACACACAAACACCAGCGCACTGATTCACATCCACATGCACTACACAGCAACAGAACAGACAGTGTAACACAATCCTACTCTTTTGCCTGGCACCGCATCACTCTATCCTACCCAACCAGATGCACTCATTATGAGCGTCTGTGTCAGTGTGTGTGTGTTTGTGTGTGTCTGGCTGTCTGTATTTGAGGTCATCAAGTTTCAGCTCTTTTCCAACAAGGGGAGGGCAGAGTTTTAATCAGTCCAGGAGTTTCATGTTGAGTTGTTGTCCCAAAACTATAGTGCAGTGGTGCAGGAGATTAGAATAAAGATGAAGCTTAACAAGTGGCGCACCAGACAGCAGACTGACACTTATTCCTACCGAAAACAAGTCAAACCCTGCTCTGGTCTGCAGTGTGGAGAGGGCAGATGGAGCAGACTGCTGCAGAGACCAACATCATGGATTCCTCTACTTTATAATTCAGCTGTTTTTCCATTGCTGCTTCTGTCCTTGCACCTATGGTGTCTCATCCACACTAACTTACTGTGTGTGAGCAGCTTACTTAAAGGAGGACTCTAAAGTTCCCTGAAATGTACACTTTTGTTTCATTTATTGATATTTCTTCGCCTTTTATATAGTTTCTTATATATATATATATATATATATATATATATATATATATATATATGTGTGTGTGTGTGTGTGTGTGTGTGTGTGTGTGTGTGTGTGTGTGTGTGTGTGTGGAGGCATTTTTTTCTATTTTTTTCTTCAACTATTCCATAAAGTTGGCTGACTAACCAAAGACAGATTAAGAATCTGTTGAAGTAATTTATTTTGTACTTAATTTCAGATGGGTGCCATTGTTTCTTTGTTCTTGCATTGTATGTGGTTAAACTCCATACCATGTAACCATGGGTTAAAATCAATAAAGAAGATTGGTCAGAGTTGAAGCAGCAAAGGTTGAAATACTCTAACTTTTAAACACTCGTAGGAGTAGTAACTTTGAAAATTCCTACATTTCCCACAATTCAAACAATTACAGTTACTCCCTCCCTGCCTGGTAGACACACACGTCTTTCTGTTATAAATCCAAGACATGACAATGAACTCAATGGCTGCTGCATATGTAAACAGTATGTATGTATACATATACAGTGAAGACATGTTTTAGTTTTCTCTATACTCATTTAAATGTTCTTTGTACTGACTGTGATTAAGGCCACTGGTCTGACAATAAAGTTAGCAATACTCCAAGTGTTGCTTTTTAAGCCTGCTGTCCTTCTCTGGAGGTCACTTAAGTTGATTACAGGACAGCCCATTTAATCTTAATTTTAATATTGCACCATTTTAAATCTCTCATGAAAGAATACAGTTTTTATACAACAGCTAGGTACCACATGAAGAAACAAAATTGACATAAAAAGTTGTTTTAGCTAGAGTCTGTTCCCCTCTTGCGTGTGTTTCTGCTCTGCAGCATATTAGGAGGTGTTAATATAAATTCCTGACTCATCATTACCTCATCACACAGCAATACCTTGGCCTGGCATCAGAGAGCCGACCTGTTGGAAGACACGCTGATGCATATTAATTCAATGTCTGTCACCTGTTTGTTATGCAAATTGTTCATTATAATGCGGCCATTCTTATGCCCATCACGGCTGAATGTTAATCACAAAATGTGCCATTGTGCTCAGAGGCTTCATATGAATCCATTAACCTAACGGCAACACCTTTAGTTGCCCTTACATCCTTCAGCTTCTTGTCTGTGTGTCAGTGCAGCAAGTTGGTGCATTGATGATAATGGACCTGGATTGGGTTTAATTACTATTTAACCACACTGTGTCCCAGTAGGTTAGGAGCTCAGCAAAGTGAAGACTACCTAGGCACAGAGACCCATCTCTCACTCTAGCAGTGAGGGGGAAGGAGAATAAATTGGGATGCTTGGCACAGGCCTAGAGGCTCAGTCTTGTCTGTTTCTCTAGCATACTGTGGAAGTGTGCTCACTGAGGAAAGCTGCACAACTCTAAGACTACAACACTAAGACATCTGTATGCTGACTGGCATGACTTGCCAGCAAGATATGAATTAGTTTGTGAAATGAATGTGTTTGTTATTCCATATGTTCCATGCGTAATAATGAAGAGAATCATTTGGACCTGGGTGTGTTTATGTGCTTGTGAGCCATCTTAAAAAAACAGTCCGGTCTAAAATTCCCTATTACACTGTTGTATACATTGCAAAAACAAGATAAAAGCGCTTCACTGTAGCCACAGTAGATTGATGATAAAGCAGCTTGTGTAATGCAACTTTTAAAGTGATTAAAACTGCATTACAATGGTAGTGTGTGGCTATTTCCTCTGCTCTACTGACCGCGATCATCTGAGCCACGTAGCTCTCAGGGCCGGTGTACTCGGTCGGATCCTTCACCCTCACCAGAACCAGGAAGTAGAGGTAGTGCCACATGTTGTGCTCAGATTTGATGTGCTCCTCAAAGGACACTGTCTTGTTGTCAAATTTGTCCCTTTCCAAGCCTGAAAAACATCAGCTCTATTAATAAATATTGCTCTGTCACTGCACATTTCCTTACAGTATTGTGTGAAGCACATGACTGTACACACCACAGATGAAACAGGTGGTTTTCAGGATCTCCTCCTTCCTTTGTTTCTCGCTCCTCAAGTCAGCAAAAGTGTCGATGATAACACCAAAGATGAGGTTGAGAACGATGATGATGACGACGAAGAAGAACAGAAGGTCGTAAACTACTCTGGCAGCAAACAGAGGCTCCTGGATGGTAAAATATGGAGAAAATGCATCATTTGAAACCAAAGCTACAGTTCAAATAGAAAAAAAAACTCAGTAAATGAACACAGCAATTCGTTTGTTAATTTTGCGGTTTTCTTACTTCTTTGGACGGTCTCCTGAGAATGTCTCCCACACCTCCTCCATTACGCAGTCCCTGGTTCAACACTGTGATTATACACATGAGCAGAGTGTCGCACACCCGCTCTATCCCATCATCTTCCTCTATAACAATACACACACAGAACAACACGTGAGTGGCAAGTGACAATAAAACAGAGAAGTCATTAATATAAAAAAGAGAAATAGAGAAAATACATCAGTGATTTATAGAGATTGAATGAGCAGTATAGGCAGCTTAATATCTAAGTTTTTGTTACAGCAAAAGTACATCCAGTAATGAATCAATATCCAATAAGCCAAAAAATTACACAAGCGTGGTCTGACACAAATGAATATGCCATACATCTGGACTTATTTTTCTTAAAGGCACCATCTCTTTTCCATTACTTTGTTCTCCTTCTTTTATAACTAAAGAATCAATTAGATTTATATGACCCTCATAACCACACCTTCTGATTTCATTTTTCCATACTATTAAATCTGAATTAGATTAAATTAAACTAAATATGTGTGGAAGATCTTAGGGAAAACTAACGCTCAAAAACTTCAAGTTCAGGAAAAACTCTTAGTCTCACCTAATTCATAAAATGACCACCCACCTGACTTTTACCACTGTCTGATAATAAAATCCTTTTTCATAGGAACAGCTGATTATGGTGTGACTAAAGATCAAATGGATATTTTCACTTCCTTTCCTCATATGTGAGGTTAAAACAGAAAAACTGAGGAGAATTAAAGCCCTATAACCTATGAAGAAATGTAATATATTATTCATATCACATATGAACTGTACATGTACAGTGCTGTAAATAGGAAATGGCATGCACAGCATGACTGCTGAGGACAAAGAGGAGTCGAAGGATGTGGAAGAGATCACGTGTGTGCCCCTATAGTGCAGGTGATCCATGGAGACGCAAGAGAACAAACAGGAGTGTGAGTCACCCACTCTGCCTCATCAAGTTTTTTTGTGTGCATGACTCTCAGTGTGTATGTGTGAAACAGTGTACGGCAGGGCGTGTGTGCATGTGTGAGTAACCTTTCAGGAACTGACTACTGCCAGAAAGGTCACATTCACACCCACAAACCAGAAAATTTTAAAACTTAACAGTGTCCACTTAACAATGGATAGATTGTGAAGCAAAATTAAATTAAATTAAATTAAATTGAAGCCAGATTAAAATAAAACACTAATCTAATTTATTCATAAATCTTACCAGGATTAGATTTGGGTGTTGGAACAGGACAGTTATCTTTCATACATGTTTCACCAACTCCATTGTTACTCAGTAAATCCCTCTTTCCTGCAAATAAAATAGGAGAAAAAGTACAAAATTATGTGTAGTTGATTAATGATAAAAACACTGAGAATTTACAGGTGAAAGACGGTGATTAAATTGTGCTCTTGCATTAAAACTGCTTCCCAATAATTCTCTTAAGCAGCAATAAAATCAGCAAGAAAGATATAGACAGACATTATGTAAACTGAGGCAGCAGCTGCTGGGTGGGCGGTGAAGTGTTTCTGAAAAAACCTGAACAAATCATTTGCACACCGGCAAAGCCGTGAGCGGCAGAGGAGCTGTACTTGAGTGTGATCAGCTAAGGCAGACAGGCAGAGGGAGAACTGTATACATAGGCCACAGTGTCACCAAAAGGGCCTTCATCCTGGATGGGCTGGAGGACAGAGGGCAAGGAAGAAGAAGAAGAAGAAGAAGAGTGGTGAGGACAGGAAGGGCTGAAGTAGGGCACAGGGGCTGCAGGCCCAAGGCGACAGGGTGCTCCTCAGCTTTGATTGAGCTCCGGTTGTGTCTCAGCTTACCCCTCAGCTAACAGACAGACAGGCGTGAGCCCAGCTGGTTACATAACCCACCACTGCTCTGCTGTGTCTGCTGTGCTCTATTCAGCAAAACACAGGATGGCGCGGCCACCAGGTTATGCAACAGGTGCACATGTGCTAGCAGGTTGTCTTCCTGACCAGCGGAGCACTGTGCCGGAGCTCATTAACACACCCACACTCTCCACAGTGTTTGCAAAACATGTGCCTGAGTATGTACATATACAGTGTACTGTACATAGTGTAGTCTACATTTATAGACTGTGTTTTTGTGTAAACATTGATTTATATAGTTTTTATTTGGAATTTTTTTTGTTTAGAAATTGCAAAAAAAATTGAGTTGTGAAAGTGATTCATTAGGAGCCAAAGGATCTTTTGATCCTTAGCACCTGAGTTACTGTCCAAAATGTTAAGTTCTTTGATTTATGCAGAGCCACCAACTGCCCTGTCTGCCAGTCTGTGTCAGTTATCTTTACTTTTGCTTAAGGTTTGAAATGTATTAAGCGATAGGATGTACGATCTCTGGGCTCTTGGTAAGTTTAGAGCAGAAAAGGAACACACAAACAACAGATTTTGCGTGACACGGCTGAAATAAAAGTGCAGATTTAGGATTAAGAGTCTTTTAATAATTAAAGGAGTTCAGACCTGGTGCAGGAAGGCGGTCCACTTCCATGCGGAAGTCATCCTTGAGGAACAGGAAGCCGATGATAGAGAAGAAGTAGACAAGAAATATGGCCAGAACGGCCGTCAGAATAATGGAGCGGCCATTCCTTGTCACACTCTTTATCACGTTGAGCAGCGTCTCCTCTCGGATCACCAAGTCAAACAGCTGTGAAAGATCAACATCAGTGAGTTATCAGCAAATTGATCTATTCAGTATAACTGTTACTGCTGTGCTCATCAATCAGTGTCAATGTAATGGAAGTGAAATGTGTAAGAGTTTAGTTACCAAAAAGCTGTAGAAGAACTCGTGCACAAAGAGACCCAGGACGCAGATGATCGCATAGCCCAAATGGTAGATAAAAAGCATGTCCATCACAACCGCTTTGTAGCCTCGAGTGAATGTCCCCTGGTTGCCCACAAAACTTACAAGAAAGACTAACTTGTTGAACAGCTGAAATAGAAGAAAATATGGCTTAGTAAAGTAAACAGCTTTGATGTAAAAAGAGGCAAGAACAGACATATCCGTCTACAACACTGGATCAAATCTTCCTTTACTCACATTGACAGTACCCAGCAACAACAGAGCAGGACCCAGGCCCATTGTGTAGATGGCACGTAGAATAAGGGAGACCAGGAAGAACAGGATGCCCCATGGCTTGGGTAAGACAGGAAGTAATGCAGTGAACACCCCCAGTGCCACCCACAGTAAGATATTCCAGAACGAGGACAAGGTGCCTGGACAGAGGAGTAAAATTTCAATCAAAGAATCACACATCCATGCTCTGTGCTACTGTGGCATTTCTCTAATGAATTATTCACCTGAGCTGAGAGCTTAACTTAGCCCAACACAGTCAGAGGCAACACTCTAAAATGTCAAACAGAGGTCTGTAAGGGTCAACTTCATCACTGAGAACAGCACTGTAGACCACCAAAGTGAAGCTCACGATGCTTTTAGGAAACTGAAGTGTTTTGATGATTTATAAAAATATTTTCGGGAAAATACTTCTCAGTATCATTATCACTTACAGTAAGGCAAAAGAACCACATATATAACTGGTATCGCTGGTAATGGGATTTGTTTAACAAAAACTGAATTCAGTCTTGCAGAGATCGTAAATGTCATTGTAAATGTTGGGCGGAGCTTTACATGGTATTACATGAGGTCACCAGTCTCAATACACAGTATCAATACAGATTATTATCTGAATCTGCACCAAACTGAACATACTCATAGATCTCAACACAAACTGATGAGAAAGTGATTAAAAAATAAATATACGCCCCTTTAACCAGATCAGCATCAACCCACCCCCCACACCTTTACTACAAGTGAAAGGTTTTAGAGCACCTCCATTTTCCAGCTGGAGGGTTTGTAAGTCATCAACAAAAGTTGGGTCACCTGTAGGAATTGTTTGCATTCATTTTCAAGGCTTCATTTACTCCCATTGCAGCAGGCAAGCTGTAAATTTACCAGTTTCTTATCCCTGAAAATGAACTATTTTCTATGAAATTTACATGATTTATCAGTTTTTGGTGACCTAAGCTGTTCACCGGTGCAGAGGCATAACAATGACTGTATTCCTGTTTGAATTATTTAATCTGAAGGCAATTAGTTTCAGCAGACAGCCACACTATCAGGACTGTTCATCACAGTGGAGACACAGGCCTGTATATTATTAATTCTTTAATTAGTTTGAAAAGTCTGTTTCTTAATTTTGCTTAGAAATAAAACAGCAAGATTTATAATTTAAGTTGGTCCTGGCAAAACTTCAGTACAAGTTGTGGTTTATTTAGTTGTAGTGTTAGTGTGGCTGTCTTAGACTTACTGTACAGTTAGTAAACCTCCACTTAAAGTCTGAAGACACACGTAGGGACTGGACCTTATATGTTTTATTGATTAATTTCCAGAATGTCTGCCATAAGCCGGGTTACAGTCAGCACCTCAACTCCTGATTTAACACATCACAAACACATCATTCTCTCAAACTGTAAAATAATGGTGAATAATGAAAACAGTGATTTTAAAGAAGAATGTTTGTCTTACTCTCCCTAGGCGAATGAAAATAATCTCTTCCTCATTTTTATTTGTGAAACTTAAACTTCTTTAGGTCAAATAATGCTATTGATTTCATTTTGCAATAAGGTGCTTTTTTTTTTTATTATGTAGCTTTTATTTTTGGTTTTGTTTTTCATCAGTGAAGTTTTTGATGCAGAACAAAGCTTTGACTCCACATGTATTGAATGTATTGATTATTAGATGGTAAATTAATCTAACTTTAACAGGCATCTTAATAATTTTGGTTCAGTATTACATTTCACCCTCAGGCCACCTAATTTAATCTATAGGCCTGTCTATCAGTTTGACAAGTAAAAAAAAAAAAACAAAACACACACACGGGTTTGAGACAGACAGACTTATTTTGAGAAAGCTACAGCTCTACTTTGCATGAACAATACTTGTCTGTCTGAGTTCAGACAAGCTGCAGCCTCAACACATGACCAGGATACGCTCTACTTGTGCTTACATCTGTCTATGAATGACAACCCAGTCTCAAGCCAATACATCACCTTCATCTCCATCATCACCAAACGGGTAGAATACAGCCACAGCGATGTTGAGCAGGCAGGCAAGGTAGAAAGAGATGCTCCCCCAAAGTGAGATGTGGCGTGAGAACCAAAACATAGCCTTATTTTCTGCACAAACAGAACAGAGGCTGACAGTAAGTAAAGATACACAAAAAAATCAGCACACACACAAAACCACTGCAGGCCATTCAATTTATTCTGGACATAACAATAACAAGACACTGCGGATGATGATCATGATTTACCATCCTGCAGCCTGCTCCTGCTGCCACTATCATTATTTTCTGAGCTCTAGATTCAGAAAGTAAAGACTTACTGCGGATCTTCTTCTGCCACCTCATCTCATTGTAGAGGTTGTCAAACTGCTGGAAGAAGTCGTTAACCTTGCTGCCCTGGTCGTCTCTCTCGGTGGTGGTGAACACACGAACCTTGGACTCTGCTGTGAGGTACTCGCAGATGTTAGGGACTGGGAACACTATCTGCTCCATGCTGCGGTCATGACGCACAATCTGCCAAATACAAATCCAGTATATCCTCATTACAGGTTTGTGTATATTGTATTAAAAGTTTTGGAGACTGAGAGGATAAATGGACAAAGTGAAGACGAGGTTTACCTCTATCTGAGCTGTGTGGTTGGCATAGTAATGAAGGGCATCATCCTTCTCGCTGTCGGGGTCCACCCCTGACCCCTGCCCCAACCCCGAACCTGGCCTCAGGCTCTGCTGCAAGATCTTGTTGTGCCGGGCCAGCTAGGATCAAAAAAGAAACACTCCTCATTTATTTCAAATAAATGTACAAGAAACTTTCAATCATGTGAAAAAGTCAGTCTCTCATTGACTTAAGATCACAAAGCCTTTATATGATATGATAACAACTTCATTTCATTCCGCCTGTGATTCCTCAGCTTAATCACAACATCTTGCAACACAAACAACTTTATGAGAGTAAAAACATGAAAATACAATTTGACATGACAATAAAAGACAAAAGCGCAAAAAAAGCCATGACTCATGAAGAGTTAAAAACCTGATCCTGTCTTGATTCATTAACGGATAGAGATAGTTTGTAAAGTGTATACTATATACTTGAATTTAACAGTAGGATCAGTTTATCTCATGCATATTGCAATTCCTCCCTATTATATGTATGTAGTTCTTTTAGGTAATAATAGATGCCTAAAAAATATGGCCAGTTGGGAAGGACTTTGATTTTTGGTTTGCTGGATCATAGTCTTTGTTTTTCTCTCTTTTGTCTTTTCTTCTCTCATGCATTTGCATAAGAGAAGACATAACACATAAAGTGAGATAAACTCTTCTCTCATAAGGTCAGATAAACTTTTTTCTCCTTCTCTCCGTTGATATAAGTTTGCCTTAAATGTGTGCCACAGGCCACAGGCACACATTTGGAGGAAATTATAACACATAGCATGTGGCCATAGAGATGTTTAGAGATGAACAGTAGAATGTAATGTGAAATTCTGTTCCTGGAAATCCTATTCTGCCCTGTAGAAAATATGTAGAGTACTTCACTGTTTGAATTTTTATGATCTGCTGTTTATCATTCACTTTTGCTTATTTACTTGCTCATAATTCATTTCCCATCCCACACACTAAATACAATGAATATCTTCATAAACATACTTTATAGACTCACGTCTAAGTTTGTACATCATTAGTAGAGGTGTGTGTGTGTGTGTGTGTGTGTGTGTGTGTGTGTGTGTGTGTGTGTGTGTGTGTGTGTGTGTGTCTGTGTGTTCATACTCTAAGGTCAAAAAGAAATCAACAGTGGAACATTAAAAAAAAATCATTTCCTTGTCATGATGAAACTAGTCTGGTCGTTTGGACAAAAATACCCTGTCTGACACTTGGCTGTAAAGAAGCAGAAGTGAAAGCCTGCTAGACTTGGTCTGCTCTCTCCAAATGACATAAACTGTAGCGGAAGGCAGAAACTCACAAGATGCACGCACAATTACAGTACAACTAGTTTTTCAGTGGCTCAACACACCCGTCTCACTTCATCACCACTGGTATCCTGGTAAACCACATTTGTTAGTAGTACAGTGACTAACTGCCTCAGTGAACACTTGCAGCCCACCTGTCTGCACAAACAGTCTTACATCCTGAAAACTAATTTAAGCATACTGGCAGAGCAGTTCACAGAAGAGCAGTCTTCCATCGTTTAGCACAGACAACACACTCTAATAGGAGTATGCATGTGGGCACACACACACGCGCACACACACACACACACACAACAAACAAACAAGCTCCTGTAATAGAAGGCCCTGGAGTGAGCAGAAGGTCAGACAGACTGACAGGAAATGCAGGAATGCCTCAGTCACAGACAAAAACAAGCCCAGGCATTTTCATTACCTGGTGGGCCAGGATGTAAATGTTGTGTCCCACATCTTTGGGTTTGATCTGGTCTCCGACACTATCCTCATCCTCCTCACTCTCCAAACCCTGAGTGTAGGCTTCCTTCATCACATCAACCTGAGGCACAGAAGTTATGAGAAGTCACTGCTCCTTAGAGTGTGGTCACTTGAAAACAGATTTTACATATCTAGACGTAATCTATATACATGCTTACACACACACACACACACACACACACACACACACACACAGAGACTCACCAGTTCGGTGGGTCTCATCTTGTAGAGAATCTTCTCTGCATTCTCACTGTCATGACGGCTCTCCATGATAGCCAGCAGGAGCTTGGAAGCATTGTTCTACAACAAAAGGCTCCACTAATGAACTCAGACAACATCACCAGTAATTCTGGAAATAATCCTTTGATTAATGAAATTTATAACAAAATCACAACACTGTACTGTTATAAGGTTGAAAATGTTTAACTGCAGTTAAACTGAGGATAGTAAGCACTATAAGGCAAATGGAAGTATTGCTACAGTATAGTAATGGTTGCTAATGGCTGTGTGTCATAGCAATCGGCCTCTCCAGGCTCTCAGAGACACCTGCTGCTTACCTTCAGCTCCAGCACCAGGTCCAGCCGATTCTTACCCAGGGGGTTGATGGAGTTGACAATCAGAGCTATGATAATGTCAATCCCATTTGACTCATGCTTGGCTATACAGGTCTGGAAAATTAAGAGGGGTATAGTTAGAGTCAAAGCACAAAAACAAAAAATCTATCTACTAAACTAATCAGTTCTCCCCCTACCTGGTTTTCATGGCAGGGTCCCTGGCAGTACTCTGTGATGGTTTCCAGGGTTTGGCGAACCAGATCCACATTACTCTCATTGATATAAAGGCCCAGCAGCCCGAGGCCGCCAGTGGTGCTTCCACAAATGCAGTCCAAGAACTGAAGAGTCTCACACACCAGATTGTAGTTAGTCTTGTTGTTCTGGTTACGCAGAAAGTTCTGTATTCAGAGCAGAAACACAAAAGTCAATCAGCAGTCAGTTAAACAGTATCTGGACTTTAAGGTTCTTATTCTCACTCACAAAAGGGTGCCAGTACCTGCAGGTCTGAATTGTGGTTCTCACACAGCAGCTGTAGGTAACGTAAGATGGGTTTCATGATGGTAATGGCTGGGCTCATCTGAGTTTCTTCTAAGGCCTCCTCGGCCCCGACAATCTCGCTGTTCTGGCCAAGGCCCTCGAGGTCAGGATCCAGCTCTTTTCTGAAGGCACAGAAGGCCTTTGAGGTCACAGAAGAGGCCTCTTTCAGCTGCCCTCGCATGTCCTCCCTCATATGAAGTCCTGAGTCTTTCCCTACAGAACAGCATTGTGGGATAAACAAAGAAATAAGAGTCAATTAATCAATTCCTGGACAGTACAGAAACATCTGGCAGAAGATGATGTCAGAGGATGGATTTTAACAACTTCAGCTGAATCATGCAGAACCACTTTGCAAGTAATGATCAATGTCAGCCTGCACTGTGACATTCTAGACATAAATTTAGAAATTTAGAGACCCCCCTTTGACAAGAGGGCAAATATTGAGTGGGGTTCTGTAGCATGAAAGCATTCAATCTTGATACAATGGTCTTTTGATAGGCTTGTGATGTGGGCCGTCACATGGCCTCTGACATGTGACTGCAGGAGTTGGGAACAACAGTCTGCGCAGAGGTCAGCAGAGCAACAACGGTCATTTTGGATTTATCCACCACGATTGTTTAAAGTCAAGGCTGAGCTGAACTTGAGGACCACACATACTGTAGAGGCATTAAAGATTTCCAAGTTTATATTTGAGCCCAGTTTGTGGCTTTTCACTCACTCCAGGCCTGTTTCTATGGAAATGCTTGGCTGTGCTCAGGACATGACCTCTATGAGTCAGTGTATCGCTTTTAAATACTCATCTCCAGGTACCTTTGACATTATTATCCTGTGGGTTCACTTTAAATAAACCTTACTCACTTACTTTCACCTTCATTTTGACACAGTGGTTTGCTGCATGTTCCAGACAGGACTTAAGCCAAGGAGCCAGGGTGTGATGGGTATAATTTCAGCACTGACAGGTTAAAATGCATCACTAGTTGGTTGTACCTTTTTTGAACCTGATGCTACTGACGTCACTGTCATCGTCCCTTTTTCTGCAGCTGAGCTCAAACATGTTGACAGACACTGTGGCTCGGATCTCTTGCTGGGCCAAACGCATGCGGTCGTAGAAAACCTTGAAGAACCTCTCAGACTTCTTCTGCTTATACAGTTGTGTGTAGAAGGAGTTCTGAGAGGGAGGCAGAAAGGCGATGAGAATAAATCTAAATGTAAATCTATGAGTATAAGTGTCTGTGTTCTGGGTTTTGCCTGTAGAAATAAAGAATTAAGGTGTCTGTGTTGCCCACCTGTATCTGTGTGTTTCCACCCTGAAGAAGGGCAATGCCCAACAGGATGCTCTCCTCAAACACCCGGTCATTCTTGGTGTTGACAATGAGGTCAATCACCAGCTCTGATGTTCCAACATTGTCCAAGAGACACTGGATCTCCACTATATTGCTGCCTGGCTTGTCAGACTCCAGCATGGGAGAACCTCCTGCAGAAATGTAACATTAACATTTGACATAATTGTGCCCTGAACACATAATTCTTCAGACATTACTGATATATTTTTATTCTAATAACCACACTCCACAACTGTTTGGACAGAAATACTGTATATATTTATGTGGTGTTTTCAATCTAAAGCTAAAGCGATTCCTAAAGTCTGCCAGCGATTGTCAAACAGCACTTCTTATAAGAAGTGGGGTGCTGTCATGTTAGCTGCTGTTGTTTCCTCTGCAGTGAGTAGTTATTGCAGTGTCTACTGGGTTTATTTGGGGTTCTCAGTACCTCCAGATGACGGCTTGACAAAGCCGCCAGATGAGCTGCTTCCACTCCCAAGCTCTGACTTGGAGAGAAGCTTTTGATTTCCAAAGTAGCGTGTGAGGAGTATCTTTCTTAACTCGTTTCCCTGTGGAGACAGAAATCATAATGTTAAATCCATATCATGGTCTGAGATAGTACCAGCCTCAAACTAGGAAATAAACATTTTACCACATTTGAAAAAGCAGCATTTTGTGACACATAATCATAATGATAACGCCAAAATAAAGGACACATTAAGAAATGTCCCATCCAAGAGAACATTCGTGGTAAGGGTGAGGTGTATTCACTGACACGAATCCACCCAATCATCCCCTAAGAGGGCTGGGTAGATTTCATCTGCTACCTAAAGAAAATGATCACTGTCCTCCTATGGTGCTTTTTTTCCTTGATCAGAGCGATGACTTGTAGAATGTCAATGCTCTTATCAACAAAGAAATTGAAGCCTGAAAGAGCACGAGGAGGAGCACGAAAATAATATTGTTGTCCAGTGACTAGATCCTTACTGAGTTTTTATGAAAGATTTTCAGCTGGCAGCCTAGACAGAAAAAAAGCTCAAAAAAGATACAAAGCAGTTATATTTAGGTTTGTTATAATTAGTGCTGGTGTTTCCTGAAATCTTTAACATTGATGTATGAGAGACCATAATATGAAACTTTGTTGATATTAACTCAATTTAATTAAAAACTTTTTTGGACCAGACGAGGCATCTCATGATTGCATAACCTGGAAACTGCACACACTGTGGCCCTTATGTGCCACTTTCTGTCAATTATAAAACATACATTTCAGTTTACAGCAATTTCCTTAGGGGCAGGTTCACTGATTTCCTTGATTGTGGAAAATTGCATTCAGCAAGTGGAGAAAGATGAGAGATGGAAATAAACTGAAAAAAAACCCCATAAAAATCACAAAGAAGCTCTGCAGTGAAAAGTGACAAAGGAGGCTGAATGTAGTAGTTTTGTATTTGATGTTTTATGTATATGCAGGAAATACTGCATCACCAAACTACTATGCTTTTGCTACACTTCTATTTAAAGATTGCATTTTCTATCTCTTGTGACATTTGACGCAGATGTGCAGAAATGAGATGAGAGGATTCATGGAGATAATCTCCCTACGATGGTTGTGTAATTGAAGTGTGAGAGTGATTGACAGGTGGGTGACTTGCATTGTGCTTGTCACCACCTACAGTATTTTTATTGTACAACGAGAGGAGCAGTGGATGGAAGATGGATGGGATGGCACATAAAGAACGTATGGACATTAACGGGGGTCAGCATCAGTTTCTATGGCAACCTGACAATTTAAAATGGCCTCTTCATTATTGATCAGTAGAGTGGCAGGATGGATGAACAGATGGATAAACAGACTGATTGAAGGGTGGAGCAAAGAGATGAATGGACCGTAGGGAGCCACCTGTGGTTTCCATGGAAACATGTTAGGGGGACAATCAGCCTTTGCCTGAGATACTGTACAGGAGGTGGATAAGATAACAGAAACACCTGAAAATACAAGCAGATTTGATGAAACTCAAACTGTGAGGTGCTGAATCAACTCATTGATCATTTTTAGGTTGTGAGTATTTGTGTTATGAAGCCAATTAGTGCTGAAACAATTAGTTGATCACGGAAAACTTCATCACCAAATTTTAACAGGTAGTTTTAATAGGTAATTAGTAATTCAAACAAATAGTTATTTGGTGAGCAAAAATGCCAAAATTTTGCTCCAGCTTCACAAATGTAAGGATTTAATGTTTTTTATGTCTTCATAAATCATACTTGGAACTTTTTGTAGGCTTTTTTATAAACGGTTTATATAAGGTTTAATGATTAATCAATAACTCTCACTTAATGCATACTTTCTGTGTCTGGCATACTTTGTCATAAGTTTTGAACCTTTATTACATTACATTATGTAGCAGTGTTTGTGGCTGATGCACCAGGCAGCGATTATCTGGCCTCTTTGTCCCTCTGCAAGTTCCCTAATTGTGATTGTCACACCTCTGTTAAAGCTGACACATACTGCTAATTGGTATTCAGCTTAAAATGACTCATTTGCCTAGCTGCCTTTGAATGTGTTGTTAAAAGTAGCTGCTGCTTATAGTAAATTTCTGGTGCAGTCCTAATGTTGCAAAACTCTAAACTAACCTGGCAGGGAAAAAAACTCTGCTAGACAATAAAACTGAATTATCAAAAAGAAAGTGGTCACAATTGATGGGTTATTTTCAACAACACTCCAAACTGCAGCCTTCAAAAAAAAGACCATTCATATTTTAAGAAAAAGATAAGACAAATGAGGCTCCTCCATGCCTGACCATGAAGGTGGCCAAGGCACAGTCCAGCTGAAGAGCCTTTAAACTAAGTGCAGCGAAGAGCGGAGATGAGGAGGAGCACGTGTAGCTGATGCTCCCTGTGTCAGTAAACACTCCATCTCATCTGCAGTCAGCGGAGACGCTTGTCTGCCTGCACTGTCTGGCTGAGCTGTCTCACAAACACACGCTGACACACACACACGTACACTTCTTGAACTGAAGGTGAGGATCCATTGAACCAGCCTCTCTCATTTTCACACAGTAATGCACAAACACACACACACACACACGTTCAGTCCAACTACAAACTCAGCACTACACTCTATAAGGCAGTGCATCCCAGTGGGCGCACTGTGACTGACTGCAGATTGAATCATGTTTGACTTAACGTTTCCCCATTTCTGACAGAGGACGTGTTGGTTTTGCACTAATCTCAAACACCAATGAAAGAAACGTTCTGGTGGGAGGAAGTTGAAAGGGAGTGGGGGGTGGGGGGTGACAGGTTTTTGCTCTTGTTCGCCTCCCTTCTGGGCAATGCAGTCTGCTGGCTAGGTCTGCAGAGAGAGGAGAGGGGAGGCAGGATGGCTGTAGAGGAGACTCAGCCCAGCCTGACTCATCTGCTTGCTGCTGCATTGACAAGAAAAACTCCAGTCAGGTGATGTAAGAGCCACGAGAAGGAGAGATAGAAATAGAGGTAGAAGAACTGACAGAAGTAGGAGGAGGAGGAGGAGGAGGAGGAGGAGGAGGAGGAGAACGAGCGGGAGGTGGTGAGGGAAAGGAGGAAAGGAAC
Source organism: Trachinotus anak (assembly GCF_046630095.1). Taxonomy (NCBI): domain Eukaryota; kingdom Metazoa; phylum Chordata; class Actinopteri; order Carangiformes; family Carangidae; genus Trachinotus; species Trachinotus anak. The sequence continues at coordinate 16,935,431 of NW_027273853.1, read as the reverse complement.
AAACAAACCCTAGCAAGGAGCAGACAGTCGTGGTGTTTTAAAATGTGCACCGGCACGCCACACTGCGGCTCTGGTGTCCAAGCTGGAGACGAGCTGCCGATCCCCACCTCCGGCATCCTCACATCCCCTCTCCCCCCTCCCTCCTCCATCCCCCTCTCAGCTCTGCTGTCTGCAGATCTCTCCAGCGCCGGAGAGATGCACGGAGAAAGAGACAAAGACACAGTCTGCCCAGTGCTTCTTTAGGTGGTCTGAAAACTCACACAGGCAGTGGAGGGCAGCACCAGTTGTGAAACAAGACACACAGTGCCAGGAAGAGGAGGGAGAGGTCTGAGCTGCTCAGGTCAGACAAGGTCGATTATAGCAGAGACTCAAGCCACAGAGGAGAACGTTACCCAAACAAGCTTCAGACCGGAAAGGGGGGTGGGGGTGGGGTAATAGTTTTCTTCTCTGTATTACTTTCTCCCACAATAGAAACATGAGAGGACTCAGAATGTGTCTCTTTTGCAAACAGTGTGGAAGACTGATCAAGTACACAGTGAAACAGTACACGTAGACTTCCCCCACTGGCCATGAGAGGTCTGAGCTACAACTTCACCATCAGACAGCAGAAAGTTCAGTCAACACACTTGAAACCTGAAACTCTACCTTCAAAGTGTTACTTACCATCATGAGCCTATGATATTAAAACTCAGTTTGAAACTCATGTGCTGCGTGTTATCTAATGTAGAATTCAGTTGTTAGTTCGTGAAGTGGAGGGACTGGAGGGAAAATGAAGTGGGAGCCTTCTGTGATATAATACATATCCATTATTATCCTGCTGTTTACGTGCAAACACTGGGAATATGATGTGAGAGAGAGAAGACAATGACACTAAGGTCATGTCATTTGCAATATTGTGGAAGTTTAGCTTCAGAAAAAACAGTTAGTTGGAGCTCGTCTTGTTTTTTCTCTCAATATTTTTCTACTGGTTTTACTGCTGACAGCATAAAGAGCGCTTTGAGACAGCATTTAGGCATTCATATTTGGAAATAAAACATTAATACTTTTACAGGTCCATAATTTACAATATATAATCTAGTTCTGAGGCAATTATTACCTCCAGACTGCCAAGGAGGTTATGTTTTCATCTGAGTCTGTCTGTTAGTTTGTTAGCAGGATTAAGTGAAAACTACTGAACTGATTTGCACTGAAATAGAGAGAGCGGCCTACATACACCTGACTGGCCCACGAAGTCAGGTGTATGTTGTTTGATACATATGTTGGCCTCAATGGATTAGAGTTAAAAATTATAAGCAGAACTCCATTTTAATAAGATTTCCAGAAATATAATTGACCATGGGATGACGGTGTCTCTGTCTCATGAGCACAGGATTTCTAGAACTCTGGCTATTCCCTGTAAACAGAGTGAGTAAACAGGAGCTAGAGTTAGCATTAAATGCTGCTATTGCAAATTACAGCGTGAATTATTGCCAAGGCACTTGGCAATAATTGGTGGGCTGCATTGAGCTATGTTAGGTGATGCTGTTCAGTGAAGTTCGGGTTAGGCAGACAGAACTATTTCTGTTGCATCTCTTCCTGTTGTAGGATGTGAAACGTCTCCGTACCCATGGTCTGTACAGGCAGCTCTGTACATAGGACCAAAACTGTACTGTAGTACATACATCTGGCGAAACTTTGCAGGAGACACACGTGTGGACTCACGCATCACGTGCCGCCATTTACAATGTTTTCAGGCTGCAATTCCACAGCACATAAAATGCTTTTACCCAACAAGCAAGCACATCAGCAAAACAAATTAAGCCCACATGTGAGAGCAATTGGCGAGGCTGGTTCAGGGAAATACAAGACCAGCAGCGTAAACAAGTATTCAGCAAAAGGCCAGCTGTTAGCTGGCGAGTTCACTGTGGAAGCATGCTTAACACTGTTAAGCACTGATTGTGTTTGTTAGGAAGACTGTGATGTCGAAGATAGGCTGGCTGACGAGATAAAAGTAAGGTTTGCTCCTTTCGTCTGCCTCACTGATACCTGAGCATGTATACAAGACAGACAAAATAAGAGAAACGCTTTACAATAAAATATCCTTGCAGTAAATAGCATTTTGCTTGGTTTACAGCAGGAATATGTGGCTGGAAATATCAGTCTGTCGGCCCATCACTTAGGTTCTGCCTGAAATATCTCTACAACTATTTGACAGATTTCCAACTTGGTGAGCACAGAATACCCATAGAATGAATCCATCTGACTTTAGTGATCCCCTGACAGCAGTTCAAATAAGTCTTGTGAAATATCCCAACACCAACTAGATGGACTGGTGATCATGTATCCTAATGACTTTGGTGATCCCTTGACTTTTCTTAGAGCAACACGATGAGGTTCACATTTTTGGTTTTGAGTTGAATGTCTCAAAAATTATTGAACAGATCGCCATCAAATTTGGTACAGACATTCCTGTCCCCCTACATATGAATTGTAACAATGTTGGTGATCCTGCTTTCATTTAGCAAATCATCAGGTCAAAATGTTCCATTAGCATTTAGCTCAAAGCGCTGCAGTACAGCCCATTGACTGTATATAAAAAGGTACAGCGCTGTTAGTGTCTCTTAGTTTTGTTCATCTGAGGTGTTGAATGATCTTTTCTATCTCTCATTTCTGAGTCTGTAGTTTGTGGAGTTTTTTCTGTCAGTGTTGGTGAGCATCTCGTGACAATAATTTGACCAATACTTTGGGGCTTTTCTGTATGTGTTCTAAGGTGTTTCCTGTTCTCTGCATTAGTAAAACTGTAAGCTAAAAGGAATCAGTACAAACATGTTACAATTCATATAATTCATTCAGTCGCCTGTCATGTGCCTCCCTGAACACAAGTGACCTTACTCACATGCAAACAGATCCAAATAACACTGTGTCAAAACACTGTTCACAAGACAATTAATCTCATTCATCGTGGCCCTGCATTTTTACAAGTCATCTCTTTCGTCCACGGCTTAAAGCTAAAAAGATTTCAGGAAGCACTGTACTCCTGGTCTGAGGGCATTTCTACACAGGGTACACAGGCGTCCTACACCCAGTCAGGAAAAGACCAGACAGACGAACAACATGTGCGAATCCCTCATCGCTATGGAAACCAAAACATAATACTCAACTCACAGTTACCTGACTGACGGAGCGAGAGAAGTGAGGGCAAGAGGAAGGAAAGATAACCTCAGTACAGGCTCAGGTAGTAAAACATGCATGACCAATAGATTTCCACACAGATTACTATTATTATTCTTTTGTTAGCAGATAAAAAGTTCACAAACTCTGAAGCCAACTCGAAAGGTTTTTTTTATTTTTTTGCTACTAACTTTATGACTTGATCCAGCATGCTGTGTCGGCCTGAATCCAGCCAAAGGTCAAACCATTTGAGGTATCCATGTGCTCAGCCTGCTCTCAGCCTGCCTGACCTGCTCCCAGTGCATGAATCTAAGCCATGTTCCCCTATTCTCCACAGCACACAGATAAACAGGGAAAACCCTGCAGGATGAGCTCACACAGGGACAGCCAGCGTGGCACAGCATGCCTGGGAGTGTGTGTGGGTGTGTGTGCCTGAGCGAGGCTTTCCGTTTACATGCGTGCATGTGATGTGCTTAGCATCGAGAGGGTGGTAATCTGTAAATCTGCTTTGCCTTGGGCAGGTGGTGTGAAACTTGGCAAGCAAGAAAGGAAGAGAGGGAGAGAGGGAAGGGAAGAGAAAGACAGACGGATGGACAGACAGACAGACAGCGTGTGAATGACAGGGATGAGTGTGAAAGAGAGCGAGGAACGAGAAGGGTGTCAGCGTGATTTATATTACATAACTGGCTTTTCCAGTCATCTGTAAACAAGAAGACATGCTTACGTATATATAGCCCTGACAGCACATTACATACATATGCATGCATGTGTTCACGGAAAATCTAAAATATACATTGGTAAAAAAAAAAAAAAATTAATTTCAGTTTGTCAGTGTGTTAAAGGATGAGGATGTTTTGTATTTTTCATATTGTCAACAAATGCTATGAAAAACCAAGAATGAACTGACTCTACGAGCAAACAAACCGTATATATCTCATTCCCCTGTGCCATAGACCTCCATTGATGTCTAGAAAGTGTTAAAACACATAAATGAGCCACTGCTGCACTAGCTGACATGTTCCTTCATTACAATGAACGTGGGCAGTGTAGTTTATTTTGAGTCAGTCTAGGACAGACAGTCCTGCTGCTGTAAATACTCACTAGCATCAGATGTTGTTTATTTTGCATCAAAATAGTCCCCAACAAATGTTTAAATTTGTTTGAGTGACATTTCCTAAAAACTATAGTGCCCAGCTGTTTTTAAAAAAATACTTTACCTTACTTATCTTTTTTTTTTTTTTTTAAAGAAAGACATTAGGTATCAGTTTTTAAAGATTTGAAGCTCAGGGGGAAGGTCTGTGGTTCAATTCCCAGCTCCCAGTCCACATGTTGAAATGTCCTTGGGCGAGGTATTGAGCCCTAAATTGCCCCCTCTGTAACATCAGTGTGTCAGTGCCCTGTATGTGTGCAGATAGAGTGCTGTATGAATTTGTGTGTGTGTGGGTCAATGTGACTTGTAGTGTAAAGCTCTTTGAGCAGTCAGTAAGACTAGAAAAGTGCTATATAAGTGCAGTTTATTTACCATTTATGTCTTCTGCAGCAACAATTGGCTTTGTCGTTGAGTGGCAGTCAGTGTGGGGATGTCAGAAAGTGAGGGACTAACACATTGTTGGTTTTGGTTGGAAAAGTATAGAACAATGTCGACCTTATCCTTTAAAAACAATGTGCATGAGATGAGATAAAATTCAAAATAAAAGTCTATCGTGGCATTTTATGCTAATTTCTTCAAATGTAATATTTGAATGTAGTCTCAGAATACAGAGTCAGTATGCATCAAACATTCTTTCATGTCTTTTTTTCCCCTAAAACCCACCCTCACCCACGACATCTCGAGGGCAACTGGGAGCACAAACATTTATAGAGCTTCCCTTATCTGACAGCCAAAACAAGTGAAGTGCAGAAATAAGAGCCAACACATCTCTACAACACACAGTCACTGCTGCAGATCTTGTCCTCGCTACCCAACCAGCACCCTGGGCATGACCCAGGCAGACAGAGAGCAGGGCTTGGGTGGGACTAGAGGGGAGAAAGATAGAGAAAATAATTCAGGCCTGCAGACAGAATGCGAAAGACTGAGTCAAAGCATTGAGGGGGCAAAGGAGGAAGAGAGAGGCAGCAAGTGGACAGAGGAGTGAGAGTAAGGAGGGAGGGGGGGGGGGGGGGGGGAGAACGTGATGGTCCACGTGACGCTGGCTCAGCCACTGCAGGCTGTTACGTAAGCGCACCCCCTGCCCTGTCTCCTCATGGACTGAGCAGACTCTGCTTCTCTCCAATCCCTCACCCTGCAGCCGCTGCCCACTTTTTTTTCCCTTGCACTCACATGGCTCCTCACATGGCTGCCTCACTACCTCCCTCCCTCCTTCCCTCCCTACCTCCCTCGATCACTCTCCCTCCATCTCTTTCTCTCACTCTCCTCCACCCACCAATTGCACCCCAGGGGAGCCACCAACCTCTGCTGCCGTTGCTGTCACTCTGTCTCTCTCTCTCTCTCCTTCTGTTTTTGTCTGTCTGCCTCTCCCTCTCTCATTATTTCCATCAATCGTTTTCTCGCTCTCTCTCTCTCTCTCTCTCTCTCTCTCTCTCTCTCTCTCTTCTGTGCAGTGAGGCTGCAGCTCCACGCTCAGGGCTACAGGGATATGACAAAGAGAGGCCACAAATACATGCTTGAGCACACTCACGCACACCTACACAAACTGACATTTCACATATCGTTACCGCACTGTCTGGCTTCTCGAATGCGCCAAGCCGCTTTTAAAAAGTGACTGTTTTTCTCTCCTTTGAATTCCTCTGATCTTCTTCCACACAACTGTTGAATCATTTGCCTTTCGAAAAACATCTTGGCTGACTGACACAAGATGCAAACACAAATAGGGAAAACAACACTCTGACTCCTCAAGCAGCTGTAAGTGTCACTGGCTGGCGTGTACTATATTGAGAAAGATGGTCTTGACAGTATTACTAATGGTATTACACTGAGAGAGAGGGTAAAGGCACATACATAAATTCTATCTTAACACGTGATGCAACAAAAACAGCCTTTAGTAGGACAGCATCGTCAGCCAAAAATAATCATATCTGCATGAAATCCCACACGGTCAGAGGACACTGACACATGCTTCCTCACAGTTTACCTCAAGACAGTGCTGAGTCCAATAAGTGGGACTCCGAGCAAAGCCAAAAAAAATGAACCATTCTTTCTTCTCGCCAGGATTCTCTCTCAACTGAAGTAGCACTTTTTGTGTTGAGTGAATTGCACGGCATCACCTGCCCTCATCACGCAGCTGGAACAAGCTCTCCTAAAACCTTCTAAAGGTGATTACAGACCTGACTTTTTTGTACTGCACCCGTCTGGTGGGCACAAACACATCCACACACACTGACACCTACCACCTTAATTCTCCTCCACCAACTCTTGTCATTCACTTTCCAGGTCTCTGGCTGAGAGGGGGTGCAGCAAGAGACAGGCTCCTGCACCCCCAACTCGCTGCAGTATTGATTTGTTTGTTCAGTGCTTGTCCCCCGCCAACCCCGACCCCCCCTACCACCGCACCCCCACTCCTCCTCCTCCATCCCTTACTTCCTCCCCCCCTATTCTCCGTCTCAGTGTGAGTGTGTCCTCAAGTGCCTCCCTGCCTTATGTAACATAGAAAGGCCCACAGCATACTGATGAAGGGGAGTCTGGGCTCTGGGCCGACAGACCTGGGAGAAAACAAGGGCTGCACTGCACTGCTGATAGAAGCACAGCACTGCTGGCACACGAAGACAGGGCTTAATCCACAGCAAACTTTTCAATGATTTCATCTAATTAGTGTGTTTTTATGTAACAGTGAGAGTTTCAGAGACTAACACAGATTTCCTTGTAGAATCCTGAAATTTTACTTCTAACAGTGACACATTATTTAATGACACCATGTTTCAGTGACATCCTCCTCAAGCAGGGTGAAGTACTCACAGACTCCTGAAAGCATTCTTTCTTGTCCAGCATCTCTCTGAGTGTCTGCAGGATCTTCATACACAGCTTTTCCTCTTTGTCCATAAGCTTCTTGGTGTGTTTGATCAGCCTGGCAGAGTGACAAGAAGTGCTTTATCATTTACCACAGTGTTCTGCTAATGCACTCACTGGCTCACAAGTAAAAACAAAGCAATATTTTATTGATCACCACAGGTGAAATCTCCTTTTCTGTTCTCTGGGGAGGTCAGAGTCAGACAGCTGCAGCAGTAGCAGAGTAACAGCACCCCTGGAGGTTTGATCATGTATCAAACTCATTTTTATGATAGATCTAATCTATCAGTTTGAGTACTCTACTGAACATAGATGCATGGAATTTATTTTTTTTCTTTGCATATTTACAATTGTTTAATGTAGGGCTAAATGTTATTTTTATAATATTACATAATATTTAATACACAATATTTTCAAATATGTTTCTTAAAAATTGTTCCTTCACTTCAGCTCTTTTCCAAACCTTTCTGACCTGCTGAATAAGTAGCACAGTAATACATATTAATGGAAGTTAATTAGTGACGGTTGTGGGTTTGGTTAATGATATACTTTTTCAAAACTACTTGTTCTTTGACATGTCAATCTTAAACTTAGCACATGCTGAATATCAGCAAATAATAGCAGCGTAACAACTTCTGTCAACTTCTCATAAAACTCAAACCAACATGTCGGGCATGCTGCTAGTCTTCTGTGTAGCCAGACAAAGACTTTTCAATCAGACCTTTAAAAAAGGGAGATGTGTTCTTTGGTCAATACACAGGTAATGGATGGAGACTCACTTGGACATGAACGCGCCGCTCTCACAGCGTAACCGAGCAGCCTCTGGAAACAGCAGCTCAGGGCTATGAAGAACATCCACCAGAACAGAAAACTCTGCCTGAACCTTTGGGCTGAACTGCTCCTCCAGGCAGGACACAACCCCCTGTACACACACACACACACACACACAGTCAAAGGCTTAATCCAGTGCTCCCTGGATAAACTGCTGGAGAACATATATAAAGCCCTCATAAAGTTAACTTGGAATCTCCTGTTCATGTAAATGTTTAGCCATGCTACGTGAGAACAGCCTGGCAGAGCCACTTGCATGGCTGTAGACTCTTAGCCTCTTGTCTTAGCCTCTGCACCTGCAGCTTCTCAATGATGTTCTTGTAGTCAGGGCCACCCAGGGGCTCCTTGCGTGGTCGCGTGCGGGCAGAGATCCTCCAGTCCTTGGCTGCCCGCTGCACCATGTTGCTGTGCACTTTGAGAGACAAAGTGTTGACCTGACTGTCCAGGTCCACTGGGATGGCTATGGCCCGGGCTTTAGCTGGGGAAGAACAGGAAGGGTTAGTTGTCAGCGTGAGTTTATTTTTCCGATGTGACAGTAAACACAGCTCAGGCACCCAGCCCTAGCTGATCCTGTAAAGCTTCTCAGTGGTAAACGTTACTGTGCAGCTCATGCTGTGACACTGTGACATGAATGTGTGAATAAGTGAAATGAAATAGAATCATTCTCTGAATAAATGCTGCACAATCGATAAATTTACTGTTATATATTTACTTTCAATAACATATTTTAAATGTGTCAAAATGCCTCTTTCATCCACCAGTATGGAGAGCAGAATAGCTACACTCACCCACGTCAGCCAGTGTTTTAATACAGCTCTCAATATTAGCCTTCTGAGCTGAGTTGATCCAGGTGCAGTTGTAGATCCTGAATGATGACTGGAGCAGCTTGATGAAAACAGACTGGTTTGTCTGTGAAATGAGACAGAGCAGGGGAATTTGTTTTTTTAAGGGCATAAGAGTTGAGACACACAGAGATAATCTTGATGGGAACACTTCTATATTGTCTCTGATTGGAGGCACTTATACAGACCTCTGTGTAAAACACCTCAAGCAGCTGTTCTGCATAGGTGCAGTGAAGGAGGCAGTCTGCTGCCAAATACTTTTTACTGTAAAGAAGCTAGAAGTTTGGTTTCGGTTTGGGTTCAGGATTTGGATGTACCATGAATGAGCCTTGCTCTTCGGGCACATTTCACCTGCTTGTCAGGGGTGGAAAACAATACCTGCAGGTTGGAGTGGTTGACAGAGAAAGGAGAACTGAAGAAACCCTTGACAATGGCCATCACTGTCTCTGTCACATATTTCTCCAGGGGCAGATCTGCATGGTTACGGTCTGTGGTCGTGTTGCACACCTTAAATGCAAAAATTAAACAGAGGATAATTTCTGAATAAGCAAAACCTCACATCACATCTCTGTCATTTTCTCTGCACACGCAGTATGTGAATAGATTGAGCATATAGGTAAGCCCTCATGTATCTTGACACATACACTGCCTCATTAGGAAAGGATCAGGCATACATGCATGACCTTTCAATCTGACAGAGACTTACACTGGACATGTCCACCAGGAAGTTGTCAAATAGCTTCCAGATATGGTTGGAGGTGTAGATCTCCTTCATTTCCACCTCTGTGTCCACATAGCAGTGATTCACGAAGTTCACATAAGCAGTTTTCACCTGGGGCATCAAAAAAATAGGAAATGTGATGCCTGTTTATTTTCAGATAAAAAAAATACAGCTTTGAATTGAATCCAGAAAAACAACTGAAAAGTTTGAATAAATTCTTATTATTCCTCTTTACCATATAACTCAAGCTATATTATTATTTTCAAAGAAAACTACCTCTGGTATACAGCTGACTTCAGTAACAACTTTGACTATGTCATCCAGTGGTAGCAGAGAGTTGCACTTCAGCTCAGTGTAGACGTTCTTGCCCTCGGTGCAGGCAGCCAGCAGCTCCACGAGCGTGTTGTGATACGCCAGAGCTCCGTCTTCATCTGTCCGCTCCCGCTCAGAGCCCATCATCTGCAGCAACACTGGGAACGAAGAGCGGTCGTTGTAGAACACCAGCACGTCCTCGCCCCCATTCACCAGCTGGACGCACAAACACACACCCAAACACAGGTTACGTGAGGTAACTGCAGGGTCTATCTTAGGTCCTGTGACTTTCGCCTTCATACAGTTGCATAAAAGTGCAAATGCTATCGTTTGAAAATATCTCTTAAGGTAGCACACGGGTAATATCACTATGAGCTGCATATTTTAAACAATGAACGTTCATCATTTTTGATATTGTAATTTAATGCAGCAAAGCTTTCCTGCAACTTAACAGAACACATACTTTAATGACTTTAAGGTATCTGTGCACCTCATAAGATGACATCACCCTCTAAAAGGTACTTGAGAAAATATAGGATAACAAGAAATTAGACCTCTTCACAGCATCATTTTCCCAACAAAGATCCCAACCCATCAGAGCTTTTCCATGAATATTATTTAAGAAAACAATATTTTCTTTGTGTTTCTCTTCACCCTAAACAAACCATACCCAATATCCAGGCAGTGTGGGTATAGGTGGCAAAAAAAAAAAAATCCTCACCTCTGTCATGACTTTGTCCTGACATTTCTTCACATACTTCCCATCAGCTTTCACAATGGTCTGCAGGAACTTGAGGTACTGAACGTGTCTTCCATGTGTTTCAATGCAGTGGACAAAGTGATGAACCACACGGTCACTGATCTCATTGCACAGCTGGTAGTTGTTCATAAAGATGTGACGCATTGTCTCAGCTTCCAGCAGCTGGTGAAAAAACAGGAGCCATGATTCAGTCTTTGACAGAGATGTTTTTCATGCAAACAGAATATGGATTCATTTGTGTAATGAAAAAAAGAAAAGTGTTCTTGCTTATAAAAAAACAAAAAAAAAAAAACTACGACATCAGATCACTTTTTCAACTGCCAGGATGCTGTTGTTTTAGACCTTGGAGGTGTCTTAAAGTAAGGCATGTCAACAGGGGACAACTACAGCAATTCACATCAACATACCCCTGGAGTGAGGAAGAGGTTAAGGTGCTTATGTAGCAGAACTTGGTTCTGAGGATTTCCTCTGCAGAAATTCTGCAGAAATGTATGTGCCAGGGTCATGATCTCGTTCATCTTCTCGTCACTCTGTGTGAAGGCAGAGCAAAACAATTAAGGCAGTCAGACAGACAGACGTCAAGATTTCACACCAACATCAGGTGGGATGAGCCATTCAGGTGTCTGTGGTTGTGGTTGTTACTCACCTTCTCATAGGGTATCTGCAGCAGGTCCAGCACCACAGTGTGGGCCCCCATGTTCTTCAGCAGCCTCTGCTGCTGCACACGACTCTTCTTACTGGGAAAACACAGCTTACTAAGCCGCAGTAGGATCTACAAATGAGACAGAGAAACATTTTACAGATACACAACAGCAGAAAAAAAGACATGCAACAAAAATAACCTTGAAATAAAGACATGGACCTCACCTCTTTGACAATGTTATAGTTGTTTGCCTTGTTACTGTCAATCTGAGGTTTAATATCACCATCTTGTACTGGGCTCAGGACAACCTCCTGGTAAAACACATAAATGAAAAAAAAAAACATCCTTTTCGTCACAGTCTTTGGCACATGACATCCTCTGTAACCTGTTTCTAATTACTGTGCGGTGGGAAAAATGCCTGCACTGATCCTAATCGCTACTTTTCTTATAAACAATACAAGTAAGAATAATGTTTTAAAAACATAACAAGTTACAGGCCTAGTTAATAAAAACTGATTTGGCAGTAGCTTCCTGTTCTGACAGACATTATTACTCATTATTCCTGAGTAGTACTAAGCTACAAGTTTGCAGGTTTGCCCTGTTTACTTTTACACCAACTTTTATTAACGATAACAACAAACAAAGACTGGATGTTTAAGACATGTACAGCAACTTCCTTGCTTTTAAATGCTTGATGCCGATAAATGAAGGTACAGCACCTCCATGTTCTGTTCTTTGCCCTGTCTGACCCCCAGGTCTTCACTGTTGTAGACTCCACTCTTCTCCACCCACAGCTCTGACTTCTCAACAGTGAGACGCAGCTGGTCCAGGTCTGTCTTGATCTGCTTGTAGTTTTCTACATCCTGCTCTGACACCAGCAGCTGGACCTGGAAAGTACACAGACACATACACTGGGTGACAAATAAACCAGACATAGAGATATTAAAAGAAAAAATGCGTGCAAAAGCAAATCTCTGCCAAGAAGTTTTAGAGCACCACTTTAGGAAGTGAGCTTGTGCAGCTCTAGATTGCAGCTGTGGAAGCTCTCTGCTGTTTGGCCCTTTGGAGAACCCTCCTAATCCAAAATGATTACATCAAGCATGACAAAAATCACTTAACTTGAGAAGTGCTAAATGCCACACTCTGTCAGCTTACCAAGTATCAAAAGAGTGTGACTGTTCTGCCGCTACCTGTTTGAAGGCCTGCAACACTTCAGCTCTCTGACTGAAGTGTTTGAAGATGAGTTGCAACGAGCCAGACACCAGTGGGGGGTAATCTTGCATAATGAGATGGATCAGCACCCTCAGAAAAGTCCGGCCACCCTCATCGTCCAGCTCCACTGCACTTAACTCTGAACTGAAATCACATAAATGCACACTTGCATCTTCTAGGTGCCTTTGGTGAGTGCCTGAGAGTGTATTAGAACACTGGGAGTCAGTAAACAAGCATAACTTCACCTACCTTCCTGCAAACATGCTCTCTGCTTTGGCTGCAATCTCATCTATGTCTGGTTCAGAAGCTATGGACAACATAAAGGGAACAACAGCTCAATTCAGTATGGTTGGTGGCTAGAATGTAAGAGAAGCTTCAGTATCTGTATCAAGAGAGAGTCTCACGTGTCACTAGAGGCATATCAGCCACTGAAGCAGAGCTGTCAGTTATGCTCTTCTCCCCAAACTCCTTCTTGTAGATGGACAGCAGGTACGTGATCCTGTAATCTAACCTCACACTCAGGATGAACTAAATGGGACAGAAAAAGCCACAAAAATACGTCACTCACCTTTGAGATGGGTGAAAAAATGTTAAATAGCACCATGTACATCCAGAAGGTGGTGCTTACTTGCAGGATCTCAATGATCTTTAGCTTGGTGTCCATCACCATGACGTCCTCATTGTCTGGCAGGAAGTGTCCTTTACTGTAGCGCAGGGAGGGAGGGGTGTCAGGGAGGCTGTGCGGCACACCTCGACTCATCACCATCTGAGTCATCATTTCTCCAACGCCGTGGATCGTGCGCAGGACATTATTGCCTAAAGGAAGCATTCATCACATATTTTGCTTTGTGTGTGTGTGTTTGTGTGTTTAAAGCCTATCATCATAAAGCTATATATCAAGCCTGTGAAAGTATCATACAAACTAAAACAATGGCCCTGAGGATATCAAATGCCAGATGGGCCAGAACTTTCTCTGTTATTCTTTTCAGCCCATTAAACCTAACACCATTTTTATTCAAACATTCCCAAAAAGTTTTTGTCAAACCAGTTACAATCTATTGTAAATCATCTCTAAGAACAGATCTGTCCTGTCTCTCTCTGATCTGCAGAAAGTCATCTTTGTCTTTATTTCTGTAACTGCATATTTTAGTTCCACTGATACCTCGAATGTAAAAACTTTTGTAAAAAATCCTTCTAACAGGATGTTAAATCAAGACCAATACTCCAATTCTTTTCTCCCTATGGTAGCGCCCTGTTACTTTCACAACACTTTTAAGTGCAGCATCGATGTTTCCCATCTACTGTTGACTGTCCTTCACTCGAATCAATTGACTTGATCATTTGTTCATGATTTTTTTTTTTATTATCTGTCCTCAGATTATGGAGCTCCCTCCCTCTGTTCAATGACCTGACTCACAAAATAAGGTAACAGCAACATACAGTTTTACTCGTTAGCTTTAACCTTAGATGAACAAGGCAATGAAATAATAAACTTCTACTGTATAAGTGCACTGACCAGCCTCTGGGCTCTTGTTGAGCTTGTTCATGAAGGTGAGTGGGTGCTGGACAATATCCAGGATGGCCAGCAGGGTGCGTGTCAGACGCAGCAGCTCACTGAAGCTGTAGAAACCAAAGTAAACCAGGTTACGAGCCAGATTCACCACCTGGAAGACAGAAGTAGACCGAGCACATCATGATTAGAAACTTTATAGCAGCAAATAAAAATCGCATCAATGAAGTACAATCTGAAATAGCCTATGTGAGAAAAAAAGGATGAAACTACTCTAATTATATTTAAAAAATAATTGCACCAAGATGAGATTATTTTACCTCCAGTGTGAGTTCATTCTTATCTTTATCCCCAAATGGAAAATGCTGACTGACGACATCTTTAAGGTATTCTTCCACAAACTCCATCGTGGGGGCAAACTTCCTCTTCATCTCCTCTCTTGAGCTGTCAGTGGACTCGTATTCAAATCTGTGGAAACAAACAATCACCATCTGCATGAGGTAATCAACAGAGTATCACACAAAGAACATTCACACACGTAGTCAGATGCTCACTCATGGATGGTGATCTTGGAGGGGATCTCTGTCCAGAGGCGAGCGTAGCGTACAGGCACCACAGCCTCCTGTGGGTCACGGTCCACATGCATATGCAGCATGAGGCGGCAGAAGGAGGCTCTGAGGTTGTAGGGCAAGCAGTCGTCGAACATGCAGCGCAAGATCAGATCCACAGGTAACTGGCAGGAGATCTGGTTGATGGCTAGGTACTGACGGTCCAGACACATTTTAGCAAACAGGTTCAGCTGGTATCTGCAGGACAGATGAAGGATGGAAGGTTTTTCAGATTGGACATAGAAGAAAAAGGGGAAAACATCAGTTCCTGCTTGTGTGTTACAGCTATTTTTGTGTTACAAGGGAAAGAAGCTTTAGAGTACCACCATCACCTGTAGTAGGTGATGATGTCTACATCCATCTTGTGGTTGCCCTTAGCATCCTGGGCCAGGTGGCGGATGGATTTGCCGTGAGGCTCCTTATGGCTGTCGATCCAGTAGAGCCAAACCTCCTCCTCCTCCACCTCCTCCTGCAGCAGAGAGGACTCCAGGGTGGTTTCTGTGTTAGAGATTAGTCTAGGGAGGGGTGAGGGGGGGGGGGGGGGGGGGGGGGGGGGGGGGGGGGGGGGGGCAAGGGAGAAAGTGTGACATAAAGCAGTTACTAAAAAAAACAAAAAAAAAAAACAAAAAAAAAAAAAAACTACACACATTACACTTTGACGCAGAGCTGCTGCTGAAAATATCTATTTCACAAGGTACACTGGAGGGAACAACAATCTCTCATGCTGTGGAGAGTATATGTATTTTTAAACATTTGAATGAACGCGTGAAATATGATGGGATCAACCAGGATGTTTTAAATATAGATACCACAGGTTGTGACTCACTTGGTCTGGATGAGGATATCTGCGTTGGTGGGGTTCAGCATAAATTTACAGATAAGCTCCTGTGTGACGGGGATGGCAGTCTTGTTGGACACACAGAGATCAGAGAGATAATCCAAGAATCTGGAAGAGCATCATACATGAATCACTATGCTTAAAAAAAAAGTTTCAGAACAGAAATACATGAACTTATTGTACACATGAAAGTTTGTAAAATAAAGTAAAATAAAATATAAGTTTTCTGTCTCTCACAATAAATTCTGTGTTATATTTTGACATGCAAAGTATATAGACACAGTAACAGCAACACATTATAATTATACCAATTCTTAATTCCAATACATCACTCGAAAGATAAGGTGAAGTCGCTATGACTCACATATTGTATTGAATTACATTATTCTGCATTATCCTGTGTTCCTCTCAAGTCTCTGTATTTAAAGACTAACCAGTCAGAACAGAAATCTCATGTATGTATCTTATGTATTCTGCATTTTCTTTCACTCAATTGTTTCCTTGGGTCATCTAATCTTTGGGAGGTGTACATGTCTGACCTGGGCTCTCTGTTGCGCCTCAGCAGGCTGACAAAGGTCTCGATCTCTCTGGCTGTGATGTGTTTTTCCAGCAGCTTGCGGTTGTTGTGCAGCAGGGCAGTGATTGTGTCCTCAGCCAGGATCTCATACCCAATCTGAGACTGCATGATTGAGAACTTTTTGGCGATATATTCCTATGAGGAACAAGAAACGTATGGTTTGAAACACTTCTGATGGACATGGTGGTGATGGGAAGTCGAGAGAGAAACCATAAGAATGTGCTGAATCACTGCATCCAGTTTGTGATTGACCATTATCCAGATAGAACTTGTTGAACATGATAACTTTTGAAAATACACCCTGATTCACATTCATGAAGCCATCCACAGTTACACTTGAGAGCCGCCTGTCACCTCCATCACCTGTTAACCACTGAGCAGCTCAACAGGACTTTTTTGTGGTTAGTCAAGAGTTGCTTCTTTTCATCAAGGGTAAAGGGTTCTATCAATCAATCTACTGACTTGACTACTGATTAATCACTTATAAAATGTCAAAAAATAATGAAAAGCACACATAAAACTTATCGAAAGCACAGGTGAGGTCGTGCACTTACTTAGTTTTCTTGATGAGCACAAAAGAAAATGTTTAACTTGTAATGAAATAAAAGAAAAGTGCATAAAAGATTTTTACTAAATGATATGGTAAGTATATGCAATTGAATGTCCCCAAACAATCTGAGTGTCTTGAGTTAGTGCAGGGCTTTTCACAGCAGACTTTCTGACTTGTCACAGTCAGTAAAAATCACAGGTATTACTAATAACATGAAGGCTCTGTTCTGTTCAAGGCTCCCAGTGAGTCATGAACAATACAAGGACTCTCAAGCAGCTTGAAGGAACTCAGCCATTATGGATTATATTATTTACACCTGTGTTTTTCATATTGTGACGTCAAAGTTCTCAGTATTGTAAAGTACCATGTGTACTTCTTGTTGTACTCTTAATACTCTTAATACTCGTAATAAAACCACACAAATGTTTATCTGTGATGCAGCATAACAGTAGCACAAGTTAATTTCTAAATCAATCAAGTGACCCAACTGAATCAGTAATACAGGAGTATCTAGCTTAAGTTGGTTTAATGGCTAGTTAGCTAATGGCTAGCAACAGCCACTGGTTGTACCAGACCAAGGAAGACTACAGCAGCAATACCAATGAGTGTACTGAGCACTGAGTTTATTCTGTATGAATTCAACCTCTTCATTTGTAATGGAAAATGTGCTGTGAGCTCATTATTAAACTTGTGAATTTTTTCTGCTGAGCCACTGATCGATTAAATAACCATTTGAGCACTACTTAAGTTTCTTTATTAGTGGCATCATTACTGCAGCTGTGGTCTATTTTTCCAGACAGTCTGGCACAATACACTGATAAGCTCCCAGTTAAAAGCCACCTCTCTAATCTTAGACTACCCTGCATCCTGTTGATAATGACCATATTAATGAGCCTGATGACAACTCAATGAACATTCAAGATTAGACTGGAGTAGAAGATGGAAACATGCCTGGTTCTTGCGGTAATCCTGTTGGGAATGCCGTAGCACTCTGTAGCACAGTCTCAGCATGTACTTGAAGTGAGCATAGCGCTGGTCTCCCAGATCCTCCAACCTCAGCATCGGACCATCACCCTGATCAGTGAATGGTGCCTTCAGGATGCCAAAGATCTGCGGGAACAGAAAACCGGACACAGTTGTGACGAACCAATGGAGGAACTACAGACTGTAACAGCAGGAAAATGCTTCAATAAATACATTTCTTGAGACTAATCTGTAGCTATTGCAAAATATCTCACTAATGGTAAATCAGTAAGATTTGCTCTGGGCTTCACTATCAGCCCTTCTGTTATACTTCAATTGATCTGCATTTTGTCCCACAACAAAGGACAGACAGAAGTGAGAGATTGTGTGTTGTGTGTTGCACTGACCTGGGCAAGGATGTTCTGTTCCCTCATGAGTTTCTGCCTCTCTCGGTTAGGTGTAGAGGTGACCACAGATAAAACATCCTGGCCATTGTTGGGTACCACACACACAAAGAAAACCAGGTCTTCCAGGAGCTTAGTCACGAACCTGAAAATATATATGAAGGCAAAAAATAACATGTGAAATCATAAAATATGCACACAACCCTGCGTCACCTGTGTCATCACACTCAGGTCTCTGTACCTCCTTTCATTCTGAGCGATGTTGCCGTACTGAAGCTTCCTCACGGTGGACTCCAAGACCTTGCTGGCATCATTAGCAAAGTCCAAGTCCCTGACCTCCGACAGGGGAACAGATACGATGGCAAAAGCCTCTTTGTCCTCTTTAGTGGGACAGGTGCCGATCTGTTGCGACAAAACAAATTTCCAAATGATGCATCCTGCTTGTTTTACTGATGTGAGTACAGTGGCTTCAGAAAGTATTCAGACCCCCTAACTTTTCACACACTTTGTTTTGCAGATTTCTGAATTACCTTCTAAAGCCACTGTAAGTGAGTGTGAGTGTGTGTGAGTGTGAGTGTTATTAGACCTTCAGCATAACCGGTCGCTCCTCCTCTGCATCAATGGGGACGTTGGTGCTGGTCACCCAGGTGTTGGTGCACAGGTGCCTAAGCCTCACGTATGAGTTTCTGAGGAAGGATGGGGCAAATTATTTACAGCAGATATGATTTTTAGTTGATTATATGATGTTATTGAAGTAGCTGTGATGCTAAGTAAATTAGCCTCGTATTCTATGATCATATTCAATGATCTATGATCATATTCAGTGTCATTGTTTTAGCCATGCTAGCAGGTCAGCTCTGACTGATTCTCTGCCTTTTCATTTAGCACCACCACCAGGTTTACATTTGGGTTTAGTGAAATATCTCGACAACTATAGGATGGATTGCCATGGAAATTGTTACAGACATTCCTATTGACTTCAGTGATCCCCTAACTTTTCCTTTAGCTCCACCATTTGATCAAAACATTGATTTATCTAGTGACATCAAATGGATGAACTTGTACAAATTTTGGTACAGACGTTCAAGGTTCCTCTGAGAAGAATTCTAATAACTGTTCCTCTACCACTGCCATGTGGTTGACATTTTTGATTAGCCTCTGATTCATTTTAAGTAAAACTGAAAGAATTGCCATGACATTTGGACATTCATGTTCCCATCAAGAGAAATTCTAACTTTGGTAAACCTCTGATTTTTAATTTAGTGCCATCATTAGGACAAAATTTCTATTTGTCCAAAACTAAAGTATGTGACCAAATATCTTAAAAACACATTATTCCCATCAGCCTCAGCTCTTCTTTGTGTTTAGTGTGAATAAGCAAATACTAGCGTACTAATGTGCTAAAATAATAAAATAAAAATAAGCACGTCAACATTGTCATTATAAGCATTTTAGCATGGTAATGTTAGCATTTAGCTCAAAGTAATGCAGCCTCACTCTCCCCAACTAGCAATGCAGTAGACTCTTTGTCTTGTTATGAAATACGTGAAACAGACTGTGATTTGGATGAGAAACTTCAAATAATTTGATTTCATTTTCGCTTGTTTGAGAAATTATCCAGTAACAACTGTAAGTACATTTCAGACTGCTCTAAAACCAACAGCAAAGTGGCACTTACTTGAAGTAACTCACAAAAACAGATCTCACCCTAATGGCAGATTTTCTGACAGGAACTACTGTGTACTCTGTGTGGTTAGCTCTAGTGAAAAATGCTCCCTGTGGATAAAACCACAGCAGATGTAACATGTTATTGTTGCCCCCATGTGAGTGACTGACCTGGGCACGAGGCAGTCAGCCCGCTGCAGAGTGGTGGCATCCAGCTCAAACAGAGAGGCAATGTCATTCCCATGGGGAACAGACACCAGGGTGAAAGCAATCTTCTCTGCTGCTTGATGCTTTCTCTTGGAGAACACGGGATCTGTCTCATTCTGCAGGACAAACACAAAGACACAGGCAGACAGACAAGCATGCACACACACAGAGTCAGTAGACATTAGTGTCTGCTGTCTAAACACCTACATGGCACAGACAGCTCAACAGTTATCAATTGATGATTGACAATTGTTTAACTGATTAATCAAAAAAATAATTCATTAATCCGAACAATCCATTGTGATAATAATTGTTAGTTGCCCTGGTTGAGTTTTTGATGAAAAGATACAGAGAAACAGCAAATTCTCACCTTTTTATAGACGCAACCAGCAAATATCTGGTAAATTACTGTTACATTACTAGATTACACACACAAGTTGTAATTTCCATTGATAATTTTTCTGATCTCTACTTGAATACCTGTCAAGGCTCTACCAGCAGTTCACCCAGAAGGAGAGCACCTTCTCTCCTCTTCATCTGCAGCAGCACTGTAACTCCCCACAATTTTAAACTGCACTCACCTACTTTACATTATATAGTCTTCATAAATTATCTCTATCTTGCCATAGTGTAAAATTCAGCCCAGTTTGAGTGAAAATATGACCTTGGACATGTTTTGTGCCAGGTTTCCAAATCTTTCCACACATGCTCCCATAAATACTGATAAACGAGCTCAACTGTTGATAAAATCTATCACTGAAGGCGGATGGATGTGAGCCAAACTATAATGTCACAGACTCTTACACTAATGAGGTATCACATTACACAGAGCCATGGCTTCTCTGTGGTGTGTTAGACACTGCAGTACATAGGCTGGTACGGTCTGCACTGTGCAGATGCAGCAGATAATAGTGAGGGTTAATTTCTCCCACTGTTCTCTGCATGTCAATGGGAAGCTCCCCAGAGCTGCCTCCACGCCTCAGCTTCTCTATCCTCCCACTCCCTCCCCTCCCCTCCCCTCCGCTGGTGACTCACCCCACCAGCTTAGCACAGGCGAGTAGAGCAGAGCAGACAGCACGTCTGCCTCCCCTCCATCCCCTCTCGCAGGGCACCCCCACACCCAGACGTTATGTAAGGAGCCCCCTGTGTGTCTGAAATTCAGCATGTGCATGAGAAAGTGTGTGAGGCTGAGAGAGTTTGTGTGCGTGTTCCTTGCATTGCCAGAATACAAATGTGCAAGGAAGCTAAGAGCTGAAAGGAACGTCTAGATATAGATTCAGAGTTTGGCAGAGTTTGTGTGTATGCATGTTTGTCTTTATGTGTGTCGGTGTGTGCACGTACTTTATGCGTGTGAGAGAACTGGTGCTATTGCATAACCAAAGGATGAGGAGACAGAGAAGGTCCTGAAGTTGGACAGACAATGTGTAACTGCTGAGATAATCGTTCTTTCCACTAAAACACTCATCATTTTCTCTCCTGTTCACTCTTTTTATCTTTCAGTCAAGCACAAACTGACTCGTCTATGGTGTGACATGACACACTGTTTGCATTGCTGATGTGCTGAACTGTAAATATC
This sequence comes from Trachinotus anak, assembly GCF_046630095.1. Taxonomy (NCBI): domain Eukaryota; kingdom Metazoa; phylum Chordata; class Actinopteri; order Carangiformes; family Carangidae; genus Trachinotus; species Trachinotus anak. Next base: position 16,914,059 of record NW_027273853.1, on the reverse strand, counting down.
AGCCTTGTATATTAGATGATGTATAATTCATTCTCTCAGTCTGAAGTCAGCTGGATGGTATTGTGCAGCTAAATGTGTTTATTTGACTGACTCACCTCTCCTTTAGACTCCACCATGTTCTCTTTGAATTCAGGGTTCACCTGCAGAGATAATGAGTGGTCAGTGGCCTCAGTTCTAGAAAGCTCTGATGATCACCCTGTCGCTATTATCCCCATCATCCAAAACCATTTAAAAGCAGAGGATGGGTGATAGTAGCCATATCAATGGGAACACTGCCACCTACAGCACCATCATCTAAAGTCCCTTCAACTGTGCTTATTCAGACACTGAATTGTAGATACTCTCTGTTTGAAACAAATAAAGTGACTCAGGCAAAACTCATTATTAAGCGTGAGCTACTTTTCTAAAAGTACTGTGTAATTAGAACACAACGATGAGCAGCTACAAAATTAAACAAGCAACTGATACAAGCTGAAGTAAAACTCACCTCAGCTGCGAGGTAATTCCCAGTGGCCAGGTGTTTAAAGCGGAAGAGACTGTTCCACTGGCCGGCTCCGCCTCTACAGGGGTCGTAGTGCACGACCTGCCATAGGAACACAAAATAAGAAACAGTGCACCTACGCCAATACACACATTTGGAGTTCAAACAAAAAACAAAAGGTTAGTTTAAATATCAGTCTAAGGTTTATTCCTGTTAATTGTTCTCTGCTCCTTCAGAGTCAGAATTAGTTCACAAACCAGATGAAACAAAGGTGCATTCATTCATTTCATTTTCAGCACTTGGTGCAACGACGTCATGTTTAGTCTGTCACTTTGGTGTCAGGGTGAGTCAGAATGAGAGTCAGCCAATGTGCTAAGTACAACAGGAATTTGTGTTGGTCACACTGGTACGACAACATGTCAACAACTGATATGGTGACATAAGTGCATTCTGGCACAAAGAGCAGACAAGACAAGACAAGAGGAACTTCAATTTAGTGCCAGCTGATAAAGAAGAACATACACAACAATAGACGGTGGGCTACAACCAACTAAAGTTTAAGGAGGCAGACAGGCAGACATTATGGCCTATATTTGTGAGAAATTGTCCTTACTTATGACAAAACTATAAATTTAAGTGTTTAAAAATACATTATGTTCATTTAACCGAGGTGGGAAGAGTTTATGATTCAGCTGGCTTTGGCAGGGTCTTTATTTTGTTGATGTGCTGTGTGGCTGGTTGTTACTGAAAAGACAACACAAACGTTTCAACTTCACCGGTAAAAAAGTCACCACAACATGACAAATGAACATCACCTCTTTCTAAAAATACTGATTTTCATAAAGTGTTTAAAGTAGCATGAATGACCAAAATTTAAAATTACACAGAGTTATTGTCAGTTCTTGTCTGTGTTTTACCTCAATCTCCCAGAGAGCCTTGGAGCTGGTGGCGGAAGTGGCAGACTGCCTCAGCGTGGTCCTGAGAAATACGTGCTGCTGCTTCTTGTACTCGTCACAGGTCAGAAACTTCTCCTGCTCAGCATGAAACAGCCTCACCACATCTCCCTGACAGAGGACACATACAGAACATGAGACTGCTGCATGCGGTTTTGCTGTAAAAATTTGCAAACTACAAGAAATTCTGCAAAAAGACAGACGAAAATAAACAGACTTAAAAGCAATAAAACAACAAACCCCCTTAAGAACGTCTTCCCTGTAGTCGCTAAACTTCATGAACAAGGTGACCTTCCAGCTTGTGTTACAGTTGACAGCATTAACCTGCAGCAAGAAGCAGAGAGTAAGGGACACACACAAAATGATTAAATGCTTCTCTGAAGGCTAAGATGATATTTAATTACATCGAAAACCATTAGCTCAAATACAAGCTATGGGTCTTTCTGGTGAAAAGCTGTTGCAGTCTTTTATCCGACAGTTGCCACATGTTTCAGCTCTGATAGAAACAATATAAATAAATTAGTCCCACCTCTTTGCAGCCGAGGTTGTCAAGCAGCTCAATGTTACTGGCGTGAAGAGGCTGCCCTGCGTTCACTGGCATCAGCACCACCTTGTCTCCAACCACCACCTTAAACCAAATCAGAGACACTCATATTGCAGCAGGAGACACAGGTTTGTAAACTTCCAGCAGTTTTTCAAACAGATTAAACAGATAGAAAGGGTGTGTCCATGCAAGGGGTCAGGTCTGCAAACATCCACTTATCATCATTTTTTTTTTCCTTTCTTTTTTTAAAGGGTGATATGTGAAGCAGCAACAGGCTGAGATTCACATGAGAGGGTGATTGAGCTGTTGACAGAAAACAGGTGTATTCATACCGTGGTCAGTGGACACGAGTGCAGCACACAGAGACATATTGACTGAAAAGTACACTTCCTGATATTGTTTCATCGCTTGCATAATACATGCTTTCTAACACAGTCGAACATCAGTTAGACACACAGTTGACTGAGTTCAGTCACAAAAGACTGAACTCAGCCAACTGTATCTCATGTTAAGCAGCAGTACACAAGCACACTGTGGTTTTCAAAGTGAGTGGCTCATCACATTTATTCAAATTCTGTGCTGGAATATTAAAAACATCTTAACTTGAATGAAGCAGTACTGATGCCGTACAGTGGACAGAAAATAAAAACTGACTGAATACTGTTTAAGCTCAATCTGCAAGTCTACATGCAGTGGGAAGGCTGGTGCATCCATGCTTTGACTATTTTGATCTTCTGTGTCTGACCGGATAACACACAAACACCATGCACAATCAGGAGCAATACCTTTAACCATAGGATGCTAAAGCCAAAGGGGAAGGACAAAATCAGAAATGTTACTGGAACAGGACAAACAATGAACTGACAGTCTCAACAGAGAGGAACTTTGTATCTATAGTAATGTGACTCCAGGTGGAGGGAGGCCTACATTATCTCCTTCACTGCGAAGCTTCCAGAAGGGCTGAATGTAGAACCAGGAGCCCTCGTTCCCGGCCGGGTCCAAAGAAACCCGCATGGCGTTCTTCTCCAGCAAAGCGGGGAGACGCTTGTTCACCGTCAGGTACTTATTACTCTTAATGTGCAGGAGCTGCGACAGAGGAATCAGTGTTTAGGTACTTCAGCAACAGTGGTGGAGGAAGTATTCAGATCCTAATACGACACTGTGGAGATTTAACTGAAAAGTTGGTTTGTTAAAATTTTGACAATGAATGCTTGTTTTGTCTAAACAGCAGCGCAAACCTCAAAATTAATAAAATTAATCAAAATTATTTGAATAATTAAAAGGAAAAGCAGCAAATCCACACATTTGAAAAGCCGGAAACATTTATTGTTTTTGCTTGAAAATAACAAACATAATCGTTATAGCTTGTAGCTTGTTGACAATTGTAGTTGAAACTTAATTTTCTGATAATCAACTAATGAATTATCATTTCAGATCAACTTGTATACTCTGGGTAGTTTAATCTATAACAAACCATCATATTTTATCAGTTTTAGTGTGAAACATAACTAGTAGCTAAAGCTATTAAATAATTGTGGATTAAAAAGTACATTTTCCCTCTGACTAATAGTGGGTGTGTAAGTAAGTGTTATGAAAGTAAAGTGCCTCAAGTACCTCAAATCTGTAGTGCTTCAGTAAATGTACTTAGTTACCTCCCAACACTGTACAAGAGTAATAGGAAATCCACTTTTTGGAAAAGAAGCAGAGGCTGGTTATCACCTCAAGGTAACTAATTATTTGATTCAAAGAGACTTGCTCTGACCTCATAGAAGACGTGCAAAACATTTTCTGGTTCCATTTAACATACCAGAGGTAAATTATACCAGCAGTCAAAGTCAGCCCTAACAAAGTGCTTATTGGTAGGACGTATTTACTGGAGCAGCAGAACAACGATGACTGCTGTGAACCGCAGTTAAACATGTAGTTTCTTCTCTCAAATCAACCCCTTAAACAAGAGCTTAGCAATCAGTGAAACAAAATACTACCACTGCAGACTTTTCCAAAACAGCCTGCAGTATCAGGGATTGGATGGCAGTAACACAACCTTGGTAAACACGAAAACAAAAACAAAGCTCCTGACTGGGGACAATCTGACTCCACAGGTGTTTACTGAAGAGACGGGCTGTACCTGGATGACATTGCTGTATTTGACAACTTCTCCGAGGAGCTTCTTGTTCTCTGACTCGTTCTGCTTCTGCTCCAGTTCTGCTGCATGCTGATGCACAGAACAGAGATTTGTTCAAGCTTTTGTGTGCAAATGAAAACGAAGATGAAGATGCAGATTGTGATAAAAAGCTCTACCTGTAGCTTCTTGAACAGATCTCCCTGTGTGTTGTTATTCCCTTGTTTTCCTTGTTTTGCCTTCCAGAACTGCTTCTGGGCTGAATATCTGTTCATGGGACACACCTTGAAGAGGCAATCTGCAGTGGAGGAGAAGCATTCAGGCACACAGGAGTCACTCACTGTGAGTCAGGTTAAAAACCACTCAAGGGTCTCAATGTGGTGAAACTGCATTTTTGAGGTCAGTGGCTATTTACCCACCAGGGGCCTGTAGAGTGAGTTAAACCCATCAAGGCTTTATGAAAACCACAGTGTTGTGTTAAACAACACTGAGAGCAAAGGATCTGGTCAACCTTGGCAGTCTAAAAAAAAAGAGTGTGTGTGTGTGTGTGTGTGTGTGTGTGTGTGTGTGTGTGTGTGTGTGTGTGTGTGTGTGTGTGTGTGTGTGTGTGTGTGTGGCCTCTAACCAGTGTGATAAGTATACCCATACATACCTCTGAACTTTTTTGGTGGGTTTGCCAGGTCTCCAGCATCAGGCTGTACCACACACCTGTCATCGACAAGCCTGTAAAGAAGAACACAAAATGATTTTAAAAATTCACTCACTGTAATTTCTTGAGTACATTTCAGTCCAAGCTAATTTGGCCAGTAAGTCACTTGCCCTAAAAATAAAGGTTTGCATTACACACTGTCGTCTAATTGTGGTTTCAAAAACAAATGTCAATACACAAACCGGAAGTCTCAGATTACTACTAAAACCGAGCATCTGAATACACCGGTCAAAACCACACTTGCTCTGCAGCTGACTGGCCACCTGCAGCATGAAAAGCTCAGCTGGCAACACAAGAAAGAGCTCTGTTCAGCATCATATCTGTCTCCTTAGAGCTCGCCTGATATCTGGACTGTGGCTCTGAACGTTACTGGACGGAGCTCATCAACGCTGCTTTGATCTCTGCTTCCCGGCCCAGCAGGAGGAGATCTGCTGAGTCTTGTTTGCATTAAGACAGATACAAAGGGCTAAAATGACATTCAACTTTCTGTGGTTTTCACATGGAGTGAAAAAGGATGGATGGAAAATATATCAAATATTATACATAACCAAACCAGATGTCACAAGCAGTGTGTGCAAAATGTAAAATGAAGCTTTGAGAAACAACATTGTTTTGGTCATTGAAGTAAAGTCAACTGTAGTCAGTGGGCTGCAGCCACCGGAGGAAACCATGTGGCTTCTGTGCAGGGTTGATTAGAGGCCACTGGAAGGGCAACAACCAGCTAATAACTGTCTTGTTACCCACATCCTCGCCGTTTATTTGCTAGTTGCTGGCGGTTTTACACACAACAGAAGTGACAGGTTTGGGAATGCACAGCAGGTCACTTGTTACAAATTTGCAAACTTGGTGGTTAAAATCACAAAGCGGATGATGACTGATATGTGGAGTAAATGCTTCGGTTCACAATATCTGACAGGCCTAAATTACTGTTGCAAGAGAGAATTAAGAAAGCTCTGTGTCAAGTGCGCACACGGTTGGTATTCCTACACGCGGGCTAATCTATCTCATTCGTGAAAGCCCACTTAAAACAACGACATGTATCTTTCACATCACATCATATCAGGTAAAGATGATGAATATCTGATGTCGTGTCACTGGACAGTTTCTCAGGGTGTAAGTGAAACCAGGAGCAGGTCTTTTGTAATCTAGAATATTTAATCTTGGTTTAAATTCAGTTTTATTTCAGCCATCTATGCTTGTAGTCAACACTGAGAGGACTGAAGGTGGAATGTGAGAGAGGCTCTTATTCAGTGGAATTGGACGTGTAAAACCTGGAAAAAACAATGGAGACTGGAAAAAAGAGCAGGGTCATGATCAGAATACCTAAAGCATTAAAGTGATCAGAGGGGGAGTGCAGGCTTTTCCTCCTGTGACTAAAATGCAGGTCTGGCCAGCAGAATCTGTCTTTACTTCATTTTCTTTCTACATTTGAGAAAAGTCTGATTTTACTTAAATTACTGAACTGGACTGGTTACTAATGTCAGTAAATCCTTGTCCAGCTGGAGGTGCTTATTGGTCGTCATTCAAACACAACTAATAATCCATTAATCTGAATTTACACCTGAAAATTTTATTCAAGATTAAATTTCATCGTGGAATAACTTTACTCCTCCTCCGGAAAATCGGTTAAGTCAAGTCAAGACTCAAGGAAACTTAACCATGTAAGAGGAAAAGAATTTGAGATCATCTGGTGTAAAAGGCCATTTAAGTCTAGACGTATGGAAAACCAGTTCTCTAAGAAAAGGGGTGATAGGGTTGTCTTGTGTGTTGTTTAGTGTTTGTCAGGATGCTTCACATTCATGGATGAATGCAACTTAAAACTGCTGAATATATTCCACATCACCGACTAAGAATTTCTGTACAGAAAACTCCATCCTATTCTCTCCATCCCATTTGCACCAAAGGCCGAGGTGCACAAGCGCAACCATTCATCGCATCCACTGAAGAGAAACATAATGCAATGCACAATTCCTCCAATTCATACAAAGCTGGCAGCCCTGCTGAAGTGAGCTGAGCCATTTCCTATTTGTGCCACAGCACTTGATCAGTGTGTCAATCCACAGGCTGCATATTATTTCCTCTAGCTCTGTATCAGTGTAACATCTAAATGAGAAACAATACGGTCCAACAGGAAACACTGTCAAGTACTAAATGGCTAAACAGGAAGGCTCTCTGGAATAGTCTCTGGAGTTCATAAATAAGTAATCTTAAGTCCGCAGGGAGCCGGGCGGGAGTTCAAACAGAGAGGCTTTGACGATGCCTGACACTCACAGCCAGTGCAAGAGTTTGCTGTGTAACTGAGTTAAACATGAACCAAAGATAAATCCACCAGGCTGGACACAGACACGCTAATTATAGCTCCATTGCTCGTGTGGAGTGGACTGAGACAACAACACAGAAAAACATACAGTGTGTAATACAGAGCAACAGGCCTGATATGTTTCATGTGCGCAACAGAAGAATTAACTCATCAGAAAACTGTATATGTGTTTTCTGTTACTGCATGTTTCAACCTGCTGACAAAGCGGCCCAGCAATCTCACTGAGTCATTCATTTCCTCATTAAACATAGCCAATGATGATTTCACTTTTTGGTGAGAGGTATAAATCCATGGGAAAAAAGCAAATACAAAAAACACCTACAATAATGGATACAGAATTAGTTTTTAGCTTAGTCTTAAAATTTCAGTCCAGAACTGCAGACGCCTCTTGGCTGAGAGGTGAAACATCCTCAAATATATACAGCAGAGTCCAGTTGTTTGTGATTTGGAAAATACAGTGAATTGATTGATTGATTGATTATGTAACAGAACATATCACAGATCTCCAAAATAAACCCTCCTGATAACCGAAAATATGAGAAAGCTATCCAACTATCCAAAAGGTCAAGGTCACAAGGGAATATGGATGAGCCGAGCGACCTTTACGTTCCTTAAAAGGTCATTTTGGCTTTTGAGTGTGTACAATGTAAGGTGTGTAAGGAACTCACAGATTCATTGTTATCCTAAGCAAACATGGGCATGGGAGGCCTTGTGCAGCCCTTGATAAAATGCTCAGTGCGCCTGTCAAGCTGCATGAGTTATTGAATGCTGATAAGAATTTCACGACTTTGCTTCGCAACAACAGGAGGTGTGAGGTGTTTGCCACTGTGAACTTTTGCATTTTGAATTTTACAGCCCCTGTGTGTGCTGCGTACATTTGCATTGGCACAGTCCTTCAGAGAAACGGGAGCTTTTCAGCAACTGAAAGTAGGCTGACTGTGCACTAGTGCTGATAATGAGTCAGAGAACACTGCTGTGTACAACCTGGGTGTGAGTCCAGGTACAAACATATTTCAGCTCTCATTTGCTCAAATACTTGTGAATATCTTTATAATTCCTGTGGCAGTATAAGGTATAAAAGAAGAGGTGTTGACATCAAACTCTACAAACTGTTGTGAAGTTACCGCTTGTAGGAGGAACGACAGGCAGGAAAAAGGAACAAGAGAGAAAGTGAGAACCAGCAAGTGAGGAAAAGGGTAAGGAAATGGGCGGGGCAGCTCATTCTTCAGGGCCAGTTGATCTTTCCACACTTGTTCTGCAGGATCAGAGGCCAGAGTGCAGCTGGAACCACCGAGGTATTTCACCTTGCACTGACAGCTTTCAACTCAGGAGGAACTACAGCCAAACAAACTGCTCGTGTTGCTTTTTTTTCCCTGCTGTGTGGAGAGTGAAACGGTGAAAGGCGGTTTCCATCACACCTACACACAGCCTTACATGTGAAATCTGACTGACAACTGACTGGCTGACGTTACGAGCTGTGACCCATTAAACTGAAACAGTGTCGACTTGCAAATCCTCTTCTATGAGCAGTTCCAAACTCCACAGTTCATTTCTCTTAATTAATCATTAGAGAGAGGAGAGTATTTTACAAGAAAATAGGTCAAGATTAGTAAAAAGTCTGACAAATTTAATACAGCTTTTCTTTTTTCCTGTCCCATCACTCATCTTGCGAACACTCAGATTTGTCTCGTGGACCACTCGGAGGGGTCTCCACCCCCAGGTTGGTAATCACAGCTTTAAATTAAGTTGGCAGCAAACTCACACTTTTGAGCTCCAAAATCAAAATGTGGTTCAGTCCTAACCCTCATCAAAACTTGGCTATAATTGGAAAATCACAAGTGCACTTAAAGGTGCTTGTTACACTTGCAAAATTCAACAGCTGCCAGGGAGACAGTTTGATGTCCTAGACTCACATACACACAATCCAAACGTCTGTCAATGTCTCTAAATGTCTTGTTGAATATGTGCTCCACAGAAAACGGTCTACATAACTGGATCTGCCACTTTTTGCTGACGACCCCCCCCCCCCCCCCCCCCCCCTCCGACACCCTTTCATGTCGTGCTGCGGGTCCCCTGGCCCCACATTGCGGATCATGTCAAAAAAAGATCCGCCTGTAACCTCTCGCACTTGTCTACCTGGGCGACACGCCGCTTTGCATTCCTGTTACATTTGCGTAAACGTGAAGAGTTTCCTGAGAAGCGGCAGTTTGCGCCTTGACAGGCCTTGGCCACAAGTCCCGCACCAAGTTCCTCTTGAGCAGTTAACAGTGAAGGCTTAGAGATGAAGAAAGCGGCAACTTGTGTCAGACCGAGAGCACTGAAGTAGTTAAAATAGCGTATGTGTGAGGATTAACCCTTCTGGTCTCCCCAGTGGGAAACAAAATGAGCAGCAGACAGGAGGAACATACCCCAAAGTACTGATGAAGCCATTCACCGAGCCTTCCGCGTACAGAGACACAATGTCTCCAATGTGAAGGAAACTGGATCTGTGCTCTGACATGTTTTCAATGAGGATACTCTTAAGATTTGTTCTGGTTTTCCATTTATGAACGAATGGCACCTCTCTTCGGGTGAAGCAGTCCACACGTTACAGCGCCTCCAGTTTAGCAGCAGTCCTCACATTCACCTTCATTCCTCCACTTCTGCGTTTCAGCAAGTCGACAGAGAAAACGCGAAAGTACGAGAGAGAAATGAACTGCTGGCGACTTTTAAGCAAATGCTGCGGGTTTTAGACTTATTCAACTTCTTCCTGTATGTCAGACACCCGACAGTGCTCCTCTTCACATCCACCTCAGGGGGAGGAGACTGCCGCTGTCAGGGCTGTGAGCAAATTCCGTTCAATGACATGTTTTTGTTTTTATTCAGAGCGGGCCCTCTGTAAAATACAAGTCCTGAAATAAGGGGAAACTGTACGTCACAATAAATCTGCAGCTGTGGGAGTAGAGATAAATACATAGAGGTTTTATGGGAGATAGAAAATAGGTTAGAATCAAGTCCACCCAGTAGATTACAACAAATAAAGCCCACTTTATATATAACTTATAAATGTATGGATATAAACATAATCACTTAAGTGTAAGTCTCTGTTTGAAAACTAATCATTTGTATGAATGTGTGTGTAAATCGGTGGTTCTCAAACAGGGGGGCGGGCCCCCCTGGGGGGAGCACACAGGCACTGCAGGGGAATTTTGAAGTGAAAACTATGTTGAATGACTATGATTTATATATGGACAATAAGCAAAAAAATAGTTTTAATAACTTAATCCTGTAAACTACAAGGATAATTTCATCATTATATCGTTATACTTTATATTTTTGTCTGTATATATTCATATGATTACATATTTCATAATTGAATTTAAATGTATACTATTGAACACTTTGGATTTTCATACAACTGAAGAGAAGCAAATCAGCGTTTCAGAAAGGTAAAGGTTTGCAATTAAAAATGACATCAAAGCTTTACAGCCAGACAGAGAAGACAACACAACTGTGGAGGTCATGAATCACACATCAGTGGTGTCTCAGAAGGTTTTCCCATTACTCAGTTTATCTTCATCAAAATCCTTAGGTTGTGTAAAATTATTTCACACACTCACCACAGGCATTGTCTCTCCAGACTTATAACAATCATTTGGCAGCAAATCAACCTTCTGCTTCAGACATAATATCCTGTCTGCGCTTCATTTTGGACAACAACAGTCAGACTTGGCCAGAGTGAGTCTGTTTCTCAGTGTCCAGTACAGGTCTCCACACTTCCACAGGAGCAAGACCCACAGAGTCACTTGTGCAAAAAACAAATTAAATGTCTCATTTTTTCTTTCTATCAAAACCACACATGGTCTCTGTTCTGGTCATGTCACATCAGTATCTTCCTGCCTGAAACACACGAGGACCAGAGGTGGGAAGTAACAAATGGTTAGATCTTAATCTATATTAACAAAGACAATAGAGTCTAACTAATAGCACATAAATCATTGTATTGTTTTTGCTCATATTGAAAACCTCATTCAAGGTGTGGAGGTGTAGGTTAGAGCTCCTCTGTCTAAAAAAACACTCAAACATTTTGAGTTTGCTGTTCTGCTGATGCGAACTACGCCTTGCAAAAGATATGTCAGAAGACTTTAAAGGTTGATTTAAATAAAGCTGGAAAGGGTCACAAAGTAATCTCACAGAGTTTATATTTCCATTAATCGACGGTTGGACAAACTGTCTATAAATGGAGATGATCCTGTGGCTTCTCTTCATAGAAGCGGGCGTCGAGCGAAGACGACTCCTCAAGCACAATGCAGAATGATCAGTGAGGCAACAACAAGAACCACAGAGTAACAGCTAAAGGCTTAAAGGAACCATTGGAGCTGGCTAACACCTCTGTTCATGAGTCTACCAAACACAGATCATGGTGCATGGTTGCACTGAGCTTGGAGGAAACCTCTTCTCTCCAAATAAAAACATCACTGCACCTGAAGTCTACCAAAGAGCAGCTTGACACTCCACAACACTACTTTTTTTGTGGAGAATTTCGTATTTTCAACAACTAATGTTGAATTGTTTGAAGAAGATGCAGCACTATGTATGGTGTAAAAAGGGGCACTGCAAACCAGCATGAAAACATATCCCAAAGGTGAAGTAGGGTGGAGGGAGCATCATGAATTGGGGCTTTGCTGCTCCTGGGCCTGGACAAGGGAAGGGCCTTGAGAGGACAAGGAATTCCCAGGTGTGATCACGTTTTATGACCAAATAATTAAAAAATCGCAGGTAATTCTAAAGGGCTCACATCCTTTCCCTTGCCATTACAGTCCCAGGTATGTGCAGCTGAATATTCATAGTTTATGTTACGTTATGCTTCTGCTTTCTACATTTTGGAAGGAAATACTGTATTTTTTTACTCTACTACATTTATTTTACAGCTATAGTTACTATTTACCATATGTCATGAAGTATCGTGCATTGTCAAAGATTCAACCATGAGTTCCCAAATTTTTAGCTTGTGACCCCTCACAAAGACTTTGTAAGCTGTAAGTGCTCCATGTTTTTGAGTTGTTAACACCTAACTTTAACCTCCCATTAGTCACCTCCCACATCACTCTCTAGTTTATCTGGTGACCAACCTAAGTTGGGAACCACTGAACTAAACTACATATAAAGTACATTTAGCTGATAATACTTGTATTTAAGTTGGGTTTTGATGCAGGACTTTTACTTGTGATGGAGCATATTTACATTGTTAATGATAATGGTGGTTATGTTTCTATGGAAAAAAAAATGATAGGTTTTTAAAGGTCGAGCCATAAAACACATCAACACATTACCTAATTCTCTGGACAGCTTTGAACAGCAGGAGAAGGTCTGAATGAGGTGCAGTGAGCCAGTGGCAGAGGCTCACAGACAGGACAGTGGTGGTTTTTTAACATCATGATGTGCTAACTATATCAATACAGCAGAGGCCGCTAGAGATCAAGCCTCAAAGGGTTCAGAGCAGCCGGGTTGTTCAAACTCAGCCGCAAATGTCACGCAAGCGATCCCATTACCTGACCTATATCGCCCTCTAGTGCTCACTCCTTAAACTAACAGGTTAATCATTTGTTCTTGGAGCTCTGTCTGTGTCAAATACAAACAAGTGGACCACAAAAGGTTATTTCAAACTGGTGCCAAGGACTGGTTCCTCAGGCCAGAGACGCAGTCTGCAGGTGAGACACAGTGACACAGTTGGAAATCCCAGACTCCTGCTGACCTTTTTATGCTGTAAAATGATTGAATGTTGGCAGACAAACTGGTTCACATCAGGAAGGAAGTAAAATGCCTCACAGTCATTCTGATGCGAACCAACCTCTGAACACCATAACAAGGCAACCGTATTAATACAACATAATGGACACAGTGCTAATTACAACACATTTATACCACTGTCACAAAAATAGATTGAAATGCGTTGTGTGTGTGTGAGAGAGAGAGAGAGAGAGAGAGAGAGAGAGAGAGAGAGAGAGAGAGTATTGATGTTCCCATGCAGGCAGGGCAGTCGCACCTCTCCACCAGCCCCGGACAATGAACCGCTCCACTCCCTCCTCCACTCCGCACCCCTCAGACCTGTTTCCCAGCCAGGTGTAGCCGCCACTCGTGCTTTGTCACACAACTAACGCACTCCGACGTTTTCCTCGCAAACCTGTGAGCTGTGTGTTGAGCCTGCTCAGTTTCCCTCCGGCCCCAGCGGGACCGTCCCGCTCACGCGTGAAGTGGTCGCCCGGCGTGGATGTAAGTAAACCCGACTTGTAAGATTTGAATGAGTTTTCCTGTCAGCGTCCACACAGGTGATGCTCGGTGAAGCTGATGATCGCTTGTAAACTTTCGGACGGTATTGTTTCTTCTTCTACCTTTGTTCCCTCGTCAATGTGCGGAGTTTATAAATTGCCTGACTCTGGTGGGAAAACTGGAGGAAAAACGTCAGTGTTACAGTGACTGCGGCAGTCCTAGGCTACCAAAAGAGAGAATCAACATCAGCAGACAAACACTGAGTGAGACAATAGCCTAAGACAGACGAGGTGAAGAGGTGCATGGTCTCCTTTTCTTCTTTGTACCTCACACCACATTGTTGTGCTATACACTGTAATATGTACTATGCTGTGGCATCACTGTTCACCCACTGACTCACTGGTTCGCCCCCCCTTAGCAGAGACATATGTATTAATGTGTTATAGTCAAACTGTATCATACTGTAACACTTCTGCACTGCCAATTTACTATTTCACCCCCTGATCAAATCCCCCTTCAGAGGATTAGGGGGTAAGCCTGTGCCCAGCCTGCTTCATTTTGCCTGTGTGTATTGACACATTTCTACTTTTTCTCCCAGAGGCTTGAGGAGCGAATGGTGTTGGAATGCAACAGGATTATCATCTGACTTTAACTCAGAGGAGGCGAAGCAACCGGACCATTAGATCACACGTTTTCTGATCTTTGCTGCACTACAATGCCTTTGAGGTTACAATGTCTACGCTGAAGCACGTTATTCTGCAGGGTAAAGACCAGGATGTTGAAAAGAAGCTTGACTGGAGTTACATTGAATGGGCTGAAAATGAAGTTGTCACCACAGGTGTGGCGAATGCACAGACACAAACTGACTGGGGGCCCTTTGAGCATAAGGAGTGTCAGACCAGCAACCCGGTCATAATGCACATAGATCTCACACGGACACAATCCAAGCTGAGACATTCGTCTCTGGGGGACACTGATGGCTTGGTAGCACCTTTCTTCCAATTTGACCGGCAGGCCCCCGGCCGCATCTCCACCTCTCCCACTTTGAGGAGGATGAGGAGCACCCGACGTCCTCTGATAGATTCTCGGAATCCTGCGAGGATGGGGAGCACACAGGAGGAGCCTTCCTCTGCGAGCACGCCACCCCCCATAAGCCCCTTGTCTCCCGTACACAGAGTCAAGTCTCCTCTTGCAGCAAGCCCCCGCTCTGATGGAGAGATCTGTCACAATCATCAGCCCATTTCATCCTCTGGCCAACAGAGAACCAGATCACATAGATCAAAGACCTTTAACAGTGATATCACTTCCAAGAGACAAGAATGTAGCAGTGCTCATCCTACTCATATTAAGGAGTTTGGATTTCCTGATGGCGAAGTGCAGGTGAGCTTTTACTGTATTTGTAGGGTAAGCACTATTTTGACTGAAGCGTGTCTGCACAATAAAGCAAACCATAGTCCAGCAGAAAATCATTTGTTTCCCCACTCATCACGCAAACCTCAAGCTAAGACCACAAGTCATGTGAGTAGTCTGGTATGGATTTTATTCCAAAGCCTATAAATTAAATGGTTACACATTCCTTCCTTGTGGAAACTTTCTCTCCCTCAGTCTGCGTTGCCTCCTGCGGTGGCCACTCACAATGCAAGCTTTTGACAGCAAATGAATCAGCAGTTACATGCACTGACAGCTCTGACCAAACCCACTGCCTGGAGAGCCCTGGGAAGTGCTCTCCTTGGGCCCCTATTCACCGCAGTCAGCAGTCACCCAATAATGGAGGGGTCAGTGAGCGATGGAAAAAGATAATGGGGAGATCTATTCATCAGCTTGTGGTATTCAAGCGAGCACATTCTCAATAGAGTCCCGACATTCTCCTCAGATATCAGAGGCTTTTGAATCCAAGTGACCACTTAAAACACTGATTCAGATTTAACTGTCCTTGAAAGTGATATAGCGGTGCTGTTAGCAGTAGGAGGTCCTTGCATCCTATATTTAATGCTGAGTGCACAGTAAGACAGTGCTAGTGGGGCATGTAAAAAACATAATTAGAATTTTGGAAACTCGAGCTCGCTGAAAATGCGTGAGTGTTTTTAGTCTGTAAAATTATCTGATTTGAACTTGTTTTGATTTATGCCTGTTTGTAATTTTCAAGTTAATCATCTACTGTACTTACTGTATTTTGTGTGTTCAGTGGACAGTGATGTATTAGTCTACTGTGTGGTTACAATTTAAAGTTTTCCACTGACTGATCCACTGTTTTTGTCTTTTTGCAGGAGAAAGATCCCTGCTATATAAGGTAGGTGTACCTTGGACTGTTTCGCATGTTGTCTATGTAACCTGTCAGTGTAGCCCAAAACACTAGGACTTCACTTTCAAGTTTGTGAGAACATATTTGCATATCAGGAATGTAGTAAAAAATGTTCCTGTATCTGATAAGCTGCACTGCAGCGCTCACATCTGTTTTTTTTGTTTGTTTTTTTTAGTCCCTCTGATTCCGCTCTAATTTGCATTAAGAACGACAGCTGTTGCTTTTTCCAAAAGAGTCAGTCAAATCATTTCATTAATTCAAAAATTTGAACTATGAAATGTCACTTCAGCATTTCATAGTTCCTCAGCCTTCTGTGCTGGACACTCATCCGCACAAGTGAGGATGCCTGGACCTTTGGTTTAAGGAGCCCCATTGTGCATTCATTGTCATTCATATCTTTGTTAATGGAGCATAAGCTTGGTGGGTTAAGTTTTGAGAGCCCCATGGTTATGTATGGGCTAGACAAACTCTCATTAAGGCTGTTTTCTCTTACTGCCACCCACACCCCTCCTAATGGGGCTGCCGGGCTCTTCCCCTCACTGGATAATTAGGCAGCTATTGTCCCAGTAATTACACCCTGGCACTGTGGCCTTTACAGTGACCGGGCCTTGCGAGCCATTGGTTGGGACAGTTTTGTTTTGGGGCATCATTATTTCTCTTGTTGTGCGGGAACAAAGCATCCATTTTTACAAGTTCTCTCAGTGGCAGAGAGGCTCACGAAGCAACAGAATGTCATTGTGAAGATGCTGTGGACTGCAAGGAGACACTGACCTGGTTTAGAGGAGTGCCTCTTTTACTGTCCTATCAGCCACGTATTCTCTTCGGTGCTCAGGTGCTGCTCCTGACTATAATCTGTTTTACTGTTGATTCAGCACTGTCTGCCTATACATTGATATGCAGGGGGTTGTATCAGATAACCAGGAACAGCCTCTGTCAGTGTGCGCAAAGAACAGTTGGTGCTTTCACAGTTCAACAACAGTGTCCTGGAGGAAAAAACATACCAGGTTACTCCTGTTCAGTTGTAGACTAACGTGTCCTCTGAGTGCACAGGTTGGGCCTTGTGGCCATGTGGCCTACATGTGCACTCGAGTTGTGATGCTTGTTCAACTGTGCAGGCACAGGAGCAGAAAAGCAGCTACTGTATGATTTTACATATAATAGCAGACGGAAAC
Organism: Trachinotus anak; assembly: GCF_046630095.1. Taxonomy (NCBI): domain Eukaryota; kingdom Metazoa; phylum Chordata; class Actinopteri; order Carangiformes; family Carangidae; genus Trachinotus; species Trachinotus anak. The sequence goes on along the minus strand of NW_027273853.1, from coordinate 16,897,207 downwards.
TAACCAGTACCAGCATTGTTCCTCTTGCTTTTACTTCTGCTCCAGTTTATTCTATTGTCATCATAAACAGGGACATTAGCCCTCACCTGTGAGACAGGCTTCCTCATGATCTGATTGTGTCCTGATAACCATTATCAGCCAGTCGATAAAGATTGATAGGTTGATCTACTCTGACTCAATGAGGATTTGTTTACATTTTGCCAAAGGTGAAATGGATTTTATAACAGGGAGTTTTTAGTTCCTTTTGGATCGACTTCTGAACTCTTCTAAACTCTTCTTTTTAAAGCCTGAAAAGTTTATACATGAAGCCGCAGGGTGATGACTTGGCTCAGTGACCAGCTGTCGATCAGTGTCAGCGTGCTGAGAGTGAACCTTACCTTTGGCAAAACCAGCCTGTCTGGTTACTGCGGGCCTTATTTGTGTTGACTGCAGCCATGTTACACGTCTCTTTTTAGCATTGGCAAAGTTTGGATTGTGATTGTTAGAGTCACACAGTCACCGATCAAGTTCCACTTTGTTTCAGGTGTTTTTATTCTTGTAACAAATGAAAGCATTCGTGTGGCCATGCCCTTTGTAGATATTTTGTCAACTTAATATCACCACACCTTCATAACTGAATTACAACATCTATTAGGGTCTTTGATTTTTGATTTCGACATTTTAATGTTTTTTTTTTTCTTTTCAATTTAATTCCTGAAGTAAAACAGCAAAGGATAAGTCAAAACACTTGAGAGCGGTGCTTGTTTGAGCTTTGCCTCAGGCTAAAAGGCAGGCCTGTGTTTCTTCAGCCACAGCCATGCCGTGGTTACTGACAATGAAAAGGAAACAGAGAGGATTATACCCAGCACACACTAACAGCTCGCCGCCTTCCACATAAATAAGGTGATCCATAAAGTAGAAGCTATTCCCCATAAGCCAGACACATAAGACTTGTCCTTTATAATTTCCACTACTCATGTTAATCGCCAATTTGCTGCACAATGCAGATGGTATTTCAGTGGTATTTCAACCATGTAAAATGACAAAAGGAATTCTGTTATTTCCTGTGGCTTGCTCTAAGTCTGTTCTCTTTGTGCCGTATTACACTCACAGTAGAATAATAATGGTTCTTGCAGCAGTCAATCTCAGATGTCCAGTGACGCTGGTTTTAAAATGTCAAACGTTACTACCAGTCTTAATGTTGGCGTGTTTGGCAGCAGCCTCACAAAGACATTCACCTGTCTGCTTCTGTTTCCTCAGGCTTCAGGAAAGAAGACGGAGTTCTGTGGTGGTCAGCTTGCCCGGACTGGATGTTTCACCAGGAGACCTTTTTGTATCCAATGGAGCAGCTGGCATATTAAGTGGTATAAACTTCTCTGGTAAAATTATGTATCATGCAATGTGTATTTTAACGCAGAAGAGCAAAATGAGCTATGATGTTTGGCTGTGACCCATTCCTGTGTGTTGTTATGGCAACATGTGCACATCACAGTTTGGTTTGGGTTGTGGCCCACTTTCCATAATGGATAAAGAGGCTGTAAGGACTTCACTGATCATGGTGTTTATATAAACATATAAGCCTGGTGTAAGCCTATAGTTGTTGTCAATTTCATCTGAGAATTCAGTCAGTAGTTGAATTACTGTTGTGCAATGAGCTTTTATACTTGACTATACAGTTTCTGGCCTGGGATTGAAAGGTTTAAGCAGTGCACAGTTATTAATGTGTCTTAATGCTTCAAATAATTCACATTACCAGTGTGTCTTTTTGTGATGCAAAACCACAAATCATGTCCAAAAGGTGACAGGACAACAACATATACACTATTTGAGCTCTATTTTGTTTTATCAGCCATATTTGCACTTTCTGTAAGTTGTTTTGTCAAGTCCAACAGAGTTTTTATCCTTACACACTGTTTTGTTTGTTTGATCCTAATCCCATTTGTTACACAGCACATTTTTTTCCCTTGTACCTTTTGTTAATAGTCTGCATTTTATGTTTGATTCTTACAGATACAAAGAAGTCAAAGTGGCCTTTTTCAAGGCGTAGTACGGTAGGTGTGTTCTTTGTCTGTTAGTGGTTGTTGTGCGGCTGCCAGTGTTATGCTTGTGGTTTGTATTGATGTACTTTGTTTTAGCAGTGAGCAGTTGGTTTGGACATTGTTCTCTGACCCACTTCTCAAAGCAGATTAATGTGGTTCCTCTTATCCCTTTTGGCCCACACAGACTTTGTAATTGGTCAACACTTGCAGAACCAACAATTATGTTGGCTTAGTTTTGGAGAAAGCGAGACTGTTATATGAACATAGTAAAACAAAATAACTAATCTGCAAACACATCTGACTTTTTCAGAATCAATGTAATGTGATTGTGTGTCTTTTACTCCACCTTTCAGTCTAAAGGGAAGTCGCAGCCAGGCACAGTGTCAGATATTGAAAAATATCTCTCAACAGCACAGATTCAAGACTGGAGAGACACTGACCTTCAGAAGTACAAGGTGAGAAATGACTAGGCCTAAAACCCTTAAGCGCTCATGCTGTTTCTTATGTAAATCATCACACTGGCTCTGTCTGCACAGTGACTTTTGATCCCAGCAAAGTCTCAGTTTGAACAGCAAACAGATCCAGATTTTCAATTCAAATAGATGTCAATTTTAAACAAGTGACTCAGAAATAACAGGACGGGAGTAAGAGGGAAGCTTAAATGACACATGTTGTGCAAGAACCAGAATTTCTAGGCAGTAACGAGTCAGGTCGCCCCTGAATACGCACGTAAATAAACACTGACATATGCTTCAGTGTAAGAGGGTGGTTGTAGGAACTTAACAGTGACAGAATCTAAAGGTATTACACAAACACACCTTCTGAGATGTTTAAGGAAAATACACTTTCTTAATAGTTTTTGCTTCCTTCCAATGCAGTGGTTTGTTTTTCTGTCCCTCTGTGTGCAGGACTTCTCTCTGGCAGAGTTCCTGCAGGACCAGTCCTCCCAGGTAAATGTCACCTCTGACCCTCAGGGCGTCAAGAGACAAGAAGCCATGTGGGAGCTCTTCACCAGCGAGTGTGTCTACTTCCTGGATCAGCTCATGGTTCTCAAAGAGGTGACTCAAAATGAACGTGCATGTACAAACCCACAAACACATGCAAGACCACAAATAGATAACACCCAACCCAAATGAAACACAATACCTCCTGCTTTGTGTTTTTTGTCCTCTCACTGAATTCCTGTCTCTGTGGTTCATGTAAAAGTCTCTTTGGGGTTTCCATTCTGTACAGCAGTGGATTAGAAATTTAATGCTAGGACAACAGATAGCCTGAGCCCATCCTCTCTCTGACTTCTTTTGTTGCTCTCAGGTGTTTTTGGTTTCACTTACAAACCTGCAGATGAGGAACTGCCTGACTGACGTTGACTCCTGGGGACTGTTTGCAAACCTCAATGAGCTTTGCCTGGTAAGACATGATGCAAATAAGTAGCGGGGGGGCTGTTACTTTTATCGGTATTATGCAAATAATCACAAACAACAGCAGCTTTCATGGCAGTATAATAACACTGTTTGTTGTGTGGCACCAAAACAGCACAAGATAGCTAACTTTAACTCAGTCTCACTCAAGGAAGAGGGTCCAAAATAAGAAGATGACAATAATTTATTGATTCATTTAATCTTTATTTAACCAGGAAAGCATTGGTGAAGTTATTTCAAAAGATTTCTGGCCAAAATAGGGAGCAATAACTATGAATCACAGGCAAGCAACAGACAGATAACAAAAGATACAGTATGTCATAAAATCAAAATTTAACAGAACCCAGCCGGCACGAAGCCGGCCACCGACGTCATTAGATGTTGGTATTTGGTTGAATGCAGGCAGTGACGTCTGGTGACTAAAATACAATGTCAGGACAACGCCTAAAGCCAATGTTAATTTGACATAGAATACTGACGACAGCTGACATTGATATTTTGTTAGTTTTAAGTTGTGTTGTTAAGTAACCAAAATCCAACGTCTTCCAAATGTCTCATGTCAAGTTAATCTTGACACACAAATACCGACATTCGAGTCGTGAGCAAAACCCAACCTCTACTAAACGTCAGCTAAACATCACAATGTCAGTTAGTCAATGTTGGGTTTTGACATCAACCTGATTTTCATTTCCAACCAAAATTTAACGTCAGTCCAACATTATAGGGGTTAGAGTCAAATGCCTTTCTGATGTTATATTGACATCTGGTGCATATCCATTAAAATTTCTAATACCCCATACAAAAGATTGTTTGCTAAAAAACAACCTTTAAACAATTAAAGAGAAGCTTAAAACCATAAATATAAATAACACCAATCTAAACACTGTATTATTGTAACTTGATACATGACATGCACCTGGATTATTACATTATTCCTATTGTTGGCACCCAAGATGAGACTGAGAGGATGGGTCTATTTATTTATTTATTCATTCATTCACATGGACAGCTGCCTGCTCACCTCTCTGTTCTTTTCTGTACTCTTCCTCTGGTGTTGACCTGAGAGTGAGTGAGGTATGACAGAGTCTCGTGGCTGTGCACTGACACTTGACACTGAGTGTTCTCTGCCGCAGGTGAGTTTTGGTTTCCTGAACAACCTCCTCCGTGTCATCAAGGACACGTTGGAGATTACCGAGGGTGGCGGGCCCACCCTGCTGGAGCTGCTGAGCAAGGCAAGTGTGACTCACATGTGGTAACACACCAACACACTGACTAATAATTAATAATTTGAAGCAACTGAGAGAGACAAAGGAAGCATTTCTTTCTTTTCAAAATATTTGCTGCAATATCTGCTGGGTGTACACATTATGCAATAGTTCAGAAATTACAGATCACACATTCAACTGCACTGATTAATATTTTCATGTATTTTTTAACAAGCAATTCAGTTTCCAATAATCCGTGATAACAATCAATGATTACAGATTCTCACAGTACTATATATATTATATCCTCATGTTGTACTACGGGAATCTTTTCTTAAAGAGCTTCCTCTGAAACTCTACAATCAAAGTCTCATGTTTTGTTGTCTGATAGTAAATCATTTTGAGCTCCAGAGATCTCACAGTAGCTGGAGAACATATTTTACACACAGGTTATGGTTTTGCGCTTGCCTCCAGATTGGCATCTTCTTGTGGCCTCTTTATGATCTGTTTATCTGCAGCCTAATGGCTGGTGTGACTTAGTAGTCTGTGTCCCAGTGTTTGTGTAACGCTCCTATCTGTTGGCAGGCTTTTCAGGAGAGCATATGTCACTGCCTGCAGAAGTACTGCCTCAACTACTCCACGGCTCTGCTTTATCTGGACAGCCTGAAGCCCAGAGAGGACTTTGGAGCTTATGTGAAGGTACAGGAGGGAACTCACTGAGGGCAGCTAAAGTGTGTGTGAGTCAGAGTCGTAGCGAGGGTGTCATGTACCTTGACAACCAGGCAGGCAACATGGTGCCAAGTATGAGAGAGGACACACACTAATACAAACCATTTCAGCGTCACCAGGGCGTGCAAAGAGAGGAATGTGACCATGTGTCCCTGGTGTAACCTTCCCTGTCATCATGCTTATGTATTTGCTGAGGCTTTTGTTGCATTTTGGTCTTTTGGTTAATTTTCCCTGCCGGTCCACTCTGTTCCAACAACCACCATGACGAGCTCTTTCACCCCTCTGACCTCCCTCTTTTTCCAGCCCTCCTCTCACCCTGTCCTCTCTCTGTCTCCCCCTTTTTCTCCCAAGTGGTGTGAGAGGAATGAGCAGTGCCGGAGGCTGCAACTGCGTGACCTGTTGGTGGTGCCTCTGCAGAGGCTAACTCGATACCCGCTGCTGTTGCGGAATATCGCAAAGAGATATCAGACGGAGGACGAGACCAGAGGCCTGCAGACTATAGCGGAGCAAGTGGACACGTCCATATGTGAGCAGCATGCACATCTCCCCCTGAATTCTTTCCCTTGATTTTCTCCCCTTGCTTGTCAATAAACTCTCATTGAATGTGTAAGCACCCATTGTTGCGGGACTAGTTGTATGACTTGAGGCACTTCACACTGATGTTGTCAGCTGCCGATGACAAATTGCTTCACGCGTCTCAGCGGTGTCATTCAGCTGATCATGACTCAAGTGTTTCTAAAGCAGGGTGTTTGTCAGCAGGTCATTTACAAACATATTCAGATACAAGAAGGATGTTAAGCAGATGTAAGAGCTTATCTCCATAAACACAAACACACCAGCTTGTGTCTTTTAGAGTAAACAGGCTTCTTGCCTTGGACGCCCGCCAGCAGCCCTGACCGTTTATTCTTCACAGCATGCCTGTGCCTGCAGACCCATTGTGGCGGTTTACTCTGTAACTAGATTGACAGGCTGTGGGAAATGTGCTGCAACACCAATGTCATTTTGTTGCACTGAAAACACAACCTCACAAAACCAAACAGCGTGGCCTCATAATTGTTTGATAGCAATAACAGTAGCAATTAAAAAAGGTGTGGCGGAGCTGCAGAGGTGACGCCACAGCTAAGATGTTCAGGCCAATGTCCTTTGGGTGTGGGGGATATTTACAGTAAAAGCTGTAATCTCTCACGATACCGTCCCACCCATATCTGGCAGGCAACACAATGTAGATAAAGTAGTGTTTTATTAGCCATGGTCTCACACTGTAGGGAAAAATGTGTCTGTTATTTCAAATAAAAGGTGTCATTATTGTGACTAATTATTCTTCTTTTAACCATTTGGTACTAGTTTTTCACAGTACATTTCTTGTCTGTTTTTGTCCCTGTTGATTGAAATGCTCCCTCTCTTTTCAAGGTGATTTGGAGGGGAAGGTCAAATGGCTGGATAACTACCAGAAGGTGAAACAGCTGCGAGATGCCCTGGTGTGGCTGCCTGTGTGGGAGAGAGACAAGCGTGCCTTCGTCCCTGAGGTCTGTCTGGTTATATGTGTTTGTGTACATATTAATATTTGTGCGCGTTTGTGTCCGCAAGAGCAGTGTTGACAGAACAAAGCGTAAAACTTAACCGCACGTCATCCTCCAATACCTTTTGTGTGCAGATAAGATGATCCAATCATTTATCTGGCTGTGAAATCAGATATCGGTAAAGCAAAGAAAACTATTTCAGAGTATTCACGTTTTACAAAGCGGCGTCATTAGCTTAGTTACTTTGGTATCGGAAACTCAGATCTCTCAATATCAGCTTACGTGTCAAAAGGTGAAAATGTTCTCCTCTCACATGATCCACTGCTTCTCTCTCAGAATCTGAAACATCTCCTAAAGGCTGTCACTCTGGAGAATCTCATTTCTCACAGAAGTCTGCTGCACGAAGGGAAACTGGTGCTCACAGGTGTGTACAGCCGCAACAAGTCCAACACATTTCACATGCTTGCTGCTTCGATTTGAACAGAACCTTAAACTGTCTTTCTTTGGTTCATCACCAGAGAACACCAAGCTGATAGATGTTTATCTATTCCTGTTTGACGAATTCCTTCTGATCACAAAGATAAAGAGAAACAAGAAGGTACGTCACTCTCTGGTCCTGTTCTCACTCACGTGGACCAATGAGATATACTCTGTATAGACAGTTACTACTTAAGCTTCATAACTTTTTCACCTCGCGTCCCGTCTTCCTATGTAGAAGTCCATCAGTCCAGAACAGAATTCTCTCAGGCTGCCGCAGAACCTGGAGCTGGATCAGCTGCTGAAGGAGGGATGCACTTTCACGGTTCTCGACCAGCCCGTCTCTCTGGACCGACTCCAGCTCAAGAACATCGATCAGCTAAATGCCTCAAGTAATTTTTCTTAGAATTTAAGACATTGTTTCTACTTGATCACGTTTTAAGGACAGGATCTATTTCAGAGTGAGAGCACATTTTTGTTTGTGCTTATTTACTGACACATCTGATTCTGTAATGATTAATAGTGTTTGTATTTAATCTAAGATCAGAAAGTGGACATGTTTGATTTGAGTAGGACAACAGTGGAATCAAACCATCATGCTCTCATCACAGTCAGTATTGTTTGTTGCTGTTATTTAATGAAAGAAATGTTATTCTGTGTTTTGTTTGCAGCGTCAGGACTGCCTCATTCTTTCATAATCATGCACCAGAACCGCTACCAGCAGTGTATCGGTGCATTCATCCTGCAAGCTGCGTCAGAGTCGGCCAAGGTAGATCCACTCAGCTATGAGTTTCTGAGACGTTTCAAAAGGCTCGCAGTCCAATTAGAGCGCTGCCAACATTCTGCTCTGAAAAATATTATGTACATGCCAAACAGAAGTGCAGCTTCCAATGTGGAAATGCAATTATATCCAAACATTTCTGCTATGTGAACAACAGCAACACAAGATCTCATTTAAAATCTACAGAGAATCACAAAAATAACTCTTATACTTTAAGCTTTTTGTATCCTTAATAATCTTTAAATGTACATATTTCTCAGGGTAGTTTTGTATGTAAGTTGCTCACATGAATTTAGATGGATGCTCAGTTATTAAATACAGAATCTACCCAAAGTCTCATTTTATGAAAATGTGCTAGATCTTGATTTCGAGCTTTGTCTTATTACATTATAGTTTTTGTTTACTCTCTGTTAATAGAGTCACTGGATTGGCATAATTTTTAATTTTGGCAGCTTTACTTACAGCTTTTATCAACATATTTTACAATTGAAGAGCTTTACAAATAAATATTCAATATAATCTGGACAATCAAGCCCAACAGCTTAGCAAACTTGATGGTATCTGCTTTTCATACCTCCATGTGTGTTTTCCAGAGAGTGTGGATGTCAAAGATAGAGGGCGCTGTAATGGCACTGCTGAAGCTGGACTCTCAGCAGCCGCGAGTCAAGGGCTCCTCACTGTGGCTGGAGTCTTCGCAGATATGACCCGTAAACAGCACTACAAGCCATCTGCAACATCTTTACTGTCAGTTGTGCACTTCACTGTCCCCTGAAGTCTTGTGAATGACTGTGCTAGCACTAGGATTATTTTGTAAATGTTTGCCTTTAAAGGCAGCTGCTGCCATAGCGTACAATAAATGTTTGATCATGTAGTACAAGTTGTTCTCAAGTGTTTTCTTTCTTTTTAAGAGCTCACATCACTTCATATTCTTTTTAAAGCTCATCTGGTTTCCAGGTGCACTCGGCCATCAGATTCCGACTTTTCAGTCACATTCATGGTCTCGATAAAACCATCTCACCTCAAAGTTCACATTCATTCAGAACATGATCATCATTAGCACGTAGTTTGCTGTTTCTCAGTTTTGAGACAAGAAGTCCTTAAAGTGGACAGAAAGGAACATCTACAGTTCCATGACACCTGAGATACAAGGTTTTGCCAAGTGAAACATTTACTCCAAAGAAATGAGGCTAATGTATTGATTCATTTTTAAATGAACAAACTTTAAATGGCTGTGAGAGTAATTCTTATTATGGCAACAAAAAAATCACACACAAACATAGAAACATACTGTAGATTTTATTTAGGTTTGTCATGACAATGAATTAGAAAATCAACTGGTGCGTGTGAACATAAATTACATTATTTCTTGTCCCTTCAGGTGAACTGAAGTCATCCTGACTCAGGTAATACACGGTGCAGGTCGCCGCTAACAGTGAGCAGTGACGCACAAAGATGTTGGCCTAAGGCACACCTTCACAACCACAAGATATGATGACTCTAAACATGGAAAAAAAAAACGTGTGAGCCACAGGCCAGTTAAGTCATCATGCATGATAACTGAGCAACACGAAGCAAGCCACGATTCAGTGTGTATAAGTCTGTGGTGCCATTTTGTAAAAATGAGTAAGACACTGATGAATCCACACACAGTTTCACTGTTGTCATGTTTCTACACCCACAAGTGTTATATATTTCCTTTTTCTCTTTCAATACAAACATTTACAAAGGTAATCATGACAGACTTCATATTAATGAGCAGTTAAGTACATAGGGGCTAGAAATGCTGAAGCCTGTATAAAGTTGGTGGTCCTACGTTTGTGGCTGGGTTCTCTAACAGATGAGCCCAGAATACATTAAGGTGCAAATCATCTCTCTGGGTTTCAGGGACTGTACAACTTGATATATCAATCACAAATTCTTGATCAAATGCAGGCAATGATACAACATTTGTGACATCTAAGGTTTAGAAATAGTGCTTTTCCTGTGCCAATCTGAGGTAGACATAACAAAACCAATGCAACACAAAAAGAGACAGGTGTTTTTGAGAGTTTGCAACTGAGATGGACATTCTTTTGGAATAATACAAGCATAAAGAGCTAATTTGGTAAGCCTATGTCTGAAACAAGCTGCTTGTTGCAAAACGCCAGAACAGCCTGAATCACTTCCTGGCTTACAGTGTTATCGTCTGCTCCAGTCTGTAGACAATTGCACAAGAAGATCTTACCAATATCTGTCAACAATTATAAATTAAACAAAGCAGGAATTAACTTTTACAGCGCTGTGAGCTGCAGGCGGGCTGGACAGTAAACACTGCACCTGATAGCAGCACCAACGTCCCCGGACAACGTGAGGCCCTGAGCAGCCAACGTTTGCGCAGTGCATCTCAGCAGACAAGCACAGCAGGCCTAGACACTGAAACACACCCTCTGTTACAGCGAACATCACACACAGCCACCGTTATTGCTTCAAAGCAGAGCACGCACACACACACACACACACGCACGCACGCACACACACACACACACACACATACCTCAAGCAGTAGTCAGTTGCTGTTGTTGTGGATGAGACAAGCAGCAGGAAAAAACATTAAAAAATAAACACGCAGGCACCTTCGATGACTGCATCACCAGTCTGCAGAAAGCACCACAATTTGTAGATTAACACACAAAGAAATGTGGCACAGCAAAAACTGAGTGTACATTTAAAAAAAGAAACAGCCTGTCAGATCATCATACGTGCCACTGTGCACTACTGTATTCAAGATAAAAACATCAGACCCTGTGATTTAAAACTCAAAGAGACACTTAGAAAAAATACTGAAATATGAAAACAAACTCAGGGCTTTCATCCAGCCTGTATTCCTGCTGCAGACATTCTTTGGTCATGAAATAGGCTGAACACATTAATTTCGACATTTTCACGAACACGCTGCCACACAAAGGAAACATGCAGTAACTAATTTAACATTGTTATGTGCAGAAAATCGCTGGTGCATAAACTGACTGATGAAATATTTTCTTTATGGTTGGAATACTGTTTTTACAGCTGTAGATACAGAATTAAAAAGAAAAACGAATTCCTTCCCTTTTGCTTGTATATATACTCTACAACACAATGTTAACACAAAGGATCTAGAGCTCTTTACCTGTGTGAATTCACACATAATGCATATACATGAAACCCTGTCCACAAACATCAAGTGAAAACAGCTGATAAACTGGTTCTGGGAGCCTTGTTTTGGGGCAAATGAAGTGATGACAGTTGAAAATCAGACACACCTTTGTGTTCCAAAGTAAAAATCTACATTACTCACATTAAATACAGACGATCAGTTCAATTGAAAAGTTTTACAAAAATATTTTTGTACGTAGTGAAGTTTACCCTTCTTGCTAGAAAAATAAGAATTTAATTTAGCTTAACTTTGTTAGGTTTTAGTAAATGATCAAATTGATGTATATATTGAGTTATACATTTACAGATACATTTTGGACAAAATAGTTACCTGCATTTACCTTTGTACGGCAGCAGTGATTTTAAACATCACTATTACAATATTTACTTCCCCATCTGCTCCTGCAGTGTCAGACTGACCTTATACCTCCCGACAACAGACGTCAAAAACATGTCACAATGCACAAAAGCAGCCACTTTGCAATTGCTAATGAAGCCAATCAATGATCGAGATGTGAACACGAACTTAAAGAGATGGATGGTGTTTAGTTCTCACTGTCTCCGCTCTCTGGCAGTCCACAGGAGTAGCAAAGGCACAGAAACAGATACAGACAATCCCAACCAGTCCCACCCCATCCCGTCACGAGGCTCTGGTGTCTCTTCGGTTACTTCTCTCCACACCAGAGCCACAAGTCACACGCAGGTGGGAGTCCTTGCACGGGGTCTGTCCTTTATAGTGCACATTAAATATGACAAAGACACGCCGCCTTCTGCCCGCTGGAGTAGGAAAGGGAGGGAGAGAGCGTGGGGGGTGGGGGTGTTGGAGTTAGGTAAAGGGTTGAGAGGGAAATCAGCCTTGGAGCTCCTCGAAGCAGGTCTCACACACCCGTACTGGCTTTTTAGAGGACGGCGTGAAGGCGTTCTTCGCCGAACACTCGGCGCAGAAAATGTTTCCGCAATGTCTGCAGTGATGCTGGATATTCACAGAGGAGGAGGAGAGATACAAGACAGATACTCAATAATGAGATATTATATCCTGTTGCTTTTAAAAACAAAACTTCACACTTACCTTCCTGACAGTGACAGTAAAACCTTTCCCACAAGCCATGCAGTTCTGCACCTCGTGATCCTCGGCCCACTTCCTGGTTAGTGTCTGTGACTGCTTGATCTAAAACCACCAACAACCAACATCTAACTTTATTTGGACGGTAACACAATGAAGTTCTCTGAGACAAATTATTGACGTGTTCTACATCACACCCAGACGTATTTGTACCATAGTGTCTCTTTTCGTTTTTTGTTTTTTTTTTTTGTACGCCGTCTGATGTTTTGTGACTGACCTGGAGCGACTGGTTCTCTCTGCCCAGCTCCTGCATGGCTGCTGTCGTATCGTCCAGCTTCCTCCTCAGCTCCACCACCTTGGCCTGCAGTTTCTCTATCTCACCCTCACCCTTCACACACCTGAAACACAACCACAGAGCACTAATGATTTGTGTGTGCTCATCTTAATTGGTGGCCCAGGAGGATTTCCTACCACCACTACTTGGCTGGCTGCAGAACAGGTTTGTTAATTAATACTCACAGCAGCACAGGGCTTTAGGGAATAGTGATGAGGGTGATGATGATGTCCTCTGAGTGATTTTTATTCACCAAAGCTCTACCACAGCACTCTGTTGTCAACAGGTGTTTTTGCCTCATTTCCATCCAATTTTGTCTCATCACATTACACCCATTCACTTAAGCACTAGCACGTCACAAGCACATTTTCCAGACATAAAATTTAAACCACCTTAATATTCAGTGAATGACGGTGCTAAGATAATGCATGTTTTTTTTTATAGCTAACTCATCAATGATACAATTAAAAGTTGAGATAAGGAGCTAATATCAAAATTTGAGACATCTGTACAGTAAGGACTTAAACACCACTCTGACAGCTACTGCAGGTGAACAGGGTGGAGGTTATCCACTGCTCAGTGGAAATTAGATGCTTTTACCTTTCACAGTATGTACACAAACAATGAATTTCATCTGGAGGCAATTTAACCTGCACTGACAGCTAAACCCAGCCTCACGTGGTGCAGTGAAGCATTTAATGCAGATTTTTTTTTAAATCCTACATCTGGAGAAACTCAGCAGGATTTAGTTACAGCAAATACAAAAAGGGCACATTTAGAAGTGCTGACTCATATTCAGAGTGTGTTCATTTATGCAGTCAGCCATTCATGTTCTGCTCTTTACGTCCTAATGGATGTCTCTTCCTTTGTGTGTGTGTGTGTGTGTGTGTGTGTGTGTGTGTGTGGGTGTGTGTGTGTGTGTGTGTGTGGTACATGCAACAGCCTTGATGGGCCTAATATATGATGAATTTCATGTTTAATTACCATTTATTATGCACAAGAAAATGAAGTTGTTTAAAAATTAAGACTGCAAATGAGTGAATTCAAGTTGGCTGAGAGATGTGGGCAAAACTTCCCTGAAGCGATGTTCAACAGCTCAGGGTGATAATGTTATAATGTAGTTAGTCTTATTATAGAGAAGGTTTTAATCAATGTATTAACCAAAATTAATTTAACACAGCCTTATTTTATTCTGAACTGGCGCTTGTTTTAAAGGAAGATATTGGAAAACCTCGTACTTCAAAAGCTCAACATAAAATCTTGTCAACTGTGGTGGCATGCACTGGATGTGGATCATTTCAATAGTGTGACTGTGACCCGCTGAGAAGCACATGTGCAGGAAGAACTATCGACGCACCTTTCAAGAAGAGCCCGTCTCTCGTCCTGGTTATTCTGGACAGTGGCCTCCAGCACAGCGATCTCTCCTCTCAGCTCATCCGTCTGCTTCTCTAGTTCACCCACTCTCCGCTGGCTGCCCTGCCACTCTCTCTTCAGTGTGGCTACATTTTCATTCAGAGCTGTCACCTGCACGCCCAGCTTAGCCCCTGCCTCCTCTCTGAGCTTCACCTGCTCCTCTTTGGCTCGCTTCTCTGCCACCTTTAGAAAGATGAATTGATCACATGACATAACAGAATCGTGAGGGGAGTGAATGACATTTTATCTGTTCATTTAAACAAAATTTAATGAGGGAGTCTACCAGCTGATCCTGGGCATCCTTGGTTTGGGCGAGGAGCTGCTTCTCTCTCTGGCTCCAGCTGTCCTTGGTGGCCTGGTGCTCTTTCTGCTGTTGCTCTAGCACGCCCTGCACCGTCTCCACCTGACCCTGTAACTGCAGTTTCTGCTGGATCAACAGCTGTTTGGCCTCCCGCAGCTCACCCAGCTTCTGAAAAGCAGCAGATAAAGTTGGTGCTTGGTTTGGTACTGTAAGTGAGGAAGAGGCATCTCACAGAAGATTTTAAAACAGCTTGAGCAGGTTTGAGGTTGGGAAATGAGCTTGTTACTGCTCCGACAACAGCTTCGGATCAATTTTAAGACAGCTTTGAAGAACTGAAAAATCCAGGCTTATGTCAAATTGCCAACTCAAGCATGCCCGGTTACACTTTTGAAGAATGTGGCCCTGATGACCTGAAGTCACTCTGAGTTAAGCTGTTTATGTAAGACACAAGCATGGGAAGCAGGCCATGTCACAGTGAGACATAAAATGGTGGCCATTGTCTACATTAGCCCAGCCCCACAGTTGCACTATTGAGAATTTCAGGTTGAATGTAAGCCTTCTCCTGCTCCTCTCTTTCTCTCTCAAGTTAGAAGAAAGAGGTGACTGACCTTCTCACTCTTCTCTGTTACTGCTTTTAACTCAGAAGTTAATTTGCTGTTATTCTTTTCCAGGACAGTCTTGGCTTTGTTCAGCTCCTCCACTTTGCTTTTCTCCTTCTCCAGCTCCTCCTTAACGCAATTCTGTGTGAGTAGGCACAATTTAGATTATATATTAACTCACTCACATTAAGTCAAGTGTGTTTGTGTGTCAATCCTATTTGTCCGACCTGTTGGTTCTGTAGCTCCTTCAGTGTTTGTTCCTGCTGGCGGTGCCGCTGGTCCTGTTTGGCGAGACCCTGCTCCAACGAGCTGCGGCTCGTCTTCAGTTCCTGGATCTGAGCCTCTAAACCTGTCTGATGGGTTCGGTTCGCAGCCAGCTCCTCCTGGGCTAAGCTCAGCTTCTCCTCTGATGCCTACAGTCAGAGGAAGGTCAAGAGTCACTGGGTTAAGGTGTGTGAGGAGAGAAATCATTAAAAGCAGAAGTGACCTTGTGAGAGCTGCTCGCAAGAATTCGTTCACACAGATGTTTCTGAATTCGACATTTCACACAGCCTCCTTAAATCAAGCCATGACCATTTTCTAGCTCCTCCAACCCTTCATGCATTAATGTACCTTGAGGTCTTGACGCAGGGCAGAAACCTCAGACTCTTTGCCGTAGAAGTCAGACTGAAGCTTAGTGAGACTTTCCTGACTTTGCTCCAAGGCCTTCTGCAGCTCTGCTGTCCGGCTCTTTTCAGAGGCCAGCTCCTGGCCGAGCCCCGATACCTGGCCCCTCAGCTTACTCTCCTCCTCTGCCTGGAGATAAAATCAAATACACACATTTATAAATATATACACATATAATCACTTTACTTCACATCCTTCACAACAAACCTGTGGAAAATACAGCAGCTATGTGGTTAGGTATGTTAACAGTTATCCACAGTATATAAAATGCTTACTTTCTTGACATTGACTTCCTGTAACTCTGCCACTTTGTCCTTCACTTTCTTCATCTCCTCTTCAAAGGACCCCTGGGCTGTCTTCAGTTGTGCCTGCATCTTTTCCAGCCCATTCTCCTTTTCCTTCAGTGCCTCTTGAGTCTTTGAGTGCTGCTGCTCTAATGAGGTCAGCTGCCCTTTCAGCTTTTTCTCTGCCTGATAATTTGTAGACACAGAATAGTCCTTAAGGTGTTAGGTTCAAAACAACAATGCTTGATCTTCCATTTTTTCAGTAGTTTACCTCTTTCATCTGCTCCAGCTGCACTGTAGATTCTTTCATTGCCTTGGTGATGCTCTCATTGTTCTTAAGAAGCTCCTGCCGGGCCTTCACATTGGACTTTTCCTGAGGATTGAGACAGATTAATGTCCTGATGTTGTAAATAGGTGTCTATGTGTTACTCTTTGTTGCGTGTTGAAAAATAATACTGAATTTGTCCGAGCTCTGTTTGTCGTTCGTTTGTCTGCGGCTGACTGAACCTACCTTCTCTTCCATTGCTGACTTGTGGCTTTTCCTCTCTGCATCCAGTTGACTCTGACTCTCTTTCAGTGCCTTATTAGCCTTTCCTAGGTTCTCCTGAGTAGAAACAAGCTCCTTCCTTTGAGCCTCTTTCTCCTGTTGGGCCTTCTGTAGGTCGGCTGCCAGACTCTGAGCCTTCCTGTCCAGCTCTGCATGCTGAGTCTTCCCCTCCTGGGTCACCTTGTCCAGGTTCACCTTCAGAGCAGCTTTATCCTGCTCACAGCGCTCCAGCTGCTGCTGGGTGTCACTCAAAGCAGCTGCCTTTTTCTTTAACTCCTCTTGTAGTGTTGCAGCCCTTAACAGTGGAACACGATGTATGACACATTTGGACTAATTTATCATAATATAGTAGAACAAACCAAAAATTACTTGAAAGTATTGATCACATATTCATCAAATACAGTGCACTAGAACACATGATCTCACCCTGCTTTCTCTGTGTCCAGTGAGCGCTGCAGCTCCTTAGCTTTCCGTTTAACCTCTGATCCTTCCTTCTGCAGCTTCTGTACCTCCTGCTGTGCCTGATCTCGAGTGGTCTGCAGTTCCCCAACCTGTGACTCCAATTTCTGTCAATTTAAAACACCAGATTCAGTTCCAGGAATTAGAAACAAGAATTTCAGCCTAAAACAAACCTAAAGATTTTCTACAAGATGATCACATTGTGTAGATAGGGCTGTGCTGCAGGTCATACAGGCACTCATTATAAAGACTCAACACAGACCTTATTGAGCCCCTCCAGCTGCTCTACACGCTGTTCTGAGGCCAGTAGTTTGTCTTTGCATTCTTTCAGACTGGTTTCCAGCTGTGTGCACTGCTCCTGTCTCTCTTTGAGCCTTTGGGCCTTCTCCTCCATCTTCTTCTGAACTTTATTGAGCTCCTACACAACATGGCAAGAGAGGGTGCGGGATATGATACATAAGTGAGGAGGGTAAGGGACAGAGAAGTTAAGGAGTGGGTGAAGTGGAGGAATTAAATAAATATGGTATATCACACAGGACACTGCATGGCTCATCAGCTGCACATAGAGAACACTCACCTGCTGCTTGTCCTGTAGTGCATGCTGAGCAGTCTCCAGGCTGTTCTCCAGGTTGGCCTTCTGTGCAGCTTTGGCTGCCTCTGCAGAGAGCAACATCTCGGTCTTTGCCTTCAGCTGCAGGAAAACAGAGAATAACAAAAGCGGTTAATCTCACCATCAAAAAAATTTAATCCATAGAATATAGTACATTTTAATCAGCTCCTCGAAAACGATTTTAAAGTCTCTTAAACATCTCTGACAGCGGTATATACATATTTAACATGTATTACACAAACATGCTTGTTTACCTGAGAGTCCAGCTGGGATACTTTCTCCTTGCTGTCTGTGAGCTGGGCAGTGAGCTCAGTGACTGAGGTCTCTAGGGTGTGGGCTCGGTCCTGGGCTGAGCGCAGCAGAGTCTTCTGCTCCTGGACCTGCTCGTGTAAGTTGTCCTGGGCTTGCTTGTTGCTCTCTGACTGGTTCTTCAGCTTGTCAGTCAACTGTGTCACCTTTAAGACCCACACAGACAAAAAGGGTTATAGGCTCAAAAATGACCAACTATAACTTGTGATTATTGAGGTAGACAAGTGATCTTTCTATATGGTGTTAATTAGTTAATTAATTAGTTAGTTAATTAGTGACAGCACACTGTCAGTTGTGTGGGTGGCTGGCATGTGCCTTTTGTCGTGTCACTTTTACACTACAGCAAAGTGACTGCAAAACAGAAGTGAACCTGTGTGTGTGTCTGCATTTTCATCCACCTGTTCTTGTAGTGCGTGGTTTTTCTCTTTCAGCTGGTTGAGAACCGCCGTCTCTCCCTCCCCAGCCTGGATCTTGGCACATAAGTCCTCTCTCTCACCTTCCAGCTGGCTCACAATGTCTTTACTCTTCTGCAGCAGAGCCTCCAGGTTCTGGATCTTCTGGTCCTTATCCCCAATTTGACGCAACACCTGCTCCAGGTCATTCTACCACATGAAGACAAGCCAACATAGGAGAAAGGCTACAGCAGGTACTTTGGCTTCATGCTTACCACTACTGTTATCAGTGCAACAGATGTGAGGGTTTTTCCCCTTAACAGTACCTGTGCCTCACGGAGTTTGCCGTTGGTGTTTTGCTGCAGTGCCTGCAGCTCCTGGTGCTGCTGCTTGGCTTTCTCCAGCTGGTGCTGCAGGTCTGTGCTTTTACTGATGCCCTCCTTCAACTGAAAATGAAGACCACACTTGTTTTTTTTTTTTACCATAAACCTGAAGGCATTGTTGAAACCATTTCTGGATTATCACACTACAACAGTTTCCTAAATCTTATCTGCACAGATCATTGATTCTCTTGAGTTTTAATCCCTCTGCTTCTCAGCTTTAGCCAAATACTGTAAAAAAAAAAACAAAAAACCTAAACTACATTGTACAAATTATATCCTATCAGGCACACCTGAACGTCGGACACTTTTACAGATGTTCTGACTGTTGCATTGCATTAATTCTGTTTCCCCGCAGCAATAATTAAAGTTTCATCTGATGCCAACCTGTTCTTCTGCACGGGAGAGTTTGAGCTGCAGGTCGGCTGCTTGCTGCTCACGGTCTTTCAGTTTCTCTCCAGACAGCTGCCTCTGCTCTTTCAGACGACCTTGCACCTCGCCCAGCTGCCTCTCTGCCTCCAGCAGTTTGGCGTGCAGCTAGGGAGAGCACAGAGAGAGAGGTGATGATCAAGATGGAGAGCAAACAGTTACAAATGGCAGGAAATACAGCAGAGACTTTGATGATAAAGGTGGATGTCTGGAAGCCTCATATTTTTTAACATTTAACTGTATGACATTTCTGCATCAGTTATCATTGATTACTTTCTTTGTTATTTTGAAATTTTCTTCTGCTTCCTCCTAAACTGATTTTATGCAAAAGTAGGTTTGCATAAGTCTCTGCCATTGTTTTCTATGGATACATTATTCCATGGGTGAAAAGCTACTGGGCTTTGAAATATATTGTGCCGTTAAGGCCGTGGTTTTTGATGTTGTGAGGATGTGCAGACTCTGTTTGACTGATGTGGCAATGCACTGAACTGATTAAAGCAACTTAATCTGAAAGTTTTAAGCAAACATGAAAAATCCTTTATATATCATCTGTCATGTTGTACTGCATGCAGCAGTTTGTGTGTGTGTCTCCTTTGTCAGTCTTCCTCACCTGACTGATCTCTGTCTGCTGCTGAGCTCCTTGGCTCTCTTTTTCTTCCCTTTGCTGTTCCAGCTGTTTCCTCTCAACCTTCAGCTCTGCATGCTTCACCTCCAGCTCGCCAATCTCACTCTTCAGCTTTGTCACCTCCTCAGTCCTCTCTCCGAGCTCTGTCTGGCTCTTCTGCAGGGAGGCCTCAGCCCCCGCGGCCCGAGCCTGGAGCTCTTGGACCTCCAGTTCTCTCTCCCTGAGGCTGTCTTGGACTCCTTTGTTGGCAGCTTTCTCAGCTCCCAGACACTCCTCCAGTTCCTGATACTCCTTCTCCTTACGTGCCAGCTTTTCAGACAGGCTCTGAGAAAAGGAGGTGACAAGACAACATGGGTAAGATGAGAACTGGTTGTCCAGGGGTGTGGGAATTATCGGGATGGAGGATGTGAATGGACGTGAAAGTCACAAAACAAATAAGAAAAAAAAAACAATAGAGTGAAATGAAATAAAATTTTACTCTATACAATTTCAAAAGAATTCTTTGTTTCCCAGCAGAGCAGGGTCTCATGAAAAAGGATAAAGATTGACAATGTTTGAAAAGAATTATGAGCCATTAGTTACGCCACACTGGAACATGAACCATTTGCCTTTTCTGAATTAAAACAGTTAGCATGATAGGAGCTGCAACAAGGCACCCACACCTCATGTGATATAAGCTATGGAAAAGAACAGTCGCCTGTCAAGAGTCAAGAGTAAAGTGAGGCATGGCATTTCTAGGGGAAGGTTTACAACAGAGGACTTGGAAGACTGTGGTATGCGTGCAGCACTTGCCCTGGCGTGAGCTCTGGCATTAAACTTGGCAACAAGGTGATAAAGAACAAAATGTTGTTAATCATGGAGTGTGCTGCTAACTACGGAGTGTGACAGGGCATCTGGACTTCACAGACATCCAATAAACCTCTGCAAGCCACCGCAGCAGCTGGCACACATTAACAACCCACTCTAGAGACTTTTTTTTCCTCCACTCCTCTTTTGTTCGTCCCTCTCCTTCTCGCAGCCATGTCGTCATCCTTCCCTTGTGTGACAGCCCTCTGCTGCTCCTCTTTAATCCTGGAGTTACAGACCATCAGTTGTTCACCTGTCTGTTCTTAGTCCTGATCCTCTGTGTCTCATTGTATGCTCCATCACTTTTTTCTTTGTTCTCATGAGATAAGTATCTGTATCAGGTCTCAGGGCATCCTGTTGTGAGGAGAAGCATGTGGTGTCAGCATCTCACTGGACATCCAGGTCTGTAATCCCCCTCTTACCCAGGAACCTACTTGGGTGGGAGGGCATTGGCGTGTCTCATGTGGGAGAATTTAATCTCTGGCGGGAACCTTGTGGCTCTGTTCCCCCAGCTCGCATTGCAGCAGTGCTTTTACCTGTATTTGTATTTCACCCCAAGTCTCAAAGCTGGGATGGCAGAGACCCCCCCTGCTGGTCTAATTATAGAGCTGCGTGTGATTTTTATCAACATGTCTAGGCTGCCAAAGACGGCTGGTGACAGCAGGGGGCTGTCATAGGGTCTGATGCTGAGCAACAGAGGAAAGTTTACAGAAAGTGAGATGACGTGCTCTCTTCATGAGGGGCAGCTGGAAAAGCTTGCTAACATTTCTGAAGTAAAAGTAAATCCTACACAATCTAATGTAATCTGTGTGTTGTGTAACAGATGTCATGGCAGACATGTTTGTGCCTGCAGTAATCTCTTAAGAATCATGAAACTGCCACATGACTATAGTAATTGTAGCTGTTTTGTTCTGCCGGTGTGTGTGTGTGTGTGTGTGTGTGTGTGTTACCTGGCTTTGCTGCTGCAAATTATTCAGATTGCTCTGCAGCTCGTGGATCTGTTGGGTGTAGACGGCTGCTTCTTGCGGACCCTTCTCCAGCTCTGCTTTAAGTTGGGACACAGTCATCTGCAATACAACAGACAGGTACATTAGACTCTTTGTGCAAGTTGTATTAGTGTTAAGGAATCAAGGAATGGAAGCACCACTGTGAGGGACTGACATAGAAGAAAAAAATTAAATTACAAAAAAACTATATGAATTAGTAACAAACCAGGCTTGAGTCACACAAAAACCTAACAAAAACATAAAGAGTTAACACACATAAAAAAAAAATTTAAATTAATCTCTGAAAAACTCTTCAAACTTAAGTGAAACTCAAAAAGATGAAAATAAATTTGGGGCCAACTTGAAATGGTGTTGTTTTACCTCCAGTTTACGGATCTTGAAGAAAGAGTAAGTGTTGGAGAGGGATACGTTATGTGAGAAGCAGAAGAAGGGGAGGGAAAGAGAGACATGGAAAAAGGTAAGTCACTGTATACCAGCAAGAGACCAGTCTGTAACACAGAGCTGCTGGGCTGAGAGAATAAATGATCATAATTTTATGATCATAATTGTGATTATATTTGTCAAGCAGGATATTGTATACAAAAGAAGGTATGGTACTTTTTTTTTTGCAGGAGACAAGACATGAACCTGAATGTAATGCTATTTTTTTTTGATGTAATTTTGACCTGAAGACTAGCTTCTGAGTGCATAAATTATACACTCATACTAAGGAACTTAATAAAACTCTATTAAATACAGCAGCTGTTTCAAGACTCAGATTCAAGACTGTACCGAAGCCACTTAGCATAACTGAGAGCTGATGTGTAATCAAAAACCAGACAGTTTTCAAATATGTTCATAATGTGGTTTCTTATGTAAAAATATGGGATTGTACGTGTGATAATTTGCAGAGATGTGCAGAAAGACAGGTTCAGGGCCTGGAGCTGCCTGGCAGAGCTCTATAAATACTCCAGGGATCAAAAATGCAGGAAATCAAGCTGAATTATTCACCACACATTAATTAATAAGAATTAGGCACAGACCAATCTGATATGATGTAACTACAGCACCTCCAGATGATTTATAGCTACTTTTGAATAAGAATCTGAAGATCTGTTCTTTTCAAAAAAGTGCAGTGGGTGTCCTGAGTAAATGGGGTGAAATGAAGGTGGGGTAACATTGGAACTAAACTAAACTATATTTCGCTGTTTGCACTACAAAGCTGTAGATGATTATGTGAACTGTGAGAATCAACGTGTGTGTCCATGTGTTTGTGAAATGTAAAATTTAGGGGAGAGTGGCAGCTTATGTTAAAACACTGGGACAATAAAATAGTAAGAATCAGCACAACTACAATTGAGCTTCAAGACATGGGGTGATTTGCCCTCCTCACCTCTGAGGTAGTGTAATTAGCCTGCAGTTGCTCATAGTGGTTTTTGAGGCGTTCAGACTCCTCCTCCCTCTCACGTGTCATACGGTCCATCAGCGTCTGCACCTGTACCAGTTCTTTCTGCAGGACCTCCACGTCCTCCACTCCTGGTCGCTGCAGCTAGGGGGCAGAGCAGAGGCACTGTGATGAAGACATAAGGGCTTGGGGGAAGAAAGTTGAGCAAAGGATGTTTTGGTATTGAGATAAATCAAGAGTTGCTCAGGCATATATGGAAGTCTTCATACAGATTTAGGGAATGGCAAAAATCTGGTGCTCTACCTCCATCCCAATAAATCCAAGCCCACTTGGAGACAACAGGAGACATCAACAGAGGATGTCTCTGTTTAAAGTTTGAAGCTTAAATTTTGTGTGAAGCCTTTTTAAAATACTCTGAATTGTTAAGGACATTTCAGACCAGGTAACAGGTCAGTGTGCCTTGGTTGTATGTACATAAATGCAACCACACAGCTCTAGTCTAAAGTATGCTTTAGCTCTTTTGATATAAATTCTTTAAGTAAAGTTCTGTTTCACGTTTCCATAACAACGATGAGGGGACTGTCTGGTAGAAGCTGTGTCGATTCCTCCAGCACACAGCTCAGAGTCAGGCTGATTTCATGGTGTCGTTTCAACGTTATTCTCTCCAACTACAAAGCACAACATTCATGGATCAAACTACAAAGTATCTCTGTCTCACAAGCCTTGTGAGAAGAGAATAAACCACAAACAGAGACTTAAAGTGTGTGTTGTACCAGTTCAGTTTGGAGTCTCTCATTCTCCTGCTTCTCTTTCTGCAGTTGTTCGGTCACTTTGGCCAGCCTCTGGTCAGCAGCCTCCCTCAGGCTCCTCTCCTCGTCATAGCGGGACTTTAAATCTGTTGGATACAAAGCAACACATATAGTATATGTGACTTGACATAAGACTGGATAAAACACAGTGGATTGAGCTTAAAAGTGGTCTAGCAAAAGGGCTCTTCAGTGTTATTAAATGATGCAGACACAGGCCTTACAGGTTCCTGGCCCAACACTAACCTACTATCTCTGTGGCTAGTTGGGCAGCCTTCTGCTCAAACAGGTCTTTCATCTGCTTGATGTTGAACTTTTCTGTCTCTGCTTCATTCAACTTCCTTTCAAGGACTGAGGGAAAAAAAGCACCACATATTAGTGACTGATATTTTCTTTGTCACAGGTGTTTTTAAATATAATGTCACTGACCTGAATCCTCCGAGCCCATCTGCCCATCGTTCTGTGAAAACCAAGGACAGAGAGGCACATGTACAGTAAGAGTACGCATCGCCATCATGTTTTATTAAGAAGTTTTATATTCAGAGAGCCAACTCTTCATAATGAATCATGTTAAATATCTTGAAGGAATTACTTGCTTCAGTTGTCCTTGGACTTTGTCTAACTCCTTTTTGAGCTCACCAGAGAACCATCTTTCCTCCTAAGAAGGTACAGACACAGACACACACACAGTCAAGTCTTTGTATTAATTGACCATTTACACACAACTGTAACAGCCGCAGTTCAGAAACTCAACCATACCTTCAGAGAAGCGTGAAGGTCCTGAACCTCTTGCCGCAGCATTGTAAGGTCTTCCCTAAAAGGAGGAAAGAGTGCATTAACAAAAGCACACAAAGTACAATTCTGTTAAGAGGTTGAGGTCAGACTCTGTCATAATTTATGTAACACATTAATATCAGTCTCACCGAGTGGGGGCCACATGAGCGGGGAGGTCTCCAGTATCGTGGAACAGCTCATAGTGCTTGAACAGCTCCTCTGCAGAGTTGTGAGACTTCATGCACTGAGGACAGATGAAGCCCTGAACACAGACACACACCATCAGAATCAATCAGGGGACAGTCACTTACCAGACAGCTTCAATTCTCCACCTCTGCTTCTCCATGTTACCTCAGACGTCTGATCATGGTTGAGGTCTGTGCTGGGCTGCTCTGACTCTGCATTCTGGGAACCTCCCTTCCCAGGAGTCTGGAGAGTAGAAAATAGACTTGATTAGTCTGAATGTATGTAGATACAGGCCCTCAATGTATATATATTCTCATAAATTTATATGTTAAATGACTTGATTGATTGAGAGATCAGTTAAGCAACAACAAGGAGTATTTTTTTTTTTACCGTTTCTTTTAAAATACTCATTTTCAGTTTCCTCTAATAAAGCAACACTATATTCCAGAGATTACACTGACTTTGGATTTGTATTATCCAGGTACTTACGTGTACTGTTTGTTTGCAGAGTTAGAACTGTTTGAAACTGGGCTTATGTTGGATCAAGTGAACAACATATAATTTCAGAGAAAGCCCTGGCTCACACAACTCATAAACAACTATGGTGGGTGTGACTTACAGACCCTTGCTCTAACCTGTAACGCTGTTCTATACTCCTTTGAAAGCATGTTTATTTAAGACAGTTGTATCATAAGATAGCAACAGCATATTGGGGTACAAATTTGTTTGGTTGCTGTACACTGTGTATTAAAAAGCATTTATCCCTCTTGAACTTTTTTCGGGTTTCAAAAGCATCAGCGATCACGGCCTTAAGTCTATGTGGATATGGCTGCATCATCTTTTCCTCAACCTTCTTTTCAAAACTAATCAAAATGTGTCTAGTTGCCTAGAGATTGTCAGTGAACAACAGTTTTGAAGTCCAGCCACAAATCCTCAGATGGATTCAGGTCTGGACTCTGGCTTGACCACTCCATGACACTGAGGATTTTTAGCCATTTCTGTGTAGTTGTGGCTTTATCTTTGAGATTGCCATCTTGCTGAAAACACAAATCCACTCCCAAATTGCAGTTAAGCTGCGACTGCTAGTTTTTTTCTGTAATTTAAAGTTTATTTTTCTCTGTACCTTCACAACCATTCCACGATCTCCAGAAAGGAAGGATCCCCACAGAAGATGTGAGGTATCTTGCTTACGCCAAACACAGCATTTAGTATGATGGTCAGAAACCTCAACCTTGAGCTCATTAGACCGCACTGCCTTGTCTTACTTTCTTTCAGAGCCTCCTGCAACTTCTGCAAAACAGTCGCCTAGATGTTACATGAGTCCACAGGCCTCTAGGCTCCCTCACTAGTGTTCCTCTCACAGATACACTGAGGACAGAATATTTGAGGGGAGTCCAATCAGGCATGGTTTACAGCTGAAACTTCCAAACTGAAAATATATTTTTCCATTTTTATAACTGACCTTATGATGGAGAATGGACAAAAAAAGAACAACTTTCTATACAGTTCAGAGGAAGGTTGGAATATGGTCACCAGAAACCAGCTCAGTCCACTGGCCTGAAGCACAAACACATGAGTGGATGTGCCATTGGTGATCCATTCACAAAAAGGGTTTGTTTGGGCTGGTTATTGTCTGCATGAATGAACAAGGTCAAAATATGTGTGTGTGTGTGTGTGTGTGTGTGTGTGTGTGTGTGTGGTGGGAGGGGGACTTTTAGCACTTTGAACCAGGCATCTCAGAGCCTATTGGAGGATTGACAAAAACCACTTTAAAGACAGGCTGAACGTTTGCATCATGGAACAAACATTGACCCTACTCAAGTCAAATCTGCTACTGACTCTACCAAATTAAAAATATTATTACCAGAGGAAAATAAAACTCTTTTTAGGGATTTATTATGTTGTCTTGAAATAATCTACCTGAAATCAACCTGCCTATACCATTAAGCCTTAAATGTTGAAACCTCCTTCATCGGGACTGTAAAAACAAGGATAGCTGGTCAAAGGTGAGGAAACGATATAGTAATAATACAGCTTGATGAGGTTTTGTGCCAATTCCAGTTTTTGTTGTTTTTTTAATGGAGGGCACATGTGCATTAGAAAAGGGTCCTGTTTAAATCAAACGGTTTCCTATAAGCCCCTGAGCCCCTGATAATATCTTTGTTGTTAACTAGATGGTGTGAATGAGCAATTATTAATTTTACAGGTCTGTGTAAAGAGGTAATGGGTCAAAGCAGTAATTCTCCCCATAAAATGTTATTATTTCGATTTATCTTCCTGAACGTATGCAATAAAATCCCTTAGAGGTAACAGGTCCGAGTCTGACAATCCCTGACCTAAAAGCAAAGTGTTCAAAGATGGATTTTCCTGGTTATCAGGCCGAGACTTCAAAGTGTACACTATGATGCAGCTAGCAACGCACTGTGGGAAATGTAGTCCTACGTAGAAGCTAACTAAGTAGCTAACCTCTCTTCTTCCCACTTGTAACTTTAGTGACAAGCTGTTGATTTATCCAAACAACCATGTGGCTATTAATAGTAGTACAAGCCCAACTAATCTTAACGCTTGTTTTCTTACACGTTGCGATGAGCTAGATGACACAGGACTTCCCAACAGTCCATCTGAGGCTAACGTCAGCGTTAGCATGTGATGACTGGACGATGAATTAACCTACCGCTACAACATAGCTAGCTAACGGAAACCACGAAAATAAAACGATTCGGTGACCAAGGTGTTCAGCTAGCTAGGTTATTGTTTACTCGGCTGACCCTGACGATGCGGACATGTTCGCTAATTAATTCACTAATGCGTTATATACACAGATACTAGCTTGCTACATCCCTGCCAAGGGTAGCATCAATCAAACGAAGCAAGTTAGCATTTAGTGGCTAACTGTGTCAACCCCCTGTAAGGAGCGCTTGATATGTTCACTGCGATCTGACGGGGTAGCAGGCCTTTTCCAATCAAGGAACTCGCCTTAGCTATAGCTAAGGACTCCGCCCACCCGCGACACACTGTTATCTAAAACATGCATTCCCACCATGAAAACAGACAAGGATAGGCCCCGTATCTCCCAAGGAAAATGACTCGGTGTAACCAAACTAAAGCGATATGGTTGACCCTGTCGCCCAAGAAGCTTACCATTTGAAGTATCCGTCTGAGCATGGCCTCGACTGTGTTTGTCCGGACGCAAAATCCAGTCAGTTTTCCAAATGCAAAACCTACGTAGCTGTACAACGAACACCTGACCAAGCTCAGGGAGAAGCGGCGAATGGGCGGGTCATGGAAAGGATGGTTGAGCAGGACACAGTCTGGCTGTATTCAAGATTATACACAAGTGCTGTCCTGTTCTGCTGCACAGGTTGAAACACTGTGGCAATGAGGATGATCAATAAACGTCTTTTATTTAAAAGGTTTTTATATACAACATGATGGTGCACAGCAGAATATTCCAGTCACACATGCACACATACAAAAAAAAATGTTTTAATGATCTTTCCCATGCTCCTAAGTACAAGGGTTACTGATATAATAGACTGAAATTATAAGATGATTTGTATTATTTGAGGTGTTGACAAAACAAAAAAAAAAAGGTCTGCTCACACTGACTTATTGTCATAGTTTCCTACTCATCATGGAAGAGAGGGATACTTCCCTATGAAACATAAATAAATAATTTCAGTCAGTCCATACTAAATACTGTACATTCAACTGTAATAAGAAATCCATTTTTCCTTCAACACCCTATAGTTCAAATCTAGCCAATGTTGAGACATAAAAGGGGCTGGTTTCAACAGTGTGTGTAAGGCAGTCTTCACGGCTTCCCATCAGCGCTGTAGGATGAACAATGTTCATAAACTAAACACACTGTCGTGTTTGTGAAGGCACTTAAAAGAATCAGACTAAAGCACAACACATTGTGCCTCTACTCTAAAACCAAGGCCTCCTCACTGTATTCTCAGACATTAACAGGAGTTCGCATTTGTCAAATGCACTTAATAATGACAGTGTCTTCAGCAGATATGTATTATTTCTTGTATGATGCAATCTGTGTGTTTGTAGCGTTAAATACTCTTTGACACATGTAAGTTTTGATTACTTGATTGCAGGTCTGCTCCACTACAGAGAAGCCACTATTTATCTTAACCGTGCCAAATTGCTGTAATTAGTTTAACAGTCGGCCTGACAACATTAAAGACATGTGCAAACAAAAGGATGTCTGAGGCAGGGCTATTTAAGTGTTCATTTCAGTATAATGGCTGGTTTGCAGTATTCCTCTGGTCTTTATTACCATGTTACACTGTTACTAGTGATTAGAGACAAAACTGTGAACTTTTAAGGTGGAAATTACAAGAGAAACAATGTTGTGCATCAAAAGTGGACTTTGCTCTAACTCTCTTTAGGTGATATACCTCTAAAGATTTCAACCATGGTGAGGAGATGGTAGTTTAGTGTCAGAACAGCTCCCAAAAACTTAACTGTAATAAAAATATCCATACACATGTAGCCACTCCTCTTCAAAATGTCTTGCAGAATGACAGCATTTGGCACAGAGTCACTGTGGGGATAGGACTTCCTCTAAGAGCCAACACTTCCCAGTGCTGGCCTCCAGGAAACCAACCAAACACTGTGTGTTCTGCCAATCAAATATTCAGACTGTAAGACTAAGAAGGATCTTCACATTGCACAAGCAGCACACTGAGAAAATCCATCTAAAGCTGAATGCTTTAAAGGAACACATTTGCTCTGTCAGCTGGTGATGGTTGGTAAAAAATAGACATATAAAATCTTAAATATACATTTTGGCACTCTTCAAGTCCACTTCAAAAGGGTTTTAAATCAACTTCAAGAAGTCTGTGCTGTACATATTAAGAGGCTGCGTTAGTAATGTAATGAATGCAGAAGTCTTTCAGATATGCTCATCCTGGTGTCCTCTCAGAAGAGCCCGCTCACTGCCGCTGGCAAGGGTCCTATCTGTTGACTAAATCTGAGCCCTGTGTGGAGCAAACAACATAGTGAGGAGTGTTGTTGTCCGTCACTTGAGAGCTCGGGCTGTTGCCGTTCGTCGGGTTACACAATGGACTGGAGGTGGGATTGCAGGTGTTTGTGAGCCTGCGCAGGTACTCTGCGTGGACAGGCTTGTGGCTCTGCAAAACTTTGATGGCTTCATCGACCTTGAACCACTTCCTCTTCCTTCCTGCAAGGACATCAAAGAAAAGACAAAGAAAGCACAAGTTGTCAGCATATAGATTACGCCGATCAACAGGTAGAAGTTTGGTGTCGTCTTCAGTGACAATTCAGTATATTATGCCCTCAAGCATAAGCTCACAGTCCCTTTAGAGGAAGTAATTTTAATAAAACTGACAGATAACCAAGATGAAACTGCCACTGTACTGCAGCACCTAATATTCTTCACTAAGGCTCTTTAGCAGTGCTGCTGGTCACCTGACTGAGAGGTGAGTAAGACTGCTCAAAAAGCAAAACAGTTGTAATTTTCTTACACAACACACTCAAGAATAAAGTGCAGCACATGTTGCAGCACTGGAGTCAGAGTGGAAACGGACATTCCTGACCTTCCCCAGTTAGTGTTTATGAAGCTTCCATGTGTCAGCAAACATTACTAAAAAAAAGCATCTTTCATAAAAAAAACGATCTGTCCAGCAAACCGTCAGCTGGGGGTTATTTATATTTCCTTGAAACCCATTGCTTTCCCCTATTCAACTCCAAACAGTATTTAGCTAAAGGGATTCTCTGTGGCCTGTGGTCATCAGAGGGCAGTGTGAGAGGGGAGGATTCACCCACTTTATGTTGACACTGTGAAGCTAACCACCACTGGCCTTTCAGCAGAGGGGAAGAGTAAATTAGACCAGTAATGCCAAATCCTTTCCACTCTGTCTCAGCCTTCGTGCGGGGTAAGGGAGGACACATAAGGAGGGGGCTGTGGCGAGTGACGATAACTGGAAAACAACTGGGCACAGCAAACACTCCTCCCCCTTGTGAACAGGCTGAACTCTATTTCTGTAGGTGAAGGCAGAAAATGATCACAGCCACTTTTTTTCTAGGCCAGTTAGAACTAGTTTATGTTTTGAGTTACTAAGTCCCCTGAGAAGCAATAGGTTTAAAATACCAAATGCACTCAAAACAACAACAACAATAATGTTGTTTTTTTTTTTGTTTTTTTTGGCAATACTTAATTACATGCTTACACGTAATCCACATCAAGAGCAACTTTTGAAATAGTCAGCCTAAAGATGGCCGATGGAATATTAAGCTACAGGTTGCAACTAATGATTACTTTAATTACTGTTTATCTGCTGATTATTTCCTCAATTAATTCATTAATCTTTTGATCTATAAAAAGTCAGAAAAGTCTGATCATGTTTTGATCAAACAACAATTTAAAATGTGAAGAGGTTCAGTTTATAATCACATAAAAACAGTAGAGCAAATCCTCATCACTGAGAAGCTGGAACCAGCAATATTTTAAAAATGACAATCAATTATCAAATCAGTTGCAGATTAACACTACAGCTAAATTTTTATTATTATAACATGGGAGTAGCGATGACTCACTTCACCTCCTGATGTTTGAGAGAACATAGTCAGAAATTGGTCCAAAATATCAATAATGTGGAGCACATGTGCAGTTGTATTCAATTTAATACCCACTAAACTACTAATCTGTGTTTAAGGGAGGAAGGCAAACATTTTTTCTGCATTTTAAGACTGTAAACACCATAAGTCAGGTGGTTTGACTTCATCGATAAGTATGTATCCCAATTTCGCAGCTTACAAAGTGATGACGGGAGGCCCTTATAGACTTTCTTAACAGTTTTCCCTTATTGGGATTTTAGTTACTACAATATAAACGCATAATGTGAAATACACAAATTAACAATCTTTACTGTAATTTTCTGATGAAAAGTGAATATGCAGCCTGATGCTTAATCAAAAATTTTCAAAACAAAGGGACTTATCTCTATCCTGACTTGACCTTCTGACCCGTGATCTAAGGCTTTAAGTTATTTTTTCTGGGTTTTTTTTCATTATAGTGACAGTGAGAGAAAGACAAGACAGTAGGGAGAGAGAGAGGATGAAATGCAGCAAATAGTGTAATAACATGGTTTATGTATAAATGTTTGAACTTGCCCCTAAACCGTTCAAGTCTCCACAGCGGCGCTGCGGAGCAATGCTTTATGAGTCAGTTCCTGCTTTCACACTGTTCTACTGATCGACCCACATAGAAGCATAACATTGCACCAACAAGTGCAAGGAAAAGGAAGACTGCAAACTAGGAAACATGCATTCCAAGATTTATAATATTTTAAAAATGGCTTTGCAAATGTTCTATGTACAGGTTTGTTAGACCTCAGTGATCCAAACAGTGTGTTTTGGTGAAGAACACTGGATGTAAACATGAACTTTGTCTGGGTCAAGAAATTTCTACAGGGCACCTTCAATTTTCCTCTGTGCTGTTGATTGAAGGGCCTTAGTTACTTACTAAACAGAGAATATTATTTAAGTGCATCTCACCTCATGTGACTAAGAGGACAAAAACCTCTAGAAAATGTAAGAGGGTATGGGGTTGATAGCCTCAATCAAATTAGGTCAGTTTGAATAGGGCCCTGGAAGAAATACAGTGACGCGATGTAGTGTCTGACTGTATTTTAAGTCTGTGCAAAAAGGTCTGTCAATGAATTACTATATAGTTTCTTGCTTATTTTCTGTATATGGGTAAAAATACTTTATTTCAATGCAAAACTATTGATAATTTGACAAAGTGGGACTTAAAGATGGGTGCATACCAATGTTGACAGAGTCCTCCCAGTCCTCCAGTGTCTCGGTCACTATCAGGGTATAGACGTACGTTCGGTGCTTTCTGTCCTGATTGTGCTGCAGGGTTCAGATTAAGACACTACTTAATATTACTACTGTAAACTGTGTCAAAGCAATGCATGCAAAGCCTTTATGTAAACAGATGTGTAACTGTAATTACCTGCACTGTTTCTTTTATAGACATTACATGAACAAAACAACTTATTGCTCTGACTGTCTCTGAGGAATGGAATAGGGTTAGCAGCTATGTTGATACAGGATTTTAAACATTGTGAAATATTGTATTATATACCACATGAGAATTTATTACAATTTCCATGGAGATTTGACAAGCTTACCTCAAAAATCCCAAGAAGTCTGCCAAGCTTTCCCCTCACACCAGCCTGCACACACACGTAGAAAACTTATCAAGAGTCGTTCAATTCATTTACATTTCAGTGTTGTATGATGACAGTGCTGAACATTGCAAATTCTTCCTACCAGCTCTCGCAGAGCCGAATGAAAACACTCACTGTGTGATATTTTCATACAGCTGTGACACAGCAAGAACGCATGACCCTGTATTAGGAACGGCTTGTCTCTGCTCTAATGTGAACATTTTTCTCATTTAGGAAAGGAGACCCTGCGGCACAGCACCGTCCTAGCATAGCCACGTGCCTGTGAGACGGCATAGCAGAGAGGAGCAGGTAGACCTAAACATAGCCCGAATGACAGGGTGATGAGTCGGAGGCGCTCGACACAAGCACACTACAGGAGTCCAGATCCATTTCTGCTTATGCAAGTTCATATTTTGTCACGTCATCAACTCACATGGACCATAGAGAAGTCATTTGCGGCATGCACAATAATCAACATGATGTTTGACAATAAGTAAAAGTTTAACCTCTTCAGAGCACTAAAGAACATTCACAATCATCCTCCAGTCTAACTGGTGAAAAACTCACAGGCAACCTGCACCCTGAGATGAAGGGGTCAGAAGTAGAGAGTTTGATCTCTCTCACAGCAAAAAAGATTAAGAATGACAAGTGTGTTAATGAAGCTAGGCAGCTTGTGCAGCTTGCTTCAAGTCAGTGGAGACTGATGACACATATAGCTATTTGTCAAAAAGGATCCCTCTCGCTCAATGGTAGAATCATCGCAGGAGCTCAGGGCTTTGTTTAGCACTTCTGACCCTTGCTGTGTGGCATATTACAGACTTATCCTCTCATTTTATGAGTTAGGATACCTGCATCTCCACAACAGACAACACTTTTCTCTGGCTTTTCTGCCTTTATTATAGTCACATTGAGAGCGCGAGAGACAGGAAAGAGAGAGAGGGTATGATATGCAGCAAAGGGCCACAGGACTAAGCCTAAATGGTACGCGTTCTACCAGGTGAGCCACCCGGAGATGATGATGATGATGATGATGATGATGATGATGATGATGATGATGATGATGATATTCCTTTACATCTGGAGAATATGATTTGTAGGCCGGAGTCTCTCTGTAGTGCCTCAATGCTTTATTTATAGTGTGTTGTGACAGATTTTACTCATCAAAATGGCTGCTCCTGCGATTTGGATATTGCACCTGGCCATATTGCTTGCATATTGCATGTTGCTGATTTCAATAATATTTCGTTTAATTGTGCAGCCCTACTATGAACTATAAACTGTTCACTGTTCTTGCAATTAGTTTGTAAGAAATGAAAAGAATTAAAAATGGCCTCTACAAGAAGAAAGAAGAAATATCTTCAGAGTTAATACTTTTTTTGTTTTCCAAAGATCCCTGGGTTGTTAAACCATAATTTGCCGTTTAATGCCGTTAAAATCGTGATATTTTCCCACACTTTTGTCAAACCTTGACCTACGATTGCTGTAGGGTTTAAAGAAAAAAAACGAAATTAACATAATACCCTGATAGGACTGGGAAATCTCACATCTGTGCACAAATTCAAACTATCAAATGTATGTGATGTCGACATCAATTGATGTGTTGAACTTAACGGCAGCGTATTAAAACATGACGATTTGAATTGTTAGCTTGCCACAGCACTTGGTTTGCACATGTCTGGTCTGGGAGGCACAGGATGTGGGTAACTGGAAACCCTTCCTAAATGTCACTGCCATACTTCAAAGCTGTCAGCACACAAGGCAAAAGCTCACAGCTCACTCCAGCCAACTACCAGTGACCCCTTTACCAAACCACAGAACAATTAACTGGTCATTTATGCATCACAGCCAAATATTTCTATCCATCATCTGGATTTTGGCTCGCAAAACAGTGGGAACAGTGGGACGACAATAACTGCCAAGAATGTCTGCTTATGACAATGATCGTTTGTCTGTGCCACTAGCCAATGCAAATTAATAGAAAATATAGAGTATATTTTTTCCAGAATGTGCAAAACTGACTCGACAATAAAGATGACACATGACAGTGCATTTTTTGCTTGTGTTATTTAAGGTTAAAGGGTCATACCAGTGGTTTTGCAGTATTTAACTGCATTATTATATCATGATTATCATCACATGGCAATGCAATTATGAGATGAAATTTCAAAAACTTTTTTTATCAATGCGTTCATGTGACTGTGGAAAATTCTTGGGGAGTTGGCTTCTACACTAGACCTTTTCAACACTTGAAGTGACCTAGTTCACAGTGTTCATATTTTTACTTATTGTTTATCCTCCACTTTCATTTTATGACAACGTAGCTTGTGAAAGCAATGCTGCTGATCAGCTGACTCTCACAACTCACATGTTGGAAATTCCCATAATAGGAAAAAAAACTCATACCTGCATTATCATGCAACAGTATTATGACTTTGACCCCCCCTCAGGATAAATTACCACCAAGCAAGTGTTCCAAGTCTCTGAAAAACAGTGGTCCCACAGTGGTAGAAAACCCATCTAAATACAGAGAGCATGCTTGCTTTGGAAAGCAGTCAGCAGTGAAGCAGTGTGTGCAAAACATGCAAATACATCAGTACGGAAGTTTTGAAAGGCTGTTTAAAATTGGTGGCAACCACAAAGTGTAAAACATGAACACAAGCATGAATCTGTACTCCTCTGTGAGTGTGTGTTACAAACTCACCTCTTCGTACACCTCTCTGACAGCGGCCCCACAGGGCTCCTCCTCAGGCTCCATTCCTCCACCTGGCACAATCCATTGGTCTGGATGTCGACTGCTGCTCACCAGTAGCACCTGCCAAGGAGAGAGGCCTACATCAGGTCTCTGCTGCTGACTTCAGGGGGCCAAAATCACATCAACGGCATGCCCAAGTTTAGAGCCCATCATCACTCAAGGTGTCTGGTGGCAGCAGAGAATGGTGCTATTCATTTGGCAGGAAGCATAATGAACAGCTCACATGTCATGCCAGTCATTCAATTCATTTACTTAATGCAACATGAGTCTGTGGACTGAGCTCTTGTGCATGACACAGTCTCCACCACATAAATAAACTAAGTGAATGAGAGACACTTGTGATTTTTCACTGATCAGCCTGTTGTTAGTTCTTCGATGTTCGCGTATTAAAAAAAAGCAGTGACTGATTATCAGGGGGGAAAAAAACAGCCATCTTAAGATTTACTGTTATTGTGTGTATTAAATATTATATTTTATATCATTTTATTGGGATATAATTTCCCGACAGTACAGCCTAACTCATGTCAGATATGACTACAAGCGGCCGCGGTAAAAGTCTTCAATAGTCCAACGAGTGACAATGTAAAATCGTCATTTTCTCAGTAAAGAATTAGTTCAACTGCCAATGATAAAACATCATGAACTTGAGGAGCTATAAAATATGATCAAATCTGCAGTCTAATCTGAAATAATAAACTAATGCCACACTATGTATAACTGACCTCAGACACAAGCAGGTTGGTCTTTTTTCAGCACGGTGCCCCTCTGGAGATGCAGTCATTTGACCTCAAACCCTATCTGGCATCACACTGACCCACATTATGTTCACATGTGAATACTTTATGAATTCAGCTAACCGGACACGTGCAGCCACTGCATTCTCCAGCAATTGAAACCCACTCATGGCTCTCCTGACGGCAAAGATTGATTAAAACCTAGAACCAGGAATCAGGTCCTTGCATATCTCACAGCCAAACACAGCTGCTCCAGCTGAGGTTTCCCAACACTAAGATGTGTCTGCATTCCTCCTGAGACCTGATAGTGGAAGTATGTCAGATTTGCGAAGAGCACTAATGATAACATCTTCGCTGCCATCAGAGCTGGTCCCAAATGCACAGAAATGACTGTGATGAGTGAAATTCCGTGCTGTGTGACCCTCAGCTGTAACTCGGGCTGTAACCAGGTCAAACCCAGTAAAATAAAACCCCCCAAAGAAATTTCAGGAATCAGAAAATGTATTCTGACAGCCTCACTGTTAGTTAAGCTTATCCATATCAGCCGCATCAAGAATTATCACACCATAAAATGACAACCTACAACTCACAAAGAGCTCCTGTTTGCATGCGTTGGATCCCTGGCATAAATGCGTAAATGCATGTGGGTGTGACAAAATGTGTTTTCTACCTCTGTTCCTGCATTCACAAACTCTCTGGAGACCATGTGACTTACTCTGAACACAGGCAGCTATGTCAATATTTATGTATGGATAACAGGCCTAGTTAGAAGGTACAAGTAATTTCGCGATCTCATTCAATGACCCAAATCTGCAGTGGCCACTTACTCACTAAAAGCTACAGAGTTAGTGCCTTATGAGGTTAGTAGGACAAAAAACATTATACTTTTATACACAGGTCACATTATGATTAGAAAAATGTTGAAATATAGACAGTAATATAAAATACTAAATATAGATGTTAAAAGGTGCATTCCTTAAAGTCTTTTCCAATTTCTTTCAGCAAACCTAGAGTACAGCGCCTATAAAACGTATTCTATCCTCGTCCCTGCACCTAGTCCCTGAGGACTGTGGAAGAACTGGCTGCAGTCTCACTGACACAAATGCACACCACACACACATGCATGCGCAATTTCACACAACCGCCATGTGGAACACGTAGGCATTGCACGTACGCAGCTACCCGCGCAAACACACGCATATACACACACACCCCCACACACTCACTGCCAAAAAGGCTTTCCATAAACCACTGGATCAGCAGTTGCCTTTCTGTATGAAAACAAAAGAGCTTAGCAGAGGAGGTTGATGACCCCAAAAGGCACTGCACACCTCATGGGGGCTCGGAGTGAGGAAGAGCTTTGAGCGGGCTCGTCCACATCAGCTTAAAGGTGATCACACCTGATCACAAGCCAACTACTATACTGTTGACAGATATTATACTCCTACTAAGCTAAAGGAATCAGGTATGATGAGGCAAGAAGTTAAAGCATAAATGGAAGTTCTATTTCTTTCAGACCATTGTTATTTCTGGTCTCATGTGAAGTGATTGGCCACAATAACACGAGCACGTATACAATATAATGCAAAATGATACTAATGCTTTCAGTACAATTTTAAAGTTTTTGTTGATACTATGTCGCAAAAGGCCTGGACAGCAATTCTGTTCAACAATGTTTATTGGCTATTTAGCAGAAACATACTGTGATGAAACATACTGTGGCACACATATTTTGTCAAAATTAATAATTAATCCTCATTTAAATTAATTGTAAAAAGCGTTACTAAAGTTTACATCAGCATTTTGCATGATGTCACGCAAAAAAAGAGACTATTCATTGGCCATATTCTGTTATCTCTTGGCATTATTGTGATACTGATCTGACTATATTCCCCAAACCCTGCCACTCATTCTCATTTTGATGTACATGTTTCTCATGTACAGGATAATTACCCACATCACTATACTTGCCTATTACAGCATGTATCACTACACAAAGAATAAAAATAAGCTATAATATAAAACTGTTATTTTCCTTGTATTATAGGGTGAAAACTGACTAATTACAATATTTTTCTGACTATAAATAGTATGAAGCCATCCGGTCTCGCATTTTTCTGGAGACCTGTTCCTATCCTGCTGAACTCCAGCTGACATGTTGAGGAAGTGACTGTAAACCAGGCATGCAAACTGGATGGATGGTTTACCACATAAATGTGCTACAAGCAATCAAAGCAAAGATAGTGAGAGTAAAGGACAAGATGAGCATGGCATATAACGCCAGGCCATTTCATCCTCCTCTAGTGCATCAACAATAATCAAAGTGACTTTTAGCATATGTCAGCACATATGTCACAGACGAATAGCAGAGAGAGAGAGAGAGAGAGAGAGAGAGCCCATGATGAAGAGCCACAGAAAGAGAGAGAGAGAGAGAGAGAGAGAGAGGGTGATGGGAAGGGGAATGTGTGTGTGTGAGCATGGAGGAGCAGGAAAGCAAATCTGTCAGGGGACAGCAAGTGCCTGCACCTTGTTTCTATAAATTGCAGCTGATAGGTCACTTGGTGTTTAGCACACAGTGTAACACTCAACCCCTTCACCCAGCCCCCTACGACCCCACTCCCCCTATCACATGTGGTCCTGAGATGGGCCGCCGTCACTAGGCAGACACGTTGTGATCTAGGACACCACCCCCACCCCCACCCCCCTCCTGCCACCCACACACACACACACACACACACAGAGAAAGAGAGAGAGAGAGAGAGAGAGAGAGAGGGAGTCTTTGTGGGAAAACTCCTGCCTGTGCTAATTTTTCTTTATGACCTGTAATCAAATACTGACAAGATGTGAATGAATGAGAGAAATGTTTCAGCGCTCCAGTGCAATCACACTGCAGCCTGGAACAGGCAGAAGCACAACTTCACATGGGAGGCTGTGAGAAATGCAGCAGCAGCAGAGTGAAAGAGTTGCATGGTTTAGTGATCACAATGGCATGTGGGGATATGAAAATGCTCTTGTATGATAACCACATCATTTGATACCAGTGTGTGAGTAAATGTGGATGCAAGATTTTAAAATGACAGGTGGCACTTACTGGCTAGGGTGTAGTATAATCACACGCAACATTAGACCTATGACATGCATCTGCAGTTAACGAAATATGACAAATGAATTCTTGAGTGTGCAGGGCTGTCACCGACAATAGTTCAGCCAGCTCGGTTAGTGTGTGGACACAATGAGGATGCCTTGTCTTTGTGAATTATGAGTTATCTGGATTTCCTCTTGGACAGGAACTGAAAAATGATGGGTCTCCTGCTGGCTGCCGGTTGCTTTGGGTGCCAGCTCGTTAGATCCCCTGTTGTTTAATAGGTCAAACATGTGGCCCCTTCAGCTAAGTTATGTTCACCTCTGCCCAACACCTCCACTAACATCAAACACATGAGCACACCCTCACTCCCGAGCACAAAACAGCCCGAAACTCTGGACAGACAGACAGACAGACTCATCTTACCTCGTCCTCCGTTTCGTTTTTGAAACACAAACACGCCGCTCTTCTCTTGAACCCTTCGCCGTCGTACGTCCTGGTCTGGTTGGGCTTAAACTTCATCATATATGATCCAAATCGTCGAGTGCCAGGAAATGTCAAAGCAAGAAATAAAAAAAAATAAAAATAAAAAAAAATCTGGCTTCGACCAAACGCTAAAGAAAGCGGCGTCTTCTTCAGCGGGAGGCAGCGCGCCCCTAACACAGCTTCTTCAGACAGTCCCAGTTAAAAAAGAGAGAGCCCCCCCCCCCCCCCCCCCCCCCCGGTTCATTCATTCCTGTGCTGTGAGACAATGTCAGGCTGCATCTGGTCGTATATTGTGCCTACCATGGTGGTTCAGTGCTGCTGTCAACACGCATGGCTCGGCGGTCTGCTGCCAGCTGACCCGGGAGCTGCGCCGCCGAGAGGCGACTGATGAGCAGGTCCCTTCATCCAGCCGGCGGCCGCAGGAGGCATCACCATCACTGGACACGCTACTGGCTTTGGTGACGCTTCCCTCGGGATAATTAATGCTGCTTTTTAAGCGCTGCGAAGATCATTTGAGACAAATAACAACAAATAATGAGCAAAAAAATTACCCCAAACACCTAAATAAACACAAGAATAATAATTTATGTAAGACATTATGTTGTTTGAGGAATGCGTGGAATAAATGAGCTCATATTTATAGTTGGTGTTTTAATTTCAACCACTTGAGATAAGTTTTTAATTAATTTGGCCATCGGTTGTTGTTTCATATCACATCTAGTTTGAGTTGCATATACAGCCTGTTATGTATTTAAGTCACGATTGGCCAATTTCCATATTAAATGAAGGGAACATGAGGCCATTCTCTGCTGTTTTGAGGTCAAAGAAACAAAAACAACACAAGCTTGAAGCTACTCTCTCTGTCGTGAAGCAGCCTGGTGGGAGCAGTCACTCGTCACCGGCGACCGCAGCGTGTTTCTCACGGTGAGGAAAGTGATGCCTGGTCTGCATCAGAGCTCAGGGCCTCCCTCTAGTGGGCGAGGACAGGCCTTAAATCGCAGGATGTGTTCAAAGGTGAAAATGTTCAGAGGTGTTTGAAAAAGTCAATGTCTGATTAGTTGGATGTGAGGTCATTGTAGACTATTTCCAAAATGAGGACATGGGCATTCATAACTGTCAGACCATTGATATGTGTCAGCAACCTCAACAAAAAAGCACTCATATACTACTACTACTAATAATAATAATAATAATAATAATGATAATAATAATAATAATAATAATAGTCTTTATCATTATGAATTTAGGAATGACAGAAGTGATGCTGAAGTGAAGCAGCGGCCGATTAATTAAATAATAGTGATTATTAATTATAATCAATTAACCTCTTTTTTTTTTTAACCATACATGCACACAGTCTAGAATAAATGTACCTAAAATAAAGGTTCTTTGGTGAAGATGCAGTCTTGTTCAGTGGTTGACATTAATTTTGTACATTTAATCAAGTAGATTTTTAGGTACTTATACTTTAATTGGTACTTTCATGTTTTGCCACTTTATACTTCAATTTGAGAACACTTATGACTGAAATATTGTAGACTACTTTAAGTCCACATTTATTTTACAATTCCACTTACTGGTTACTTTAATTCTACACAAAACATGATTAACTTAGAGAGTCCTGCACACCCACAGAGGTGTTTTCACTTGTACCAGCTAATTCATCAAGATGAATTTGTTCTGTGCTCACTCCTGCAGTCCTGAGAAAAGGTGTAATCAGGCAAAATAAGAGACACCTCTGCAGGAGGCCCATTTTTTAAATTACCCAGTAGTATGGTATAAATAGTATAAACTGGCTCCACTTCAAGTAGCTTCATTAAATTGTTGCTTAGACTTACTTAGACACATAATAATAATGCATAAATGTAACATACACCGTATTCTGTATAATAAACTTATTAAAATAGACATTCTTTTACATGAGTACTTTTGCACTACTAACTTTGTTCATGAGCAATTTATCCCAGTGTCTCACAACCCAACCAGCCAGCTATCCCTATCAAAATTACAGCATACATCAGCAGTATTTGTCACAGTTGTCTTACGTTTCCCATCAAGGATCACACACAGGCAGCTATTTATTAATCAATAGATTTTATTTACAGAACATAAAAGTATGCAGGTGAAATGTTTCATAGCATTCTGAGGGCAGGAAAACATTTCCTCCCCACACTGATAGAAAGAATGAATTTACAAACAGTGAATTGAATACAGACGTTTCAGCCACAGACCAATCATGACAGTCGAGAGTCACAGCCTTCATTGATCTTTTGGAGTTTGATCCCGTAACAGCCCAGCATTTTGCCTCACACAGGTCAGTCCCTCAACACCCCACCCCGACATGATGTCTTTAAACAACTGACAGCTTATATCCTTGCTTAGTGAAATAAATGCCATTGGAAAAAAGTAAGCCACTGAGGCTTGTAGAGTTAGACTATGATCACATACAGGGAAACAAGCAGAGTAGTTAGTATGGCAATAGCAAGAAAGATTCACATATAAAAGACTGGATATGGTAATAAAACATATACTATGTGCTAAAACTAAAGAAATCCACAATGTCCACCCTACCCTCCACATTATCTCACCATCCCCAAGCCTACAGTGCATCTACACTGAGAGTGGTTGAAAGTTAATGTGGCAGGTTCAGTTTGTTTTTTTTAGTCATATTACTTTGTATTTAATAAAGCCAGATGTGACTTAATGAAGACGCATGGCTACAGTTGCTTTTGTGTCCTGCTGCACCATCTACACAGGATGAAATCTGGTTTCCAGGTGAGTGTCTGCATACAGTGGGTTAGTAGTAGTTAGCTGCACAAGAAAACAAAGTTAAAAAAAAACAGGCATAAAATCTATACCATATTGACCACATCTAGCCAGTCTCTCCTCCTCGCCCACTCCATGGCTCCAGACACCCCAACTCCATGGCACCCTCCCTCAAAACAATGTGGAACACAGGACACACTCTTCCTCCCTAAATGTGCTTGTTCAAGCAGCAGCTGGCAAAAGCCTCTTTAAATCAATGGACAAAGAAAGCCAGGTGAGAAGAACTAAAACCTCTGCCCATGCATTTCAGCAGTAGTGAGTTAGGACAAAGACGAGTCATTTCATTACGAGTTTGCATTTAAATCACCAACTGTCAGCAGTTGTTTTCTCATTTACATTATATTCATGTTTATATTATAATATACATATGTGTATATTTAAGACTGTGTCCTTTAAATGCAAATGAAGTAGGAAGAGGTCTTGGCAGAACATGAGGAGTTGTGTTCACACTTGACTTCCATTTGTGTCTCCACTTGTTAGACTGCTCTACACTTCATTTTTGTTTCCAGCATAAAGCCTGGTCCATGACTTGGCTGTAAAAAGAAAACAAAACAGAATAATAGGATGAGTTAAATAAAATTTACCAATTTGTCTCACAATTAGCAGGAAATGACTTTTCACTAACCTTGTATTGTGAGACATAAAATTGTTAAGACTTCACCATGGGGGAGACACAAACCTGGTCACCTTATCGCTGCTTGCAGGTTTAAGTTAGTTTTTAATTTCATAAATGCAATGACTATAAATGACCACAAGGGACCCCTCATGTCTCAATTATACCATTGCATCCTGTCACATAGTGAGGACAGACTAAGAGACAGTGGAAGAACTTACTTCGAATTTGAAAAATGTGACCGTTTTTTTAAGCCTTTTTTAAACTTTTAAGTATAGCTTAATCATATTACAGTAACTGATTTATACAGTATACCA
This sequence comes from Trachinotus anak, assembly GCF_046630095.1. NCBI lineage: Eukaryota > Metazoa > Chordata > Actinopteri > Carangiformes > Carangidae > Trachinotus > Trachinotus anak. Next base: position 16,853,448 of record NW_027273853.1, on the reverse strand, counting down.
TGTAGGTATGGAATAGATCATTCTGGTCAAGACAGTCGAAAAAAGATGTAGCTCCAAACATAAAAAACCACCTGGAAATGCAAAGTAAAGTGTACACTGAGCTTTGCTTTTGTGTATGTACATGTGTATTAAGGCTGGGTATTCCTTTAATCCAAATGACAGAATGAAAAGTGAACAGCCCACTAGATCAGAGCTGAATATAAAGTGTAATAAACCCTCCTATGAACCTGGACAGATCATAGTTCTCACCTGTTTCTATGGCTTCAGCTTCACTGGACTTCCACTTCTCTGCAACATCATTTGCTAGGGGATCATCAGGGTTGGGTGCACTTAGTAATGCCTGGATTGATAGCAGCACTGTGCGAATCTGCAGAGCTGGTGACCATTTGTCTGAGAAAAATAAAATACTGAGAGATTAATACGACAAAAATGGAGAAAAGAGTAAAGATGAATAGTGTAATTATTTTAAGCTGCAACAGCAATGAAGTAGTGACATGAAGCATTAGTGGGAGAAAGTTCCAGTTAGAGGTTTCAAGTGTAATGTACAAGGCCCTTGATCTTTTGAGCAAGATGAAATTGGCAAATCCCTCACTTCATTCAAAGGCCAAACATCACAGGACACAATACACACAGGCTTTCCAACAGTAACAAGCCAGACTCAACACTGTGAGGATAGAACAGATACAAAATACCTGTTAAAGCTGCTTGGGAACAAACTTTGTCTCAATTCATATTTTAAGGCAGAGGAAGAATATATGTCTTTTGGGGTTAACACACACTGTATACCACACATAACAGCTGGAGACATCTGGAAATGGGTTTCATGTTAAACAAAAGGTCATGAAACATACAATCTTCTATGTTCCTTAGCAGTAACTGTGACATTGCAATGACTTACCTTTCAAAATGTCTAGACATATTCTTCCCAGTTTGTCTACATTGGGATGATATATTTTGGTCATGAAGCGAACTTTAGGAGCTGCCATGGGATATTCCTCTGGTAAAAACAGTTCAAGTTTAAATGTGCCCCCCTCAAAAGGTGAGTCCTGAGGTCCAGAAATTACCACATGAAAGTAGCGGGCATTGCTCTCATCTGGCTCTGCCTTGATGCCTGGGACGGGCTCTGCAAGCAAACGCTGAGTTTCCTGGTGAAGAGAAAGGAGGACACAAGAACAATTAATTGGTGAAAAAAAAAAAAAGTCACTAGCATAAAACCCCCTTTCATGCATTTGCGCACAACAGTTTCTAATGTTAAAGCAGCTCCTGCGAGAGTTTCTTCTTTTGTAAATGAAAAATGTACAAAGGTATGTTTATGTGACAATTACAAGCCAGTTACTTAAGTAACTAGTAGTAGCTAAAGATACAGCTGTAATTTACACACAGTTACAACTGTAACAAGCATTACAGTTAACTGCACTGGTGGAAACTACACATTATTGTATTGGACTGGGTTTAAAAATATCTGAATCTTATTGGAAATGTCCTCAGGAATTTTTATTGGATATTGGTAAAAAACGGTTTAAAACTATTAATTCAAAAGATTTCTAGAAGCCCCGGCCCATACCTGAGAGCTGTATGCACCATTATTATTCTCACAACAGTGGTGTAAGGCAGGAGCTGGATCTTAGTGTGCTTGGCTTTTATCCTTAAACACAGAGGGGAGGGTTGCGTCAACTGCAACAGTGACTCAATGCTGTGAATCTGAAGACTCTCTGTGCAGTATGCAACTGTCTTCTAGAGGTGACACTGACTCAGCCACCACACCACAGGAGACCATTACTGCCATTTCCATCAGCCACTGCATAAAGGCTCCTCGCACCTCATACTGACAACCAAGTGACCTACAGAAACACACACCTTTACTGTAAAATCCGGCTTGTGGTATATGCATGAGGCAGCAAGAGTGGCACACCTGAGAGTTGCCTTCAACAAAGAAACTGCATTCAAGTTCACTGCTTTGCATGTCATTTTTTTAACTACAACTCTTCAATGTACAGACGGCATTCTCCAAACTATAGCACTGATAACAGACTCACTTTTCCTGCTGCATAAAGCCCTCAGATTATTTTCTTAGTAAAATTAAACCTAGTATCCCCTTGTGCCTGTTTGAAATGCAGCCCCTTAATATACACAGCACAGCTGACCACAACAAGACGATTAATAAACAAATATGTATAAACATGTATGAAAAACATAGCATTAAATAAAGCTTGTCAAAAGCCGCCACTCTTGTTTTCAACACTCTTCTCCTGAATGCAACTGGGAGTGAGATTCCTGAAATGTTTCAGATAACCCACAGACAAAACCATGCAGTGAAAACACAGACGGGAGAGGGGCTCCCAGTCCCAGTCACACGCTCTGAGGGCTCAAGGGCTTGGTCCACTAAGTACTGTTCCCAGCCTTCCCACCTTTTCCCACCAACAGCCCATCTGTGGTTTACTTATCCACCTGTGCAACCTTCTCTTAGATGCCATTCATGTTCCTATACTGCATTTATGATCAATCTAAATAGAAGGTAGGCCTTTACAAATCAGACAAGCTGTGATTTTTCAATGGTAAGGTAAATAAACAGAGTGAATGAATGTTATTTGCAAATATATAGCTATCGCACTGATGGCTTTCCTAAGGAAAAAGAAGACCGTAATGTAGCTTCCATGTGCATGTCTATTACCAGTGCAGTTCAGCAGGAGTTAACAACTGAAAAGACACAAAAATTAAAAGTCAACAAAACAGACAGTCTGCTATTACATGAAGAGACAAAAGCAACTGAGGGAAGAACCGGAAAGTTCTCCAAGATGCTTTGAACAATCTAGCTACCAAATGGTGATCCCACCACATATTGATCTGAATTTGATTTTTTTCTGTTTACTGCACTTTACCTTTTGTGCAGAAAACTTTTGGACAGACCTGTGCATTTTTAACTAACTACTAAGGCTGTCACAGTATGGAAATGTACTTGTCCCTTCAAGTAAGGTAACTATAGATTTGCATTTGGGTGGTGCAGTATCAGACACCTCCTCTTAAAAGCAAAGGACCGACAGCTGCCAAACGCCAGTGACAATACTGTACCCACTGTCTAAACCAGAGGATGTGAAGACGTCAATAGCATCTTCAATCCTCAGGCAAACTGCCCAGCCCTCTTTGGGTAGATAGCTAACATCATTGATGCAGGTGCTGCTGCATAGCCAGTGGCCATGCGGTACAAGTCTAATCATTTATCTTCCTACTTTATTTCTTAGTTTATACTTTACCACATTTGTCACCAAGTTATGATGCTTACTCAAAAAACTTGAAAAATTAAGAGGCGATTACAAGAGGCAAACGTGCCATTTTCAGTTTATGTATGACTAAATTAAACGCACAATACAGGGAGTATCAGGCTAACAGGGTTACCTCGTTAAATGCTCTTGTTTTTGTCATTCAAATATATACACAGCTAACAAACTAGCCCGGGTTAGCACACTTAGCCCGGGGAGCCAGCCATTTAGTTAGCACCACAGTCTGAGCAGTAGCAACTTGAGAACACCATCATGCTTAATAAGTATAATTAGAAAAGACAAGCCCGACAAAGAGAAAAATTATCCGCCATTTTTACGAGGCGCTGGTGTATTTTTAACCCACCGTGTATCAGTATATCTGGACACAAGAACGAAACGGAAGTTACTTTAGCAAAGTAACGTTAGCGAGCTGGATGCTAACGTTAGCACACAAAACTGTGCACCGGCAGAGCTCGTTGAAAGAGCTGTAAAGTCTCCAGTCGTGACAGAAAAGTCACACACGCCGCTGTTTTGAGTGTTAAATTATCACCTTAACGATCCTGCGGGGCAGTCCTGCCATCTTGTCTTAAATGCGGGCTTTTAGCTCTCGGTGGCTGCTCTCTGTCGTTGGCATTGACAGCAAACACACGTCTTCCGGGTCCTTTGCGTCCTGCCAGAGGATGGACAGCTGAGACGAGCAGCAGCTCCTCTGGTGTACCGTCAGCGTTTCTCACAGATATCATGTTAAACTGCACCAATATACAGGTCGGTAAGTGCAACATTAGACTTATGCAACAGAAAGTAAACCAGAAAGTGCAATTTCTGAAGGCATTGCGGTGGGGTTACCTCTGCACAAACTGAAGCTGAACTTCGTAGCTGGGTTGACTTTGAATGAAGAAGCAGTTGAAGTCGTTTTAAGAGATGGAGAGGGGGAAGTGAAGACTTTTTAAGTGAGTTGAAAAACAGAGCGCCGTGTACAATACAGGATCTCACCCATAAAATATATTTTTAAAAATATAATAAAGGGGCTGGGGAGTAAAAGTTTGAATTAAGTTTTAAAGACCTGGTTTGAAAGTTTCTCTCATGGTCGTTTCCATGGCAGCTAAACTGCGTTGCTGTTGGTACCAGGCTGCGCGTGTGTGTCAGTCACAGTTGATCAGCTGATCCGAATCCCGGCTGCGGTTAATGGTTTCCATAGTGATGGTAACTGCTTAGTTACACCTGGTTGAAAGAGGGATTATGGCGAGACACACCTCTAAACTTTAGCTTGGCAGTCAAAGAGCATTAGACTTTGTATTTTCTGAGAGAGGAGGCTCCGCTAAATGCAGTGATGTAAAGTATTTGTTTGTGGTGTCAAAAATGTGGGAGGTGCAGCGATTTTAAAAATGCCCCTCTCCCTGTTTTCCTCCATGTTTTCTGGTCTCAGTTAATATCGGCGTTAATGGGGCAGTTGGACGGTACTTCCGTCGCTTAGAGGCTCATAGTTCAAATTCTGTAAGTCGCTGTGCTGTGTTAGTCACATTGTGTGAAAGAAAACAAATTTGTCTACTTTCCGACAAAAACGATGTGTGCAGAGTGAAATTTTTGGCCGTGAGGATGAGTTAAACAGACATTTTTCAGACCAGCTGAACAGCTTCTCCCCACTCTGCCTGTGACGTCACTCACTGTCGCCAAAAATGATGGAAAGTTCCTGAACACGTTGACCTTTGAATGGAGTTTCTACCTGAGAGTATAACTGAATAAGTTGTGGAAAACTGGAGCTTTTGAATATCTTGTCCATTCATCTTAATGGGAAAAACAATGTCAGAAAAACCTTGAATATTTTGGAAGGTATGAAATATTTAAAAAAATAAAATAAAATAAAAAATACATCCGATAATGTTCTTTAATTGAGCTTAACATTTTAAAGTTTGAATGGAGTTCTTATGTTGAAGCCTCTAAAAGGAGATTCGAAGCAATTTTTGAGCCTGAGAAGAACATATAGATGGATCGGTTTGCAGCAATCCCACCTACTGAATTCATTCTGATGAAATATTTTAAAACAAAGTCACAGGAATATATTTTAAATTCTACATTTAATTTACCCAATTAATGAATATCAAAAGAAACATATTAGGGGCATTTCTGAATTCTCTGGATTTTGTGATATTGGAACAGAAACAATACTTTTATTTTACCACTGTATTTCTTTGAAAAGTTTTGTTAACTGATGTGGAACATATATTTGACATGCTGTGTGGGATAAAGATTCATTCATGAAAGATTTTACACATTTTCTATGAGAAAAATGATTCAAAAATCAGAATGTCATCAAGACAATGGCCCCAAAAACCTTATTTTTCAGTTTATATATTTATGCTCCCATGTTTTCTTTATTTTGTATAGCTTTGTGGGACCCAAATAAAGCATGAGAGCAGACTGAAACCACATACAAATTAGTAAAGTAGTGGTTATAATCGTTTAAAACATTCATTATTCAATAATTTGAAAAGTATAGTATGAATTTTCATTGTGATTTTAATGTCAGTATTTATTTACATACACAGTTATATTGCTAATTTTCATTTTTCCGACAACTGGTGGCATGTCACTTTATCCCCCACTTGGTTTATACCTTATATCATAGAACACTTAAAGAGTGTTTTTTTGTTTTTGTTTTGTTTTGCTTTTTTTGTAGTGCACTTTTCCAGCACCTGTTTATCTAAGGCTGCTTTCTCTGTGAGCAAAGGTTTCTCTGAAGTTCTCAGACTTTGTGCTACTCGACCTTTGTCAAACAAAACAAACCATAAATTAGACGTAACACTTCCACTGGCCAGTGAGGCTGCATGATGCAGCTGCATCTTCCCTTTTTTCAGCACTGCAGGTTGAAATGGGAGCTATTGGAGGGAGTTCGGAGCTCCTCCCTGACATATCTGTATGGACAAAAGCTTCGTCCCTTCGGGTGTCAGACCTGTTACGTGGAAATTAGCGGTGCAGCAAACTAAGAAGAACTTTACATTTTCTGACTAAGAAAAAGTCCAGGATGTCATTTCTGCTCCAGCATCGCCCAACAGGTGGGTTTGATTTTTTTTTTTTTATTGGTTAATCTTTTTGGCACAAATGTTGCATAGAAACAGTAGTAGAATAAGAAATGTATGGATAATCTGCATTTTATTTGCCTGAGTATGTGTATAATAAATTTTACAAGTCTCTGGACACTATAGAGATTTTGTCCTGATTATGAGTGATTCTGATCTCGTTCAAATTCACACTATTTTACATCACTGGCACAGAAACATGATTTCTGCTCAATGAGAATACACTGTTAGAGATTTTGGAATATTTAGATTTTTTTTTTTTTGGAAAAGTTTTATTTTAAACAAAAGATGAGAGCATCTGAGTAGCATTACTATTCCTAACCCTGACCCTGGGTTTGCCACCACAGTTTAGCTCTAAACACCTATCATTAGCCTTTTGTAAAATATGTATATTACAGGCAGCAGGGGAAACAGCCAGGTGTAAAATGTTAAGGCTATAATTATGACTTATGTTTGTTGCCTTTACAGATGCAAGGTTTCCGCTCATTTAGTCATGATCATGGAAGCTCCTCTGACGAATCTGACCTTGTTTGCTTTTAAACTGATCTATTTCTGTATATATATGTAAACATACAATATTTTGTGGCTTCTTTAGTATATTTGTTGAAAACAGGGGTTTTCTTGCTGAATGTGTCTTATATGTGTCAAGTTAAAATGGCAGAATTTTAGGAATGTAAACAAATTAAGCCCCTAAAAAATATCAAAAAGACTCAGTTTTCACAACGCTGTCGTCATAAGAACGCACACTGATTTGCTGCAACTTATCCACACTTCAAAGTAATGCTTCATTTATAGTTTCCAGTGTGTCTTTTAGCCCTGCCCGACCACACCAACCCGCTGAAATTCCATTGTTAACACACACAGGAACAGATGAACCAGCACTTAATCTAGTCCCTTCTCTCAGTGCACAGAGAGAACAGACAATATCAGCCACATCACAGGGGCTGCTGCTCACACTGCTTGATTTGAGTGGGAAGATCTTTTTTGACAGGGCTTAGCCAGGGTATTGTACTTAGATACATTATGGGTCAAACTCTGGCTGATACACAAGACTCAGTCTAAAAGAAGTGTGACTTACTTCTCCAGCTGTTTTGGCTTGTGACCCCTAAATTTGAAATGATGTATACTTGTGACCTATCATCACAAGTTGTGCCCTGAGATGGACAGCAGTTTTTCTTTTCAGATTGTTTCATTCCAAGTTCCACATTTTCATTAATATGCTTTTTCACTTTCCGGTGTAGATCTGTCTGGTAAATATGAGGCAACAGCTGGCAGGTGGTTAGCTTAGCACAAAGACTAAAAAAACACAGCCTAGCATCAAGAAATACTGCAGTGCATAACCCCTCATGAAAAAGCTAACTGTTGTTCTTACACTTCAGTTTTTGCACAAATTCAAACAAGATATAACATGTTAATTTGTGAGCTTTAAAGGTGCTGATAGGGGGACTGTGTTACTTATGGACAAAGCTAGGCTAGCTGTTTCCCTCTGTGTCCAGTCTTTGTGCTAAGCTAAGCTAACCAGCTGCTGGTTGCAGCTTCATATAATCATACAGACATGAGAGTATTATCAGTTTTCTCATCTCACCCTCAGCAAGAAAGGGAATAATGCTAAATAATTCCCTTAATCATCAGATTTATCTTGTTTATTTTGAACAGCAAAAAATATTGTAACTCTGTCATCTGTAACTGTCATTTTCTTGATTTTCCTTTTCTAGCTCATAGGAGCACACACTGCTACCTGGTATGTTTATTCATCATGATCACCTTCCCTGGAGCAGTTTCTCCCCTTCATGCCCCCCCAGTGACAACAGGTCTCCGCTCTGCTTTCTCTGCCACACAAACCAACAGTGTAGTGGGAGGCAAGCATAGGGCAGTGACTTTCAACAGGCTCATGGTTAACATCGGAGGGGATTTCAATCCAGACACTGGCCACTTCCGCTGCCGTATCCCCGGGGCTTACTATTTCTCCTTCTCAGTGGGGAAGTTCCCAAAGAAAATGCTTTCTGTCATCCTGGTGAAAAATGGGGAGGAGGTGCAGGCTATAGCGTATGATGACTACCGCAAGAAAGGAAGGAAAGTTCAAAGCCAAAGTGTAATGATTGGTTTGAAGGAAATGGACACAGTGTGGCTGCTTTTACAGCAGAGTCCTCAGTATGCTTTGTACAGCAATGCTGGTCCTTACATTACCTTCTCTGGTTACCTCATCTATCCTGACATCTCCCCAACCAGCTACATCAGCAACCACCTGGCCCCCCCAGGGCTGTCCTACCCAAACTGTCCCCCTCAGGCTGATCCCCAGGCCAGAGGTCAGGCATCAGAGCAGCCACGGTCTGCCTTCTCTGTGGCACGGACATCCACACTCATGGGTCAGAGTAGCAGGCAGCAGGCCAAGCCTGCTCTGACCTTTGATGTGGAGTATGTCAACATTGGGCGCCATTTTAACAAAACCTCAGGCATGTTCACTTGTCACTTCCCGGGGGCATACTTCTTTGCCTTCACTGTGGGGAAACACCCCCGTAAGGCTGTTTCTGTGAAGCTGATGACTGGAAAGGGTGAGGTGCAGGCGATGGTGTTTGATGAAGACACATCGAAGAGACGGGAGATGCAGAGTCAGAGTTTGCTGCTGTTTCTCCGTCGGGGTGACAGTGTCTGGCTGTACAGTCAGCAGGATGAGCGTTATGCTGTCTACAGCAACCAGGGGAGGTACACCACCTTTTCTGGCTTCCTGGTTTATCCTGAGGATGTACCGCTTACACCTCCAAACACCCAGGACAGAACTCACGCCTAAATGTCTTTAATTTAAAAAAAAAAAAAAAAAAAAAAAGCAGAAAGGAAAACACAATTTTTTTTACTGAAAATCTGTAGGTTATTTTCGATGTGTGTGAAGAAAAAAAAACTTTTAACTGTGGTCAGTACGGTGTAAGTATATTTACTATTTACTGCTTCGTTTTATTTGCATTTTATTTTCTTTACAGTAAATAATGTAATTTCAGGCTTAATATTTGTTGCCAAATAAATCCACAAGATGGTGCTAGATTACAATTATGGACACTAACTAGCATGCAAGATGGCTATTTGTATATGTAAGTGCAATTAGCTGTGAAACAAAAAAGAAAATGTAGGCTATTGTCTGTGTATAATAAATTATTAATTAAGTAATAAGATTTGGTTTTGGTTCACAAATATACGTACTTTGAAATTTCTTTGCTTTTAAAACTTTTTCAAAAGTTTTTTGTTTTGTTTTGTTGTTTGTTACATGTAAAAATGATCATTGTGTGGCATGAGGGCAATTATGTAAATGATGTAAAGTTTATTCGCTGTAAAGTGTTAAAAGTTTCTTACTGTAAAAATCAGCCTTTGACATACATCATGAATGGTGATAGTTAAGTTTAATATGGAACTTTTATATTGTGGATATACTGTATCTGAATCATATGGATGTTTGTGTGCATTTCAGGCTAATATAATAAATTCACACACTTTAATGCATTACTATGTTGTCTTTTCTTCTAACCCAAATAATTTATACAAATTATGTGTCATTTTTTTATTTGCAGTATGCCAGGTATCACAATACCTAAGAAAGAAAGAAAGAACCAAACTATTTCAAAATTTAGACCTCTTCATAAGTGTAATGGTATATATTAAAATGAGACATTAAAACAACAACAATGTTAAATATTCTTTAATTATAGAAAATTGGGCAAAACATGCAAAAACACATTTATGGTCCTTTATCTGAGGTCCATTTGTTCTGATTTTTATCAGAGTCATAAATAAGGCTCAAAAACCAGTGTTTTTGTTAGTTACTGTTAAAAGTTATACAATTAGGAGACAATATAAACCCTTTAACATTGACTATTTTAATTATATTTAGTCAATATTTTTAAGTTATTTGAACATATTTTAGTTTATAGAAGTAAAGTTTAAAGAAAACCTAAAGATTGAAGAGAAACAAGGATCATGATTTTCCAGATGTACCAGATGATATATCTGTATGTCCTCATTGAACAACTATTTCCTCTTTGCTGACTAAACCGTTTGCCTGTTAATCAGAACAGAGGCAGAACATAAAACTTGCGTATTTACATGTAGCAAGATCTATGAAGACTTCAGTTTTACAAATAAAAAATAAATGAAGCCATTATTAAACTGAATGTAATCTAAACCTTACACTTCGTATGAGCACCATCTTTGCTTTGAATAAATTCCAGTGTTTGTACTTGCCTAACTAATAGCGCTGGGCCCTCAAGATTTTTTCATGATGTTCACAGTAATGAGAAGTCGGCTTTATCCAAACCTTTGAATAGTTTCCTCTTTGTGCTGAAAACACTTTCAAATGCCTGTCTGTTGGCTTAATCACACAGTAAATAGACATGATGATGGTGTGAGCCATGAAAAAAATCCATGAGTAGAATAAACAAACAACACCCAAGTCAATACATGACTAATACTATCTAGGCCAGACAACATAGAGACCTGCAGTTTGTGCAGGTTTTTAATTCTACATCGTCTTGCAAGTTTAAATGTTCACATTATCATCCCCAAGCTACCAATTTCTTCCCTTCTCTTGTTGTGTCACTGCACGTCCCAGATCTCACAGAGCAGCGGGGTAAATTTGTGGTCGTTCATCCTCCAGGATGTGAGCATCTCTGCATGGTAATGGTTGAGTGTTCTCAGCTCCGTCAGACGGCCCAGGAGACGAGCAAAGTACTGCGGCTCCTGCGGGTGCTTCAGGGCACACAGCTTCCTCAGCACGTCCAGCATGGGCTCCTGAAGTCTCTCAACAGCCTGCTGATCCTTCACAAAAGGCCGATCTGCAGAAGAACAGCGTGGACCATCAACGACTGCAGATATATAGCCTACTTGCAAACTATCTGGATCAGCGAGTAGTTGAAACTGGTTTACCTGCTGTCAAGATGGTTATGGCTGTGAGGAGAGCCTGTTCCTCCTGTACCATGTGGAGTTCACCAATGCTTTTGTAAAAGTTAAACATAGGTGTCATGAATTCTTCTGATATACCTGCAGAAAAAGACAAAAAAAAGGGTTTTTGGCTTCATATTCAGTTTTCCAAAATCTTGACCGTGCGTTAGCACAACGGGCTCCCCTCAAAAACTCGAGTACAGACCTTGGATCAGTGCCAACATGAACAATGTAATGAGCTGTCTTTAAGCCTTGGTTTAATTACTTACAGTAGTTTCAGCTCATTTACAGTACCACGATAACAATGCCCTGGTTAGATTGAAGATAAGATACAATATAGACAACAGATACACTGGAGGAGTAAAACTGATGCACTTGAAGGTAACTTTTCTTGTTATCAACTGTGAGATTCTGACTAGTCCCAATCTATTCATCCACTTTTAAAATGCTCCCCTCATATGATTACCTTTCAAAGAGAGAGAGATAATCTACAGAAGGAGAAGCAGGAAATGTAAGAGCAGTTGAAAGAGTTTGTCTTACATAAGAGTCTGAACTTTGAGCCAGGACATTAAATCAACAGTTCTCCCTGATCTGTATTATTGCTCACCTGTACAGTATGATCATACACAGCAAAGAAAATACACTCAATCTTACACAGGAGGGCACTGGCAGAGAAATCGGAGGGTCACAGCTGTATTGCTCTGAGGTGAATGTAATGGATTAAATGGGGAAGAAGAGGAAAGAGGGGAAGGAAGAAATGTAAGAGCAAGAAGATAAATATGAGAGCACAAGAACACACAGTAAAATCTTCTTAACTGCATTCATGAATATACTGTGCAGTATATTTTCGAAGCCAAGTGACATCCAAATGAATACAGTTTACTAAGGCGTAGAGAAGAAAGGGAGTGAATTTGAGAGAGATCAAAGTCATTTTAAATGCAAAATATATTCTTTCTGCTGTAGTTATGACTGTAAAATGAAGGGTTGGATCAGTGTCGTGATGTGTAATATTCAAAGAGAAGATAGCAACTGAAATACTTTGATTGCATAATGTCTTAACTCGCCTTGAAAGGTATATTTTCTGGTCATACATTTGTGCATATTAAATGCTGTAGTTGCAGTGCAGCAGTATCTGCAGAGCCCTTCAGCACATAACAAACATCAGTCTGCTTTTCTGCTTAAGGTATTGATTTAATAATAAATGAGGATGAATATAACAAACTGCTTTCTATATGATTTTAAATGTTTGTGTTCAGTTTTCAAACTAGCAGAGGGTGTCTGTCTGCTCGGACACATCATGAAGCATTCAGAAATGCCAGTGAGGCTCAGAGGGAGAAAAGTGGACAATAGCACTCTTGATGTTTTGATAAGGAACAATGGTCTCTTCAGACAGCTTTGCTCCCTTATTCTCCCAGACTGGCCTTTACTGTGAATATCTCCTATCCCCACTATTCACACAGGCGATGCGCCAAGGGACCCAGCGACGCACACACACTCCTGTCATCACAGCCACTGTCTGTCTAACTGTCCATCCTGGCTGACATAATGACACACATAAATATACATATAAATGATTATTTTTAAACTGCCAGGCAGTAAAACTATTTGATATGGCATATACGTGAAAATATTGAGGTGGCAAAAATAGTTTATGTGAGAAAAACCTTCCCATAGCAGAAACAACCTACGTGTGTGTCTTAATAAATTAAACCCAGTGCCATGGCAGAGCTGGGTTTACTTTGAATGCTCTCCTTTAGCTGTGAGCATGCCCACACACACACCTGAACCGAGTGAAACTGTACCCAGTGAGGGTGTGTGTGCATGTGTAAGCTACACCGAGCCAGAGATCAACAGGTCAGCACGCATCTCCCAGCTGCATCACACAGATCAGGCAGATCAATTAGTAAAGGAGGATCTGACCAGACTCGGCTACAAATGTCATGATGCTGCAGCTTCAGCCTGCTGCCACTGTTGGAGCAAACAACCAAGACTCTTGAAGGTCATAAACCAGGAGTTAATGTACTGCAGTTCCACATGTATGAACAAGTATTATTAGATTTTGGATGATGAATGTTTAAAGGGTCACACTTATTCACACTATGATAAGTTACAATTCCAGTTCAGGACAGAAACAGAGATTTTTAGAGGGACTACATCAGCTGACTCACCACTCTTGCGTATTCTCTCCTCTAAAACTTCTGTGTGTCCGTTGGGCATCTTTCTGCTGAAAACCTGGGCCGAGCGCAGAAACATGGCTTCCACAGCTGAACCCTTCAGCAGAGCGATCTGATCTTCATGATCCAGAGACAGAAAGCCTGCCAGAGGCATAATACCATTCATCACAATGAGCAAGGAATAATAAGAAAACTTTGTTTTTATTTACACTACCAGTGTGTATTATGCCGACTGCCATGATCTCTTATTCTACAGGATCTGCAAACAATGATACCTGGAATATTTTTAGTAAACTCCACCAGAACTTGAACTTGACTAGTTGCCATTTCTGTCAACAGGAGGAAGTTTTCCTCCGCACTGTACTGTTCTTGAAGCTGTAGGGGGGAAACAACAACAGTAAATAGCTGAAACAGATCATCTGAAAAGAGCAGGTTGTGTTGTTATTTTTGGTCTCAGCTATGAGGATGTCAGGGCATGCTGACAGCCCATTTCTAAGAATGTAATATTGCAAACTTCAAACTTCAGCAGACAGATGTCAGACTATGCTGACATAGTCTGACATCTGTACTGGCTGCATGAGCTGCACTTACTGCTGCCAAATGTAAGCAGCTCATCTGTTGACAATAACCCAAAGATGTTAAAAAACATGAGATTTAAAGGCATATTAGTGGTGATATACCAGTTTTTTGGCCATGTCTTGAGGAATTTGATGTCTGTTATAAGCATCTACAATGATTTTCATCATTGCCTGCTGCTCTTTGGTGATTTCAACTTTTTCCTGGTTTTAAAAAGAGAAAACAAAATCAGTAGATTTGGGGAAATTTAACAAATGAAATGGAAAAAAAAACTGCAAACAAGACAAGTTTGTGAGGTTGCGATTACCTTTGCCTGTTTGGTGGTTGAGGTGACCTGTTTGCTGTCTGTGTTGTCTACCCCCTCTGTCTCGTCTCCGGTCGACTCTCCCGGGGAGGCCTTGGTGTTCTTTCGTAGTCTTTTAGATTTACACTGGATCTCTGTCAGCAGGCCTGCCAGCAGTGATGAAGGCTTCACTATGTGCGTTAAATACCTCACAGCTCTTTATCCAACCGCCATGCCATGCAATTATAAATGCTCATTTCCATTTATAATGAGACCATATCAAAGTTGTTTTACACACTGGTACCAATTTGAACAGAAACAATGGTGAATCTTAATTGTACTTACATACACTTACTTACATTAATATTTGATTTAATTTTATTTATTTGATTTCATTAATGTTATTCTTGATGTTTTAAATGTTTTTGGTTTTTTTTTATACTTTTTTAATGTGTGTTTCATAGTGTAATTATGTGTTGATTAACCTGAATTAAGAAATAACTTAATTATTTCATATAATGTTTTCTATAATAATGATAATGCATGAATGTAAAACCTTGTCATCCCTTCACATTTATATTTCTCTGTCTTCTTTGTAAATTCAGTCAAACAAGAAGCAATAATTGTTCAATCTTTATAAAAGTCTCGAGTGGACAGTGGAGAGAGGAAAGTAATCAAAGAAATAAGAAAGCAACCATTCCAGTAAATTAGCATCTGTCTTTTTGCATTATGACCAAAAAGATGTGAAGATTTGTTGAGCTCTTGTTGTGCCTGCAGGTACAGTCATGAAAGCCAGCCACGCTGCAATATTCATCACAACTTCCCTGCACTATTTATGAGCAACAGGAGTCCAGTCCATCCTCCTGCTCTGTTCAACTGACAGCTCCTAATAGACCGATAACTAATAATCCTCTAAAGGGTTAGGGTTAGGGTCATTTTTCACATTTAAAATTTCTGTCCTCAGATTTCCTCACAATGCTCTGTATTTGAAAATACTGATGACTACATTTCCCAAGAGACAAAGGCCTTAAGAAAACTTTTAAGACAAACACTCTCCAGCAAATTCCTTATTCTGGCACTTGATTCTTCTTAAATGAAGCCTAAGGCGTCTGTTGAGCTGCTGCTATTCCTGTAACAGTAACAAAAGCTGGACCTTTCTTTTCTCTGTTATGTGACATTCAATCCCCCAGTAAAATTCAACACCCATGTCAGAATGTAAAATGAGGGCTCACCAATGCAGCCTTTGACAGCCTCTCTTGATACTACTAAACTGCTCAGTTTGAACTGAATAACAATAGTAAGTAGAAGCATGCCTACAATTTCATTCCTCGTTGTATTAATTAACAATCGTTTCAGCGTCCGGTCAGCTTGAACAGGTACCAGAGGTGATACTCACATTCAGCCAGCATGCCCATCTCTTTGCACTTTCTTAGCCGGCACTCCTGGCACTTCCTGCGCATGTACATGTCCATCTCACAGTTTCCACCACTCTTGCATTTGTACACAGCATTCTTTGTTATGCTCCGTCTGAAGAAACCTGGATATAGTAAAAACAAGGCATTATTTTGTGCACGGTCCAGAAGATGCTGATACAAAGCCAAGATATTATGTACTTTGATATAGATATGGACTACACACAACATTAACACAACGATGACCTGTTTTTAATATTGTGGCCTCACTATAGTACGGTGGTAGAAAGTAACACACACAGGACATTTGCTTAAATACTGTATTTAAGTGTAATTTTCAAGTAACTTTTACTTATTTTTTATGTGATGCAACTTTAATCTTCAGCATTGCAACATTTAAGATTGTACTGTAATCAGCTAACTGATTAAGACAATGATATTTGGGTGTTTGCCAGTAACCTAATAACTATATTGGCTGATAAACCTCTTTAAAAACCGGAAGATAAGAAAGGTCCTTCAACCCTATAGGCCTATCAGGGTGGCCCTAAATTCATATTTTTCATATAAACGCTAAACATATAGAATCATTTTTAGTAAGCACGTATTAACTTTAGTAAGTATGATGAACATTTTACAGTTGGATGTCAAGACATGTAATGGAGACACTATTTTCAAATGACAGGTGACAGTTGATTGTGAATAAGCACAAAGCAAACACGGGGAGAGCGAGACATGACATGACAAAGGTCCCAGGCTGGACTCCAACCATAAACGTTACAGTTACTTGCCATGCACTGTAACCACTCTGAACTGCTTATGCGATGCAATGGAATATTTTTAAAATAATGATAGCCTACTTGATAATAAAGTAAATAAAGGATCTAAATTATACCTCCACCGCCATGCACAGTGTAGCTAGTGTAGCAGTGTAGTTTAGCTTTTTAACCATGACTGACAAATTATGGTTATAATCAGATTGAAATAAAATAAAATTACAGCTACAGGTTACAAACTGTTCTAATTATGTCACACAGAGAATCCCATGAACCCAGCAGGTAATGATACAGGCAGGGAGAGCAACAGAGCAAAGCACACACACACACACACAGAGAGAGAGAGAGAGAGAGAGAGAGAGAATAACTTTGGAACAGCTATTAGACATTCTGACATACAACATTAAGCACAATGGCATGCGTTAGCGTAACAGAGCTCAGGTTGCTCCTGCATTGTACAGCAGAAAGCTGAGAGGGAACCCAATCTGGCAGCAGTACCAGGCAGACCTGAGCCTATTCTCAGTCAAATGGCAGGACAAGCCAGCTGCTGCACTGCTGCCATTATCCAACCTCACAGTGTGGAATTACACTCATATCCATTCACCCTGTGGTTTGGCTGGAATCACAGCAAATTCACAGTGTTATAAAAACAATAAAACATGGGGAGGAGCTGCTAAAGGCCATGACTTTACTGTCACCATGGAATGGAAATGTCACCATTCATGGAAAAGGGTTGTAAAGTGCTCGCTCTTATTGTGAAATTCACTTACATATCCTTTGTTCTCAAGCTCAAGTTCCAGTCAGACCTGACCATATATACCATATATATGTATGTGTGTGTGTGTGTGTGTGTGTGTGTGTGTACATACATATATATATATTTACACACATATAAATTAATCTATCCCCATAGACTGTGCTCAAATTTACAGCAAAAATAAACATGTTTATAACCTGGTAGTTGTAGTATTTGCTCCTTCATGACAACTATACGGGGGTGAGGGGACTTTCTATATAAACCTGTTTACATTTTATTAAGGCTTAGGGTTATGCATAATTGAAGGCATGGCTGCTTTGAGTGACAGGTGAGTGCAGTCAAAGCCCACTAGCTCTCTGCTAATCCAAGTCACTAAAAACACTCCTGTTTGTGCCTTTTAGAGGATTTTTTGTGTAGATATCTGACAAAAAAAAAAAAAAAGTGGTTCATTGATTGATTCATTCATTGTTCTTCATAAGAGAGCATGATGAAGTCTCCTGTATTTTGAGATGAGTGAAATTCCAGTTTAATTTTTTTTTTATGTTTTAGTACTAATTAGGTATCGGTGTATGTGCTCTCCATATCTGGCTTGTTGACTTTGTTAACTATCTATATAGCCAGCAAATGAATTAGCCTTGTCATAGCCTTTAAGGAAAAAACCCAGACGCTCAGCTGTGGCACTGGTAGTAGGAGTAGTAGTAGTAGTAGTAGCTAAGTACAATTAAACAATCTTTAACCTGTTCCTATCAGCAGCAGGCATATACTGTGTCATTTGCAGAATTTTAAACATTTTAAATAACTCATGCTCACATATTACGCTTCACCTGCTGCTGTTTGGACTGTAGACATGAACATCCAGGTCATGGGTGGCATCTAAAAGTCAACAGTTAAAGACAATAACATTACTTTTGCTATGTGGGCCAAATGTCAGTCTGTAAGTATACTGCCATATCGAGCGACTGTGGCTAGACATGTACTTTAAACAGTACAGTAACCCAGACAAACCCTGGCTCTAATCAATACACTATAAAAAATCTGAAAAGCTAAATCAGAATCTTTTATAGAGGACACATTTCTTCCTTGTGTACAACTTTTTTTTTGGATAAGAGCTGAAGTGATTAGTCAATTTTTTTCCTATATTCTGGTCATTTATGCCCAAAATGAATGTAATAATTGAGAAAGAAAAGAACTGACCAATAACAAAAACAATCATTTGTTGCAGCCCTATTTGGGATGTTTAATATCTCTGAAAAATACAATTCCTTTAAAGAAAGATTATGTAACTTTTGCTGAGCAACAGCAGCCTCAACAGCCACTAATCCTCTGGACCTACAGAAGAGATAAACATTTACATACAGTACGTTATGGGTTCATATCTCACCTTTACAGCCCTCACAGGTGAGAGCGTTATAGTGGTATCCAGAGGCCTTGTCTCCACAAACAACACACAGTTCCTCTCCTTTGACCCTTCCAGCTTGCGACATGTGCCGCGTCCTCTTACACACGCTAGGCACCACAGCAGATGTCTCCTCCATCTCAGCATCATAGCTGACCTCCAGGGGTCCTTTCCTCAGTTCATATATCCCTGTTTGTGAGTACCATTCATCTCCATTGTACTGAGGGTAGTAGTTCTGATTGGAGTAGTATGGTGTGGAAGACATGGTTGGCTCCATGGATGGGTACTGCATGCTGGGGTAGCTGCTGAAGGGTAAGATGTCGGGATCCTGCAGGAGAGGACTGCTGTGATCTGACAGAATATCTAAAACAAGAAGAGGAGAACAATTAAACAGCATGTAGAGAAAAAAAAAACAAAAAACAATCAACATTGATTACTTTTTCAGAGTTTTCAATGCCTTCCTTATCAGATAGAGATACAGTTTAGTCGTCATTACATGATATAAATTTGGAACCTAATTTATAAATTCAATCTACTGAGGAAGATCATGGGATGTTGTTGAAAGAAAAAAGAAACTAGTAAATGGCCCCTGAGTGAAGCTTTAACTGCCATTTTCAAGTTAAAGAATGAACTTTTACACTTAGTCACACTGACATAACCTAATTTAACCTGGACGAAGTCAAACCAAAGGAAGGTCATTTGAAATAGTTTCAAGTCACATTTACTTTTGTCTCAGAGAGATGAAAAAGACACCACTCCTTAAACCTACCATAATTTATTCATGGGGACAGCATAATAAACCGTGGCTGAACTATGTCTGTGTGCTGCTTGATACTGGACAAGGAGTGTACAGAGTATCTATCTGAGCTTTTTAGCTGAAAAAAGCTGCCCACAGCAGCTGTAACTGAAGATACTGAACCACGGATACCACCCCGTGTTAAAGTTGAAGGCTGTAAAATCAAAACACAGTCAGGTGATAATTATCTGTGGGAACATCACCACATGTGACACCTTTCATATCACAGGTCCACCCTAACAATCTGTACAACATACACCTATTATTCAAACTTCAGTTTTGATAAGAAAAAAAAACTTATATTAGTTTTATTTCAAGTGCTTCCCTGTAGAAGCTTGCTGGAGCAGAAACTGTCTCAGCAGTGGTCGTTAACGCACACAACATATACTATAAACCAATAAATGATTAACAACATGCTTGAACAGCACACTGTGTCTTTTAGGATGACATGTAACTCCACTCCAAACAAGTTGGCACTTTTGAAACTGATACAGGAATGTAAATAGGATCATAATGTTGCTTCATCATGACTGATCTGCTGAGCAGGTGTGGTATATTCATGACATGACATTTCCTTTAAAAGTATCTGTAAGGTGATTGAGTACAGTTTCAAATTGTACTCTACAAGAATCATCCCTCAACTGCACCGACATTTTACCAGGTGCTCAAATCTGTCATTTAAACAACGGACACTCATAACACTAATACTATATCTGAAAACTAGACTTAACACTGACCTCTTCAAGACTTGGTCTGGACCATGGCCATCTCAGTGTGACCAAACTCACAGACCACCCAGAGACTTTACTCTCTGATCCCCAACAGCGCAGCTCTGTTTTGTAGGTCAGTCCTTTCTTTGTTCCTGACTAAAAAAATCATCTTCCATTTATTTCTTCGAAGGCAAGTCCTTCCTTTATAGACGAATGAACAGCAGATGAAGAACTGAACCACTAGGCACTTGCTTGAGAAGTCCCAAGGGGAGCAAAGGTTGGTACAGCTACTCATTAACCACTATGTCGCCTTTCTTTACATCATTACAAGTAGCTGGCTAATGTGTGAAGTCAATTTCAGATTTGGAAAATGGTACCAGCTGACTGCTACTGCCTGCTGTGCCTGGATTTGTGGGCCAGAGATGAACCTGTCTATGAATTTATTAGAACTAACATGTGCATCCATGAGAATTTATGGATTCACAGGTTTCTTTTGTGGAGTTTGCTGTGTAATTGTGGGGTGTTGTACTGACAGGTGTTTCTGTTATTTTGTCCACCCAATTTATATCGATGAGGGTAGGTTAAATAACAGAAATCAAGTCTTTCAACTACTTATTAATACAGTAACAGGCAACTATTACTGTATTAGTTTTCTTGCCATGAAACTTAGTACAGAAGTTCATGAATTGTAATAACTGTGGCGTGGTGTTTATTTTTTATCTAGCACCATAATATCAAAAGTTTGTCCAATACCTCCAAAACTAATGCCATTCCCATCATCCTCAGCTGCATTTGTGTTTAGTGCAAATTAGCAAATGTTAACATGCTAACATCCCAAGCTAAGATGGTAAACATGGTAAACATTACACCTGCTAGCATAACATCAGCATGTTAACGTTGTCACTGTGAGCATGTTAGCATGTTGATGTTAGCACCACAGTGTAGCAGTCTTGTTTTGTCTTCCTGCTGTGTAGACTTACCAAACAAGTGGGAGCTCTCTGTGATGGAGAAGTCATCATTGGATGGGATTTGCAGCGGTCCCACCACATTGATGTCGGGTCCCACCCACTCATTCATTCAGGAGGGTCGTCAGGCACCAACTTGGACGACACAGGTTGGACTGGGCCACAGAGTAGTAGTAAGCCTCTGTCTACTTCTGTAACATGCATAGACATAGTGTGATTTGTGAACCATGGTGCAGATCTCCTGAACACCCTTATAAATCACAGGATCCTCTGAAACCTGCACCACAAAGTGATTAAACATCAGCCTGGGAGTCTCTACAGCAACACACCTGACAGGTCTCCTCTCCCACACAGGGATGACACGCTCGGTAGCTGCCTGCAGGGAGATGGGGGATGAAAGTCAGGTCACTAAAAGGCCCTCTTAGCAGCAGGTCATATAGGCAGTCTTTTCTTTCTTCTTACAGTTAGATCAGTAATTTATATCCTGTCCCATTTCATATTTAACTACACTTAACATCGTTAGGTCTCACTTGCCAGGATATATCACAGGATCAGTGTTGTTTTTTTTAATGTAATTTTACTAAACAAAATGTTTGCTAACCTTCTGTTAATAAAGTTCATTTAATAATATAGTAAACCTTGACATACTTGAAACTATCTCATGAATAACAGACATGTTTTTAAACTTGTCCCCAGCCTTTCTGGTTTCAAGGCCACAACATGGTCAACATGTGAAACATTACTTTTATAGATCTCACCTGCCACATTTTTCAATTAACTCAGTGTAATTTCCCCTGAGATAAAAAAAAAAAAAAAAAAGCAACCCACAAGGATTCAGAACTCTGCAGTCGACACTAACAGCCCACACAACAGCCAAACATGGCTCACCACGGGCTCATAAGAAGTCATCAGCTCACCAGTGAACATGAAATATGTTCATACTCGATCTCATAGTTCTTACCTTTTCCTGGTCCCCGGTCAGTTAATGTTGAATTCCTGCCTGCTCACAGTTTTCTTCAGCTGTGTCTCTGATATCCACGCTATGAGCTACAGCTCCATCAATATTAGCTCACGAAGTTGCTTGTGTCTGGACTCCAGTGAGAGCATGTGAGACCAGTTGAGGCCAGGGAGAGGAGGAATAGATGGTGGTTATTAATTAAACTGTTCATTCCTGTGCACCCCCCCTCCCAAAAAAAAAAAAAAAAAAAAATCTCTCTTTATCTTAACAAGACAAGTGGCTGCCTCATGAATTCTCCAGCAGACCAGGGTCAGACTCGCTCACACACAAACATCACATGGAACATCGAACATACATCCAGTCATTAGCACGATGCAAACATCTGGAAGGAGTCTGAGCAAGCTGAGCAGAAGAGCTGCTATCAGTCCAGTAGTTTATATTGTTTTATCTTTGAGTAAGAAGGATCATGTGGTGGTTTTGTGTGATAACTAATAATGTTGCACTTATATTTTCATAAGTACAAGAAATTGTTGTAATCATAGAAATCCTCTGTAAGCAGACTGTGTGGTAATCGTTGCCATTCGTCCTTGAACTGATCAAAGCCATTTTATCGTGTCACTACAAAGTGCAGTGCCAGTTTACCTCAGATTTATTTATATTGGCACCTTCATACCTCACTGTACCTGGCCTGTTGTCTTTGTGTACTCTAAGATCAACATGACCACAGAAATTCAAATCCCTAATGCCTTTATTATCCCCAATTTGCCCAAAAATAATAGTTTAATCATTGATGGGTTGTTGCTCCATACAAAGAGGCCCTTCTGAGTCAACAGACAGTCTCTCTGAAATAAACAGAACCTTTGCCATTGGCTGTTTGTGGACTATGTGGTCTGTGTTTCACAGCATGTGAGGAATGAGCTGGCAGAGATGGCCTCTGGGAAAGGAAAGACACAACTCCACTGAGCATATTAAAAGTTACATGTGCAGACATCCATTTTAAATATCTACCTCCATTTGTTATATTGATGACTACGACAGATACTAGGTGTTGGTTTGGGCTTTTGTCTTTCCTTTCACCTTGGTGTTTTGTTACTCATTCCAGACAGACCGTGTTGTGACGTACACATCAGGTACCAGAAACACACCCTGGAAAGTGACTAAACCGGCCACATGCTCTTAAGGACTTAAAAGCAATGAGAGCATGCCCATGACCTTGAAACTTCTCATCAACATACACGAGGGAATAATCACCAAACTTTTCATAGATCAGAGACAAAAAAAAGGCACAGAAAGCATTATTTATATAATTATAATTAATAATTATCTGTGTTGAATGTGTATATCTGAGCACTCTCTCTGACTGTCATCTTTTCAAGCGGCAGCAGTTTGGAGAAGCGAGTTTGACACTGGCTAGGAATATCCTGTCCAGTAATTATCTTCTGTGGTGAAAATGAAGCAGGCGGATAAAGGCAGATAAGACAAAGGATGTTTACCACAGTGTGATGGGAAACAGAGTGGTCTTTGGAATATTTAAAAATGTCTAATTTAAGCACACTAACATAAACAGGCAGTGTTAGAGACAGCTTATGCTGTCACACAGTTAGAGAAGATAGCAAGAATGTTATTTGTGTACATGGCACACTATGCCTTTATGGCAGTTTTGTGTTAATGTTTTTAAGAGTGAAAATTAGATATAGAAGAGAAAAAAAAAAAACAATAAAAACTGCAGTGTACAGTGAGAAGGCACAAAAGTGTTATAGTATTTTTTTCAGCTTGTTTATTTCTCTTCTTAGTGGCTTCAGGGATGGCAGCATCCACCGCTTTGATTCAGCCTGAAATATCTAAACAACTGCAGTTGCCATTGAATTTTATGCAGACATTCATGGTCGCCAGAGGATGTACTTTGGAGACCCTCAGACTTTCCCTCTAGCACAGCCATGAGGTTGACATTTATGGTTTTGAGTGAAATCTCTCAACAACTATGGGATTCATCCTGGGACCTTGGGACATCCAGGGCTAATAAGCACATGTTAAAAGTGGTTAACATTATACCTGATAAACCAGCATGCTAGCATTTAATGTGAGCATGTTAGCATGCTAGCATTAGCATTTACCACGTGCAGCCTCATGGAGCAGCTAGCAGGGCTGTGGATTCCTCAGTCTTATTTTCCATTACACCAACTTAACAATCTTTAATTTGATTATAAATTATTTTCAGGATTTTCTTTTTTTTTTGAAGAATTTTAAGAAAAGTTACAAAGTAACATGACATGTTTAATAACCTCATGCACATTACTCAAGAATCCAGAACCTAGATTTTATGTTTCTAAACAATCTCTATACAGAATAGAAATGTCGTTTATTACATCTCTGGTGTGTTCAAGTAAAGTGCAAATCAAATCAATGCTCTCAAACAATACAATAATAGACTACTGTACAAAACAGTAATGACGAACAGTGTAATTCCTCTTATGATTAAAGTGAAACATTCCCCTACATTATTTTTTAGAAACAAAATGGATCTTCATGTATCAAAGACTGGGATGTTGCAAAAAGACAAACTAAATAGTTTCACTAAATGCTTCACAGAGTATCATCAGCACTGACCTCACCAGCCATTTCATCTCGTCATTAGCTCAGAGCACTTTAAATAATGAAGCTGATATAATGCTGGAAGAAGTACCTCACAAATGGATGGTGAACTGAGATCTGCTCAGACAAAGGAGAGCGAGCAAAGCTAATAGAATGAAATCATTCAGCAACAGCAAATACATACAAGCAAAAAAAAAAAAAAAAACAACAAAAAAACAACAACAATAAGACTTGTTACATTAACACTGTGGTCTGCTGTCAAACCCATTATTACATCCCAGAAGTGTGTCTCTTATCATGTTGCATAGCTGAAACAAAACATGTTGAAAATTGTTCACGTGGTTCAAAGTAAGCTATGTGTTTGCTTGCACAGACGGAGAACGATCAGCGCAGGTTGGAGGAAAAGTAAAGTCTGGTTTGAAAGCTGATATGTGTTTCTCTTGTGTCTTTAACACAGCACTAATTGGTCCATGGATGTTGGTCTGTGGTTTGCTTTTCATTGTACTAAACATACTAGTCTACAGTATATGTCAGTGTAAATTAAATTTATTGTCCATTTTCTGATTTTATCATGTATTTGCTGATGTTTCATTCTTTGTGGTTGTCTAATAAAAATTACATTTGATTTTAGCATTTTGCCTTTTTTTAAGTGATTTCTTTCTTTTAGAACATTAAAGTTGAACTGGTGAATTTACCAAAAAAGTGGTCTTGAGGTACATATGATGCTGCCTCTCCTGCCGCTTCTCCCATGTTTCCAGAGGTGTGAATTTCAACCTTCATCTCTGACTGGATATGAGTGTTTGGGAAATCCGGTCTCACTGGTACCGGTCCTGGTAGTCCCCATTCCCGTAATGTTCCTCCTCCTCTTGCATGGTCACGCCTCTCTTCTTTTGCCAGCCCTGTTTACGACCGGATGAATTGTCTGTTGTTCCATAACTCTTTTTGGGAACCACCATGTTGTCACTGTTAAGCTCTGACTCTTCAGCGAGCTCGTCCTCATCAATAATGCCACATTTATCCTCACTTGTGCTCTCGGGGTTGGCCCAGTCCTGCTGCTCTCCAGAGGCAAAGATAGCGTAGAAGATGACCCCTGTGTAATGCACCATGGCGGCAATAACAAAGACATTCTGCCACTCTAGACGAGTCTGTGGGGAGATGAATAGAGTCAATGAATTTCCTGTCAGGGGCAGACTAACCAATCTTTTGATGATGTACCACTGAGGCAATGTTGTAAATCCTCTGAATTATTGACGGCATTGGACATACTACAGCTGCAATGTGTGTAATAAATTTTACAGTGCTATAAATTATTAACAGTAACTGTTGATAGGTGCAAGATTACATACAGCAACTCTGTGTCTCACCAAAACACCAACATAGTGATATGTTTTACACAGGTCATGGGAGAAAACCTCAGTGAAGGAAATTGTTTCAGTTTCTGCTGATTTTTTTATACATGCACAGCGGCTATGGGAATGGTTTTACACACAATAATTAAAAATAAATGAAATTATTTCAACAGCATATTAGATGAGCAAAGGCAATAAGCAAATATGTTCAGTTACAGTGAAGATAAGAGCAAACTATTTATAAGCTACTGGTGAAACAACTAATAAATATATGTAAAAATACAGTATATGCAAAACAGTTAAAAATCAGCCTAGCTTACCTTGTGTTTTGTCAGAGCTCCTACAATAAGGGGACAGACCATTCCAGACAGCGTTCCCACCCCGTTAGAAATGCCCATCAGGATGCTGGCATATCGAGGAGCGATATCCAGATGATTGACGTTAAAACCTAATGACAGAGTGCACGAAGCAGCATTCGATTACTGTGAACGGCGACAAAATTCTCTTGATTTTTGGGCATTTCAATATTTTGCAAAACTGAACATGGTTTAGTTCCACATGCACATTTAGATTCAATTTTGTTGCCATGACAACAGTCTCTAAAATATTCAGCAGAAGGGCCTGTGTGAAGCCTTGGCAGACTAATGCATGTATACTGCATCACACCCAAAGGAAAAGTAGTGCTGCTTTCAACTTTTCAGGCAAGTCTCTCTTAATCACAAAAGACACAACAGAAAAAAAGCACAGATACAACATCCTGTGCATGTGAGTGTTTTGAAATGACTCAAGTTTCAAACAAAATCCCCATTTTTTGGGGGGTTAGAGTCAAAATAAAAATCTTACATTTCAGATGAAACACAGATTTTTCTTTGGTCCAGATGTGATAGTACCTGAAATGGCAAATCCACTGAAGCCTACAGCCAGAACCAGGAAGGAGATGGCGACCCCTCGAGTGTGAGAAAACCCGACCACCAGCAGCAGAGTAGCCTCCATCCCAAAACCTGTGAAAAAGCAGGACCAGAGAATGTGGGGCATAAGAAACAAGATAAATCATTCCAGTTTCAAATAGACACCAAGTAATTGTAAGAAATGAGTCTGAGGTCACGACAAAGTCCCACATTAAGTGCTACAGGATTCGTTTACAATAAAAACGCTGAGTGACATAGCTCACAAAAGAAGTCAGACATAATTTTTTAAAACTTAATTAACCACATTTTTACTACTACTTCAGGAAATATATGATTTGGGAACACTGTAATAGTCTTAACTTCGTTTCAACATTAAGAATGTGTTTCTTCCAGTTTTATAGGACGTACCTCCACAGTTCATGAGTTTCCTCACATTTGTGGTAGACATGATTTTGTTACTGCGTAGGAAGTCAGCCAGCTGTCCCCCAATGGGAACTACGATTGTCATCACCATGTGTGGGACAGCAGACAGGATCCCCACCTGTCAAGAGTTCGCACATTCAGGAAACAACAAAGTAAGCGAGTCCTGTGATGAACAATCTTTCTTTTTGTTTATTTCTTATCGTCAGCTGAGCTGCTGTAGTGACACTGTGAGGCTAACCTTGCTGATGGGGAAGCCAAACACTTCCTCAAAATACGCCGGCTGGCTGATGAGGAGCAGGTAGAAGGTCCAGCTGCGGCAGAAGTTGGCCACGATGATGGCATAGACAGGCATGGAGGTAAAGAAACGACGCCACGGAGTCTTGAATTTCTATAATTGGGAGACAATGAAATTATAAAAAAACTGCACTGTGATACACTGAAATTGGCAGCATATCACATGTACACACCTCAGTTACACTCAGTTGGTGGATTGTTTCACCAATGGTGGACTCAATGTACATCCTCTCCTCATCTGTGATTGTGGGATGTTCAGCAGGACTTCCATAAGCCAGCAGGAGCCACAGGACATACCATATGATCCCAAAAACACCTTTTCATGAAAAGAAAGCAATAAAAAAATGAATGAATTCCTTCATACGTGCACACGTTAAGATGTTCATCTTTGCCGTGAAAGCATTGTAAAGTGTTACAGAGCAGCTTAAGGGCAGGACAGACTAATTAAAACAAGCCCACACCTTCTCTGGAGCACAAGAATTTTCATTATGAAAATGAAATGAGCAAGGTATGAGTCAGAGAGCCCAGACAGGAAAATGCTAATTTACATCAATAAATCATAAGATCATATCACAGCAGAACCAGAGTAGATTTTTATTAAAACACGTTGGGCAAAGTATGAATTTTACGTGTTGTAATCAATTTAATCAAACTCAAAAGCGATTCAGATAACGCTTATTGTGCAAAGCGTTCAAAGTATAAGTGCCACAGAGCAACGTGCCAGTCAGGGATTAAGCAAGCCGCTTTGCATGACGCTAAACAGACAACTAAATTATTTGATGACTCAACGTCTAAGGAACATCCTATATGGCTCACTGTGCATATTCATTCAAATATAGGGTTTGTACGATGTAATTAGTGGCTTTATTAATGGCTTACTAATGCTTTACAGATTTGTTACTAACCACCTTCTGGCTGGTGTTTAATCTTTCTTTTTGGTACTTATGTTGGTGATCAATTAATAAATACTTGTTCTCTAATAAGCCATCAAGTCTGAAGTTACATATATTTAATACGTTGGTAATGAATGGATTTTCATCCAAATTCTCTACATTTTTTTCCAGAAGGTAACCCAAGTGGTCCAGAGAGTCTTCGCAATATATTAATGGCCAAAAAGACAAGTGTCCTGCTCAATGATGAACCACAGAGGAATTTTTCATAATCTGGCAACTCAAAAGTCGTTCTTATTAATGGCTTACAACTTATTTATAAAACAACATGATTTATTAACCATTAAAAATCCACCAGTTAAGACTGTCTTACCATTTACAAAGGGTGATTTATTAGGAAGAACTACTTGCAAGGTCTTTTAACCTCAGCTCTAACATTATTGGCAAAACATAGACACCCCTAACACTATTTAATTCTGAACGAGTCCTAAAGAACATTTTTATCTATGACACCACACACATGTCCTTTGTGAAGTTATATTGTTTTTTAGCTTGACTCTGGTTTTATTCCGGAGGCTTTAAGATAGCCAAGGTATTGCTGTAGACTGACAAACAATTTGCACTTTTTGACATATTATGTGTGTTCATGGTATTGGACACTGTTGGTGAATGGCTGCAGACTTTCAGTCTTGGGTTTTTTTTTTTTCATTTCTTTTCTTTTCAACATGTTATTTTCATTTTATTTCATCTTTTCATGTAACTATTTTTCACATCATTTTTATGTGTGTGAATGAAATGTGATTTTATGTTTTTGATGATTATTATTAAAAATCAGCCTTACCATAGATATAAAAGACGGAAGACCAGCCAACGTACTGAACGAGCACTCCAGCTAAAGGCATGGCGATCACTGCTCCTGCGTAGGATCCTGCGAACAATGGGTGTCAAACTTCAATGCCAAGGTTTTATTATGCCAGCAGTAACATAGAATCTCAGTGATAATTAGCTAAAGGTATTTCAAAAGGTAATACTGAGAAAATATGTTGTTACTTGTTTATATTTCCTTTTCACTATTTTGCACATTAGAAACAACTGAAATTAACTTAATGTAGTTTTAGTGCCTTCAATCGAACAAAAAACCTACACTGTATAATGATGAAAACACATGCAGGAAACACATTAGTGTAATTGAAAAAAATGTTGTCAAAATGAATAAGTGGCACTGCCTTGACAGAATGGGTGTTTTAATGTGTTTTCTATTGTCTGACGGATTCATGAACACTGCCGTCTTGAATAGAGCAGGGAGCATGAGAGTGCTTTTGGACAGTAAGCAATGTGACACTTCATTTAGGTAAATAGATGGAGAAGCTCCTTCAGAATACGCAGGTGAGCAGTGTTCATTTACAGACAATGTCAAGAGGGTATTGATGCATGGGTTGTCATGGTACCAGCTTAAAGAGCAGCATGGTTATTTTAATTTCAGGACGGACAACAGTGATCTAGATCTGCAAAACAAAATAAGCTCTCCCACGTCCATTTACTGACCAGCCCCGCTCCAACTTATGAGGTTGTGTAAACTGAACAAAGAGGTTTTCTATCAGAGAAAAACATTGTGTCAGGCAGTTTTGGAGGGTTTGTGGATTATTCTGGAGCTTTCTGAAGCATTCTGACAAGATGAAATGGAGACATCGCTCACCACAAAACGAAGTGGTTGCCAGTCGACTCCGTTCAAGAGGTGGCGCCCATTTGGACCACATCCCATGGCATGCTGGGTAGGTGACACCCTAGCAGGGACATGATGTGGAAGATGTCAGAGGTCAAAGTTTGACTTGAGAGGAAACCTGCAGTTCGTCTGACAAAGTGGAAAGGGCATTTTGGGCAATAATATAAGACATGAAACTAAAAAGCCAAACTAGCTACTGGTGAAAGGTTCATATTTATCATACAGACAGTGGTACTGACCCTGTTGTTTATTGCTCAGCACAAAATTAAATGTTTTCCCAAAATGATAAGCTATTGTTTTGTCAACCAGTGATTATTTTCACATGTTTCTTCCATAATTTTTTTCCGTACCTCCACTAGGCCCTGCAGGATACGAACAAACATGACACAACCATAGTGGACTCGTGCCGCTGATGGGATGAACATATTCAGCACTGATGTCAGGAAAATGGCCGCCCCAAACACCCTGTAGAAAAACAGTAATGTCGTCATTTCGTGTAAAAGAGAAGAGGAGGTAACATCAATGTCCACCTGTTTCATTCATCGATTTAAAGCAGTAGTTTGACATTTTGCGAAATATGCTTGCACAGCCAGCAAGCAGTTGGCTTAGCTTAGCCTAGCTTAGCTTAAAGACAGGGGAGAAGCTAGCTAAAAAGCTTCCTCTGCCAAAGAGGAACAAAGTCAATCTTCTAGTATCTCTGCAGCTCATCAATTAACATGTTAGATCTCATTTGTTTAATATGCACTGAAACAGAAGCGTAAAACAGCGCCGACGTAACTCCAATACACTGAATTGCCATTTCTACACTTATGCATACAATCAACATGTGGAGTGAAGATCTTTCAAGGAGATCCTCATTTTCCCCCACTTATTAGTACAACCTTATCTAGTTAACTCCAGGAAACTTTATGAGAAATTATTAAGAAGTTATTTGGAAATGACCGACTCCTGCAATGATCCTGTGGCGCCTGACTGATGTATACTGTGAAATTATTCAGGTCTGCCTGTAACAGGTAAAAACACAACAAACACATGCTACCCAGTGTCTGAAATTAGATGTCTAATATTGGCAGGCAGTATATCTCCAAATATCTGACGGTCAAAGCATCTCAGTCAGCCTCATAATGAGACAGATCTCACGCCTCTGCCTTCCAGGGACTGAGATAAAGACGTCCCTTTCAATCCACAAGTTTCTGCTTCATCACCACGGTGCCACTTAGCTCCCTTCTCTTTTCCCCTTCACCTCATCCCCCCTTCCTTCTCTTTTTCCAAAACAGCGTGTAAGTGACACTTGTAATATTCCAGTGGCTGGTGTTTCAGAAAGAAATCAGAGGCAGGATCTTTCATTATTAACTCTGTCAGTGGTGTGTCCTCTTTTCCTGTGAAGCTTTTATTACAGGATTGCTATCTGCTCCATCAGCACCGCTCACCACACCGTACAGCTTTAACCCTTTAACTGCATGGGCTGAGGAGGCGCTCCCCCCAAACCTTTATCCGTTTTTTTTCTTCCTGTGATCCTTTCTTAACGTATGTGGTCAGAGCTGCAGCAGCCATGACTTAGGCTAATGCTTAAGGACAAAATGTCAACGAATGACAAAAGCCACCATCCGTCTCGGCACACCTCACATGTAACATCAAACTGTTTGTGTCTCATTATAGCAGCATCATTTTTTTCTCTGCAACCAACTATTATTTTCAGTCCTGATTTGAATCTTTAGGTTGAGAAATTGTCAGACAAAAAACCTAGAGATCTTCAGTCGGTGATGATGTTAAACAGAGACTACAGTGTCACAGTGAAACTATGAACAGTAATGAAGTCAAAGTGCATGTGACCTGTTGGCAAAGAGCTTGTTGGAGATGAAACCACCAGGGATTTGAGTGACAATGTAGCCCCAGAAGAAGGAGCCATGGATCAGCCCCACAGTCTCAGGGTCCCAGTTAAACTGAGCTTTCTGAAAAGGAAGAAAAAGATCACACTCGTGCTAAAAATGAAATGTTGAAGTCATAAGTGGCAAAAGGCACTACTGTTCAATTCAATACAGAGAGGTACCAACTGTACTTGGTCTGGTATGACCACTTGCTTGTGGACTTTCTGTCTTTTTTCTACATTAAATTAAGTTTTATCATCTACCAATATCTAATATTTTTCACTTGTGGTCACAGAAAGTGCTGTTCAGTGAAAGTGGCCCAGGCTCAATTTTCACAACTAAATAGCATTCATTTAGTAAATCCTTCCTGCCAGTATCCCATATATATCCCCAAAAGAGTTTATCATAATGGGTAACCTACTCTTTAGTCTGCTTCTTATCTTATGAGTGTTTATCAAGCAACAAGAAAAGATAATAACAACATAACAAAAAGTCCTAAAAAGTCAATAACCCAGGGGTCCTGTTCAATAGCTCGAGCTACCTGAAGCACTGGCGTCCCATTGATATAGACAGTGTTATTGTTCACCATCTCCACAATGGCCACACCAAGATTGCAACGAATGCCAAAAGAGATGCAGAATCCCAATCCACTGAGGATGGCAATGATGTAGCGTTTAGGGAGACCGCCACAGCTGCAGTCCAGCAGTGGGGCAGGACGTGGTGCTGATGCCACCGGACGCCCATCCTCCGTCAGTTCAATGTTGTCCTCTTCTTCTACATTGCTACCATCAATTTTTCTACAGAGTAAATGGCAAGAAAAAGTCAGTTGTTATCTGTTCAGCCTTATGTAAAAATATTTATCTTCATCCATATCCTTCCTCTAGTTTCAGTGTCCAATGTTAATTCAGGTGTCCCACTCTCTACATCTGTTCCACAACCCAGAATTCATCTCTTTCATTGTGTCTCTGCTCTCATGAACTGCTTTCATCTACCTGCAGAAGATCTTCACTGAAGCTCCCCTCCAGCACACTAACAAGAAACTGGGATCAGTTTTTGTTATCAAGGTTTCACCTCACCTCAGTGTTTACTAGTGTCTTTACAGTTGGTTTGTCATGTCACATTATGTATTGTTGAATAATACGCTGATCCAGAAAAGCCATTATTCGTACGGCCGGGACAGACTGGCGTTGCGTGTGCCTGACGGCTACCTTGCTGACTTCATTCATTCATTTATTCATTCACAAGAATTTCAACATTTTTTGAGGTGTACTTAAAAGGAAAATATCCTTTCGTGTGCTTAGGTTTTAAAAGGTGTTTTTTTGTGCATTAACCATAATGGCTGAAACAATATGGACAAAATCATGCAGCCTTCCATGAGCATTTTATGTTTGAGTATATTGTATATTACATCTTGTCTTCAATTAGGTCTGTGTTTGTCATGTTTGGAAGCACAAGGTCATGATCAGTGTAAAACTCTTGACTTCATGTATGTCTATTGCAAAATGAAAAGTGTGACACACATTTTGGCAAAGAAACAAATTTTAAAAAATTGATTTCATTCATTTTTTTGTTTTGCCTTGGATAAGACTAGATCAGATTGTTTCACCTGGCGCCATCAGCTTGGATTAATGGGTTATTTAATTCTGTCCTGTGTGGTGATCCAGTAAAATCGCTCAATAAAAAATATCTTATCATACAGAACTGAAAAAGGTTGTCATTATTTTAATAATCTAAAAGCTTGTCCTTTATTAATAACAACAACAATAATGATAATAATAATAATAAATCAATATTAAGCAACAGTAAAGACTATATTTTTTATTTGTCCCAAGTTCAACTTGTTCATAATGTAAGTCATTGCATTCCTATTCTAGAAGACAAAAGTACACACACATTAGACTATACACACAAAACTAATTTGCCAGGAAATTGCCTACTTAGTGCTTTATCTCTTTAATTGACAGCAACCTCCCTTATATATGGAGGTTCCCAGCACCACACACATCCTTCTGTGAAATATGTATCAGATATGAAATATGTATTAATGTCTTAAAATAAAATCTGTGATTACATCACTTGCATTGCCTGGCAAGCACAAGAATCAAATATTTATTTATCGTCAGGATCTCAGAGAACACGTTGGGCTTAATGTGCTCGCCTCCAGCCTCTCTGACTGTATTTCAGCCCTCTTTCTTGAGTGAGCTTGTTTTCTAAAAATTAAAAAAAATTTAAATTAAAAAAAACAAAACAAAACATAAAATCTCCACCATGAATACAATATATGGACAATGACCGCAAAGACTAAGCTTATTACATGTGGTCAAATGAGTACAGATCAAACACCCTGCACACATACAGTCTTCATGCCTCCTTCCCACCACTCTCCATACAAACCCGCTCACCTTTGTAGTTTTCCTAGAGAGTCGCCCACAGTGTTCCTCACCTCCTCCTTCCCAGGCTTAAGCACCTGGTCCTTCAAACCTGCTAACCCACCAAAAGGCATTTTTCTGGGTTTTGTCTCAGAACAGTGTTTTGATACCTCAGTGGCACACTTTGTTATGAGAAAGGGGAAAAAATCCACTAGAAGCTGTTCTTCATCCTTCCTGAGTTTGTGGCACTAGTGGTTGGCTCCACCTTTCAGTGGTGCCAAGGGTCCCTCAGAGGCAACACAGACTTTCTTTTCCACTTGTCAGAGGTGATTCAGAGAGGAGCTGGAGGGGGGATGATGTTGAAGTATTCCTCCGTCCAAAGTACCATTCAGTCAGAGCCTCTTGAGCTAGTTTAATCTCCAAAAGATCCATCCAAGAGTGATAGGTATAGAAATATGAAGAGCTAATAAAAGTGTAGAATCCAGTTTTTACTCTCTGGGCATTGTGAACCCTCTTTGTCTGCAGCTTAACTGAATGATCCTCTTAGATCTCCTCTCCATCTCATAACTCATCCATTCCTGGTGAGGAGGGGCAGGTGTAGCTGGTTTTCTAAAACCCTGCCCCTCGTCTTACCCATCATCATCATCATCATCTTCATCATCATCATCGTCATCATCGTCAACTCCACAGCACCACCCCTTCGCCTAGTTAGGTTCATCTGATAGCAGCCCACTGGGCGAACAATTAAATATGCATGAGCTTGACAAGTTGCATTGAGGAGAGACGGCAGTAGCTGGACGGCTCTGGGGTAAAATATGAGCAGGTGAAACCCAAGACACAGCCATCAAGTTCCAGGTCTACATCCCCATTCTCTGCCAGCTTTTCCATCTTGGCTTTTCACATTTTCCCTGTGTATGAAAGAGTGACGGAAATCATAACTGCTGCCATAAAGCTGCAGTCCATGGACTAAGAAACAACCCCATAACTCTAACCATTTGACATTGATGTGAGGTTTTTTTTTTATGTTTATTTTGCCAGCAGGGAGGAACTCATAATTTTCCAGAGCGGATTCCCTTCTTTTAGATCATTAAATATGTAGCATTTAAAAAAAATAAAAGTAAGAGTCTTTTTTTAGCGATGGGCTGCTGCAGAGTGACTGCTGAGGGTGGTGCCATTATTCCAGCTGTTTAGCTTTGTCTCCAGTGGACACTCATTCAATGAACAGTTCCTTATACCAGAAATATCACAGCTTCATTACAGCAAACATGAGCAGAACTTCCTTCTTATTTCTAGGTACAGTACTGTGCAACATGAAAATGAGATGTATGCTCTCGTGATCTACATTAATGTTTTGTTTTTGTTAACCTTTTCTCATAGATTGAATTTAGGCTGTTTGGTGGTACATTGTCATTTTATTGGTAAATGAAATAAAATTTAAAAGATGAACAATGTGGTAATTATATTTACAATGGCAAATCCCAAACCAAACTACACTTTCAGATACAACCCTCAACTAAATATGCTGCAGGTATATGAAACTTGGCAGTCTTCTTGATCTCATTTGACTCAGCACTAACACTTGAACACCTGAACAAAAGTAAATTATATGTTGAATTTAGCAGTTTTTTAAAAGTAATTTATGGATTTGTGATGCAAAATTACCTCTGAAGGTAATATCTGAACACCAAACCAACCAAAAATGATCCTGAAGTCTTTTTCATTTCTAAATAAATCATGCCTGCCATCTAGTGGAGTGAGAAGGTGACACATCATTAAACTGCTCTGTACTGAAAACAAATCTGTCCAGTACAGTCTTTACTGTAGAACAAAAAAATGACTTATAAATTATAAGGACTTTATATTTATGCATGTGTGCATCTAATAACACAAATTAATAATGCCGCCCTTGAAAATAATTTTTGTGTGAATCACTCAATATTTCTAGATAAGGGTAGTAAATTAAAACAATAATCTAATATTGTTGTTTATTTAATGCCTGTTTTTAAAGAGAAGAAGTTATTGCGGGGGGGGGGGGGGTTGTTTGGTTTTTTTGTTGCTGTTTTTTTTTTTTAATAAGTCTTGTACATTGAGAGACAGGCAGCAATGCGATTCAAACAATATTCTCTGTCTGTTCTGCTGGAAAGTAAAGTATCACAACACTGTCCCAAGAAACTACAGGCCACAAAATGTAAACTAGCCTCCCCAAGACTCTTGCATCTTTGTGCTCCGATTTTAAAAAATGCCTTGTGTTAATAATGGGTGTCTGTTTCTGAAACGTTTATTTGCGAGTGCATCGTGAAGTCCCGTGTGAGAGGCGGCTGAACTGACGGCTCTCAGGAGATGTGCGGGTTGTTGGGAATCGCTGATGCCGCATCAGATTCACGCACAATGATTGCGACACATGGAAACAAGTGAAGAATGTAAACAAAGTAAAAACTACCCCGCACATATCCCGATCAATCATGTTACATGTTAAACACGACATTACACACAACATCTGCGCACTTACGCTGACAGCTACAGGTGACAAAACATGCAATTCTCATTATTAGGGTCTGACGATGATCGTTCCTTCAAGACACCCCTCCCCCCCAGGCCACATTCTGTCGCGCCATTATGACGTCACACTAGGTCAATACGTCCATGGAATCAAAGGGCAAGGAAGCGAATGCTATGACGTCACACTAGATCAACGCACAATGATCAAAGGATGGGGTGTAATGCGTCGCTAGTGACGTCACGTGTAGCTGCATAAAGGAACACAAACCTACTATTTGTTTAATTCAGTCGTTTTCTGAAACGACGAACTGTTGAACTGTGAAAACGATTTGTCGGTAAACGGTTAACGCAAGAACAAGCATGTCTCAAGACAACATCACCCACCTTGAACATATAAATCAAGGAGACGTTGAAAGTCTGAGAGCAGTGGCTCAGCAACTTACACTAACTAAAGATGAGAAAATTGCACGGCAATGCAGAGAAATTGCTGCTCAGCGGCAAGTGATGGAGGAGTTTTTCACCCTTACAACCAATATAAAAAAATCACTCCTTCATCTTAAGAGTAAGATGGATATGAAGCGGGACAGACTGGCTGGGGAAGAGAATTTCAGAAAGGAAACTAAGACGTTTGGTGAAAATGCAGAAAAACTAGAAATGCCTGAGAAGCAGAGAGACAATAACCCACAGGGGACTCCTGCTGCAGCACGGTGTGATCTAGAGCATCCAGTAGAGGAGGCGCAAAAAGACAGTGATAAAGATGAGCAATTACAGAAGTCTGTCAAACTCAAAAACCTGACAGAGAAACTGCAGACAGAGAACAAAAACCTGTTGGCAACAGTGCAGAATCTGCAGGAAAGCATGAACTCTCTGAGAGATCAGAATAAGAACATCAATGCGAAGTTAGTCCTACTTGAATCTCAGACAGAGAAAAAACAGGCAGAGAGCAAGAGCCTCACTGAAGAGGTGGCCCACCTTGAATGTGTGAGAGAGAGGAATCAAGGAGAGATTGAAAGTCTGAAAGCAACCGTCTGTGATCTTCAGTGTCAAGTGGAGGATGCACAGCAACTTATCTCAGATAAAGAAGAACTGATTGAAAAGCAAAACAGGGAAATGTCTCATAAGCAGGAAGTGATAGAGGAGTATCATAAACTGAAAACCGAGATGAAACAATCACTCCTTGATAGCAGGACCTGTCATGAGCACAATGCTATGCTTCAATCAGAGGTAAGGGCACTTGAGGTGGAGTTAAAGGAGCTAAGGGCCAAAGAGAGCAACTACACAGCACAACAAGAAGAGCTCGATAAACTGCATAGCCAGTTGGAGAAGCTAAATTCTGAGTTGGGTGTAAAGATACTGGAGGTAACTGAGGTGAAGACTGAGAACAGCAGACTGCAGGAGTCTGTGTGTAAAATCCCAGAGATTAAGGAAGAACTAGCTCGGGTCTCAGACCTTTTGTCCCAGGAACAAAGTGTTAGGCAGAAAAACCACATTTACATAAAACAGTTAGAAGAGGAAAAAGTGGTTGATAGTGATAAGGAAAAAAATATGACTGCTGATCTGACCCGACTTGAATCTCTGATAGAAAAACAAAGAATAGAAAATGAAAATCTGTGCATACAGTTCAATGCTCTGCAGGAAAATGAGAAAATGATAAATGAGAAGAACACGAGCCTAAATGAAGAGGTGGCCCACTTTGAATGTGTGAGAGAGAGAAATCAAGGAGAGATTGAAAGTCTGAGAGAAACCGTCCGTGATCTTCAGTGTCAAGTGAAAGAGGCTCAGGAAGTCCACAGAGATAAAGATGAGGTAACACAGAGGCTCACCCATGTGGAGTCTCTGATGGAGAAAAAACAGACAGAGATGGAAAAGCTGAGGACAGCACTGCATCATCTCCAGGAAAAGGAAGAATTTCTGAATGAGCAGAATCACACGGTTACGGCTGAGCTGGCCCGACTTGAGTCTCTGAGAGAGAAACAGACTGAAGAGAATAAAAAGCTGAAGACAGCTGTGCAAGATCTTCAGGTCCATATGGAGGAGGCTCAGCTACTAATCTTCACTAAAGATGAGCTGATATCAAAGCTAAACAATGAAATTGCTTGTAAGCAGCAAGTAGTCGAGGAGTATTATACACTCACAACCAACTTGAAACAGTCACTCTGCGATCTCAAGAACCAGCTAGAGATGAGGCAGGAGGAGGAAATACTGGCTTTTGTTGAAAATGCAGAAAAACTGGAAATGTCTGAGGTGCAGGGAGATGAGAGCCTACAGGAACTGCTTGCTGGAGATGCTCAACAGCTGGAGACTCCTGCTGCAGAACCTCAACAGCTGGAGACTCCTGCTGGAGATGCTCAACAGCTGGAGACTCCTGCTGCAGAAGCTCAACAGCTGGAGACTGCTCCTGCAGAATCTCAATGGCGTCGATGTGCTAAACGTCTCCTGAAGGTAGGTTTGAATGTTGGCATCTGCACAGTGGGCATACTTATTCCTGCCTTTATCCTGACCACCAAACTGACTGCCGTACAGTCAGTTTGCAGTACAAACTCTGGCTGCTATGACTGTGCCTACCAGCTGCTAGAGCCCTATTGCAACTTCCAACAAGGACAACGCCCATTCTAAACAAGACAGGCCACAAAAACAAATACCAACACCAAAACACACCAGTTTGCTCTTGTACTGCCCCGTCATAATGTCCTTGTTTCCTCCCACAGTTCAGACACACTTCCAGGTCATGATATTTCCATGGCCTGGAAGTGTGAGAATCACAAAAGACTATGAACATTACCCCCAACCCACTCCCCCAAACCATCCAATGTTCAGGGAAATAAAGATTCATCAATAAAATCAAATAAAAAAAATCAAATAAAATAAAATAAAAAAATAAAAAAAAATTAAAAAAAATAAAACTTAAAAAATTGCAATTTGAAGTGGAATTGAATGTGTGAGTTAGGAATTGAGTAAGATAAATCAGGGACACTTGAGTATCATAATAATGACAGATATGAAAAGACATATACTTTACTTTACTTTACTTCATATATAAAGCACGTCTCTAGGACAGCCTTCTTCCACCTGCACAATATTGCAAAAATCAGACCCATTCTGTGTCTAAAGGATGCTGAAAAGCGAGTTCATGCATTTGTTACCTCAAGACTGGAGTACTGTAATTCTTTATTGTCAGGATGTCCCAAAAATGCAGTAAAAAGCCTCCAATTGATCCAAAATGGTGCAGCACAAGTACTGACAGGAACTAGGAAACGAGATCACATCTCTCCTGTGTTAGCTTCTCTGCATTGGCTCCCTGTAAAATCCAGGATAGAATTTAAAATCCTCCTCCTCACCTACAAAGCCATTAATGGTCAGGCACCATCGTACCTTGGAGAGCTTATACTTCCCTATTTTCCCAATAGGACACTTCGCTCTCTAAATGCAGGTCTACTTGTGGTTCCCAGAGTTTGTAAGAGCATAACAGGGGGCAGAGCCTTCAGCTATCAGGCTCCTCTCCTGTGGAACCAGCTCCCAGTGTGGGTTCTGGAGGCAGACACCCTCTCTACCTTTAAGATCAGGCTTAAAACTGTCCTGTTTAGTAAAGCTTATAGTTAGGGCTGGCTCGGGTATGTCCTGACCATAGACTGTATATAAAAAGGTCCTGACCCATCCCTTAGTTATGCTGCTAAAGAGCTAGACTGCTGGGGGATTCCCATGATTCACTGCACTGTTAAAAGGGATTTGGGCTTTGAGTCAGAGGAACTGTTGTTGTCAAGCTGGGAAAACTCATTGCCCATTACAACAAAGTAAGAAGAGTTACAACAACTACAACTTTAAAAAAGCGCGGAAACTCATCAAAAACCCATAATAATCCGTTCAGTTAACCTCATAATGTACGTTAGGTGAGCATTTCAACCAACGCGCATGCACACGCAATGTGACGTCACGCGCAGTGTTGGATTTGAAAATTCGAGGCAACCGCCATCTTTTTTTCCTCGGAGCCGAGCCGTCCAAGTAAGTATAAAAAATTATTTGTAGCAAAGTTAGTTCATCTGTAGGCAATGAGCATTAATCGTCTAACGTCTCTCCGTCTCAAACAGTCCGTCAACATAACCTGTGATGAATATTTAATGTTTAGTTCGTTTTCGGAAATACGTTAATGTTAGCATGTAGCGCTAGCTGGCTAGCGCTACATGCTAACGTTAACGTATTTCTAGCTGGCTAGCGCTGCCGGACTGAAACAGCAAGCATTTAAGGTAGAGTTGAGCCTCATACTCGACTGTAACAAGCATTCTGCACCTATAATATGCTCTTATACAAGTGAAAATGCGAGACCTGTCCTCATTATTACACAAAAATGTGTAAACAGTGGGAACATTATACCTGGTTCAACCCGCTAATTTAACATTAAATTACATGACGTCGCCACTCGTAACGTTACAAGAACCTTTGCTCGCGCCATGGATGTATTGTAAGACCTGGATGCCGCATCTAAAAATGGCGCCCATTCAGTTCAATACAAGTTGCTCGCCTGGCGCATACGCCGAAAAAGTTTCTGGCTTCCGGATTACTTCCGTGTTGTGCGGCCCATAGAGACTGCGCAGTAGTGTCTCTCCCATCATGCCTTTGGGCAATGAGAACGAGCGAAAAACGTTCCCGATCTGGCGCTGCGTGTTCACGAGTGCTCTGCTAGCGGACTTTATTATGTTTAACAGACTAATACAGGACCGGCCCGGGGCTTTACACCACGGATTTATACAAACAACATTCAGTTTGAAGCTTTAGAGCCTAAAGTCACATTGGAATCAACATTTTAAAAAATCATAACCAGGCAAAAATATTACGTTTAAATGGTCTTTTAGGCATTTTTAAGATATGGATGCTGAATGTGACAGATAACTATAACTCATCAGATAAAATTATTACGTTTACTTTCTCTCATTGAGAAGCATATTTATACGGCATGTCTTCTTTAAAAAACAAAACAAAACAAAACTGTGCAGGGCTGTAGTTAAGCTTTATGTCCCGTCATTGCTCTTTCTATTTTTCACTGTTCTTTTTCACAGATATTTGATTTGAAAATGGAAAAATATATCAAAATTATTTTTTATAAAGATTTAATTTAAATGATGAATGCCACTGAACATTTAGCTACTGTATACTGAACACACACTGAGGACGTGGGGAGTTAGAGAGGCGATGATGAGGACGTCCAGGACGGTTCTTCCCCTCAGGGACAGAGAGGGGCAGCGGGCTGCAGCGGCTCAGGCCACCGCTGCTGACCCAGAGGACGCTGCATCCAGGCCGGACTCAGTTATAGTTTAACCCGCTGACACAGTGAAGGTCATTA
The DNA here is from genome assembly GCF_046630095.1 of Trachinotus anak. Taxonomy (NCBI): domain Eukaryota; kingdom Metazoa; phylum Chordata; class Actinopteri; order Carangiformes; family Carangidae; genus Trachinotus; species Trachinotus anak. The sequence continues at coordinate 16,811,141 of NW_027273853.1, read as the reverse complement.
ATCTATAAAATAATAAGGCGGTTGTTGTGATCGGATGACAGCAGGGGCGGATTGGCCATCTGTGTGATCTGGAGAATCACAGAACGGCCGACCACCCACCACGCAGTCATCACCTGTTTTTTCCCCCTGCTAATCCAGTGTTTTTCAACCTCTTTTGAGCCAAGGTACATTTTTTTCATTGAAAAAATCACGAGGCACACCACCAGCCAAAAATGTTAAAAAATAATACTCTGTAGCCTATATTAACAATATAGTCATTGTCCAAAAGCATTCTATTACCAGGAATACAGAAATATAGTGCTTATTCTTAAAGAAGCAATAATATTTGGGAAAGATTTCACTGTTCCACACTGAGAAATATGAAGAGTTGCATGTACAAAATGTCAATCTCAGTGTATTTTACTCTCTCAATGTGAAACCTGTGCCTGTTTTGATGAACACAGAGCTGATATCCTGGCAGGAATTGAAGACAGACACACACGAAGCTCTTCCTCAAAAGCTCTCAGTCTCTCTCTGTTTTTAGTTTTTATGGCAGTCAGGCTTGAGAAGCTCACCTCACACAGATATGTCGTGGAAAATGGGAGCAATGTCAAAATAGCTTTGTTTGCTACAATGGGGAACTCCTTGGCAGCAGTCAACCAAAAACTGTCCAAAGGTAGATCAGCAAAGCTTAGCTTTAAACCACGATTTTGTCTCAGTTCAGTTAGTTCCTCCTGCTCTTGCAAAGTCATGTCCTTTCCAACAACTGCTGAGCTGTATGGGTCCCTAACCCAGTCAAGGCTATCAGTGGAGGCTGAACTCCTGCTGCAGCAATGTGTGACCTTGAGCATCCAGCAGAGGAGGCTCAGCAAGACAACTGTGATGAAGATGAGATGTTACAAAGGGTTGTCGAACTTGAACACCTGACAGAGAAACTTCAGACAGAGAACGAAGACCTGTTGGCAACAGTGCAGAATCTGCAGGAAAGTCTGAGTGATCAGAACAAGACCATCAATGCTGAGTTAGTCCTACTTGAATCTCAGACAGAAGAAAAACAGGCAGAGAATGAAAGTCTGTGCATACAGATTAATGCTCTGCAGGAAAATGAGACAGTGTTAGCAGAGAAGAACAAGAGCCTCAATGAAGAGGTGGCCCACCTTGAATGTTTGAGAGAGAGAAATCAAGGAGAGATTGAAAGTCTGAGAGAAACAATCCATGATCTTCAGTGTCAAGTGAAAGAGGCTCAGGAAGTCCACAGAGATAAAGATGAGGTAACACAGAGGCTCACCCATGTGGAGTCTCTGATGGAGAAAAAACAGACAGAGATGGAAAAGCTGAGGACAGCACTGCATCATCTCCAGGAAAAGGAAGAATTTCTGAATGAGCAGAATCACACGGTCACAGCTGAGCTGGCCCGACTTGAGTCCCTGAGAGAGAAACAGACTGAAGAGAATAAAAAGCTGAAGACAACAAAACATTTCAAAAACCACAGTAAATTGCAATCAATCAACCAAGATATACAATATTTACATTTAAAAATATTTCTGTGCACATCATTCACTCTATCCTAATACAGAATATCATAAGTGCATACTCCATGTCTGTGGTGCTAACAGAGCTACCCCTCTGTACTAGCTTACATATGGTACGTTCCAGATCCCACCCTCGACCTATACCCTTGGATCCTGTCACTTCCTGTTTCACAGTTGGACCAGGACACTCTGCATGGAACTAATTACATATAGGTGGACACAGACAAACCACTTGGGAACTAAAGAATATTTTAATAAATGTGTTTGGACTTTAAGTGTGTGTTTCTTTTTGGTATTTATTCAACTGGTTGTGATCACCGCCCATCTGCACGGCCCTGCAAGCTGAAAAGATTTAACTGTTAGCTAATGCTTGCTACTATACCATGTAGATCCTTTAAAAAAAGGTGGAAGATGTCTAGTTTGCTCTCAGACCACTTGAATAAGTTGACTATGGAAAAACGGCAAGAAAAAAAATACTGCCTACTCCAGCTTTAATGAGACACACACAGGGAGAGAACGAGAGAGAGAAACAGGGAGACAAACAAGAAACAAGGGACAGGAGAAAACAGTTGAAACACTAGGAATGAGGGAGAAACAGCAACACTTCAACAATATTGACCTATAACAAATTGGATTTATTGCTTTTGTATAAATGCTTTTGTAACACAGATAATTAGGTGTATAATTTCAAACACCTACTGTTAATGTATAAATTCAAAAATATTAATGGGTATCCAATGGGCATGCTGAGACTTGAGTTAATACTACAGGTCACACAGAGTTACTACTACCTTTGCCAAGCTGGAGTCTGTCAAAAACATATTCATAAGGGTCACCTCTAATGTGTCCAGAAATTACTTCTGAATGTAATATCTGAACATGAAACCAAGTGAGTGTGTGAACAAAAATTAGAAGTCTTTTTTTATTTCTAAGTAGGCTAATGCCTGCCATCTAGTGTTTGGGATGAAGCAGTGAAAACCCTGAACCGCTTCAGGAGAGCAGAGAGAGTCCTCAGTACTAGATATAATCGCTACCTAACGGGGGGGATTTAAAAGCTCGCTACTTATTGATAAATATGGACCTGTTTCTACTTTCATTGTTAATGTGATTCACCAATTCATTCGTTAGTGCGCGGACAAATCGCTGTGGGAAGGCGCTGATGAGATGAGAGGGACCGCTGAGCTGAATGAGCTGACAAGATTTATTTTTTTTATCATTATTTTTCGCGCTGTCAGGAGATGCGCCCCGGTCGTTGCGAACCGCTGACGTGACATCACATTCAGGCGACACATGGAAGCCGCCAGTGAGCCACGATTAAAAAAAAAAAAGAAAAATGAAATTACCCGACACATGTCCGTATCGACCATGTTACGTGTTACACGCAACATTGCGCACTGACCAGAGATCAGTTCTTACAGTTAGAATTAGGCTGATGAGTTTATTTGGGTCTAATGAGTGTCATGACGTCACACTTGGTCAACGCAGGGGGATCAAAGGACAAAGTAGCGAATGTTATGACGTCACACCAGATCAACGCACAGGAATCAAAGGGCAGGGTGAAAAACGTCACTGGTGACGTCACATAAAACTGTATACAGGAACACGAATCTACTATTTATTTCATTTCAGTCATTTTCTGAAACGACGAACCGCTGAAACAACAAACTGAATATTTATTAGTGACAGTGAAAGCAAGTATGTCTCAAGACAACTTCAACGCGTCTCTGAGTGTTTCAGAGACATTGGAGGAATCACGTCATCTGCACGTATCAGAGGACGTAGAGTTGTTTGGACCACGGGAGTTTCAACAGGAAGTTCATGATCAGGAAATCAGCTGCTGTCATGAGCACAATGCTGAGCTCCAATCAAAGGTAAGGGGGCTTGAGGTGGAGTTAAATGAGCTAAGGGCCAATGAGAGAACATTTAGAAAAAGTCAGGAAAACCTTTACAGGCTGTTTGGCAAGTTGAGGGAGATAAATAACAAATTGAGTGTAGTGGTACTCAACATAGCTGAGCTGGAGGCTCAGAACACTTTACTAGTGGATTCAGTCTCTGAAACTACAGAAATTAAGGAAGAACTAGCACGGGTCTCAAACCTTTTGAATGAGGAGCAAAGTGTCAGGCAAAAAAATGAAACTTACATAAAAGAGTTAGAAGAGGAAAAATTGGTTGTGAGCCAGGACAAAAAGACTGCTGAGCCGACCCATCTTGAATCTCTGACAGAGAAAAAAAGACTTGAAAGTGAAAATCTGAGGGCAGCAATGTGTGACCTAGAGCATTCAGTAGAGGAGGTGCAACAAGACAGTGATAAAGATGAGCAATTACAGAAGTCTGTCGAATTCGAACACCTGACAGAGAAACTGCAGACAGAGGACAAAGACCTGTTGGCAACAGTGCAGAATCTGCAGGAAAGTCTGAGTGATCAGATTAAGATTATCAATGCTGAGTTAGTCCTGCTTGAATCTCAGACAGAGAAAAAACAGGCAGAGGATGAAAATCTGTGCGTACAGATTGATGCTCTGCAGCAAAATGAGGAAATGTTAGAAGAGAAGAACAAGAGCTTCACTGAAGAGGTGGCCCACCTTGAATATATAAATCAAGGAGAGACTGAAAGTCTGAAAGCAGCAGTCTGTGATCTTCAGTGTCAAGTGGAGGATGCACAGCAACTTATCTCGGATAAAGAAGAACTGATTGAAAAGCAAAACAGGGAAATGTCTCATAAGCAGGAAGTGATAGAGGAGAATCATAAACTAAAAACCGAGATGAAACAATCACTCCTTGATAGCAGGACCTGTCATGAGCACAATGCTACGCTTCAATCAGAGGTAAGGGCACTTGAGGTGGAGTTAAAGGAGCTAAGGGCCAAAGAGAGCAACTACACAGCACAACAAGAAGAGCTCGATAAACTGCATAGCCAGTTGGAGAAGCTAAATTCTGAGTTGGGTGTAAAGATACTGGAGGTAACTGAGGTGAAGACTGAGAACAGCAGACTGCAGGAGTCAGTGTGTAAAATCCCAGAGATTAAGGAAGAACTAGCTCGGGTCTCAGACCTTTTGTCCCAGGAACAAAGTGTTAGGCAGAAAAACGACATTTACATAAAACAGTTAGAAGAGGAAAAATTGGTTGATAGTGATAAGGAGAAAAATATGACTGCTGATCTGAGCCAACTTGAATCTCTGACAGAGAAACAAATAATTGAAAATGAAAATCTGTGGGTAGAGATTCATGCTCTGCAGGAAAATGAGAAAAGATTAAATGAAAAGAATAAGAGCCTCACTGCTGAGTTGACCCACCTTGAATATATAAATCAAGGAGAGACTGAAAGTCTGAAAGCAGCAGTCTGTGATCTTCAGTGTCAAGTGGAGGATGCTCAGCAACTTATCTTGGTTAAAGAAGAACTGATTGAAAAGCAAAACAGGGAAATGTCTCATAAGCAGGAAGTGATAGAGGAGTATCATAAACTGAAAAGCGAGATGAAACAATCACTCCTTGATAGCAGGACCTGTCATGAGCACAATGCTACGCTTCAATCAGAGGTAAGGGCACTTGAGGTGGAGTTAAAGGAGCTAAGGGCCAAAGAGAGCAACTACACAGCACAACAAGAAGAGCTCGATAAACTGCATAGCCAGTTGGAGAAGCTAAATTCTGAGTTGGGAGTAAAGATACTGGAGGTAACTGAGGTGAAGACTGAGAACAGCAGACTGCAGGAGTCTGTGTGTAAAATCCCAGAGATTAAGGAAGAACTAGCTCGGGTCTCAGACCTTTTGTCCCAGGAACAAAGTGTTAGGCAGAAAAACGACATTTACATAAAACAGTTAGAAGAGGAAAAATTGGTTGATAGTGATAAGGAGAAAAATATGACTGATGATCTGAGCCAACTTGAATCTCTGACAGAGAAACAAAGAATTGAAAATGAAAATCTGTGGGTAGAGATTCATGCTCTGCAGGAAAATGAGAAAAGATTAAATGAAAAGAATAAGAGCCTTTCTGCTGAGTTGACCCACCTTGAATATATAAATCAAGGAGAGACTGAAAGTCTGAAAGCAGCAGTCTGTGATCTTCAGTGTCAAGTGGAGGATGCTCAGCAACTTGTCTTGGAGAAGGATGAACTGATTGAAAAGCAAAACAGGGAAATGTCTCATAAGCAGGAAGTGATAGAGGAGTATCATAAACTGAAAAGCGAGATGAAACAATCACTCCTTGATAGCAGGACCTGTCATGAGCACAATGCTACGCTTCAATCAGAGGTAAGGGCACTTGAGGTGGAGTTAAAGGAGCTAAGGGCCAAAGAGAGCAACTACACAGCACAACAAGAAGAGCTCGATAAACTGCATAGCCAGTTGGAGAAGCTAAATTCTGAGTTGGGTGTAAAGATACTGGAGGTAACTGAGGTGAAGACTGAGAACAGCAGACTGCAGGAGTCAGTGTGTAAAATCCCAGAGATTAAGGAAGAACTAGCTCGGGTCTCAGACCTTTTGTCCCAGGAACAAAGTGTTAGGCAGAAAAACGACATTTACATAAAACAGTTAGAAGAGGAAAAATTGGTTGATAGTGATAAGGAGAAAAATATGACTGCTGATCTGAGCCAACTTGAATCTCTGACAGAGAAACAAAGAATTGAAAATGAAAATTTGTGGGTAGAGATTCATGCTCTGCAGGAAAATGAGAAAAGATTAAACGAAAAGAATAAGAGCCTCACTGCTGAGTTGACCCACCTTGAATATATAAATCAAGGAGAGACTGAAAGTCTGAAAGCAGCAGTCTGTGATCTTCAGTGTCAAGTGGAGGATGCTCAGCAACTTATCTTGGTTAAAGAAGAACTGATTGAAAAGCAAAACAGGGAAATGTCTCATAAGCAGGAAGTGATAGAGGAGAATCATAAACTAAAAACCGAGATGAAACAATCACTCCTTGATAGCAGGACCTGTCATGAGCACAATGCTACGCTTCAATCAGAGGTAAGGGCACTTGAGGTGGAGTTAAAGGAGCTAAGGGCCAAAGAGAGCAACTACACAGCACAACAAGAAGAGCTCGATAAACTGCATAGCCAGTTGGAGAAGCTAAATTCTGAGTTGGGTGTAAAGATACTGGAGGTAACTGAGGTGAAGACTGAGAACAGCAGACTGCAGGAGTCTGTGTGTAAAATCCCAGAGATTAAGGAAGAACTAGCTCGGGTCTCAGACCTTTTGTCCCAGGAACAAAGTGTTAGGCAGAAAAACCACATTTACATAAAACAGTTAGAAGAGGAAAAATTGGTTAATAGTGATAAGGAGAAAAATATGACTGCTGATCTGAGCCAACTTGAATCTCTGACAGAGAAACAAAGAATTGAAAATGAAAATCTGTGCATACAGATCAATGCTCTGCAGGAAAATGAGAAAAGATTAAATGAAAAGAATAAGAGCCTTTCTGCTGAGTTGACCCACCTTGAATATATAAATCAAGGAGAGACTGAAAGTCTGAAAGCAGCAGTCTGTGATCTTCAGTGTCAAGTGGAGGATGCTCAGCAACTTGTCTTTGTTAAAGAAGAACTGATTGAAAAGCAAAACAGGGAAATGTCTCATAAGCAGGAAGTGATAGAGGAGAATCATAAACTAAAAACCGAGATGAAACAATCACTCCTTGATAGCAGGACCTGTCATGAGCACAATGCTACGCTTCAATCAGAGGTAAGGGCACTTGAGGTGGAGTTAAAGGAGCTAAGGGCCAAGGAGAGCAACTACACAGCACAACAAGAAGAGCTCGATAAACTGCATAGCCAGTTGGAGAAGCTAAATTCTGAGTTGGGTGTAAAGATACTGGAGGTAACTGAGGTGAAGACTGAGAACAGCAGACTGCAGGAGTCTGTGTGTAAAATCCCAGAGATTAAGGAAGAACTAGCTCGGGTCTCAGACCTTTTGTCCCAGGAACAAAGTGTTAGGCAGAAAAACGACATTTACATAAAACAGTTAGAAGAGGAAAAATTGGTTAATAGTGATAAGGAGAAAAATATGACTGCTGATCTGAGCCAACTTGAATCTCTGACAGAGAAACAAAGAATTGAAAATGAAAATCTGTGCATACAGATCAATGCTCTGCAGGAAAATGAGAAAATGATAAAAGAGAAGAACACGAGCCTCACTGAAGAGGTGGCCCACTTTGAATGTGTGAGAGAGAGAAATCAAGGAGAGATTGAAAGTCTGAGAGAAACCGTCCGTGATCTTCAGTGTCAAGTGAAAGAGGCTCAGGAAGTCCACAGAGATAAAGATGAGGTAACACAGAGGCTGACCCATGTGGAGTCTCTGATGGAGAAAAAACAGACAGAGATGGAAAAGCTGAGGACAGCACTGCATCATCTCCAGGAAAAGGAAGAATTTCTGAATGAGCAGAATCACACGGTTACAGCTGAGCTGGCCCGACTTGAGTCTCTGAGAGAGAAACAGACTGAAGAGAATAAAAAGCTAAGGACAGCTGTGCAAGATCTTCAGGTCCAGGTGGAGAAGGCTCAGCTACTAGCTGCAGAGCCTAAACAGCTGGAGACTCCTGCTGCAGAAGTTCAACAGCTGGAGACTCCTGCTGCAGAACCTCAACAGTTGGAGACTCCTGCTGCAGCAATATGTGACCTTGAGCATCCAGCAGAGGAGGCTCAGCAAGACAACTGTGAAGATGAGATATTACAAAAGGTTGTCGAACTTGAACACCTGACAGAGAAACTTCAGACAGAGAACGAAGACCTGTTGGCAACAGTGCAGAATCTGCAGGAAAGTCTGAGTGATCAGAACAAGACCATCAATGCTGAGTTAGTCCTGCTTGAATCTCAGACAGAAGAAAAACAGGCAGAGAATGAAAATCTGTGCATACAGATCAATGCTCTGCAGGAAAATGAGAAAATGTTAAAAGAGAAGAACACGAGCCTCACTGAAGAGGTGGCCCACCTTGAATATGTGAGAGAGAGAAATCAAGGAGAGATTGAAAGTCTGAGAGCAACCGTCAGTGATTTTCAGTGTCAAGTGAAAGAGGCTCAGGAAGTCCACAGAGATAAAGATGAGGTAACACAGAGGCTGACCCATGTGGAGTCTCTGATGGAGAAAAAACAGACAGAGATGGAAAAGCTGAGGACAGCACTGCATCATCTCCAGGAAAAGGAAGAATTTCTGAATGAGCAGAATCACACGGTTACAGCTGAGCTGGCCCGACTTGAGTCTCTGAGAGAGAAACAGACTGAAGAGAATAAAAAGCTGAGGACAGCTGTGCAAGATCTTCAGGTCCAGGTGGAGAAGGCTCAGCTACTAGCTGCAGAACCTCAACAGCTGAAGACTCCTGTTGCAGAACCTCAACAGCTGAAGACTCCTGCTGCAGAACCTCAACAGCTGGAGACTCCTGCTGCAGAACCTCAACAGCTGGAGACTCCTGCTGCAGAACCTCAACAGCTGGAGACTCCTGCTACAGAGCCTAAACAGCTGGAGACTCCTGCCGCAGCAATATGTGACCTTGAGCATCCAGCAGAGGAGGCTCAGCAAGACTACTGTGATGAAGATGAGATGTTACAAAGGGTTGTCGAACTTGAACACCTGACAGAGAAACTTCAGACAGAGAACGAAGACCTGTTGGCAACAGTGCAGAATCTGCAGGAAAGTCTGAGTGATCAGAACAAGACCATCAATGCTGAGTTAGTCCTGCTTGAATCTCAGACAGAAGAAAAACAGGCAGAGAATGAAAATCTGTGCATACAGATTAATGCTCTGCAGGAAAATGAGAAAATGATTAAAGAGAAGAACACGAGCCTCACTGAAGAGGTGGCCCACCTTGAATGTTTGAGAGAGAGAAATCAAGAAGAGATTGAAAGTCTGAGAGAAACCGTCCGTGATCTTCAGTTTCAAGTTAAAGAGGCTCAGGAAGTCCACAGAGATAAAGATGAGGTAACACAGAGGCTGACCCATGTGGAGTCTCTGATGGAGAAAAAACAGACAGAGATGGAAAAGTTGAGGACAGCACTGCATCATCTCCAGGAAAAGGAAGAATTTCTGAATGAGCAGAATCACACGGTTACAGCTGAGCTGGCCCGACTTGAGTCTCTGAGAGAGAAACAGACTGAAGAGAATAAAAAGCTGAAGACAGCTGTGCAAGATCTTCAGTACCATATGGAGGAGGCTCAGCTACTAATTTTGACTAAAGATGAGCTGATATCAAAGCTAAACAATGAAATTGCTTATAAGCAGCAAGTTGTAGAGGAGTATTATACACTCACAACCAACTTGAAACAGTCACTCTGCGATCTCAAGAACCAGCTAGAGATGAGGCAGGAGGAGGAAATACTGGCTTTGATAGAGAATTTTGGAGAGGAATCCAGGGCTTTTGTTGTAAATGCAGAAAAACTGGAAATGCCTGAGCTAGAGACTCCTGGTGCAGAAGCTCAAATGCTGGAGACTCCTGGTGCAGAACCTCAACAGCTGGAGACTGCTCCTGCAGAACCTCAACAGCTGGAAACTCCTGGTGCAGAACCTCAACAGCTGGAGACTCCTGGTGCAGAACCTCAACAGCTGGAGACTCCTCCTGCAGAACCTCAACAGCTGGAGACTGCTCCTGCAGAACCTCAAATGCTGGAAACTCCTGCTGCAGAAGTTCAACAGCTGGAGACTCCTGCTGCAGAAGCTCAACAGCTGGAAACTCCTGGTGCAGAACCTCAACAGCTGGAAACTCCTGCTGCAGAAGCTCAACAGTTGAAGACTGCTCCTGCAGAACCTCAACAGCTGGAAACTCCTGGTGCAGAACCTCAACAGCTGGAGACTCCTGCTGCAGAAGCTCAACAGCTGGAGACTCCTGCTGCAGAAGCTCAACAGCTGGAAACTCCTGGTGCAGAACCTCAACAGCTGGAAACTCCTGCTGCAGAAGCTCAACAGTTGGAGACTGCTCCTGCAGAACCTCAACAGCTGGAAACTCCTGGTGCAGAACCTCAACAGCTGGAGACTCCTGCTGCAGAAGTTCAACAGCTGGAGACTGCTCCTGCAGAATCTCAATGGCGTCAATGTGCTAAATGTCTCCTGAAGGTAGGTTTGAATATTGGCATCAGCACAGTGGGCATGCTTATTCCTGCCTTTATCCTGACCACCAAACTGACTGCCAGTTGCAGTACAAACTCTGGCTGCTATGACTGTGCCTACCATCTGCTAGAGCCCTATTGTAACTTCCAACAAGGACAACGCCCATTCTAAACAAGACAGGCCACAAAAACAAATACCAACACCAAAACACACCAGTTTGCTCTTGTACTGCCCCGTCATAATGTCCTTGTTTCCTCCCACAGTTCAGACACACTTTCAGGTCATGATATTTCCATGGCCTGGAAGTGTGAGAATCACAAAAGACTATGAACTCCCACTCCCCCAAACCATCCAATGTTCAGGGAAATAAAGATTCATCAATAAAATCAAATAAAATCAAATAAAATCAAATAAAAATTAAAAAAATTAAAAAATTAAAAAATTAAAAAATTAAAAAATAAAAATTAAAAAATTACAATTTGAAGTGGAATTGAATGTGTGAGTTAGGAATTGAGTAAGATAAATCAGGGACACTTGAGTATCATGATAATGACAAAGATGAAAAGAATACTTTATTTGCAAAGGAAAATATAATACATTTTTTATGCACACACACACACACACACACGTAAAATACTATATAATTTAAAATCTGCTAAAAAAAAAGGTGGTAGTAGTAACAATGTTGTCAAGAGTACAAAGCTCTTTGCCAAAGAACACAGAATTGACTAATAAGGGGATTTGCCATGGTGTGAAAATATTCATTTAAAAATCAGCGTTATATTTTGACAGACTGAATAGTAATGACCCTACTAATGTGATCACCCAGCTCATGTCATGAGCTGTAGCTATGTTAGCCTCAACATCTATCCTAATACAGAATATCATAAGTGCATATTCCATGTCTGTGGTGCTAACAGAGCTACCCCTCTGTACTAGCTTACATATGGTACGTTCCAGATCCCACCCTCGACCTATACCCTTGGATCCTGTCACTTCCTGTTTCACAGTTGGACCAGGACACTCTGCATGGAACACACACACACGCACACACACACACACACACACACACACACACACACAGGGAGAGAAAGAGAGAGAGAAACAGGGAGACAAACAAGAAACAAGGGACAGGAGAAAACAGTCGAAACACTAGGAATGAGGGAGAAACAGCAACACTTCAACAATATTGACTTATCACAAATTGGATTTACCTTGAAAACATTCAAATGCTTTATTAGGTGTATAATTTCAAACACCTACTGTTAATGTATAAATTCAAAAATATTAATGGGTATCCAATGGGCATGCTGAGACTTGAGTTAATACTACAGGTCACACAGAGTTACTACTACCTTTGCCAAGCTGGAGTCTGTCAAAAACATATTCATAAGGGTCACCTCTAATGTGTCCAGAAATTACTTCTGAATGTAATATCTGAACATGAAACCAAGTGGGTGTGTGAACAAAAATTAGAAGTCTTTTTTTATTTCTAAGTAGGCTAATGCCTGCCATCTAGTGTTTGGGATGAGTATGTGATGGTGCGAGACAGTCAATAAACTGTGTATAATTCTGACACCTGCCGAACTCAAACTTCACTTTAAAAATTAATTTAGAAGTGGAATGAAACCTAAGGTAAATTAGACATGAATAAGGCAAATCACATACAGTTGAGTATCTAATAAAAAAATAAAAAGAACTTTTTTTTTACAAAGGAAAAACTAATAATAGACACACACACGTAAAATACTATATAATTTTAAAAAAAGGTGATAGTAGTATGAATGGTGTCAAGAGTACAAAGCTCTTTGCTAAAACAGATGTCAGCTCTCACAATTCACAAACAATAACAGTAAGAAACATAACAATAACAATAAACATAATAACACGACGTGAACATTTTGATGACAACTTGCTATTATCAAGTTAACAACTGAAACTCACTCATGCTGAGTTCTGTTTTTGAGCTGCTTAGAAAAGTTTGAGATGTTTCCTCCTTTTATTTGAAATGCTCTGTGTTTTGGTATGTTTGCTGGCTCCTGGACGTCTATAACTTGTCCCTGATGATCTGCATCACAGCCACAGTTGATGGTGGTCATAAAACTGACCAGACAAAAGTGACACTCATTGTTGGCTCCCATCAAAACCAGAACATAGTTATTTTACACTCAGCCCACAGATTTCCATTATCTGCCTGTTTTTGTCTGTGTAACATTTAAGTCGGGTTCCCCAGCCCAGCAGTGAGGCTTTGCCTCTTCAGGGGGTCTCCCTCAGGTGTTCAGGATCAGCCAGCCTGTAATACCATGTTACTGTCGGCTTGTGGAGCATCCTCTTCTGGATGCTCATGGCCATGTACTGCTGGCCTCAGCTCATCGACCTCAGCAGACTCTTGTTATGTTCATTAATAACCAGTACCTCTAGCCTCAGTAACATTACTATGTGGGCCTCTTCCTGGGAAGTTAAATAGTTTTAAATGTGTCTCTTTTAGTCCGACTCAAGCCCCTTTACCCCCTTACCTTTAATTTCCTTTTATGGATATTATTCCCCCCCCTTCTTTATCTAAATGTATTTCATTTTCCAGACAAAACTAAATCCTTCAGCATTAACCTTTTTTAAATTGTTTTACCTGGTGGGAATATAGGCTTTACCAGCCATTTAGACAGGGGGAGCGGAGAGGCTGCGGCGGTGACACCGGTGAACCGGCAGGAGGAGACTGCGTCCTGCCTTCCGCGTTGCCCCCACTTCTCCACACTGTCCCACTTTTTGCGCACGCCGCTGCGCTCCTCTCTGCGCCTTCTCCCCCTGGTTTTCTCCATCTGAGGAAAAAAATAATAACAATAAAGGTTTGCTCGCCGCCTCGGCTCTTTCACAACCTGTCCTGTTAACACAGCAACATCTCGGAGTAGTCGACCACCTCCTCCATGCATTGGAGTCCCGGGCCCCAGCGCACCGGCCCCGGCTCCAGCCATGTCGGCCAGGAACGCATCGGCTGGTGGCGGTGACAGAGCGGGAGTAGGCGAACCGGCAGGTAACCGAAACAGCGATAAAGCTTCTCACTCGTTCAGATGTTCAGACCGAGTGACCCAGTGTGTGTGCGATGGAGAGGTTTTTCTCAAAAAGGAAGAAGTGCAGCGGTGTTTTTTTCGGCTGTTTTTCCGCCGGTTGGTCGTAACTTTGCGCTATTTCAAAACTAGGTCAGTAGATCAGTAGAGCAAACTCGCCATTTACGGCGTTTATGTAACCCCGCACGACATTGTTTGTCATACCACCAGTATATTGCACGGAGTATCGCTTTATTTCGGTTTGTCACGACTGATAACGTTATTAATTGTTAATCGTATCTATTATGTGCTGTGTCTACTGGCTAATATGACCGAACCACGCAAATGTTAGCTTAGCAACGATAGCACGGCCTGTTTCTCGGGACAACGGTCTCAAGTCGGCCGATTCTGTCAGAGACGGGTTTAAAGCCCACGATGAGATCTCACTGTGGGAAGCTTTAAAAGGTTTGATGGGCACTGGTTTCTGAAATAACGACTGTCACAGTGGGTAAAACAAGCGTCAGTGGTCGCTGCTGTTCAGGCCTAACTAGATGTACTGTCGATGGACCCAGCGGCTGAAGCTTATCTGGTGTTAGCTAGGACGAAGCGGGCACTGCTGTAAGTTAGCTGTGCCAGTTTGATTCCCCCTCTGGATGTCAACAGGACACTTAGCAGCGCTTCACGTCGGACTGAAACCAAATAGTTAAAAGCTGACTTCAGTTCACCCAACGAAATAGAAACAAGAGTTGTAAACATGTTTTTTTTTTTTTTTTTTAATTTCATCATAAAACGTCCCACTCCACTAAAGGTTTCTGTGAAAGCTAAGGCTCCATTAACACTGTGAAATTGCTTTTACTAAATATACACTACTGTGAAATAATTTATCATAATACTGATTACAAGCAGTTTTGGGTAGTGGTGTTGCCCCCCCCCCCAACAGAAAAACAAAGTGTTGGTGCTTTCAGTAAACTATGGGGGAATTGTCAAAACATCCACAAACACATTTTATTCCATGGCTAGAAGATCTGACCTTTATCTGCAATTAACTTAAATCAGCTGATAAAATCAGTCCACCAATGTATCAGTCATCCTCTGTTAAGCATGCCCAGCACACCTCTAACTAGACAGACGGACAACTTTTTGGTAATTAATTCATCATTTTAGTCAGATTTTGATCATAGATGTCAATCTTTCTTCATGAATAATTGTAGTTTTAGAAACAGAGGATTTACATAGTATTAAAAAGTTAGACTCTGAGGACATAAGGTTTCATCTAGCAAGTATTTTATCTGTTAATTGATTAATATCTTTGTTTAAATGTCAGAAAATAGTGCAACAATTGGTAATATCATCATATTGCTTGATTTGTTAACTCAGCTAACCGTCTAAAACCTCAAAATATTCAGCTTGCTGTCACATTGACAAAGAAAAGTAGAAAATCCTCAATTGAGAAACTGAAACCACTTAAATGATTAATGAATTGTCAAAATGGTTCATTGATTTTTCAGTTGACCAACAAATTGACAAAACTGTGGACAAATGTTTCAGCTTTAGACAGTTTTCTTTTCAAGTTGGCTTTGAACCTGCTGTTGCTTGTAAAGCTTATTTTTAGAGTGATGAAATGGTCACCTCTATTAAAAGCATCTGTGAAGATGGATTTGTTGGGCATACTCATTGAAGTACCCAGTCAGGATGCCACAGTGGACTTTTCCCTGTGAACTCATTGTTTACTTTCGTATGACTAGTTTTCAACGATATGTTTACTGAGCAGAATATATTGTAGTCCTAACTGTACAAAGTCATAGATCTCAATACCATAAATTTGTCTGATTTGTTTACAACAATAATACATCCTTGTATTATTTGCTGAGAAATTGATAAATGTGTCAAATAATCAAATAATGCCCTTTCACACATTGCTCGGGAAAGATTAAAAGATCCTGGATCCACCCTTTTAAACAGATCAGCACCTAAATTTAAATAGGTGGGTTCTTTTTGCATCATCCTGCTGACAAACAAACCAACCAACAAACAGACACAGGTGAAAACATAACCGCCTTAGTGGAGGTATTTAACTGTGTGTCATTGTAGCATAGATGTTTGACGGTGACTTGAGCATTATCAAATCACATGCCAGTAAATTGTCAACAATGAGAGACTGTGGACTTACTGGGTGTGTATGATTAACTTCATGAATGAGTAAGGTGGCACAGGGTAGCTCATGACCTAGTTTGACCAGGTTTCGTTTCTAGGCTTGTGGCTGCTGTTGCAAAATTGTTGAGAGTATAACTCGAAAATAATTACACACCCATCATTTCTTGTGATGCTATTACTCTGTAACAGTGTGAGTAAAATGTATAGGTTGTGGGGTTATTTAAGTGTAACAGAAGCTCATTCAAGGATTGAGTGAATGAGTTAATGAACACGTGAGCTAGACAGAGGGATTGTGGGAGTTGGCCGAGAGATGTCTGTTTGGCGTATTGTACAGTAAGCTAGTTCCCGTCACTGTAACCCTATAATCCAACAGATTGTTACAGCGGTAGTAGGATTAAAAATCAGGTTGTTACTGATCTTTTGAACAGCTGTTTGGGTTACAGTGTCTGTGCAAAGTTAAAATTAGGTGCATGAATATCGGCTACATTTGCTTTGTCTTGTGCTTTTCTCCTGAGCTGCTCTCCCACACATTTTCTCACTTGTGAGAACATGACTACATCACAGTCCTGCCATCTCCATAGAGATACAGAGATTTGAAAGTGTGAAAACATCTTGGCAATATGGAGTTAAAAAGCAAATTATCAATATAAATGCGGAGCCAATGTCAGTGCCCATACTCATGCTTTTCTTTGTGATATATTGCAGTGGTATCAATAAATTTTGATTTTACCCTGTTACTTGGACCAAACAAGCAATTTGAACACGTCACACTTTTGGCTCAGGTAAATTATGAGGAGCATATTTCACTCCTTTGAAATCAATAGATTAGCTGATAATTAAAAACATTTGTTGTTGCAGCTTTAATTTCATGTGGAATTAACATTTGATAAAAAAAAGTATTACACCTAAAATCCCTGAATAAATGATGCTAGCATAGCCCATTGTGCAGAGAAACTGCAACTCAAGTGTGTGTACAGAAACTGAGGAAGTCAAACCAAAGCAGCTACACCAGAACAACCAGTTATGAAGTAGTTAATGAGGCTGAGTAAGGTTATCGGGATTTGCCCCAAGGGTACTTGGCAGAAGACACAGTCAGTAGTTTGAAGATGTAACCACACCCAGAATTCACTTCATGCTCTTTCGATTTGTAGCTGATGGCCTTTAGTCACAAGCCAGGTCCTCTAATCTTTAAAGTGATGATATTGTCAAAAGATCCTGTGGACTGAGACTAACAACTGTTTTTATAATCAATTGATTGTTCCAGTCATTTATCAAGCAAAATAGTGAAAAATATAAAATCTGAAACATGGGTTCAGCGATGGGTTTTGGACTTTTGGTTAAATCTAACAAAACAATTGAAGATACCCTCTTCAGCTCTGAGAAGCTGTGATTGGCATTTTTCATTATGTTAAGGGCTAACAATAACATCAGTAATATGAAAGTATTCAAATGTAATTCTTTAAAAAGGATTTGTATAATAGCTGTTGCTATTTCCCACACTTATGGCTGGTGAATTTATTGCTCTATTCCCACTTTATTAAAACTATTCTACACAGTCTATTATGTGGACTGATATGGGGCCGTATTTAAGGAGTGGTATGACAGATATAGTCTGTGACTTCATGCCCCATCAGGGCTGTTTATGATCTCCTAATAAGAACATTGTGATCATGTTTGGGAAAACCCACAGTATGATAATTTAACTGATTCTTTATCACTGACATTTGAGAAAGTGAAGTCTGACAGACTTTTAAACTGAAATGCAAAAGTGCGAGGGAACGTATGAGATTTGCTTGCGAATGAAATCAGGTCTCTGCCCCTCATGACCAGCTGCAGCTCATTGTGTTTTGTGTGTTTCAGAGGATGTGCTGGTTGAGGAAAGCCAAAGCAGTTCTGTCTCTCTGTCCAGCCTGATGACCCCATCCTCAGCTTCTGGCATGTCCTTGAGTATGGAGATGCCCCGGAAGCGTAAAGGCAGCATCGACAACCAGTGAGTATGAGTGATTTATTAAATTTGGCTTTAAGAAAATCTCATAAATCCACTAACATAAATTGATGGTAGTTGTTATTGACAGTCATTATTTTTCTTTCCAGGGATGCAAAATCTGCTTCCATCCCTGATGCAGATATGGAAGATGACCAAGACAGGTACTGTGTATACAGCTGGAACAGTTAGTTAATTAATTGATTAGTCAACTGTGTTAATTGATATATTTCAAATGTTTTTTTCCCTACAGATCAGATGGAGAGGACCAACATGTCAAAATGAAGTGCATCAGGTAGGTTGTAGATTGACACCACCATATTTACAAAACATTTTCTAGGCTCCTGTGATGTTATCCTCAGTCTTAAACTGTCCGCTGTTGAAGTTCTGAAATTCAGAGGATGCTACATTTCACAGATGGTCTAAAAGTCAAAGCAGGAAACTCCTTTGACTGCTCGAAATGATTTCCCAATTTGTGTCTCTGCAGGGAACCTCACAGCCAAATTGAGAAGAGGAGACGAGACAAAATGAACAACCTCATTGACAAACTGTCAGCCATGATCCCGACTTGTAACCCCATGTCTCGTAAGCTGGACAAACTCACTGTGCTCAGAATGGCTGTGCAGCACCTTAAATCTCTCAAAGGTACCCAGTCAATTGATGGCCAGAGGTGTTAAAAAACATTTAGTCTGATATTGTCATCACTGATGCATTCAGTTAATTAAGGGATAATTCAGGTTTCTTACAATTTAGGTTTTATTTTTGCAGTTTTAGCCATCAATTTTATTGGCTATACAACATTGTACTCTCCAATATAATATTAAGTACAACAATTGCTGAGATTTGCAAACAAGAAAGCTGCTACAAACAAAGTCTGTCTGGCAAGAAATGAGCAGTCAGACAATCCAGCAGATTGGAAACAAGACAACAGTTTAGTCAGATTGTCTAGACTTCTTAGTTTAGAGATAAAACTGATAGTGAGCACACATAAAATGTGGTAGTAATCTATCTCAGTAAATTTTTATTTTACAGATAGGACTGATGGCTTCAAACTCTGAAAATAACATCCATTTTTAATAGAAAAAATGAACTAAATGTAATGTATTAATCTGAAATTGCACTGTCTATATTTTTAGGTTCAGCAAGCTCCTTTTCTGAAGCTAACTATAAGCCGTCATTCCTTCCTAATGAGGAGCTGAAACACCTTGTTCTCAAGGTAAACCATACCGTTGACCGTGGAAGCTCACAATACATATGCACAAAATCTGATAAACAGTCACTGTCACTGAATACTTTTTTACTTTAAGGATTATTGCTTCAGACATCTGCTAAGTGATCTGAATACAAAGATAAGCTTGTAAACTGTAAGATGTTGAAGAAGTCACTTTAGGACATTGTGAACATTTCATTCAAAAGCTACTGATCAGGTTACAAACCTGTCCCTGCTTTACTGTGAGGTCTATTCATCAGAAACATCCAAACAACACAATTATCTTTTTTCTAATATTTAAAAAAAATATTTTTTGTGTTGTTCTGCTGTTAGTATGTTGTCATAACAGGCAGTGAATTTCAGTTTTATTATTCACTAATATGTGTTGGCTTTTCTGCGTATCGCTGACTGTCAATAGCAGACAGTAGCGTGATGCACAAAATTTTCATAATTGATTAAATGTTTCTATTTAGTTTCAAAAACTATATTAATTGAAATGGACTCAGTGGCCTCTTACTTTTGTCTTGACCATGTCATCACGTTGGCTCCCCCCTATTCTCCCCCATGTTTCTTTGTTGTGCAGGCTGCAGATGGGTTCCTGTTTGTAGTGGGCTGTGATCGTGGGAAAATAGTTTTTGTCTCAGAGTCCGTCACGAAGATATTAAATTATAGTCGGGTAACACTTTTACATTTGTTACTGTATCTGCAGCATCTTTTTTTTTCATGAGAAAACCCCGGACACACCAGATGGGTTGCGTTGCCTTGTTATAGACCAGAACCCCCCATCCATGAGTGGGTCTGAAACGACACGTGCACACATTTCACTGAAGAACAGTTTAGAAATACCAAATTGATGATTAAGTTAGCATTGTGTGAAGTAGTCTGTGTGAAGTCTTGTTAGGATGAATGCCTAATTATTCCTCATATAGATATTGTATGTAATTCAGTATTTAAATTTAGAGAACAAGGCACAAAACTGCAACCACTGAAACCATTGGTTGTAAGCCATGTATCATAAAGTCCTGTTTGTGGATCATTATCAAAATGATATGCTAGTCCTTGTGATGGTTAACTGCTGATAGATCTTTTAGGCTTTTCCAAAAATCAGCCAAATTGCAATTCACAATGCTCACTGGAAATAAATTCTCAGTAGACAAAGGACCCCTTTGATGATGAAAATGAAGATGTTTGTACATCTAAACTTTCATTGGGTTTTGATATTTTTGATAACCTGAGTAAAGGGATATTCAAAGCTGTGAGAAAAGATGTGTTACCTCTCTTCCTCATTCCTCTTCTCCACACAGTATCTGGTGTGCTCCGGGGTCAACAGTCCACAATCAGTGTACTTTGTTAAATTTGTTCTTTGTCAGCAAGAATTGCTTTAGATCAGAATGGTTTTGACATTTCTTTTTATCAGCTTGGGAACCATGTTTAGGTAAGTTTGACAAGCTGTTCCTTTTTTTTTTTCTTCTTCTGACAGGCGGAGCTGATTGGACAGAGCCTGTTTGATTACATACACCCCAAGGACATGGGAAAAGTGAAGGAGCAGCTGTCAGCTTCTGAATTATACCCTCGTGAACGTCTAATAGATGCTAAAAGTAAAGCAGTGTGTGTGTGTGTGTGTGTGTGGGGTGTGTTCGCGAGTGAGTGAGAGCATATTAACACTACTGTCATGTCTGTAGCCGGTCTGCAGGTCCAGGCTGACCTCCCAGTCGGTGCAGCGCGGCTGTGTTCAGGCGCACGGCGCTCTTTCTTCTGCCGCATGAAGTACAACAAAATTTCTGTCAAAGTGGAGGAGAAGGAATTCCAGGCCAGCACCTCTAAAAAGAAAGGTAGGGAAATGACATGGAGGATTACACAGCAGATCACTTATGTAGGGTTTTTCATTTGGTTTAATGTATAACAGCTAATATAATTTTTATCAGGTACACAGTTTTGATTAAAGGAACAAACTTTGTGTATGTCATATTTGACCTGCAATTTGTGTCTGCATGTGCCTACAGAGTCGCAGAAGTACTGCACAGTCCACTGTACAGGCTACATGCGCAGCTGGCCTACGAGTCAGCTGGGAGCGGACGGAGAGGGCGAGGCAGACAAGCAGGACAGCTCCCACTTCAGCTGTCTGGTGGCAGTGGGACGTGTTCACTCTCACTCATCTCCCCAGGTCAACGGAGAAGTCCGAGTTAAACCAACAGAGTTCGTCACACGCTATGCCATGGATGGAAAATTCACCTTTGTCGATCAAAGGTAGAACTGGATTTCAGTAAGGGTGGGGGGCTGGTGCTTGGTGCATGGCTTTGTTAACATAATTAGGGGTCCAAGCCCGAGTGTAAAGCAGTGCCAGTGGTGCTGGGAACCCTGATTTTATTATCATTTCTTTTTTTTTTCCATTGGTAAAAGCGGAACTGCGGCATACATCGTAGGAGATCCTTGCATGAAATTTTCAGGGGTGGTATAAAACGATGCACACACCTCAGACACCGAAAGTGACTCCTGTCCAACAGGTGACGCTCTAATCAAGGAAGAAGCATTTTGGCCTGTAACTCCCACATTGTGCATTGCACATTCACAAACCTTACATGGATGTGTTCACTGATAGTAGATGAGTCTCCTGATATAGGCCACGCCATTTTAGCCTAAACTTGTGTCGCCTTGCCAGGTGACTGGGCAGGAATGGCTCAGGGCGTGGACCCCGTTGATAGCTGCTTGCAGGTCTAGTGTATATTTGTTGACACGTGTCAAATATCTTCCATTGACACCTCTAACATCTATGACACTGAACAATAGAAAAGATGTCAAAGTGAAACCAAAGCTTTACTAAACAAGTGCGTGCCATATTCTGGATAATATAGTACACATTTATAAGTCGTTCATACTAACATGATACACATGTATATTCTTTCATTTCATCTGCAGAGCGACAACTATTCTCGGTTATCTTCCCCAAGAATTGCTTGGGACATCATGCTATGAGTACTTCCACCAAGACGACCTACCACATTTAGCCGATAGACATCGAAAAGGTAAATACCATTTTTCTGTCACCCCAGAGTGTTTCTTTCTTCTAATTGTCTTAGATCCCGTGTTAGCATTTTTCAGTGTCTGCTAAGATGATTGCTACATTCTTCAACTACACAGACCGGTTCAGATCAAATTTTAATTTACAGTATAGCAGTGTTGAAGCACAGGTAAATCATATATTGAATTTGTGTCCATCTTGATCTATTGAAAGTAGATGACTGAATCCTCATGGTTTCCCCACATTTTATGTCTGCTGGTCCTGTGCTTGTTCTGTTCTCTGCCTTAAATAGGTGGTACTGACTCTGTGACTCTCTTTCCCCGTTAAGTCCTTTAATCCATCGTCTCACTGTTTTTCCTCCACAGTGCTGCGGAGTAAAGAGAAAATTGAGACAAACTGCTATAAGTTTAAAACAAAATATGGCTCCTTTGTCACTCTGCAAAGTCAGTGGTTTAGTTTTGTAAATCCCTGGACCAAAGAAGTAGAATACATAGTATCAACTAATACAGTCATATCGTGAGTACATGCTTTACTCTGAATTACCTGAATATCTTTGTAGCTGAAAAAGATTTATACTAATCAGGGCTTCATCTGTTATCTTGTGCAATGACAAGGCATGATCACAGTCGAACCAGTCGGTCGGGAAACAAGTCTGAACAGTTGAGCAATTCCAAGACTTCTGAAGGTCAGTTTAAATAAAATATCAAAAAAATCAGTGGTCATTGAAATCTTGGGTGTACCATGATGCTCACAAATACAGACTGTGTAGTCATAGCACACTGTAAAGTACATGTTTTGTGGTCTGTTCTGTCAAGTTCAACTTTTTGTTTTTGTTAGAAGATGGCAAGAAGTCCCTTCCAATTATACCAGGCATCTCCACTACACCTGGAACTATGATTTATGCTGGAAGCATAGGGACCCAGATTGCCAATGAGCTCCTGGATTTCAACAGGTGTGGCCTCACAACAACAGAGCAAGTCCTCCTTACTCTCTGTAACAGTGATGGATAGTTATACAATTAAACTGCCTTTTCTTGTTGGTCCATCTGCATTAATGTTTTTTTACAACTACAGTTGTCATGCTCATCACTTGTTGTAGGTAATAATTAATCTGTGTCTTTGCTGCTCTAGGATGAACTCATCACCTTCCAGTGGTAATGTCAGCCCGTTCAGTTTGCCACAGGACAAGTCTCCACAAACTCACAATCAAATCAGCAACAATGTAAGTTTCTATACGTTGATATTTTTATTGAGGCAGTCCTAAATTAGGTGGCACAGCCCACAACTCAAACAAACGTTTTCCCATTCACAAAAGTGCTTGAAACTTTGCAAACTAACCCAGTTCATGTGGAGTAAGCATATTGTAGAGTCAACTTTCACAGTCTACCTACCTCGCATGGAGTTCACCACTCTTCACAAAAGTTGCTAAGTCAAACAACTTTTTGCCTCAAGTTGAAATGACACCAAATCTGCTTTCAATATAATGGGAAATAGGGAAATATATTTCAAACTAGCATTTTTACTCTTCGGGCTCAGTGTGGTTTTACATGTTTTCTTGCCTCCTTTGTTTAAACATCTCTGCGAAAAAGATTTTTTTTTAAGAGGTAGACTAGCCATGATGTGAAGCAGTCACAGCTGTATGTATTTGGAAATTATGGTGAAGTTCCTCCAAAGGTTGAAAGGCATCATTTAACCATCATAGATTTGCTTATTTCCTCTTTTTTCCTTCTTGGCTAAATCCCTGCCATGTTGCTGCTGGGGCTATAATCTTCTCCCCTTTTGGTCTGTAGGTGCCAAATGGAGAGGCAACAGACATGGAGATGCCAGGAAAGTCCAGCTCAGAGGATGTGCCCCAGGGAGCTACATTCTCAGGAGGAGAATCACTCATGGGTAATCTGTCTCATCCTGTTAAATAGCTTATTTCTAAACTTTATATAGGATGATGTTTAAATATCTCCTCATTTAACTCCAACATCTTGTTTTTCATTCCCCTCTGTCACCTCATCTAACCTCAGGGGAGAATTCCCAGCTGGATTTGGACAGTGTGGTTGGACCAGGCCTCAGCAGTCTCAGCAACGATGAAGCAGCCATGGCGGTGATCATGAGCCTCCTGGAGACAGACACAAACTTGGGCGAGGCTGTGGATTTTGAAGAGATGCACTGGTCTTTATAGAATCTGCTCTTACAGTGTGATGCTGTAGCACACTAAAAAACACTTATTGGACCATCAGTTGTTTGGTGACGAGAACTGCTTGAATGCTTACTCCAAGACGCAGCAGTCTGTTTTTAAAGACTTTTTTTTATTTATTGGTTACCTTTTTCCATATAAGCTGTGTAGTCCTAGGGTGGCTGCTCTAACAGGAGTGGGATTGATGATGATAAGGGACACCTGCTTTCCCTCTTCAGAAGGAGGATTTGCCTCTAAAGCCTTACAGCGGTCTGCCTGCCCTGAAACGCTGTTCCTCACTGCTTTCTTCACATCTACTGTCATCCTCTGTTTAACTGAGGAATCCATGAACACAAATGACAGTGACAAGGGGGTATACGTCATGGTGGCTCTGGAGTCCTGCTTGTATTTCTCTCCTCCACCGACATTTGTACAAAGGTTCGGAGTGACGAAGCAAAAAAAATAATAATTTGCACTGAATCAATTTAATGTTTTTAAAAGGTTGTAATTTGATTAGGTACTGTATGGTTAATTAAAATGCAAGGAAGACACCTTGACAACCTGGCCCATCTCTGTGACCCCTCAGGATCCAAACCGTAGGTAGGCAGTGTACCACGGAAGACCACACTTCCATAACCTCTAACTTTGAGAGTCACCTTGTAATGTGTCACTCAGAGATTTTCTCTTAACTTGTCAGTATCTGAACATTTTCCATTGAAACAGTCCAGTAACCTCCTCTCTTGTACACTGACTTGAACATACTGTATATGTGTACGTTTGGTATGATTGCATCACCATGTCTTCAGGCCATATCTGTCTTAAAGGGATAGTTTGCATAGGAAGAATATTTTAATTAATTTTTAGTATGTACACATCTATAGATTACCCTGGACTTTACCCTAGCTATACACATTTAAGATTTCTTGGGAGAAAGTATCCACCTTCATAATTTTGTTAGAGCTGTCAGTTTTGGTGGTTGACCATTCATGAACTCCTATAGATTTATGAGCACTACAGTACTACTTCATGCAAAGAAAACACGAAACAGCACTTTAAAGGTGCTGAAGTGGAAGTTTGGTAGCAACGGCTGAACAGCAAACCCATTTCACATCTGTGACATTTTATTAATACATGTTTGAGGTTGAATCTCATGGTTAAAGTGATAAACTCAGGGAGCGATGGAAGCAAATCCGCCCCATATAAACATACAGTACACTTAGGAAGTGTAGCAGTATTTGTCCTGCAGTTTAAGTTTTACATACTTTCCTACATACTGTACATTGGAATGTGGTGTAATGAGTCTGTGCTTGTTCACCTGTACATCTGTTTTCTTAAACCTATTGTCTGCTTTATAATCTCGCAGGTAAGCCATAGCTTTAGCTGTTTGTTTGTGTTTTTTTCATGTACTATTATGCACTGACTGTCTGACATGTTTATGTTCTATGTGCCTGTCAAAGGCACACAGCATTTTCATGCACCTGCATAAATTTGTTAAGGGATTATGCTATGCAGAGCTATCATTCCATAAATGCTAAACTTCAAGCTACGTCTCTTTCTCTCCATGTAACTGTCACTCCCATATCATGCATGACTCAGAAAACTGCAGAAGAAATAATACGTATTGATGACTTGTGAGATGACATTTAAGGGGAGTTGATGGGATCCTTTTTCCATTTACCTCATCTAGAGCTCTGTTTTGCCCCTGCTTACAATTGCACATCTTAGATTTTACAAGACTGATAGCCATTATGTGATGACCTATATGTAATTGTATGTGATGACCTGTATTTAATGTCATGTGGCAGTGAGATGGCCTTATGGGTTGATGGAAGGTAAAAATCTGAATTACTAAAATATGTCACATTATTGTCACACAGTGAAACTCAAAAAGATTGGCAGTTTAATCTTTACTGATGGGAATTAATACTGAAATTATGTTTTACTCATGGTTTCAGTTCAATAGCCTTTTTTTTTTCTTGCTTAAAAAAATGTTCTGTACTTCAGTATACATCCCCTATTTCAAATGATCATTTCTCAACATGTTATGAGTCTATAAATTATGGTGGAAGATAAAGTAGCTTACTGAAATTCAGCTAAAATATCTGTTGGGCACATAGATTTTTGGGCTTATTTAATACTCTACAAAGCTTGTATACGTTACATTTATCAAACCACATTTCTTTAACCAGAGTGTTAAACACTGCTTAAGTGCAATGAAAGACAGAGTCAGTTTTTTTTTTCCAAGACACTAAAAAAATATCAGGTTTTTGTCGAAGTGTTTAGACTGTGTGTCTGCATCTTAACCCTCAGTCATTAGTACAGAAACAACTCAGTCAAAACATGGCAGTTGTATTACTGTCCACATAGAGAATATATGGAACTGTGTAGCTTTCATGCCATTGTTCCTATTGGTAATGTGGGCCACAATTTATAGTCATCTTTTGAGGACTGTTAAGGATTTTCCAATAAGTATGACAGTTTTGAGGATAGAAATGGAGGTTGTGAATCATGAAGAATACTGTTTTTCTTTCTAATGCTTGAATTACGAGGAGCCAGTGGATGGAACAGCTAACTCACAAGGACCCTCCTGCTTGTGTCCGAAGTGCCTTTGGACATTTCTGCTTGGACACACAATAAACCTGTGTTGCTTTTGGAGATCGCCTCCCACCTGGCACCTTCTCAGGCTGAAAGGAGGGCTAAAATGTATCTTTGGATTAACTTGATGCAACATGGCATACTGCACGTCATGAATGAAGAGGAAGCGTTTTCATAGACGAAACAGGAGCTGTACATGTTGGCTTCAGCGTTCACTACCTAACCAAACGACCAGAGCTATGGAGTCGTGCCATAGACACAGGCTGATCCTTTTTTAAAGGCAAAAAGTAAATTTTTTTGATTTGATTTGTTTGTTTTTTTTGTTTTTTTTTTGTTCTTGTTCCTCTTGTTCAATCATTGCACTATTGTAGTTGTAATTTCCCTGGAAAACTAAAACATTGCTCTCACTTTATTTTGATAGTGACTGTGTGATAAACTGCAAAGAGGTAACACATTTTTCTTCTCTCCATTTGAAATAAACCAGTAGACTTTGTAAGCTAGGGAACATAATGTTTTGATTTCATGCCCCGCTTTGTGTCTAGTTGCATGCTGTCCTTGTATCATTTGTTATTGTTAGTTGTTTTTTTTTTTTTAATCTGTCGTATCATTAGACTTGGGAAGTTAAGAAAGACACAGCCAACTGTCACTGCGCAGGAGAAAGGACCTTAACCTTTGGGCTGATACTGGGCAGTTGGAAGCTTGTTACTGCCTCCTTTGTGCCACTTCCTGCCACTTTATAAGTTCATTCTTGTTTGATTTGTGGGCCCCAGAGGAAGCACTCACTGTATTTGTTCTTGCATTATTGCTGCTACTTTCAACATGCCTGGGCTGTCTTCCCAGGTTGTCGTGTTGTTAATAAATATTAGTTTACTAAACCCTCAACAGGAACTTTGGGCATATTTTCAAATCTCTGTATTTGACCAACACCAGAAGAACATTTTGTAAACAGTCACACTGAATTCAAAAACTTCATCAAACTCTTAGCACTTTTTATTCTGCAGTTTTCTGTGACGCAGATTGAGAAGCAGCAGCCTTCTCTTTTGAGTAATTACATTTTCCTTCTGCTGCACCCGTACAACCTTCCTTATTGCCCCCCCCCCCCAAAGGGGATTAGCTTTGAGTAATTTATCAAATGTGAGACAGTAGTGGTTGGTGCAATTAAGAAAGCATGGCATAAGCTGGGATTTGTTGTGTATATAAAGTCAGCAGTGAATGCAGAGCCGTTGCTCCCTCTTTACAGAATGGGCCAAGCTGCTACCCTGCCTTGTAGGAGTGGAGAGTCTTATGTTACAGAGCTGTACGAATGGTTCAGGTAAGATTTTCTTTTGGCTTTTGAAATTTCTATAGCGAAGCTTAATTGCGTAAATTCATGCACCAACTGTGTTCAAGTTAAAGAAATAAAAAAAACTGAGTAAATAATGGGAGAGGAAGTGGAAACTTGAAGATTTTTGGTGAAACTACATTTAAGAAGTACACCAGTCTCATGTGGAATACCTTATTTTCCAGACAAAACCACATAGCATCTCCCTGACATATTTGATTCTTAGATTTTTTTTCCTCATTGTGCCTCTTGACTCCATTTATTTGGCTGTGTGAGCATTAGTATAAACTTGAAGAATAGTGTCTTTATCCCGACTTTGTTTCCATGACTACATACTGCTGATTAGCATCACGTTGCCATGTTTTAGTAAATTGGTTCAAAATCAGTTGGCCTAATTTATCTTAGCACTCACATTACAAGGTGTAAGCAAGCTTTCAAACACAGGTAATCTCCACCAGTTGCAGATGGGTTGACCTTAATTCTCGTAATTCTCACTTTAAAGGACACGTTTCTCCTCTGACGTATCTTACTCTTTGTCCAAAATGCCTCCATATTTTCTGTGTTTAACAATCGAGACAGTCCTTTATATATATATATATATATATATATATATATATATATATATAATTATTATTATTATTTTTTTCCCTCATAGAAAGTTTATTAATGAATGTCCGAGTGGGCTGATAACTCTTCATGAGTTTCAAAGGCATTTCTGCAATGGAACAGTGGGCAGTGAGTCAGCTGAGTATGCAGAGCAGATATTCCGCACACTGGACACTAACGGGGTAAGAAAAACACTGAATGACACTATACACTCTACATCTGATGAGTCTGGAGACAGAACTTTTCCTGGAGCATTAACAGGATCATAGTCATAAACACTATTCCATTTAAATAGAATAAACATTGAAGAAAGGTGTTTTTTTTTAAATCCCATAAACAAACAAAGCTGTTAATGAGGGTGCTTTTCTTTAGGATGGGGTGGTTGATTTTAGGGAGTATGTCATGGCCATCAGCATGCTCATTGAAGGTTCAGCTGTGGAGAAACTGCACTGGTCATTCAAGCTCTATGACAAAGACAGAGATGGAGCCATTACAAAGGATGAAATGCTGGAGATCATGCAGGTGTGTGTGTTTGTGTGTCCACAAAGGCTGTGCAAAGCAAAGCCATGAAATGATGCCATAGATGCTGCATCTTTCAGTGTAACTAGTGTGTGTTTCCCTTTGTCCACAGGCTGTGTATAAAATGAGTGTCGCTGCTGCTTTGACCAAACCCAACCCACTCACAGCTGAAGAATGTACCAACAGGATATTTGTGAGATTAGATAAAGACAATAATGGTGAAGAAATTATTTTCCCTTTCTGCTTGAAATCATGGTGTAGGTTTATTTCAGCATAAAACAATGGAAGTCGCACTCATCCACTGTAGGACATTCAGTGTCTTTTTCCTTTCAATGAATCAATCTCATATAGTAAATGACTATGTTTTTATAGAACTACTGGGATCCATGTGGCAAAAACATTCAAGAAGGTGATTTGTTTTCCAATATAAAATAAAAATGCCACATTGGCTTTAAAAACGTAATTATCATCTTAGAGACTTT
This sequence comes from Trachinotus anak, assembly GCF_046630095.1. Taxonomy (NCBI): domain Eukaryota; kingdom Metazoa; phylum Chordata; class Actinopteri; order Carangiformes; family Carangidae; genus Trachinotus; species Trachinotus anak. The sequence goes on along the minus strand of NW_027273853.1, from coordinate 16,781,513 downwards.
TTTTTTCAACTCTGAAAACTTTGATATGAGGTTTTGCTATGATATCCTGAAGAAACACATTTATTTTACCAGTTAGGACAAGTCTTTAAGATGATTATTCAGTCAGAGAGTTCAAGTGATGGAGCAAGCACATACCTGAAGCTGAGGTAATGCGTCTTACCACAGTATATGTAGTGTGCACAAAATATTGAGATGTATAATTCTTGTGCAGAGGTTTGACTGCCTAATTGATATTTAGGCCAGGTTGTGGTCTTTTCCCAGTGACTGAGTAATAAAACAGAGGATTCATTTGCTCTAAATGCTGAATACAAGCCTTAACATAAAACTTCATTTTGAGAAAATGAATTGAATAGACAACCCGTGCCCTTCCCACAATATATGGATATGTATTTATATATTTGTAATAATGCAATAGTTAACAAGCATCAAAACACATTTAAGTCCTGCCCCTTGATTAAAACACTTGCAGACATTGATTTAGGAACAGAACCAGATGATATTAATAGAGTCTGACCTCTGCTCTTTGTTTCTAATCACTGCCTGTCCTTGTTATGTCTATAGCCATCATCAGTCTGGAGGAGTTCATAGAGGGAGCGCTGGATGATGATTGGATCAGAGAAATGCTGGAATGTGACCCCAGCACTGTGAAGGTGGAGAGGCCCCTGAGGAGGGACACCGCTTTGGGGACCCATGGTTGACCTGAAGTGGGGTATTCTATTCATTGGGTGCAGAGAAATGAACCAGGCGATGTTCAGACTGAAACTTCCAGGAATCATTGCAGCAACACAGCTTCCATTTGCTGTGACAAATTATATCAGTGTCTGTTGAGTAACTGCAAGGTAGACACAGGGGAGCACTGGAAAAAGTGCGTACAGTAATTTAGATATCATTTTTGTCACAGTAGTAAAAGTACTCATTCTTGCCTTATTTTATTTTGGATTATTTTTATTTTTTCTGATGCAAATTGGATCAGTGCTTTGTTTTGTTCTAGGCGTTTTCTTTGTTTTTCTGTGTCTGAATGCATCTTCTTATAGAATAAATTGTGGCTATCATAACACAGTGACACTTGTCATACTCGTATTATATTATCCATCCTGCACTTGGCCTGATTAACTTGCACATGGAGACATTGAGACCCTAAAAAAATACATTTATTTTGAGCAAACAATTATCATTGAGGTCCTGGACCTCAATGGTAATGCTTATGGTGATACTTACCAGCAATGGAAAGTAACTAAGTACATTTATGCAAGTACTGTCCTTGACCACAATCCTGAGGTACTTGTACTTTACGTGGGTATTTCCATTTCATGCCACTTAATAAACTTACTTCAGTTCAGTTGGAAATATTGTACTTATAACTCAATTTTATTTATGTGACAGATATAGTCACTCATTGCTTTCCAGATTTTGATGTTGCCTACAAAAAGTTTTCATGGCTAAAAAACAATGCAATGTTCTTAAACTATAAAAGAGTATATAAAATTGCTAGCTCTACCCTGATAAACTACAACATTAAAATGCCACTTGGATGTTAATCCACAAATAACAATAATCCAATAATATAACAATCTGAAAAGGGCCTTTGTGCATGGTGAGTGTCTTTTAAATGTTTAAGACGTTTTTGCTGTCAATATTTCTGTACTTTTACTTAAATAAAACTTTAAATTCAGGACTTAAATTTGTATTGTACCCTGTTATTTTTTGCTGTGCATTACTTGTTTGTCAGTATGAGATTCTTCCACCACTGACGCTTAAAGACCACTTGATGTCGCCTTTGCTTGCTTAAAACTGACACGCAGGCACCTCCCAGGCTTTGAGGAATATACTGGTTTAAAGTTTCAGCAAAAACATGTAAACATTTCCTGCTGTATTGACTCAAATATGGATGAAGCCGGCAACCGTTGTGACAGGAAGCGACTGTTAAATTGCAGTGATTCCTGGGCAGAGAGAATTAAAGACCCCCCCCCCCTCCACCTTTTTCATGTAATCTTTGTGTCCTGTTCATTTTTGAAATTAACAGTGAATGGTTTTGTTGCAGCAGAGAAGTCGTCTTTCCCATGCTGCAGTGAATGCATCATATGCAGGGCGGGGTTTTCCAGCTGTGACGTCCAAAGTTTTCCAGCGAGTCTGTCACTTCGACATCATGGCGTAGCGATGTGGACGGACGCGGGGTAGTTCTGGTGGGCAAGGAGACGTGTGGAAACCGAGCGCCGTGGAGTTGTTTTAAATCATAAAAGAAATCAAACTTACGGAAATATTGTAACCTCTTCGAGCATAGTCTCGGTAAGTGAGTTTAATGATGTTTTGGATGTGATTTATTTTTTCCACTAACTTAGGTTTTTGTCGAAACAAACGGCTGCTGCAGATAAATGCGCATGTTAACTGCCAACGGTCACTTTTGTTTAGGTTTTCTGCGATGCTGACATTGTATTTACGGTCCTCAAACCATCCTCTGGCATCGCCACAAGTTACCGGTAGTTAGATTTCACTTTTTTTTTCTCTCTCTCTCTCGTTTGGTCCTTAGCACGGTGAGAAAAAGTTGTGAGCAAACGTTGTTAACGTTTATTACGCTTCGTTCAAAGGTAACGGCTTTTTCTGCAAGTTAAAGCTAAAGATGTTCATCTTCACCACAACGATGGGGCAGCAGTTTGTCAAACGGAAGCTTCCCGACGTGAGGAAAGTCGGTCTAACATTAGTTTATGACTTTGCCACAGCTCCAGACTCTGCCGCACGCTGTGGTAAATTAATCCCATTACCCGAGGCCATGTATATTTACACAGACTACAATCCATCTGCCTTAGGTGGAGCTGACCGGCGAGAATTGCTTTGGTGCAGAAGCTGATGGTGTTAATCAAATGTGAATTGGCCCAGTCTGTAAACCAAGGGAAGTTACTTTGTTTGTGTCTTAAGTTTTTTTTTTTTTAAAGTTATGGAATTTGAGCAGCTGTTGTATTGCCCTCCTGTCGACCTTTTAAAACTGTTTGCTCTCCCTTGTCTGCAAACCAGATATTGGATGCTCTCAAGATAGTGGCCCTGCTGCAGTACTCACTACATCCCCATTATCTTAATAGTTTTGACTTAAATTTACTCCTGCTTTTGCAGTGGAGGAGACTTCATGAGGTTGTTAGGTATGGTGTTTCTGGTGACTCTTTGTGTGAGTTGACTATGGAGTTTTCTTTTAAAGCCCCAGGGCTCCTTATTTCAGCTTCTTCCTGTCTTTACTGTTGAAAAAAAATGCAAGTAACTTATGTTGGAGGAATGCTAAAAAAAATGTTGAAGCTGTCCTGCAAAACTGCAACAAACAAGTGTGATTTTATTAATATGGAGAGGTGCTGGGAAGAGTTGTACACACCAAAACAATTGTGTAACCGTCAGCTGTTTTGCTTTACATAACCTAACCCTCTGTACCACATGTGTGCAATTCAGTGCTGCGTTTCTTTTTGCATAAATGTCAAACAGTGCTAACTTCTAAGTCAAGGTAAGAACAGTGCAGTTGTGAGTAATATGAAAAGAATGTGCACTGCTGCCAACATAAATGCACTGCTGCTTTTGCATACATGCAGGCAGGAAAAATTCTTGAAGATTTTATCACTTGGAAGCCCTTTGTTTAATAAACTCAATCTCCATCTTTTCTCCGTGTGTTTACACTGTATCACCCATTGCACAGATGCCTTGTGTGCATCTTATTTTTTAGTTCCATCCTGTCTAAAGATAGAGAAAAGGCTCCTTCAGCTCTACACCTTCATCTTATTTTCGTATAGGCCTTGTTGTGTGGCGGCATAAAATTAGTGATGGTGTATTCTGCCTGCTCACGCAAGTTGGAAATAGCTGCAGGTTATTCCAGAGCAGCGCCCCGCAGGCAGCTGATGAATGCCTCAACTGTGTCTGCACCCAGTGATTCGTTGGACACACGGCCGTCTAACCGCACTGCTTCATTTCATGCACCCTTACACTTGGAGACAATAACACAAGCCCTGTCACAAGATTAAATCGCAGCAGACAATTTATTCATCATATAATTATTACAAACATCCTGTCTATGGCACACCACTGTGATTAATGCCTTAATACACCTACAGAAGATGATGCCTAAAGAAAGGCTTGTTACCTTCAAGCATTCTCTGAGGTTTTCAGTGATGAATTGAGCATTCACTGTGTGAGGTAAAACAGGACGAGGTAGGCCAGCCAGAATAAAGCTTTTTCTCTTGGAAACATTGTCTGAAGGTAAAGACTAGGTCAAGGCCTGCATGAATCAAAACATGGAAAGTGTCATTATGTGGTGAGACTTGGATTTATTCCCTCATGTCCACAGATTTATCTTTGAAACCCTGATAAATAAAAAAATTAAAAAAAAAAGAAAAACTAAAGCAAAGTGCTGTATGATTTATGCCTGGATTGTAAATTCCTCTCTCCCCAGGCCTTTTTACCACCAGTGCAACTCATCTCAACACAGGCTGTTAAAACCAGTTGCATAGCTGCTGTAAACACTTTCTCCCCTCAGAGACAAGTGGCTTTAATGCTTCTATTTTGTTTTCTATTTCCTGTGTGTGCAAGACCATAGTTTACCAGTCAGTCAACTGAGGCATTACAGATTTTCTCTTTTTTATACTTGAGCTCTCTTTCAAGTGCCCAGTGAGGATGGGTTCTCCCTGCCTGAAGGGACCAGAGCTGATGGATCTGAAAAGCCATTATAGTGATCCACTCTCTCCCCTCTTGTGCTCATTATTCTCTTCATGTCTCCATGAATTATATGGCTGTTTTCACCAAAGGGCAAGACTGCTTTTTGAATGTTTTCTTCAGTTTTGTTTTGAGGCTCTTTCAGTCTGAAAAGAGGCAGAAGGCAGGCAGGTGCTGTTGCAAATGCCATGCGTACTGTAGCCATGCATTGCAGTTTTTCTTTCTGTCTTTTGTCTTCTCATGCCTTTCAGTCAAAATACCCTGATACCATGAACAATAGCCATCACTGTGTGTCTTATGGTTGGTGGTAAGTGGTGCTTATAGAAGGGCAGACAGTGAGACTTTGTTTTTGAGAATGATGCTTGCTTGTTGGGATTTTTTTGAGATGTCTCCTTTGATAGTAAGCTTGCACAGATGGAATACATACTTCAGGGCTGATACAGGTACAGATCTCAACCTCCTTAATCCCCTTTTAATTCACCAAAAAAACCCACAATAGATATGAAAAGGTTAGTCAGAAAGTCAATTGATGGAAAATTAATCTGCAGCTATTCAGATAATCGATTAATAATTTCCAACCTTTTTTCTAGCAAAATGCCAGCTGGTGCCAGCTGCTCAAATTTGATGATTTGTTGCTGTTGTTTGTCATATATAATAATAATAATAATAATTAACTGGGTTTTACACTGTTGGTCAAACAGAAATAGCAATATATCCTCTTGGGTTCTGGGAAATAAGACACATTTTTCATCTGGTTTCTAACATTGACTTAACAAATGATTAATTGATTGAGAGAATAATCAATAGTTTCTGACCTAAGAGATAAACTGGTGTAGTAAAGAGGGTGGAGGTGAATTCACCTTGTCTGCTTCCTAGACAACTCTCTTTTGTTTACATATGACTCAGATACCATGGAGGCATCCCAGCACTTGAGGACACAGTGCACCTCTCTGTAATTAGGTGTTCTTTGTGCTTAACTTTGGGTCCACTGGATCCAGGATGAAGCCATAGAAGTGCTCAGACAAGGTCTTCACGCTTGTTTAGCATTGACTGACACATGGGCAGCAGGTTTCCGAGCAGCATGTCTGGTCTTGGCCTGGTGTGTTTGAAGTTTGTTTGCGGAAAGCCATGTGTTAACCTTACCCATATTTGCCTTTCTGCTGTGAGAGAAAAGCTGACTCAGATTTTTGAGGGGTTTGCCCTGCAGGCCTTCATTCCAGTTTGAGTCATGATCCAAACTCTGCGTTGTCTGCTTTTCAAGACTGGATTTCTGCTATTGCATCTGTCGTTGAAAGTACAGTGGGTTGGCTGTAGTTTTGTGCCCCGTCCTGATTCCTGAATCCTCCTGATCCACCACAGCATGGATCAGTTCTCTCAGATGTAATGAAGGTCTGTCCTTAATTTGAAGTTTATGCTTGAATTGAATTGGAAAAGTAAAACCATCATGGCATTCAGGCAAGCCTGTTCCAACCTTATTTCTAAGCTGAAACTATTAGCTAATTATTTCTTAATTTCAGCTTCTAAATCTTGAATTTTCCGCTGATCTTTGTTTTATGTGATATTAATCTACACTAATATGAAATTAACCTCCAATTACTTTGAAAAATCATTTAATTTTAATAGTAATTTCTCAAGCATAAAATGTCTAACATTTACTTGTTCCAGTTTCCAAATGTGAGGATATGACCTTTTTTTTGTCATATCTTGGTAAACTGAATATCTTGAGATTTTGGACTGCAGGTTTACTACAACAAGCTATCAAAATAGATCACCAGCTCTTACAGGCAAAACCATTAATTGAGAAAATTATCAGAAGATTAATCGATGATGTTTTTGGTGGGACAAAATAATTTATTTGATATTTGCTGTCAGGAGATGGTGATGGGTATTTTTCACAATTTTCTGACATTTGATGGGCCAAGTGATTAATCCATGAATTCACAGGTTATTCAGTAATGAAAATAACGGTCAATTGCAGTCCTAATTTTTTATTCTTTAGAGTATTTGTGCACAAGGGTTTGCCTTAATGGGTTTGTGCATATGGAGTACCTATTTCTTTTTCTTCTTCTCTTTCTGCATTTCTGTTCAACATTGCATCTTTCTGCTAAGATGCCACTGATGTGCTACTGCTGACAATAGGTATTGCAAGTGCAATTGATAGTTTTTCAGTTAGCATGACATTTTTAGGGTCACTCTGGAAACACACCCATTCAAATGTCTATTCTGAAATAACTCAATTTTGTACGTTACCCAAATAGACTCTGTATATTACTGTGCCTTTTTTTAAATGTCATGGTGTACTGTATGTCTGCTTGTCCCATTTGTACAAGAAGTAGGACAAACAGTTACTGTAGGCAGTGGTACCCACATTCAGAATTTTATTGTTGGAAACCACTGAGTATTTTACTACAGAGCTGACTGACGGTTCCTCTCATCTCCTCTCAGGCTACTTTGCTGTGACGACCCTTACTTTTCAGTGCGTGCTTATTTTACACATAATGGAAAATGTGTCCACAGGAATGCTGAAATAACAGTGTAAGGTCTGTGGGTGGTTTCCATAAAGTTTGAAAATGGTCCTACATCCCAGTGTTGGGCACTCCCAGGATGTGAGGCAGCTGATTAAAGGAAAAGGTGTATGCGTGTGAGGGAGTGTGAGTGTGCAAATGAGTGTCTGTGCATGCACGTTTGTGCACGCATGAATATACAGCAAAGCCTTTTGATTAAAAACCCAGAGAGAAAGGGACTGCTGTGCTCTTTGGGCAGATGTCCAAGACTGGGACACTAAAATGTATCTGAGCTCCAAACAGAGTGTCCAGTGTCCCATTGGCAGGATATTCATTGTGCCAATATTTTAGGTAAATGGCCTGATTGATATTCTGAAATGCACTACTATTCATTAGCCTTACTCTGACAAAATTTACATAAGATCTCTCTCTCTCCCTCTCCGTTTTTATACAGTCAAACCCATTGCACAAACATGCTATTTTACCATGCACTGCCTTTTTTAGGCATAGAGGATGTACTACAGTTATAGCCTAATTCCTGGGTGGGAACACTTTGTAATGACATGCTTAACGCCAACGTTACTGCACTTTTTTTTTTGCCTTGAAAGCTGAACACAACTGTAGCTGGTTTGCTGGATTTGTCCTCATCCTACACTGTGCTATTCACATCTCAAGCACACAGAGCTGCTGCCACAGTGATTTGTTATTCTGTAGACTAAACTGTTATTTTTAGCGCATCGGGCTGCTGGGTTTGTAGTCACAATAAACATAAATGTTTTAATTTTAAATTCCTTCATGTTTTATGTCATATTCCTTACTCGCCTTTTATGTGTCATTGGCATATTGCAAGTTCAGAGGTTTTTATGAAGGTTCTTAAGGTTCTTAATGAATAAAATGTTATTTAAATGAACCTCTTCACTGGATTTTTAATTATTGTGCTTTTCAGTTCAACATCTGTATTCTGATGCTTTTCATAAAAACAGTGAAAATAAACATTTTTAGTTTTCAGAATGACTAAAATACAGGGTGGCTGTTAATTGTCTCCTTACAGGTTTATCAGTGACTGAAGATGATGTCTGATGCCAGTGACATGTTGGCAGCTGCCCTGGAACAGATGGATGGCATCATAGCAGGTAAAATTCTCCTATGGGATTATCCATCAACATAACATTTTATTCAAGCAGTCGTGTTGTGATTTTTTTCTTTTCCAGTTGTGTTACAGTATAAAGCAACTGTGTCTGATATATAAGCTATATAGACAGTACATTCGGAATCAGTTTTTTCACGTTTCGTTATGTTGCAGCCCTATACTAAAAAAAAATAATAGTAATAATTTGGAAAAACTGGGGGAAGTTTCTAGAAGAACGACCATCAATGCGGCAATCCATGCACCTTAGGGACCTGAGCTAAATTTCAAGTGTTTTCACAAATGGTCTGAATACTTATGACAGTGTGATATTTAAGTTTTTCTTTTTTTAAATATTTGGAAAAATCTTCTTAAATTCAGTTTTCACGCTGTCACTATGGGGTATTGAGTTTAGATTGATGAGGGGGAAAAAATATTTTTATTTTAGCTATAAGGCTGCAACATAACAAAATGTGAAAAAATCGAAGGGGTCTGACTACTTTCTGAGTGCACTGTATATGGAGTTAAGCTGGAAGCGTTATATAATATAATTCCTCCAGGTTGAGTCAACATTGATAAGAGTCTGGTGTCTTGTTACAGCTGTTGCACCACTAAGTCCATGTTCTTACGGTGTTGATAAATTTGTGTAAATTTAACTTGTATTGTGTATCAATGGACTATTTAACAACATTGTGCTATAGGGACTTTAGAAACACTGAATTTGGCTCCCAAGGGTCAGATGTCAAAGCAGTGCCATTAACGGTTGTCTTCAAATAACTGGGTTGATTGTTATTATTTACTTTAGCAGAGGCTACAATGGCAGACTGCTATTTAGTAACTACATTATTATTACTTTTATACTTTGTGAAGTATGAGATGGTGGATCTGTGCCTGTGTTTGGATTCTAGCTCCTCTTAATATTTTCCTCTCTTCTGTTGTGGTTCTTTACCTCAGGTTCCAAGGCTCTGGACTACTCCAATGGGTTGTTTGATTGCCAGTCGCCCACCTCTCCTTTCATGGGCAACCTGCGGGCACTTCACCTTTTGGAAGACCTTAGGGGTGTGCTGGAGTTGATGGACACAGAGGAAAGGGAGAGTCTTCGCTGCCAGATCCCTGACTCCACAGCTGACAGTCTGGTCGAGTGGCTCCATGGTCACCTGGTGAGAGCCTTGTGTGTTAGAAAGACACATAAATACGTCATAAGACTCATGAGATATGTGAAATAACATGGCTAGTGATATTGAATAGATTTAGTAATTAAACTGGCACAGGTATGGAGTTTCTAAATGAAAGACCATTAAAATACACATTCTACATGTCACATGGAACTTTTTTTTTGTCCTCATCAGAATAGTGTAGCCTTAGGGCAGATCAGTTTCACTGGTAATGTCACAGAACCGGTTTATCTGGACATAAAAGGGGTAAAATATAGGGCTCTTGCTTTTTAACTGCATGAAAGTGATTCCATTCTATATATGTGCCGATGACATTCAGCATTTTTTTTAAAGCTTTGGGTTACTTTGAGATTTCTTTCTAATTTTACCTTTGACATATTTATAAAGGAAGAAACACTTCTTGTTGGAATCACTTTAGGTTGTGTAGTCATGAAAGAGGTTTTGTTTGTGATGACTGGACACAATGTGCTCCAAACGATCTTTAGCACATCTGGTTTGCTGCTGATGAAGCTCACTCTCTGTGCTGCAGTCAAACTCTATGAATGCAGACAAGTGTGTGCAAACAATCCTGTGTCCAAGTAACGACTAACTTGTTTTCTAAGAGGAAACATGACTGTCCCTCTTGTGCTGAGTTTCCTGAGAATGCAAGATGAAATGCTGGTGTTGTCAATGTCGCAGCTAGCGTGCTGCAAGAAACATGCTGACATCTTGGGAACCAGAGTGGTGTTTGGGAGACTGATGGGCTGTAGGCCAGATAAATGCCAGAGTTTTTGTGTAATGCTGTAACTCACTCTCTGTACAGCAATCTGAATGTGAACCTTCTTCTCAGCCATGTAAGGTTTTGTTTGTGCAGGGGTAAGCAGTGTAACCAGTCACACTTTAAATAAAGCCTTTCATCTGCAATCATAACTAGGCACTGAAACCTTCAAGGCTTTTAAGATCAGCAGAATGAATAAACTTACCTGCATTATTTCCCGGTGTCTGTATTTTTAAAGGTCTAAAATCACCTCTTATGATTCTTTGTCCAATTCATGTCTTCTTCTGTTTATGCAGTCCAACGGACACATCTCTCTGAGTGGGGGTGACCACTACCAGGAAAGGCTTTCCCGTCTAGAGAGTGATAAGGAGTCTCTGGTGCTTCAGGTACCCATCCAGCAATATTCAATAATTTTACCAGTGCCACAAAATCCCAGATCTTGCATTTATGCTTTTACTTTTAATTTACTACAGACACATGTAAATGCCTGTTTTTAAAAAAGAGTAATTGCTTGGTTCCATGCAGGTGAGTGTGCTGACAGACCAGGTGGAAGCTCAGGGGGAGAAGATTCGGGACCTGGACTTGTGTTTGGATGAGCACAGGGAGAAACTCAATGCCACTGAGGAGATGCTGCAACAGGTGTGTGTGTGTGTGTGTGTGTGTGTGTGTGTGTGTGTGTGTGTGTGTGTGTGTGTGTGTGTGTGTGTGTGTGTGTGTGTGTGTGTGTGTGTGTGTGCGCGTGTACTTGTACTTGTACTTGTACTTGCCAAAAAAAGTATTTTACTAACAGAGTGAGGACATTTTGGGAAATTGAGGACATTTTGGCCGGTCCTCACTTTTTGAGACACCTTAAAATCACATTTTGAGGGTTAAGACTTGGTTTTAGAGTTATGGTTAGAATTAGGCTTAGGTTTAGGTTAAGGTTAGGGTAAGGGGCTAGGGAATGCATTATGTCAATGAGTGTCCTCACAAAGATGGAAGTACAAGTATGTGTGTGTGTGTGTGTGTGTGTGTGTGTGTTTGTGTTTGTGTTTGTGTTTGTGTTTGTGTTTGTGTTTGTGTTTGTGTTTGTGTTTGTGAGTGAGTGAGAGACTGGTTCATATGCAGTATAGCTCAAGACAAATTGTTTGCACTAAAGACCAAGAGTCACTGTATATTCAACTGAAAGACCTGAGGTCACCTCAGCATGTTTGTCATAGGAGGAGCTTCTCCTTGTGTTTGCAGTCAGCTGCTGAGATGATGCTGGCAGCTATCCATGTCTACCATTAGAACTAAGCACTTAGCCTCCATGTTTTTGGAAATCATCACCAAACCATTTTAGAGCAAACAACAAGACTACACACATTGCTTTCTGGTGGCCATATTACTATTTTAGATATTACAAAACATTACCCATACTGCTAATGTTATTTGTGTTGCCTATACTGACTACATGACAGACACAAAGTTTTTTTGTGTGTAACACTCTTCATTTATAATTGTAGGAGCTTCTGTGCAGAACTGCATTGGAGACCCAGAAGCTTGAACTAATGTCTGAAGTGTCCAACCTAAAGCTGAAGCTAAATAGCATGGAGAAGGACAGAGTGGACTTTGACGACAGATTTAGGGACAATGAGGTATGTGAGATAATTCTTAGGACAGGAATCCTCTTTGTTTCTGCATGTGTCCTTTCTCTCTTGCCTAAGTACACACACACGCGCACACACACACACACATTTACTTTCCCACTCACACCAAACAAACACTCATTCATGTTGTCTGACACCTGTGTGGGAGAGGGACGTCTTATTTTACTGTGAGTCTCAGAGCAGCTGTTTGACGAGTAAGAAAAATAGTCAGAGCACTCACAGAACTAGCCAAGAGAAATATGCCTGCTGTGTTTGTGGTTATTATAGATGAAAGACTGGTGTGCAGAGTGGTTTACCTTTTGTTTTTGACTCTGTTTGAATCTATTGCCATTATCGTCATCTAAGATGTCAATCATTAGTTTGGTAGATATTGGGAGATGAACCATGCAGAATACTTGGATCGCTTTCCAACCCGTCATGTTAGTGCTGCAGCAGCGTGGTTCTCACTTTCACTCCATTGGAACAAAGAGTTGCTGTCCATGTTGCACCTCACAGCACATAAATCACTTCTTTTCCAAAAGTAGCTTCCACTTATTGTATCACTGCTGCTACTTCAAGGCAGCTCCTCTCTAAGGAATTACAGGCATCAAAAGCACAGCTGCCATAAAACAATACATACTAGAAAACCAACAGCCATTTGAAAAGAAATAAGGCTTCTGTATTATCGTCTGAGTTGCAGTCATCTTATTATCACATGCCCTTAGGGCCATATGCAGATCCAATTAATTGAGTTCAGTATGAGTTTAAAGTATTACCAGTATTTTAGGTGTGTTTACTATTTTGCTACCTTTCTCTGATATGCACTTTCTATTCTTTTAGGATTTGATTCTTGAAATTAATGAACTGCGGTACAGATTGACAGATCTGGAGAGTGAAAAACTACTGTACGAAAAGAAACTGAAATCCACAAAGGTGAGTTGTCAGAGTGAAGTTTGCACGCTTCCAGTGTTTATATGAAAAACTATTCAAGACTGTCATTATTCTTTCCTGGGTGTTTATTTATCTCCAGGAGTTGTCTTCTTCAGCTGAACAAACTTTTTGATGGGAACCTCTTGTGGCTGAAATAGTTACAAACAACAAAACTAAAATGGGCCAGTTCACTGCTTAACCACTTCACAAGAATATGTAACTTTTTACATATCCTCTAAAATCCAAGCTTTACACTTCTTTCATGATTCAGAGAACATCATTCATGCCATCATCTTGTCCTTCCTGGATTAGTATAGCTCTCGTGCACAGCTATTGTGCATCATTATTAGTCAGGTCAAAAAGACATCACATCAACTCGTTGTCTGCTTCTATGATTTGTTCATTTTATTCTGGTTCAAAGAGTCTGGTTGCTGTTTTTAAAGCACTGAATGTAGTTATTTATGATTGCTATGACCCCATTTGACCTGTAGGACTCCTTGTTCATTGGATATGAGGGTGTAAGATGTTCAATGTTTTACCTTGGTTGATCAACACGGTCTATTTTTAAATGTGCTTTATACTGTAAATATCTTGGTTTCAATCTTGGGTATTCCACCTACTTGACCTCTTATCTTTCACCTCTTGCATCCCTATTTTCTCTTTCTTCCTTGGTTTGTCTCTCTACTGCTAGTCGCTAATGGCAAAGCTTTCTAGCCTGAAAATCAAAATGGGCCAGATGCAGTATGAGAAACAGAGGAAGGAGCACAAACTCCAGGCTCTGAAGGTTGGCTTTACTCAGGATGACTGTTGTGCTTGCTGTATGATTATGGTTTTTGACCTCTCCCTTTGGCTCCTGTTCTGTTTTTTTTTTATTTTTGAGGGGGAAAAAAAGAAACATTAAATTTGTTTTTGAGCAGTTTCCAAGTTTTCCAAGATTTAGGCAAAAATAATGTGATTGTTTGAAACAATTAAGTAAATTTATTGAACTCTGTAGTATAGTAAAATGAAAAAAGGAAAGTGTAGTCAGAGAAAACCACTTCTTTAAGTCTGCACCAGCTCTATCAAGCATTCACATTTTTGAAACCACAGGTATTCTGTAATTTTTTCAAGAGTTGGCAAGAGTTCTGTTTTTGTTTTTGTTTGTTCACTCATCCCACTGATTTCCTTCATCATCTTTAAAATCTCTTCACAATTTAATTTTCTGTCTCCACACTTGATTCCTGTTCTGGTTACTTAAACATGTCTCCTGTATTTGTCATTACCATAGCCTTCCCAGACATCAGTGCTTACCACCCAGCTCACACACGTTACCCCTCAGAGCAGGTGTGGCCTGCGTGTCTGTATGCCACGTCAGCACCTGTGAACCTTTGTGTTGTGGTTTGTTTGTAGTATGGAGGTGAGGTGGGGGAGGTGGGGTCTGTGTGGAGGAAATATCTTCACTGTTGTCCTCTGTTGGACAGGAGGAGCTAGCCATACTGAAGAGGCAGCTGGAGGGCAAAGACGGAGAGATGAGGAGACTACAGGATGAGACAGGCTTCAAAGCCATCGCCTCGAGCAGTGCAGATCCCTCAGAGAGAGGTGGGAAAGCCAGTCAAATCACAGGCCTCACTGAAGATGAGCATGCATGATGTTTAACCTAACATGTTCAACTTAATGTTATATGGTTGAATGGTAATGTTTGTGTATAGCTAGCAAAGCACTAGGCTAAGTTTTAAAAGAAGTCAGAATCTGCAACCAACCAGTTTTTGTTTCATAATTCTTTGTCCTGTTTAGTCTTTCATCCAGATGAAACTCTTAGAAAGAGGCTGAAAGAAAAACGTAAGGGGGGTTTTTATGTTTGTGTTTATCATTGCACTTTATTACTGCACCCATCCCAACCCCTGTTTGCATGAACGAGCATGAGCCATCTGAACTCTGCTTGTCCATTATAACCTATTGGAGTGCTAATACCTGACCACAGAGCTCCACACCTCTGTTAAACTTTTATTTTTCTGATTTTGAACTGAACAAATCTAAGGTCATCCAAAAGCCCTTTTGAGTGTGTTTTTAGTGTCCCTCCTGGAACACCAACAAGGAATGTCTGCTTTTGTGTTTTCAACAGGAATGAGGAATTAACTGTGTTGTTTGTCATAACTATTCAGGCTGCTCACTCATCCTCCTGCCTCATGTCCTCCCAACAATAATCACCTCCTGTACCCCTCAATACCTGTCCCCAAGCTCCTCTGTACCCTCAACTGCTCACACCAACAGCCAGTGTGTGCCCTGCTAACCTGTAATGTTGTTGTCATGCTCAGTGTTGTGTGACAGTATGTTTGTTGTGAGTGCTGTCTTCATATCTGTGCCTTCCCCCATCAGTGATCTTACACTTAAGTAGAACAATTTCATTTCACTCAGTGCACACACTCCCTCACTATGACTCTGCACATGTTGTAGTCTACAGTATAAGAGATGGCCACTATAAGAGTAACACGTTTTTTATTATTTTTTGTCAGATAAATATATATATATATATATATCACACATCTTCAAACAAGTTTAAAAGCAGTGATCAGTGTGTGCTTGTTTCTTGTTAGACAACACATTGAAGTTCCTTTGTTTTGGAGATAATACATATATGGGGAAAAACCTGAATAAAACTAAGATTGTTAATGTTGAGGGTTGACTACTCACAGAGCCTTGTGGCACAGTGTGTGCTCTGAAAAGTGAAAATGTTCTACAAAAGTGAAATATGTGAAACACCTGCTCACACAAGGATTTGGTATCAATTTGAAGGATTCTTAAAAAAACTAAGAATGTGGCTGTTGTGTTACTGTAATGACTGTCAGTAATATTTCAGAATGTATTGTCAAGTTTCACCCTGTGTGTTCAGGCTTATTATCCATCCCCACTTTTTACCCCCCTCAAGCTTCACACTGTGAGTGCTACAGTTCTTTGTCTCTAATCATTTTCTTGCCTTACTAGATGTGGAAGTGCAGAGAATGAAAAAGGCAGTTGAATCGTTGATGGCAGCCAATGAAGAGAAGGTACATTTGACAAGTTATGATTCTCTTTGTATCACACCAAGTGATTCAACTGTCTTCCTGAAAAATTTGCCTCGCGGTGTGTTTTAATTGTCTTTTCCTTTGCAGGATCGTAAAATTGAGGAACTAAAGCAGTCGCTGCTACGGTATAAGAAAGTTCAAGACATGGTGATGTCAGTGCAAGGTAAAAAAGGTGAGACATCTCTTCAGTCAGAGTAGATGAATAACATTAACTTAATGTTGGAGATAAAAAAAAGTACTAAAGTAAGTCAGCCTTGAAAGCAGGATGTTGGATTTTGGATGGTTTATATTAACCAGATATTGTCTATACTCTCAGCCATTTTAATTATATTGATTTCCAATTATAATGATTTCCAATTTTCCAGGCAACCAATGGCATTATATCTGTATAGTATGAAGTTCACCTTGCAGAGACTTGAAGCTACAGATAGAGATAATCCACCACAAGGAACAAGTAGTCAGCTTCATATTTGTCAAATGTATGTTAATCTGAGATTGAACATAAGGACTGCTTTGAAAACTGCCCTGTGTTAAAGGACGCTCCTACATTTCAGACTTCTCGACTGGGAAACAACCTTTTTTTTTTTTCTCTGTTGACCTTCTTGTATTCCTGTGGGTGTATTTGTATTGCTCTGAGCTGGCTGTTTGATACTATACACATATCTGTTCTCTAGCTTTCTGCAGAAAATTTCTTTTGACTTGTGTGTCTTGTAAGATCTGAACTTACCTTTCTTTCTGTTGCTCAGAGCTCTTACATGAGTATATTAATGCCAAATAAAACAGCTGATTCTTATTTAACAGGACAAATTATACATTATTTTCTGCTACATCTTGTTCATTCATCACTCCAGAGAAAACAAAAGATAATGAGTATGCTGAGAGTCATGGTGATGTAGCCCTCGCACTCATGTCAACATACCCTGTGTCTGTGGAGCCAGAAAAGCATGAAGTTACAGATGTTCAGCAGCTGAAAAAGAAAAGCCCAGATGAGGTTTGTACAGTGTAATATGATGTGTTGTAATCAATGTTTGCATCTAAAAACTAATTTTACATTCACAAGTGGAGGGGACTTTATTGGAAAAGTAAATACTAAAAATTTTACAAATACAGCAAAACTGGTTGTATTCCAACATAATTTCACAAGCAATTTCAGTATTTCAAAAATGTAGAATATTAGATATAAGATATTTAAAGTGTTCATTTCTAAACACAGTGGAGCTATCTTTATAATTTATTGCTAATTACTAATTGGCTGTGGCTCTTTACCTTTTTGCCCTCAGAGAACTTCAAATCTCATTAAACTCTAAGTGGTCAGTAAAACACTTACAGCTCCCTTTAATTTCACACTTTTGAAATGAGTGTTGAAAGGCTCGACATCCAATTAATTAAATAACTTCTCCCGTCAGTTCACTAAGCATGAGTACTGATTTAGACTGCTGTGTTCTTGAGGCCCCAGAGGAATAAGTTAATGTTTTAAGACGGCGCAGTCCAATTTTGACTTTTTTTTCTCATTCTTCTCTGTGCTTAGCTGGAAGGTCTAAATGGACTGAGTGAAGAGCTTTCGGCTACCCCAAGCCCTTCAGACCCAGAACGAGTATCCGAGTCCACACCAACAGATGTAGAATGGTACAATATGAAAAAGACTTTTTCCTCACTCACATTCATCATTTTACTCCAAGCCAGATTTCAGCTAATATAGGTTTTTGTTATGCCGGCGACATTATGTTTTCAGGTTGTCGAAAGTATGTACATCCGTCTCATTCTTGCGAATGAGATATCTCAGTAACACCTAGAGGGAACTTCTTCAAATTTTGCACAAATGTCCACTTGGACTCAAGGATGAAGTGATTAGATTTTGGTGATCAAAGATCAAAGGTCACATAACACAATTTTGGCTTAGTGAACACAATATCTCAAGACCACCTGGGGGGAATATGTTTAGATTTGGCACAAACATTCATTTGGACTCAACGATGAACTGATAAGAATTTGGTGGTCAAAGGTCAATGTCACTGTGACCTCACAAAGGACAATCTTGGACAAATTCATACTCTAATTATGACACAATTTAACTGCAAAAACATCCATGCTGTAGCTCAGATTGTGACGATAATTCTTGCAACTTGGCTGGTTGCGGTAGCAAGGCGGTAATTTTAGTTAAAGCAGATACTGAACATTTTTACTCGTGTTATCTTGTATATGATGTGCCACTCTCATTTCCATGAATGAATACTAATGAGTAAAATGCCCGGTGTGTGCTGGATGTATATGATTTTAGGGCTGAGAACAGCAGTGTGTAACAGCAGTTCATATCATGTAGCCCCACACTGCTGCTTCTCATGACCATGTGAGACAAGCTTAATATTTCAGCTACACTGCCATGAGCGTGTGTGTTGTTATGATTTGTTATCTCAGCAGCCAAGATACCACAAAGGCTGGAAGCCAGGACCACTTGGATAGGAGCGACAGGAGCAATAATGAAAAGGTATTTTTTTATTTGTGATGTTTGCCAAAAATATATGTATATCGGTACTTTTCTGACAACTATTGTTATGAATATGTGCATCAGAATTTTCTACTCTACCAGAACTTCCAGCACAGCATGTGTAAACACTGATACTGTATGTGAGTATTGTTTTTTTTTTTTTTCCTTCTTGCAGAATACAAGTGAAGAACTCAGTAAGATGAGTGAAAAGCCACCTTTGAGTCCCTCTGCCACCTTGCCCGCCAGCACAGAGGACGACAGCTTTGGCTCAAGAAAGGCTCGTTCATCTTTTGGAAAGGGGTTCTTCAAGATCCGCGGGGGAAAGAAAACAGCCAGCACTCCTAACCTAGGTAAGAGCATGCCACATCACTTGGCAGTCAGATGAGGAGTTACGTCTGCAAGGTGACTCAGCCTGTATGTGATGTCATTATGTGTGACATTAAGTTGACTGTGGACCTGACTGGCTGTGTACTACAGAGTGAGATTTTCTTGGAGATTTTTCTGCACATTTTATTTTCCCAAGCCACACCCATGGAATATACTATATGCACCATAATTTTCAGCCCACACAAACTGTGGTCCCCATTTAATTTTGGAAATCTGTTTCTGTGCTGTTGTATGCCCTTTGTCCTGTGTATGTGTTTTTGTGTGTGTGTGTGTGTGTGTGTGTGAACTGTACACATGTGTCTATTTTTTTTTCCACCTCCACAATCCTGTTGTTATTTCAATCATAATTTCTGCCCTCTTGTCTTGTTCTTTTTCTGTTGGACCCTGTCGTGTGTTGCGTGTGCTTTGTAACACACGAAGACCGCAGCCGGAGTGCAAGTGCGCCTATGCTAGGTACAGTATAGACCACAGGTCATTGTAGGGTTGCAGTAGTTCTCCAAAGAAAGCAAAGGAAGCTACTGAATATATCCTGTATGACTGTACATCTTTGTCTTTTTTTAACTCATTCATCAGCTGACATCTTTTTATCATCATGTTTCAGTAGCTGCAGTGCTTTAACCACCACGCTCTTTCACACCCAGTGTTGCACAAATGTCTTTCCAACATACAGTCATGTTGATTTGCCTGTGTGCCTGCATGTATTTGTTTACACTTATTTCTGTCAAAATCTTCCCCAACCACAAATCTGTGCTGAGATCCAGATTATCAGCTAATATGTTTATTTGGATCTTGAATGCCCTCCCCACCCCCACTCCCCGAACTAAAAAAATTAAACAAAACAACTAATGAATTTCCTTTTTATCTAATGAAATAAAACTATTTTATTCTAGTGTAGGACAAACATCAGCTGTGTCTGATGACCTCTCAGTCTGTCTAGGTCTAGGAGTGGTCATGTGTCTGTCTTGAGTGTTTTCTTGCCCCATGCAGCAACTCTGTCTCCACCGATCTGTATGTGTCTCCCTCACTGATGCATATGAAGTTGATTATATTCTTGTCATTTGTTTGTACAGCTGAAACAGAGCGACAGGGCACTGACCATTTGGATCTGGCCGGGTTGCCACAGAGGTCGACTAACAGCGACAGCACCCACACACTCCCTACGACCCCAGAGAGCAGGAAAAAGTCCAAGGGAATAAAGAAACTTTTTGGGAAGTGAGTAGAAAATGACCCAAGAATCTTGATTTTAAGTAACTCTTTAATTAAGTATAAGAATAATCAATATACATGTAATTCTTTCATATACTATTCATATACTACTTAAACTTGAATGTCATATGTTTAAGGTTAAAAAGAAGCCAGTCTACCACGTTTAACCTGGATGACAACCTACCAGAGGGTGAGTTCAAGAGGGGTGGAGTGCGAGCCACAGCAGGACCCAGACTGGGTTGGTCTCGTGACCTCCAGCAAGTCAACAAGTAAGTCTTTGCTTTCAACCTGAATAATGAGACTCAGAATGTGGTTTCCTTGTTTTAAATCTGGTGTACATTGAATTGAGAGATAATGCAGGGTTTTCTGACAAAGCAGTCTTTGTCTGGAGACATCAAAGATGTGTCTAGTATATCTCACAATTTAAACTTGTATTTGTTTTTTACCTTTTTATACTGTCACAATGCTGTGTCTGCATACATTTTGAATGTTTTTGTTTTTCTATTCTATTCTGTTTCATTTCTTAGTGATGTTGATGCTCCCTTTGCACGCTGGTCAAAGGACCAGGTGTGTGACTGGCTGCAGGAGCAGGGTCTCGGTCTTTATGTGAACATGGCACGTGTATGGATCTCCTCTGGACAGACTCTGTTACAGGCCTCACAACAGGACCTGGAGAGGGTGAGCTGAAGCAGAAGAATTTAATAAGTTTGCTAAGACTGGCAGGCAGGCATCGCACTGTTTCTGTTGAACTGTACTGTGCAGTACCCGGGGATGTGTAGTCCTTACTTGTCTTCTTGTGGATGTCTAGGAGCTGGGCATCAAACACCCGCTGCACAGAAAGAAACTGCAGCTAGCTCTGCAGGCCCTCGGCTCAGAGGAGGAGGATAATAAGGGAAAGCTGGACTACAACTGGGTGACGAGTGAGTACCAGCTGCCAGTTAAACACATAGGAAATCTGATGCAGATTTTTTGTTTTTTTTATAAATATATATCTCTCATCATGACATTTTGCTCATCCCTCTTCCTCTCAGGATGGCTGGATGACATTGGTCTGCCTCAGTATAAGACCCAGTTTGATGAGGGAAGGGTGGATGGTCGCATGCTGCACTACATGACAGTGGTGAGTCCTGGCAAGAGACATGCTCTTCTTCCACAGACCCCGCGGATAAGTAGGTCTGACGACTCCAGTGCCATCTCACATTAGGATTAGTGCACAGAGAGTCTGAGCTCCAGTGGAGATGGCTTGGTCTCAACCTCTGTGATACTTGTGACAAAGCTGAAGCTACTGGCTCAAACTATGATGTCTTTGCAGAGGTTTCTGTGCCAGGGAATCTTGATTGTTCACTGCACTTAAATGGCTGTTATTATATTTAATAATATACTTTGTCACAGCTTCAGCAGAACTGTTACTATTTCAATTTTACACTCAGTCATTATGTTTTTTCCCTCAGGATGACCTGCTTTCTCTGAAGGTGGGGAGTGTCCTGCATCACCTCAGTATCAAGAGAGCTATACAAGTGCTGCGACTCAACAACTACGAGCCCAACTGCTTGCGCCGTAGGCCATCTGATGAGGTTTGAGCTGCCGTTTCTGCTGTTTGACATATAAAACACAGCTTTATGTAAACATGCTCTTAGTTTTCAAATTTGTGATGTATTCACCGTTTTTCTGCACTTTGTGTCCATAGAACAACATTACTCCAGCAGAGATTTCCCAGTGGACCAACCACAGGGTAATGGAGTGGCTGCGGTCTGTGGACCTTGCTGAATACGCTCCCAACTTAAGAGGCAGTGGTGTGCACGGAGGCCTGATGGTGAGAGAGTCAGGTGTTCAGTCTTGCTGGGAAATACAGACCCCCCAAATGTACCCACTCCTAAACATCGCCCCTCTCCTCAGGTTCTGGAGCCACGGTTCAACGTTGAGACCATGGCGTTGCTGCTGAACATCCCGCCAAACAAGACTCTGTTGCGTCGCCACCTTGCCACACATTTCAACCTGCTCATTGGGTCAGAGGCCCAGCAGCTCAAACAGGAGTGTCTTGAAAACCCAGATTACACTCTGCTTACTGCCACCACTAAAGTCAAGGTAACACACAGCTTATTGAAAATATTAGTTGAAT
This sequence comes from Trachinotus anak, assembly GCF_046630095.1. Lineage (NCBI taxonomy): Eukaryota > Metazoa > Chordata > Actinopteri > Carangiformes > Carangidae > Trachinotus > Trachinotus anak. The sequence goes on along the minus strand of NW_027273853.1, from coordinate 16,759,496 downwards.
AATAAATAAATAAATAAAGTTGAAGATTTTTTTGAGGAACATGTTCTCTGCTCTCTGTATGTCTAAATGTAGCTATATAAATATCTTCTTCCTCCTTGTTCATACCAGCCAAAGAAACTGTCGTTTGGTAGCTTTGGGAGTCTGAGGAAGAAGAAGCAGGATGAGAGCGAGGAGTACGTGTGTCCGATGGATGTGGAGATGCCAAAGGGAAGAAGCTTCCAGAAAGGTTTCGAGCTCCAAATCTATGAGGACGACCTTGACAGGCTAGAACAGGTGATCTTGTGCTTCAAAGATCAAATTGAATGATTTTATATCAGTTATGTGTCTAATTACATGTAATGCACATCTGAAAACTACATGTGTCAAAAGCATTTACTATGTGCATCATTTGGGAAAACAATGTAATTTTAATAACAGTTGATCATATTTCTCTATTCTGTGAGCATTTTCACCAGTGTTGCCTGCAGAGTGACTTTTTCATATTCAGTAGAAGTATCTGGTTTCTGTAATCTATTGTCAGTCTCAGTTTATTAAGTCTGAGGGCTACTTCTCTTTGCACAGATGGAGGACTCTGAGGGAACTGTGAGACAGATCGGAGCTTTCTCCGAGGGTATTCAAAACCTGACGGTAAGAATCTGAGGGTTGACAAGGACACATTGCACTTCGTACTTGTCGATACCATTATATAAATATAATTTATATTCTGATTGTGAAGTTGATGTTTAATTTTTATATCTGCATTGTGTCTTTTACCAGAGCATGCTGAAAGATGATGAATTCTTCAAAGAGATTTCAAATTCACCAAACCCCAGTGTAACAGATGAGGACTCCAACGCATGAGGCTGTCAGTGCCACGAGACCTGGTCCTGCTGTGAATGAAACTCTGTGCCAACCCTCTCCACCCGCACACAGACTTGTCTCAACAAACCCCAAAAATGCTCCCACATTTCTTTTTAGTGATACATTCAGAGATGAGCCAAAAGTATTACAGTGTCTTTCTTGTATCTAAACAATGGTGTTGTGAAAGCCTACAGTCCAGTAGCCAATATTACTCCTGAACTTTGTCTCCGTTATTGTCGTGTGATGACAGAGGGAACATTTAGGGCAACACCACTGCTTGCCTGCCAGCTGGTTTCTGGAGATATTTATGTACTGGCATCTTTCTTTTTATAACAGAACTGAATTGTCAACCAGCACAAAGTGAACATCTTGAATATGCCAATATAGATTTAATATATGTCTTCTAAATTGCCTTTTGACTGTAGAAATTTTGGGAAAAATAGATGAACTAAGTAAAATACAGAGCGGATTTCCCCATTTTTAGAAGTTAGTGTAAAGTAATAACTCTGAAACAGCTGCTATGTTTTCTACAGAACTAAAACCTGCTAATTCTTTGATAATTGTCTTTATATTTTATCCTATCCTGAAGACTGAACAGGTTTTCACTCAACAGTAATACTGCATGCATTTGCACCAATACATATCACACAGTACAAAGCCTAATGAGTATCATTGCATGGTATTGAAATCCAACAAATCCATATATGAGTTTGTCATTTATTTTGTATTATTTGAACCATAAATTGATTTTTAATGGAAACCTGTTGGCTTACACAGAGTGGTTTCTGGAAAAGTGTTCATATTCCCATTTGTGAGAAAAGATAATGTCTCAAAGTAACAATGTTGTAATGCAGCCCTTCACCATACCTAAGAAGATAGTTTGTTGCCTTTTTTTTTTATGTTTATTCAGTTATTAGGGTCAATAAAATAATTTAAATCAATTGGGCTTATCCTCAAATATAAAGTATTTATACATAATGAAAGCAGCATGAATGATGGGAAAGCTGAATGATGAAAAGCAAACTAAGTGTCCTGAAAACATGGTCAAGAATTAAGCCACCAGTATAAGTCTGAATTCTTCACTTCATATATAGGCACTGGATTACAGAATTATATCAATTGCACTCCTCTGTTTATATCAAAGCTCAACTCTGATCACGCTGACCATGTTTGAAGAAATCTGCATTGAGCAAACTGCAGGACAAGGGCAATATGTTAGGAGACAGTGGAGGACAGAATAATCAAGCACCACACCACAAACAACCCCGAGGTAACTACACTGTAATTAAGATTTGAGATTTCAAAGCTTCATTATTAGACAATTAAAACTAGTCATGTCTTTGGGTGTACCCAGATGCTTCAAAGGGGTTTAACTTGGGGTCATATCATTTTCCCCACTTTATTCAATGATTTAAGTGAAGCCGAAGTTTGGAAATGGGTGGCACAGGAAATGGTTTACAACCCTGTGCACTGTCAAAAATTTGTACTCTGTACTAAACAAAATATTACAATGATGAAAATACCTTTTGACTTTTGATTTTCCAACATATAACATCTAGTGCAAGAGACCAAACTGAGACATTCGTTTATGAAGTGGTAGTTCATGGTTCTCTGACTGCAAAGCAAAACACGAGATAAAGAACATTTCAGTCTCAAGTTATGACTTGCTTTGATAAAAGTAAAGCTGGCTTCAATCAAGAATTTAGTTTCTTATTTTTAGAATTCTTCTTTGTGCATAGTTTTTATCATTTTGTTTGGTACAAATGGTTAAAATTGTAAGAAATCCCCAAGGGAAACCCTTCAAATTTGACACAAACATCCACTTTGACTAAAGGTTGAAGGTCAAAGTCATTGTGACCTCGCAAAACATGATTTTGGCCTCTTGAATATGATATCTGACGACCACCATGAGGGAATTGCTTTAGATTTGGCACAAACATTCACTTGGACCTCACTAAACATGTCTGTGGCCATAACCCAGAAATTCATACACTAATTATGACAAAATACAGAAACACTTCTAGCCATTATATAATGCTGTAACTCAGGAAGGGGTGATTGAGACCAAATCTCTTTCAACTTAGCTCGTTGGCAGAGGCATTCAACCATGAAGCGGTAATTCTAGTTACTTTATGAATTGTGATAATAACATTTAATTAATAAAAAAATTACATTTTTGTATGAGAGTTCAGATTTTATAATGCCCTCCCACCTCCTTCCCTCTCTTATTCTTTCTTTCATTTTCTTTGTAGTCCTTTTTCTAATTTTCTTGTCTCTTCGGTCTCTTCTTTAATTGCATCTTCTAATCTGAAATAAACTGATATTTACCTTTTTGACTGAGTAGGTTCCTCTTCATATTGCCATCCTGCCTTCACTCCTCTAATCTTTAATGTCTTTTGTCCTCATCTCCTCATGTCTCTTTTCTTCTTTAATTGTTTCTCCTCTGCTTTGTAATAATAAATGGCAGACAAAAGGGAGTAATATTTAAAAACTTCAGCTTCACAGCCCTTTAATCTCAAGCAATAAAGCAATTCAAAGGTATTCAAATAAATCCAAATAAATTCCCCTCAAAGCAATTCCATTCAAATTAATTCAAATTAATTCAAGACAATTTAGCTAAATTCAAATTAATTCAAAGAAGTTAAAATAAATGAAATCCAAAGAAACCCAGTTCACATGAATTCAAATCAACAAGGAAAACTGAATTCAAACTGAGGTTGAGGAATCAAATTGCTTTCATGGAGACTTACCTTCAGGCTCAGCGGATCTCTTGCGCCCCCTGCTGCCATCAATCTGTCCGCTCCTCTTCCTCAGAAGCCAGGTGGAGAGCCAAGTGGGGGTTCAGGTTGGCGTCCAGGTGAGGAGCCACATCACATCACATAAACAAACCATGTTTTACCACAATAACTTCATGGAAAAGTCATCACACTATTGAAATAAAAGTACCATGTCACACATTAAATCATATTTAGCACAAAGTACATGAATATCTGCAGTAAAGACAAATACATGTAGGTGTCATTACTGACTGAGGCCTTACAGATAGTTTGAGCACTAATAAAGTTTAAGTGTACAGTTTATTATAACATTACTGAATGCATGCTAACGGTAAACTAATAAATTATAAACCAGAGTCTCCTTGTGAAAACTGATTCAAATTATTTATCACTAATGAATTAAGGAGCATGTGAAGGATTAGGCTGAATGAAGCTCTTGGTGGATATATTGTTTCTTGGATAATTTTCTTAATCTCACTTTATCCTGCTGAGGGTCTAGATGTTTTATTAAAGTCAATTGCTAAACCTGGATAATCAACATGGTAAAGTGAGCAGCTGCCCAGGGGCCCCAACAGCTCCAGGTGTATTCCATAGCATTAATGTCTACAAAATTTGATTGACAGTCCTGCATCTTATGGCACAGGCTTCATAGAGTGATTCTGTGTCAAAATATAGTTGTGAGACCTGAACTGTTTCTATTTGTTGCTCATTTGTTGTGGTTGTTGTTTGCTGTAAAGTTGTTTTTTATCAAAATCCTTCCATTAAAAAAAAAAAAAAAAAATATATATATATATATATATATATATATAAATCAATACATGTGACAGTTGTCTCTAATAATCAATTAATTAAAAACTTAATTAGTATTCTCCGGAGATTACGTTAACAGCCTGTTCTTCTTCTGTTTTTTTGTTTTGTTTTGTTTTGTTTTGGGGTTTTTTTTCAAAAACTGTAAACTGTTTAGTTCACTTTCGTAGGAAACCAGGGGAAACTACCAAATCTTCACATTTGAGAAGCTGGTCAAAGTGGTTTTTAGAGACACGCAGAAACACAGAAAGCCCAGATTTGATTAAAAAAATGACACCAAAGTTTGAAAAGAATATTGTCCTGAGTCTGTTCTATAGTTGGTATGAGCACCAGTCACAGGTCATCGCTGGACAGCTATAATCTCTCCACAGATTGCCCCACCTTACTTTATGCAGACATCTGCGGCTCCCTCTCCCTTTGCTCCCGTCTTCAGACAAATGCTGGTAAACCAAGCCGGTGCGGTGCTTCACATCTGACTTTAATCTGCAGTTTTTCTCTACATGTTGTCACACAGTGAACGAACCGACACAACACAGCCAGACCTGACTGGGGCATGAGTTTGACTACGTGATAGGACCTCCTGTGGCACCGAAGTGAAATCTGCACTTGTATTTATATTTTACAAACCACGTTTTACTGTGGAAAACACAAAATGAATGCATTTGAAGTTGTGAACACTGCTTCACTGCAAAAGGAGAAACACTTTCCTCAGACAAAGCGCCCTCTGGTGTCTATACAATTTAAATATGTGGGCCTCAGCACTAAAAGGGTTCATACTTATCCAGATTTGCCCATGCGCAGTTAATGGACATGGTCTCAGTGCATCGTGGAGACTGGACCTACAGCAAAACAGACAAGGGAGTGCTCTGCTGTGGTCCGTGCTGAAAGAGTGGAAACTTGCAAGAAGTATCATGGCTACAAGGTATTTCATTTTATTTTTGACCCTTGCATTAGTTTGAAAATAAAATTACTCCCTGTACACAAGTTCAATTTAGCCACATTGCTGCAGTTTCTATAACTATCTGTTGTCTGTAATAATGTTTTTTATATTAGAAAAATACCACTGACTAATTACAGAATCTGAATAAAAAGTCAGAATAACCAGGCTGCTGTCACTTTTAACATATTTATCCAAAATGTGTCAAATGTGTGATGTACAGGTTTTGTGGAGTCCTTGTCCTTCTTGCAGTGTTTCTCAGTGGACTGAATGCATCAAGGTACAGTAGCCTTAATTAAGACTCCTCTTGAATAACTGTGATTACAATGTTTTTCTCAGTATTTGCCAGTTGTGTGTGCTTTCTGTAACAGACCAGCTGTAAACCAGGAACTATCCAATCTGTTCAATGAGCTGTGGAGGCTGGATGTGAATCGCATGAAGCCTGGGATAGATTACACAGTATCTGTTCAGGTATGGAACATACTCTTATTCACGTGACACGTAACCCTCTGTTTTTACAAAGATGAATTTTATGTGTGAACTATCTAGGGGAGAGCCAGTTTTGTAAGCCAGGGCAGCCATGTTGTGCAGGACCACGCCACCCAGCCTCTGTTCTCCAACGTTAATGAGAACAAACTAAAGAACACGACCACCATCTCCAGTAAGTGTCTATGGGATAGACAGAAATAGCTTCTCACTTTCTGAGCCTAAAAAAGTAATTTGCAGACTTTCCTACAATAAATGGGATTTCTGTGCTGCAGTGTTCATGAAACTCCTGGACAACTATGAGCGATCCATAGGCGTGACAGAGCGAGTCACAACAGAGGAGCAGACTGAGATTAATCTCTTCCTGGATGCCGTCTTACAGACAGAAGTCATGAAGGTACATTTGACATGTTACAACTAGTTGTATCTAACAAGCCTCACACATTTTAATGGTTCAGTTACTCATGTCTGTTCCACAACTCCTCATTTCCCCACATCTGTATTTTTTCCGTCTATATGTCTTAGGCTTCTCAGACCGAGAAGATAATGTGCAACGTACATAATAAGTTGTTTTGTTTCCCACCAACTGTTTCTGGTTTGTTGTTTGTGGTTTTGAGGCTGCAGCTGAGCTCCTGTGGGAGTTTTGTCTCTTCCTGTCTCAGTTCGACACTGAAAACATTACTTCATAGTGTTAGAGAGAAATAAAACATCTAAAACATCTGTCTGCAGCTGTGGAATGCTGCCTTGGCCTCAGCACTCTCCCCAAAGAGGATAACAGGAAGAATGTGGACATACTGTACTTGTATTTCAGAGAAATGCATGAAATGATATAGACCCGATGACTGTAGTTGACATTAGGAAAAAAGCAATTTAAGTGCTCTATATTCAAGAGTACTATTGTATCTATATATTGTAAGTTATTGTAAGTATTCTAGTGTTAGTAAATGATTTTTAAATGGCTTTTTCAACAATTTCAACAACTAAAGCTTAATGCATCTTTAAAACATGTTTCTGATACTTTTATAACAATGAAATGCTTCTGGTTTATTCTTAAAAAAGACAACACACGTTTTTACCCATTAAAAGATGTAAACTCAAAAAAGAATATTATAAATTTTTATCGTGTTGGAGCTGAGTTGTCCTCTCTCATTGTGCTCATTTGATCTGTTCTTTATTGTGAGAAAGACTTGCACCAGAGTCGTGAATGTCATAAATGTGATTTCTCCACAGCGGGCTCATAAGTACCTGGTGAGCAAAGGACAGTCCAGCGCTGACTCCCGTCTGTTTAAGCGTCAGCTAAACTTGATCTGGTTCCACCTCTACCACAGACAGAGAAACACAGGGTGAGATACTGAAACTGTCATATATAAGATACAGACACTTGTCCATTTGTTAGATTCATCATTCAATCAGTATAAAAGCAATGGATCAGTGGATTTACTGCAATTGTGTAAAAGATTAAATAATTATTTTTGAAGTAATTCTAAACTGAAACATCCACCAGCCTGGACTCCTGTGGATTCGAGCATGTCTTTGTTGGAGAAACAAGATCTGGAACAGAAATCATTGGTTTTCACAACTGGATCCAGTTCTATCTGCAAGAAAAAAACAGGCACTTGGACTACAAAGGATACAAAGCCAGGGAGCGCGACTTAGTAAGTAAAAGTTCATCAGAAGGGACGTGGCCTAATAACATAATCTGTTGTTTTTAAAATCCACATGTTTGTTCCCACAGCCCGATCAAGACGACCATGTTCTGAACCTTCAGTTCAGCTGGCACGGAGTGGTGAAACCCGTTGGAAGTGCCTTCATCGGGACCAGCCCTGAGTTTGAGATGGCACTCTTCACCATCGTCTTCCTCATGAACACAGAGAGGAGCACCGCGGTGCTGGTCAACATTGACCAGTGTCAGATGGAGCTGGTGGTCATCAGACACGGACGCTCCCTCGGTACAGCGTATCCCAGGCTGCTCAGCAGCAACAGCCGACATATTAGTCAGCACTCGCACTGAATTCACTTCTGATGAAAAAGTGATATTTGCATCCTTGTTTGACAACATGAGGCACAAATGGACTGTGGTTTGGTTAAAACAGCACAGACCTGCTTAGTGTAGGATTCATCTTTATCAGGACTGAATTACTACAATTTCAATAAAAATAACTAATGCTTTTTACAATCAAATATTTGTTTTTTTTTTTATGTAGTGTCTATCTATCCATCTATCTATCTATCTATCTATCTATCTATCTATCTATCTATCTATCTATCTATCTATCTATCTATCTATCTATCTATCTATCACAAGGTCACTACAGCTGTGTTAATACTGTTTTGTTTTGTTTTGTTTTGTTTTGTTTTGTTTTGTTTTGTTTTGTTTTGTTTTGTTTTGTTTTGTTTTGTTTTGTTTTGGTTTGGTTTGGTTTGGTTTGGTTTGGTTTGGTTTGGTTTGGTTTGGTTTGGTTTTTACATAACAGAGACCAAGTCCCCTCACTGCAAAAGTCTAATAAATGAATATGCTATACAAAGCCTCCATGTCCCTATCCTATTTATTATTATTGGTCTGGGGTTATATCAGGTCAAAACTTGAGGCTTAAAACAAGGACAAATCAAACTAAATCTATTTGAATGGCCGGACACCAGAAGAGAACGTATGTTTTATTTATTTACTATAGTAAAAAAAATCATGTTTTATAAGTTTATAAGTGCAGTAAAAGTATAGTCTCTCAAAAAAATTGAAACATAAATAAACTACCCATATTTAAAAAATCATAATACCTGACTAAATATTTATTACCTCTGTTTGTGAGACGAGTTTATATTGATATATATATTCACACACTTGCAAGGTAACCATACATACATACACACAGTCATACATGGATCCTCTATACTTGATCATAAGAGCGAATAAATAAAGCAATTACAATTACTAGAGAATCACTAAAATCGGAACACTTCCTTAGGTTCCGCCCGCACGGACCTTTTACAGCGTAACACACAAGAAGGACGCATGTTGCAACGACTTCCGACTCCGTATATCAACACAGACTGCATGGCCGGAGTTTTATGTTTTTACAGGTGAACAGGAGAAATAACCATGGAGGTGCTGGGAGGAGAGTTTTGTGGCATGACTCCCCAGGAGCTGGCGGCTCCTGTCAACACTGTAGCGGTGAGTTTACAGGAAATAAAGAGTCAAAGTTTCCCAGCGTGAGAACAGAGAAGCTAACGTGGTGGCGACAGCACAGTGAAACATCTCACAGCTTTAGAGACCGTGTTTGTTTGTGGGCTGGGGGGTTATATGCACTTTAACTGCAGATTATATCGCAGTTTGTTGTGGTTTGAGTTTGTTTGTTTACGTACTTACATTTTGCGGAGCAGCTGTCAGGCGACATTACGATAACTCAGTCTTAAATCAGCTGTCTGTCTGCAGAGTGTGTCAGCAAATTACTTTCACTGCCTGTCAACAACAGACCTGATGTAGTGCTTATTTGTTTGTTTGTTTGTTTTTTTTTGACAGGAAAAATGGAAACTATTGCCAGCTTTCCTGAAGGTAACAACTCATCTGAATCCACCTGCAAATTTTATCTCACATCTATGATATATTTATCCTCTGACATGGTATAAGTAATTTCATATTACGGTATTGATTTTTATCTCAAAATAGTAAGGAAAATAAATAAATTAATAGCTAAAGCATTTATACCACATACTACATACATACTAAAATTTGATATTGCCATTACACAGTCCTGTTCAGTGATTTGAAGCCTTGCCTACAAAGACCTCCTACACTCACTAATATAAAGGCAATAGATACCAAGATAAATGGTTTGTAAACAAGTGTGTAGGTTCTTACATTTGGTCTCAGTTTGTCTTGATTTACAGTCGAATGTTTCTCATTTCCATTGTTTCATGTACCTGGTCATCACAAACTGCATTTTCTGTCTTTCCAGGTGAAAGGTCTGGTGAAGCAGCACATCGACTCATTCAACTATTTCATCAATGTGGAGGTAAAACACGACCCCAGCGCTTTAGAGTGTGTGTTACAGCTGCCCCACCTCCATCCTGATTTCAGTATGAGTGTCTTCTTTTACAGATAAAGAAAATAATGAAAGCAAATGAGAAAATCACAAGTGATGCTGATCCAATGTGGTACCTCAAGTGAGTCACATAACTTGTCTTTGCCTGCTTTTAAATCACAGTAATCTGTAAATCAGTCCAAATATTTAAATGTCTTCCCTCCAGATACCTCAATATCTACGTTGGCATGCCTGATGTTGAAGAAAGCTTCAACGTAACTAGACCAGTATCGCCACATGAGGTGAGCTCAGTTTATTATGAAGGCCAGTTGCATGTGTTTCATGTTAAATATGAACTATTGTTAGCAAGTTTGTCCAGCTATATTTCCACATTTTTAGTTAGATGATACTGAAACAATAAGTCAGTTGACAGAAAATTTATATTTATATTTTGAAAATTAATTGCAAACAATTTTGATAAGAAGAAGAAGATGAAGTCAAATTATCTGGCTCCGGTTTTTCACATGTGAGAGCCCGCTGATTTCTCTGTTTTACATTCATTAGTTAAATATTTTTGGGTTGTGGGCAGTTTATTCATCATTCTTGTTTGTTTCCACAGTGTCGTCTGAGAGACATGACCTACTCAGCGCCTATCACAGTGGACATAGAGTACACTCGTGGCAGTCAGAGAATCATCCGAAATGCTCTGCCGATTGGACGGTATCATTGTTTGTTTTTTTGCCCCTACAGTGTCATATCCTGGCATGGTAGTTTAACCTCTGACCTGTACAGAATATTACCACAGTCTTACTCATATATTTTATTTGCTAATGTAAAACCGTGCTTTTCTCAGGATGCCGATCATGCTGCGAAGCTCAAACTGCGTTCTTACAGGAAAGACTCCCATGGAGTTTTCAAAACTCAATGAATGTCCTCTGGATCCAGGTACGCAATCATAATACAACCTAAGAAAAAAACGAAATGTTCAGCTAATGGAAACCAAAACATGACACGGAATAATAGGGAAACCCAAAGTTATTTGCCGGTGTTCAGTCTCAGCAGTGATTTAATTCACCACACTGTATTTCTTCACAGGGGGTTATTTCATCGTAAAAGGTCAGGAGAAAGTCATTCTGATCCAAGAGCAGCTGTCCAAGAATCGAATCATTGTGGAGCAGGACAGGAAGGGTGCAGTGGGAGCCTCAGTTACCAGGTTCTGTAACTACACCCCCCCCCCAACATTTCAACCCTGTTTCTTTTTTGTGGTTAGGACAGAAGTATTCATCTTATTGTGTGTTATAAATAATTTTTTGTTTTGTTGTTAGATTTTTTAAAATTCTCAATCTTACCTTTGCAAGAAAAAGAAAAACACATTTATCTCTTAAAGTAACTGTTACTTTGTACTTTTGTTTTCATTAGTTACAGTTTTTCCTATTGTTTTGTGAAAATGTTGTAAATGTTAAACCTTCATCTGCTCTAAGTTTAAATTAAATTTTGTTCTTTTAATTCCAGCTCCACTCATGAGAAGAAAAGCAGAACTAATATGATTGTGAAACAAGGCAGATTCTACCTCCGGCACAACACACTGTCAGAGGACGCTCCCATCGCCATCATATTCAAGGTAAAAGATTTTGATGACGATGGACACAAACATAGCTAATGCGTCCAGTAGAGGGTGCTGCAGGACAGCTAGATGCTGCTGGATAAAGTAGTTGGTTTTAAAGTTAATGCACCACAGGCTGAAGCAAAACTTGTGGTTTTTTTTACCAAAGTAACTTTATCTCATTCAAAACCTTTTTATTTTTAACTCTGTTTTACTGCAGCTCCCTGAACTGACTTTAGTAGATGACCTCATAAACATAACATAAATAATGCATGTATTTAGGGAGAGGTTTTGTTACAAGTTAGTGAGTCGGTAGTTTCAGTAGTTCTTCATTACATTCATTTTCATGTGTCGCCCTTTGCTCTCGGTGAAAATGTCAGTTAGCCAGCTGGCATCATTAGCTTCTTTCCCTATGAGGACAAATCTCTCCAAACATGTCAAATTGTGAGCGCTGCGTGTTTGGAGCTGAGGTCATTATCCACAGGACACAGTTTGCCTGCTCGCTCTGTTTGCTGTGCACTTGTATATCCTGGGTGACTTCTTCACAGTCTCTCCCTGTGTTTGGCAGCGGCTGCAGAAACAACTTCAGATCCAGCGTGAGACAGACAGGATTAGTTCCCATAGCCTCACATTTCCATAAGCAAATGTCAGACAACCTTATGACTCCCATTACACCTCTCCCTCCCTGTGCACACACTTCTCATATCTCCTAGCGCTCCTCTTGCTCCAGCTACAAAATTTCCTCTTTTTGTGCATTTCACCTCACCAGCAATCTCTTATATGGTTCCACAAATTGAATGAATATCTAAATGGTTTTTCATTTTAGATCAGTCCACATATTCTCTCTCATTTTCCCTTCTGGTCAATTCACGTTCCACAGCTCACACACTGTTTCCATGTCGTCCACACAGGGTATGGGCGTAGAGAGTGACCAGGAGATAGTGCAGATGATTGGTACAGAGGAGCACGTCATGGCCAGCTTCGCCCCGAGCCTGGAGGAGTGCCAGAAAGCTCAGATCTTCACACAGACTCAGGTACCTCAATGGTCCATATCTGCCACAGCAAAGTGACGTGGTTGAAATCAGGTTCATGAAATTAAATGGATGTTTCATAAATTTTACACTTAAAAGTCTGTTTATTACAAGTCGCTGGGAGTCCTACTCAACCTCAGGAGGGAGCTTTAATTCTCCTTTTATATGGATTTACAAAGACACTTTTACAAATGCAGTCATTGCCCATGCTTTTTTAAACAATGTACATCAAAGGATGAAAATAAAACTGGTAATCATAATAAATAACAATGCAAGAACAAGTTGCATAGAATATTTAGAAGACAAAAAAGAAAGATGTTAAGACACAAGTGCAAGAATTAAAAAAACTGGCTTATGTTAGTCGTGTTAATGTGTTGATGACATAGATTATTTTTATTATATTACTATTATCACATCAAATAAATGAGGAGGGAGCTTTTAGAGTTTGTGAAAATAACTGATGTTGTCATGTTTTACTCAGCTTGAACTTGAGACTTTGAGCAGATTCGCTGTGGGACAAAATATGGATATGGCTATTTACTAGTCAGAGGGTCTGATAAATAGATTCTCTTAGTTTCAGAATGAGAAATGTAGGATCAAGCATTTTTAGAACATAATCAATAGGTAAAAAATGTCAATTCAAATCCATGTCATGCATCTCTTGGTCTTTAATGCTTCAATTAAAAGATATATATCCTCTGTTTTTTTTTTTTTTAAACCTCTTAGTTAAAGCAACAGTTTCACATTTTGAAATGTGCTTAATGTATTTCTTACTGAGAGGTAAATGAGAAGATTGATACCACTCTCTTGTCTGTGGAGTAAATATGAGGCTACAACCTGCGGCTGTTTAGCTTAGCTTAGCACAAAGACTGGAAACAGGGGGAAACAGCTAGCTTAGCTTTGTCCAACAGTAAGGAAATCCATGTATCAGCACCTCCACAGTTCATTAATTGGAGTTTCAGCTGGTTGCCTGGCAACCTCACTGCGACAACAAGAGTCAAAGTCACATGACCCCGTGGAAAACCACAACATGTCTCTTTATTCTTGAGTTTTTGTACAGATTGAACAAACAAGATTTAATGTGTTAAGTAGTGAGGTGTCTTTAAGCTAAGCTAAGCTAACTACCTTCATATTTACACACATGACAGTGGTCATCCTATCTGACTCTCGGCAAGAACATAAATACTCATATTTCCCTGAACTGTTGAACTATTCCTTTAAGGATTTTTTTTTTCAAAACGCGTCATGATGTGACAAGTGTGTGCAAAAACAAACATCAGTCAAACTGATGTTCAATAACTGTTCCTCTGTTATGCCATATGAGACCAACTTTTGTGTAAAACCAAAACTTCAATTGTTAATTAAGTTTTTTAAATAATAGCTTGTTCAGAAAAGAGAAATTTGTACAATGATAACAAGGTTTAGATAATGATTCAGCTGTAAGTCAGTAAGCCACAGTGTTGAATAATGGGCCAGCCCTGATGTCTGCCCATTGACTTTGTTGCTTTGCTGCTGACAGAAGTTATTTTCTTTGTCTCTCTGTGATCAGATGACTAAGGTTTTGTCTTACCAGCCAGTTAAGTAATGCTTTTCATGCGTTCTTCAGGAGGCTCGCGTGTTTTCTTTGACATCTACAGATGAATGCAATCGGCCAATTTGTTTTTCATAAAGATTATGTTGTTAGACGAACCACTGATGCATTGATGAGGCCATATTTGCTTCCTAGCAACCGGTCACTGCAGCTTTCCTGTTCGTCTGTCTGCCAGCCTCCATGATGTCTTTTCATGGTATTCATTGGTGTCATTGTATTGTGCACAATGAGGCCTAAATCTATATAATTAAAGGCAGATTAAGCCTTAAGAAACATTGTTATCAGATTATGATAAGTAATCTGCCAAAACCAAATTTGAATGTTTTTATTTTTAGTGGTGTATACTCATCAAAATCTGAAAATAGATAAATATATATATATCTGGCAGGGTGGGTGGTCTTACAGAAAGTTTTCAGCCTCATTAACCTTTGACCTTCTCTATAGATGTGTAGAGGGCTCCAGAGGCACACTGACTCAGGTGTTTGGTGTGTGCGTGTGTGAACTATGCCCCTTGTGATTCACTTGACTTCTCACAGTCCTGATAGATGTGTTTTCTGTGCTCTTCCTCCAACAAATTCCACATGTTAATTATTTCACAATAAAATTAGCATCAAACTTAAATCAATGCCTGTAAATGCAGCAGTTGATTATGTCACTACCTTAACTGTTGACCAGGGTTGGGTATCAAACTTCAGTACCTTTTGAGCACCAGTCAAAATGTGTCCACAGCATTAAGTATCACAAACTGTCAAGTGTCAATAGTTGTGGAGCATCCTAGAGTCTAAAACCCTGACCATGTAATTGCAATGTCCCCTGTTTGACTCCAACAGGGCACCTCTATGGCACTTCCTCCACCCTCTCTGCTCTGCATTATTTGTCACTTTTCTACAAAAAATAATAATAGACACATTTACTTATTTTACTTTCATCAGATATTTTCAGAGCTAAATCAGGATACTTTATAACTTTAGAATTGAATTATTTTGTTAAATGAAATACTCAGTTTTCTGCCTATTGGACCAAAATACATCAAACACTGTGTAAGGCTCGTGATAGAATAATTATTCCCAGTCCACTGATTTATTTTATTTATTTATTTTTCTTCCTAGTGACATTAAAGTGATAGTGTGGCTTACTTAACGTAGCGTTGTGTGAGGCACTTACACTTAGCTTTTTCTGACTCCAACAGCAAATCTGTGGCGTAAAACAATGGCATTTTCAAAACAAAGCTTCCACTTCAACTGATATTGACTTTTTTCAGTTTTATACTTAGGAGGCTGGATTTGGTGGGTAGATGAGGTTCTGTGTTCGCTTTTTGCAAAGGTTGAATATTTTAAACAAAGGAAACTCATTGTTTTGGTACCAATACTGAAAATTACCACAATACTCTGCTCTCTTGTTGACTGCTCCCTTATCCCTGCTCTTTCTGCTGCTCTGTGTCTCAGGCTTTGCGGTACCTGGGGAATAAAGTGCGGAGACAGCGCATGTGGGGCGGCCCCAAGAAGACCAAGATGGAGGAGGCCAGAGAGCTGCTGGCATCTCTCATCCTCACACATGTGCCTGTGTGTAAACACAAAGACGAGACTCATGGATGACTGTACTCAGTATATATCACAACGTGTAATCATTTTGTCTTTTGTCTGCAGGTCAAAGAGTTTAACTTTAGGGCTAAGTGTATTTATCTGGCTGTGATGGTGAGAAGAGTGATTCTGGCCCAGGGGGACAACAAGGTGGATGACAGAGATTACTATGGAAACAAACGTCTCGAGTTGGCTGGACAGGTAAGCCTCTATACACCTTTCCTCCATGTGGTCTCATTTACAGCTTGTACAATACCTAATTTAATCCTCCATTCAGTCAGTCTTCTTATATTTCACATTATGCGATGAAAACATCGAACCAATTAGGTCCAGTTTATTTGTTAATTTGACAACTGATCAACAGGAAACTGTAAATGAGCTGGAATTCAGTTCTGACTTTACAGGCACCCTGTTGAACTGTGTGTTTAAACATTTCATTCATTTCTGTATAACTGAAAGGTGTTTACTACCTTTTCTTACTCATAGAGCCGCTAGAAAACAAAGCATGTTTGATGCTTATTAATAATACGAGTATAGAAACGTTCCAGGCTCAGGCTTCAGTGCGAATGGATCACAGGAATTGACCAGAGGACAGCGGCTGCTCCAGCCCTGATCTCTCACCTGCATCTTTGTTCCTGCCGCCTCCTTTTAATAAGACTCTCATTATTTTCCCTCAGCTTTGTTTTTCCCTGTTTTGTTTTTGTCCCACCTCCCCCTGTATTTCAGCCTGGCTTTGTCAGGAGAGAGATATGTGGTGGCACCAAAATCCCAAGGCTGAGGAAGCATGGGGATTTTTCAGCACCGTGACAATAGAATTGCTGCCTTGACTGGAGCGATTGAGCTAATCCGCAGCCCGGCTCTGATAATGTAATTACTGCTGTCTTAAGGCCTTTAATTTCCCCCCCAACCTGCTCTGTATAAGGAGCAGGAGATGGGAGGAGGGGGAACACAGAGCCCTCTTTCAATAGGGGGCTTACACACTAACAACGCCAGCAATCTCCTCACTCTCCAATTATGGTTCCCTGACATTCAACTAATTGGCCTGGCTGCGCAACGGAAGCTTAATTTCTTTATTAATTTCAAGCAGCGCTGCCTGTTTGTTTTGATGTATGCTAATGCACAGGGTGGGTGGGGGTTGTGAGAGAGGTTGCCTCCTGTAGGCCTGGCGGAGGAGGACAGGGACCTGGGACAGAGCCCAGGTCAGGCTTATCAGTGAGCCGGCACACCTGGTTATTAAATCTGACTGTAAATGCACCTCAGCACTGATTAGAGACATGAGCAGATGTAGCGTGCCAGGAGATCTGAGAGTCAGACTATGTGAAGAAACAGTGACGACTCAAACTCTGAAATGATTGTTGTTCTCACTCTCTGTGTAGTTTGGAGACTTGACAAGTGCATAACATAAAAAAGAAAAAACATTGTTAATAACTATAGTAATCTAATCTAAGACTAATCTCTGTCTTTTCTAGCTCCTGTCTCTGCTGTTTGAAGATCTGTTTAAGAAGTTTAACTCTGAGCTGAAGAAAATCGCTGACCAGATCATCCCCAAGCAGAGAGCAGCTCAGTTTGATGTGGTGAAGCACATGCGGCAGGATCAGATCACCAACGGCATGGTCAATGCTATATCCACGGTGAGTCTTCGCGGATCTGAGATCATAAATATAATATAATAATATAATAGAAAGGATGCACTTTATCCCTCGAGGAACAGGAGCACAGGAGGTTCAAGAATAAACCTCTATGCTAAATACACTGAAAAACCTGCCAGTTACTCTCATTCTTGAAAACACTAGAAATATGTCAGCTGTTCACCACATCCTCAAAAAATCAAAACTAAAATCCAGTTTGCTCTCATATATAAAGAATAGAAATCATGTCTGAATTTAAACAGGCATTATCTGAGCTGATAAAAATGTCATCAGGTGTTGTAATTGAAATCATACACACCTCTCAAATCAGCACACTTCTTATGAGCCTGATTAATATGATAATCCTACATATGTTAATAAGCAGGTTCATAAAGAGAAGATGTTGGATTTTTTTTTTTCCGGCCACAGGGAAACTGGTCTCTGAAGAGATTCAAGATGGACCGTCAGGGTGTCACCCAGGTCTTGTCTCGTCTTTCATACATATCAGCTCTTGGCATGATGACCAGGATCTCCTCCCAGTTTGAGAAGACCAGGAAGGTGAGCGGGCCACGCTCCCTGCAGCCGTCACAGTGGGGCATGCTGTGTCCGTCTGACACCCCTGAGGGAGAGGTGAGTGAGCGGAAGCCATGACTTTAGACTGATGTTTTAGACATTGTCAGACGGTTAGGATCAAATTGTAATATTTGATGAAACATTACATGTAAAAAACAGAGTATAAACAGTTACAGGCCAAGTAATAAAAATAATAATAAAGTAATTTGATAAAATGGATATGACCGATTTTTTGATTAATTTCAGTGAACGTTCAGCAAGATAATTTGTTAGCTGCAAACTAGAAATTACAAATACATTTTGCACCCTTGTAAGGTCTGGTTTTATGAATAGATAGATCAGTCAGTGTTAGAGCTTGAGGGTGAATACATACAGCACACGTGTAAGGTTAAAGCAGTGAGGTTAACCCTGCTTTATGAGGAGCCTGGTGCAAGACTTCTTCTAGAAAGAAAGAGAAATGGACAGAAGAAAATGAGAGTGAGCTTGGAAAGCAAATATACTGCTTAAATTTGAAGCATGAGTTTGAACTTTCACATTTGAGAAGATTTAGTATTTCTTTTTTTTATGCTTAAAGACGATGAGCTGCCATCAAACAGGGACACGTGTATTGTCAGGTTCGCTCATACCGAGCAGATCTGAGCCACAGGTTACTAGATTAGTTACAGTTGCTTAAAAATGTCATCAAATGTCCACTAAATATTATTGTAGATCAATTTATTGCAGTTTTCACAAATGCTTGTGGTGTAGTATTTTTGTGTCATGTGCAGCGTTGTTTTCACGGGAACCTACACTTTTAAACACCAGTACATGGTTTCTCTCATTGTTCTGGGTCTGTAGGCCTGTGGACTGGTGAAGAACTTGGCTCTGATGACCCACATCACCACTGACATGGAGGATGGACCAATCATCAAACTGGCCTTCAACCTCGGGGTAGAAGACGTCAACCTGCTCTGTGGGGAGGAGCTCTCCTACCCGAGCGTCTTCCTCGTCTTCCTCAATGGTAAAACTCCTCTGTACTAGTGGAGCCTAATAAATAAATGACCACAGAGAGAATTAGCTCTGGATGCTTTTGCTTCAGATCACTTCAAAAGAAAGTCTAATCCTCCCTGTTTTAAATGCATTGCTTATGAACATGAAGGGGGAAATATTCTGTTTAGTTTGCTGAAAGTAATTTTGCATTTTGCAGGACGACTGATAAGTCATTAATTCCATGGCAGCAGTAGGTATTATTCTTGAGTCAGAACTTGGCCCCTTAATTACTGTATATGTTTGTCTCACCACTGATAACTGTCAAATTATATTAGCTGCCATACCATTTAATTAGTTGGTAGCAGCAGGTGTCAAAGCCCTTCAGAGTGTGTTCACTGCGAATGTGCCCTCACACAGAGGCAGAGCACAGTGTCTCCTCTGTTCTCCAGTTATTTGTCTGTCAGACTTGATATGAACAAACCCCTGCAGGCATGTTGAGCTCTACTTCCACCAGTCATGGAGCTCCAGAGTACTCTACTGTATACGCATGCTGTTTTTCTCTTTCTTTCAGCGTACAGTTTAAAGATGTGAGTTTTTCAGTCAGAATTTAAAGACAACGTAGTTTAATACCTAGTTGCTGCAGCTTTTTGATCTGTTATGGATCTGTCTTTAGAGCAGAGCTGAAACAATTAGTCAAATGACCATAAAATCAGCTGGGAGCATTTGCTGCTTTTCTGTGTGTTCTTGGTGTTAACATGAATGTAAACACCACATCTTTGCAATTCAGACTGTTGAACAAATAAAACAGGTCATTTGAAGATGTCACGTTGATGGGTATTTTCCACTGTTCTCTGACAGTTTATGGACATTATGATTAACTGAAAAAAAATAATGGGCAGATAAGTTGGTGATGGAAATAATCACTACTTGGAAACCTGCTTTAGACCCAAACAGTGAAAGACAAGCAGGAAACAAATGCGTCTGACAAATACTACATAGAACAAAGAAATTTGCATCTGTTTGCTCACTCCCTCAGACCGCTGGTGATCTTACTTCCAGTGACCTTGCTCAGCTAAACACATCAATCTTCTCATCTAACGCCTGATAAGAAAGAAGAAAAACATATTTTACAAAATGATTATTCCTTTAATTAAAGACAGTTACTGCTGAACAGCACTGACTCAAAATATATCTTAATCAGTACAGTCAAAGGTGATAGCTGGTAACAGTATTTGAGTGTTTCTGTATTTCTGTGAGTATGTGCATTGACTCTCTCTTTATACCTGTCCCTCTGTCTGTCCACCCACCTTTCTGTATTACGTCCACAGGTAACATTCTCGGTGTAATTAGAGACCACCATAAGCTGGTCAGCACCTTCAGACTGATGCGTAGGGCAGGTTTCATCAACGAGTTTGTGTCCATCTCCACCAATTTGACCGACCGCTGCGTCTACATCTCGTCTGATGGAGGACGCCTCTGCAGGTGGGGAAGACACGAGACCAACAAACCTCTTAAAGCATGAGAAAGAATAAAAATAAATGTTATTGATATGCAATAAGTGGAAGACACTCTGTAATTGATAATTAGTAAAACTTTCTAATACAACTGAATCTTTTTTTTACAATGCATTATTTAGATTTTCTTACACAGGAAGTTTAAATTTGTTGCTTTTTTCTTTTTTTGGATCACAATTACAAAATTCCGTAAACTCGAAGACTTATTGTGTGTTGTTGTTCCCGTCAGGCCGTACATCATAGTGAAGAAGGGGCAGCCGATGGTGAAAAACAAACACATAGAAGATCTGTCGCAGGGCTACAGGTGAGGCCAGGAGTCAGGAGAACTACTTGTTGAATTTTTTTGGGCATATATTTGTTTGGAGATAATTGTGTACTTTTAAAGAGCTGATTCTCTGAGGTAGTTTTTTGTCTTTTTTTTATCATTTCTGTAACTCCAGAACCTTTGAGGATTTCCTGCATGAGGGCCTGGTGGAATACCTGGACGTCAACGAGGAGAACGACTGTCAGATCGCCCTTTATGAACACATGATTAACAAGTGAGTGGCGCTTGATTCTACTGACATTAAAAAAAACTGGAAAATGATCCTTCTGGTTTGTTTATGTCAATCAACACACTGTGTTTATTTCATCTTTTATTTATTTTATGTTTTATTTCTACAGAGACACAACACACTTGGAGATCGAGCCCTTCACGTTGCTCGGGGTGTGTGCCGGCCTCATTCCATACCCCCACCACAACCAGTCACCCAGGAACACTTACCAGTGTGCT
The DNA here is from genome assembly GCF_046630095.1 of Trachinotus anak. Classification (NCBI taxonomy): domain Eukaryota; kingdom Metazoa; phylum Chordata; class Actinopteri; order Carangiformes; family Carangidae; genus Trachinotus; species Trachinotus anak. Next base: position 16,738,369 of record NW_027273853.1, on the reverse strand, counting down.
ATGGGCAAGCAGGCCATGGGTAAGACTCAGCTGAGCAGGTAGCTTCAGTCAGGGGGTCATTAAAGTCTGAAGATCTCAAATCCCTTCTTAAACATCCTCCACACGGCTGCATTGTTTACTTCTGTGCGCGCACACGCACACACACACACACACACACACACACACACAGACACACAGACACACAGACACACACAGACACACAGACACACACAGACACTTACAGTAATGTGATCTTACATGAACACTATTCTTAAGCCTCCTAAATCTGCTGGTTCAGAGTTTAGAGTTTTATTTGCACAAGTGAAAATCATACAAAAGGACATTAGAATAACAAACAACATAGATACACGGAGCCTGCTGGTTCGTCTCCCCCAAAACTCTGCTCCTGCTCTACCTCTTGTCAGAATACATTTGTACGTTTGATTGAGTGTTTTTCTTATGTATGTGTGTGTGTGTGTGTGTCAGTGTGTGTATGTGCATGGACATAAAACATGGGGGGCTTGTGTAGGTTCTCTATTGTGCTGTGTGTGCGGAGGCCCTTTCCCTGCCAGTCACCCAGAGTGTCATTAGCAATTCATTGTGTCTGCTCTGGCTGTGCTCAGGGGGTCAGTGTGCTCAGCTGCGAAAGACCACAGAGTGTGCACCCGCAGCTCCTTGGTAACCAAAACTTCCCCAAACGGCCCTGCTAACATTCGTAAGAACCTCCGTCACCCCCAACCCACTGCTTTACCTCCGTCCGTCCCTTCCTCCCCTCCCCCCATCTTTACAAAAACACAGACTGGAACTATATTTGGCACAATATCCTCTGCCTTGTCTGTTTTGTGTGGACAGCCCTATACATGTGCAAATCTGGTTGTGTGGCCCAGGCCTATTATCACAGACTCTGTGCTTGTAGCCTGATTGTGAAGTAATAGCATCTGACAAATGTCAAGGCTTCCAGGGAGGCCAGGCTTTATGTCATAACTGGCCCTGTTCCTCCACTGTGCTGCTCTGAGTTAATGCTAACCAGACCCAGCCCTGACCCACCCTACAGAAACACTTGTAATAAGTGATCTATAGACAGTGAGACAGCTAACATGTGCATTGAAACACTAAATGTTTGAATGTAACAATACTTATGGATGTCAGTGAGTTACAGAAATCATTTTTCCAAATATTGCAGTTATCATATTCGTCTCTTCTGCAGGTACTATCGGCTACAACCAGAGGAACCGTATCGACACCCTGATGTACCTGCTGGCGTATCCGCAGAGGCCCATGGTCAAAACAAAAACCATTGAGCTGATAGACTTTGAGAAGCTGCCTGCTGGTCAGAACGCCACCGTGGCCGTGATGAGCTACAGCGGCTATGACATTGAGGACGCTCTGGTCCTCAACAAAGCCTCACTTGACAGAGGTGAGACCTGCCTGAAAATGATACGCAGCAACTAGTCAGCCTCACAAGACTTTAGCAATTTCAGCTAAATCTTACTGCAAGAAAAATCGCTGTTATGAATTATTTGTAATCACTGACCAGTTCAGGTAGCAGACATTTAGATGTGTATGTTATTTTCCCAGGTTTTGGCCGCTGCCTCGTCTATAAAAATGCCAAGTGTACACTGCGGCGTTATACCAACCAGACCTTTGACAAGGTGATGGGACCCATGCTGGATGCTGCCACACGAAAGCCCATTTGGAGGCACAGCATCCTGGATGCTGACGGCATCTGCTCCCCTGGTGAGTACCAGCAGGACCAGAGGAGACCCAGCATGCTTTGCTGCTCCTCATCAGACTCTTTTGCTCCAGTAGATGTGATTGACTTCATCATAGTGGGCAGTGTTTCACAGATCTTTGCTCACTTTATATGCTGTAACTGCAATTGAAATGTGTTGAGAGTAGGACATAATAACAAAGTAGGCTGAAGTCTCTTGTTGAATCTCCAGGTCTAGTACTGACTAACTAAGCATTACAGCATTAGCAGAGTATCCAGCTTTTTTTTTTTTTTTTTTTTTTTTTTAAATCACAGCTTCATTGTGTAACATGTTGACATTTACATACCACAACCCAATAAAGCACACTATCGCAGTACAATGAGTTAATTAGCACTCTTCATGTGCTGGTTTCATCAGCAGGCACTGACAGCTTCAGACAGTGTAGCATTCAAAATTACTTCAAAACAAAAGTGTGTGCAACAGTTAAGTTGGATAAATGGTCTTTTATTCAAGTTTTGGTGACACAGTGACCAAAAGGAATCAAGTAGTTGTTGTACAGCAGCTACTTCTGTTTGTGGAGAGATACACTGGTCATTCTAGAAATATGAATATAATTTTAGTTGAAATAATAGATCAATAAACAGGCTACAGAGAACTAAAATATTACCTGAAGAGATATCACAACCTGATGTGGGTTGAAAACCAGATGTGAGAGTCAAAAGGAGGAGAAGAGAGAGGCTGTCGTTGGTGTTTATCGGTCAACTCTTGATCCAGATTTCAGAGTGAAACTGTTGTTCTATTTACTTCTGTTGTGGGAAGTAATAAAAAAAATTGGTGACCCAGCCTTAACGGCTCCTCTGAAAGAGCTCATAATGGCTTTGAGTCTATGTGAGCAGGTCATGCTAACGTTGTATTGTAATGCGCGACCTATCTCGTGTGTGCTACAGGTGAGAGAGTGGAAAACAAGCAGGTGCTGGTGAACAAGTCCATGCCAACTGTCACACAGACACCACTGGAGGGCAGTACCCAGCCAGGCCAGCCCCAGTACAGAGACGTGCCCATCAGGTGAGCGCACGTCAGCTCCCGCCACCACACCCACCCACACCCACACCCACATGTGACACCTTGCTGTGGAGCCACCTGTTCAGCTCCTGTATGGAGACTTTGAAAATCAAAAACACAACACAAAACTTTGATTCCTTGCAAATCCTGCTGTGAAAAAAAACAAAAAAAAACATAGACTCTTCTGGTTTTGTTTGCAGCTACAAGGGCTCCACAGACTCGTACATTGAGAAGGTGATGATCTCATCCAACGCTGAAGATGCTTTCCTCATCAAGATCCTCCTGAGGCAGACCAGGAGACCAGAGATAGGAGACAAATTCAGCAGTCGTCACGGACAGAAAGGTGCCAGCACTGTCACACCGTCATCTCTGAAACAAGGGCTCAAACCTGAATGTGCACAATACAGAACATTACATTAATATTCACCACTTCAACGACCTGTTGTGAGAGAGTGTGAATGACTGGACAAAAAAAAAAAATCTTTGGTCGTCTCTGTGTCGGAGCATTTGTTGAGTCAAGTCCCAGTGGCTGTTGCTCTGTCACTGCCCCCCTGTCCTCATCTTTCAAGAGCTCTTTTCAATTAATTGGCTCTTTGTCCTGTGCCAGACTATGCAAATTTATTACACCCCAGCAGTATTCTGCTGCTACTGGGGAAAAAGTGTTTACAACCTCCATTGTTTTGCAGCACCTCCCCTATAGAGGGCTTGTATGATGTTTTAATCAAAAAGCTAACTGGCGCCATGCATAATTTACTCTCTTCATTAACGCGGTGGCCACTGGGCGGTCAGCTTAGGATGAGACAAAGTCTTCTGTCTCAGTGATGGAGGGAGAGGGGTCGCCACGGGGTTAGCTGGAGGATATCTGGATGGAAAGCCCCAGATGTGCTGCTGATGTTTGGCCAGTTTTTAATCAGTTCTGTGAAGTCATGTTGAGGTGTTCACAGCTACTTTAGAGAGTAGAAGAACTTGTAAAAACTACATTTTTGCTCCAGTTGGGTTTTTGTATGTGGAAATAACCACATTTTCTTGCTTGACATATATTTTGAATAGAATCCTGAACTGAATCCTAAATCAAGGTTTTATTATTTAATTAGAAGTGAATTTGGCCAAAGCAATAGATCTCCCAGCTACTCATGACTAGTCTCATAAGTCCTGGTCAGCAGAGCAGAATAAGTTAATTATTTACTGGTCTCACACACACACACACACACACAGCTGTGGAGGAGGGGGAGGAGGTGGAGAGGTTGTCAGTAGTAGGGGCCCATTGTGTGAGCCTCCAGCGTGGAGCCGTATGAGCTGTGATGGAGGGCTCTGGACCCTTGCTGTTGTCTTGCCTTTCTCTGCTGATTTCATGCCTCTTTTATCATTCACTTTCACACAAAACAAACAACACTGAGGATGTCTGATATGGGAACTAGTGTCTCTCTCTCTCTCTTCACCTTTACCATTTTCCACTTTCCTTCCTCCTCCTCTCTTTCCTCTTTCATCCTATTTTTACACTGATAGTCAAATGTTTTTGTGAACTGCTTTTTCTTTCTTTTTCTTTTCGCCTTCTCCTCTGGCCCTGTCGTACTCTGCTTTTCTCTTTTCTTTTCACTTACTTCCTGCTGTTGGATGACTTTCCAGTAAATCGCTGCACTTGTTCCTGGTCAACATCCTGTTACAACATCCTGTAAGGCATCAGCAGTCTGCTGTGTGCTGTGTCGCTGACTGGTCGGCTAATAGTGAATTTTTCCCACGTGCTCGGATTCAATTTCTCCTCTCCAGTTGATCCCCTCCACTTCCTCTGAGTTGAACTGAAAGTCATGGATGTGTAATCCCGGTCTCCCTGTCAAACTAAGCACCTTTCTCCACTTCCTGCTCTCCTTCTCTTCTCTCCTTTCTCTTTTTTTTCATTTGCAAATGGGCCTACAATCTGTTTACCCTGGCCAGGGAAGAGTGCTTCGGCCCCTCAGCAAACATTTGCACTCACACTTAAACTCCGGGCTACCAGGGCGCTTGTCCCCCACGTCATGTGAATCAAAAGAGGAGCACCCTGTCTGTCCACATGAGTATGGAAATGTCATGCTCTGCCAGAGGTCCACACCACCAGTCTCCAGCGGCAATACACACAACAAACAGTTTTACTACAAGTTTGGTGTTTTTTAGTCAGATCTGAGTGGTCAGTTAGGTTAGTGAAAAAATCTAATTTAACTATAAGATAGAGCTGCAGCTAACATCTTTTCTCTACTTTAATCTCTTGATTATATTTTTTTTCCATTTTTCTTCCATTTTCCATATTTTTCTCCATTTCAATGCCCATCGCATGCAAAACTGAGAACATCTAATCCTCACACATAAGAAGCTGAAACCAGGATATATTTGACTTTTACCTCATAAATGACTTAATCAATTAAATATTAAGTTTTGGTGTTTTTTCTGTTGATTGACTGACAAGTTTTTACAGCATTAATAGAAGATAAATCAATTGAAATTGCTTGTTGTGCTGCATCGATAATTTCAGTTAAAGTATAGTCACACCACTGTGTACGGACGTGTGCTCTGACCTCAATATGTTTCTTTTTTTTTTTTACATGTGTATCAGGTGTTTGTGGCCTCATCGTCCCACAGGAGGACATGCCGTTCTGTGACTCAGGCATCTGTCCGGACATTATCATGAACCCTCACGGATATCCCTCCAGAATGACGGTACAATTCTTCACAGTGGTGGAAAAACATATTTTGCAGGGTTGCAAATAACAATTTTTGTCATTATCAATTAATCTGCAGAGTATTTATCAATCATTTTTTTCTATGATGCTTATCAAAATTTCTCAGAGCCCACGATGATGCCTTGTTTTTGCTGACCGACAGTTCAAAAACCAAATATATCAAATTTTCAGCAGCTGCCAAGGTTTGGTATTTTTGCTTAAAAAGTGACTCAAATTATTAAACAACTATAAGATAATTGGTGATTAATTTTCAGTCACTTGGTTCCGGCTCTGATATTCTGCCTGACATTAATCAGGGAGCTGATATCAACCTCACTTTTAGTGTAGAGGTAATTTGACACCTAATCCAGAACCTGTACACAGTTGTTATTTGTGATTTTTGGCTGCGAGCTCAGTCTGAATCACCTCAGTCTTTGTGTTGACCGTCGCTTGTCATCAGTTTGTGTCGGCTCTTCTGAGACAAAACTCTCATTATCCCTGCTCCTCTCCTCTCTGGGTTATCATTGGCTTCCAGAGCACACGTCCATTGACGCCGCTAAGCAGCAGTCTTACTGTTCACAAACAGATATTTGTTGCTGCAGAGGCGGCTGCCAGCGACACTGCCTCCTGTAGCAGTGTGTGGAAGTTTTATCAAACATGCACAGTACATCTGAACTGTAGGATGGTGCTGAATGTGAATGACATGAAACTTGGCCCTGTATCTGCCTGCTTTTTCTTCCTTACACTGTAAAAACTTGAATGATCTTTACTGCTGAAGTTGTCAGTGCCAGCGTGTTTGCAAGCCGTGGTTGTCATGGTAAAGACTCAGAAATGTTTGGTTTGGGAGGATGTTTCTGTGGCCTGAGAGTGAAATGAGAGTAGGTGTTTCCTTTTATGTGATGGGGTCAGGGGTCCTCTGGGTGCGACCTCAGTGGAATTGTTGAAATCAGTCATCCTTAGACCGCCGGTCCCACCCCGAGGCGTACATGTGTAACCTGACCTTACCCACAATATCAACATTTGGTGCCAGGAGATGATTTAAATCACAAAAGATGAATATTATGTTCATGAAGAGAGCAGTTGTTTTTCATATTGATGTCTAAGAGTGTGTCTGATTCTGTCAGGTGGGAAAGTTGATTGAACTGCTGGCTGGGAAGGCGGGAGTCCTAGATGGACGGTTTCACTATGGTACGGCTTTCGGAGGCAGCAAGGTGAAAGATGTGTGTGAGGATCTCATCCGTTATGGATACAACTACCAGGGCAAAGACTACGTCACCTCAGGAATCACTGGGTAATGAAAAGATGTTTTATCTCATTAACCACAATTCACAAACATGTCACATGACTTCACAAGTATGGCTTTTTTAAGATGTGTTGTTTTACCATGGCTGTTTTTAATTTGTATTTATTTCAGTACATTATAAAAAGCAGCTTGTGTAGATATGAAACTTGCTTGTAATTTAAAAAAACTCATCATATCCAACATATCGAACATTTTCTGAGAGTGATGTCATGATTTCATTGTTAAACTGTTGTGAACAGAGACTGTTTTGATCATTCTTCCTCGTTGGTGTCTTCAAGGACACTCCTATCTGTTTCTGAGCTGACTGAAGGTATTAAAAATGTTCTCTCTCCATGTTTTCTTCCCTGTTTTCTTTTGAAACAGTGAAGAAAAATCCATACATTTATAAATCTGCCTCCCAAAGGGAATGATAGTGGATCAGCTGATAAATCTTGGCAGTCAGCTGTTAAACATAGGATGTCTGAGCTTCCCTGAGACAACTGAATGCACCATTGTCATCGTGATGTTTTCAGCATCAAGTGTTTTTAAAGCGGCCCCTTCTCTCACATTACCACCAGAGGACAAAACAACTGTGATTGACAGACGACTCTGTCAGTCTGTAAAAAAAATCTATAGTCAAGAGAAATAGCGAACTAACGTGAAAATCAGTTCAACAATCGCATAAAGAGAGAAAAGCAGAAGATATAACCAGCAAATGTTTGATATTATGTATTTGATAAATGAGTTTTTTTAATGTTACTTAATTGTATCCTATTACCGATATTCTGTATTGTAGTGTTGACTAGATGTCTATGGATGCAGTAGCTTGATTGTTTGACTGCTGTATTTTCCTCAGAGAACCACTGGAGGCTTACATCTACTTTGGACCAGTGTATTATCAGAAACTGAAGCACATGGTCCTTGACAAAATGCACGCCAGAGCCCGAGGCCCCAGAGCTGTTCTCACCAGGTAATATAAAAAGATGTGTATATATATTTTGTTTTCTCAATGAATGATAAAATGTGAATATTAGAAATAAACTAATAGAAATGTAAAAAAAAAAGAATTCAGATATGGAGCAGGTGGATTAACAAACTATATCACTCTGTCTAACCTGAATGTGTCTGTTTCACTGACAGGCAGCCAACAGAAGGACGCTCCAGAGATGGAGGTCTGCGTCTGGGCGAGATGGAGAGGGACTGTCTGATTGGCTACGGAGCGAGCATGTTACTGCTGGAGCGGCTCATGATCTCCAGTGACGCCTTCGAGGTGGACGTGTGTGGACAGTGTGGCCTGTTAGGATACTCTGGGTGGTAAGTTGAACACCTCCGAATTCAGATCTGAAGTGCATCATCAAAGTACACAGCAACTGCATCATCTTATAATGCAGACCAGAAACTGGTGGGATGATATATCCATATGTTGAAAGTACAGCTTGACTTTTTCAGTAAATTATTGTATGACATTTTAAGACCCCTGGAAAAGTGAACATCAGAGCTTTTGTCATTTACTCATTGCAACTCACGTGATCCGGGATGCATTAATGTCTGCTGAAAGAACAACTAACATCCTGTAGTGTTTTTCAAGAAAAAATTAATGTTGGCAAGATTGGTGAATCACATTTTTGCAGGACTTTTGGGCAAAAACTGGCGTCACTGTTGATCACAAATACCATTTCACTAATTATGGAGATCTAATCTTGTGGATTCAGATTTATCAGTAAAATCTTTTCCCAGGTGCTGTCTCCTTTAAAAAAACAAAACAGTTATCTTCTGCTTTGTGTCCAGTCTGATTCTCGGTTTCTGCTCTCCAGGTGTCACTACTGTAAGTCGTCCTGCCACGTTTCCTCCCTGCGTATCCCCTACGCCTGCAAGCTGCTGTTCCAGGAGCTGCAGTCCATGAACATCATCCCCAGACTCAAACTGTCACGTTACAACGAGTGACCAGGAAAGGGACAGAAACACAGTGTATGTGAGTGAAAGGTTTAGAGTCAGAGATGTTATTTACAGAGTTTGACCCAGGTTGATTTGGAAAAGCTGTTTGAGCTTTGAATGAGCAGCAACAGACAGACTGCAGATTTTTGTTGGCGTTCACAGTGTGAAGTTTAGAAGATGTTTTTCTTGTTTTTCATTTATGGTGATACTTTCTCACCATTATGCTCCTCATATGTGTACATAATAAACACACAAAGATTATTTCAAATCAGCTGCTGTGTCTTGTACAATTTGATTACTTTTAACTCAGCCTTTCCTGTTGAATGACAAATATTGAAATGGGTACGGCAACATTTTTGGGCCGGAGACATATTTTTTTAGGGTTGTCCGTATGTACGTAAGTTGTGGACACAATATCTCAGTAATGCCTTGACAGAACTCCTTCAAATATGGCACAAACGTTCACTTGGACTCAAGGACAAACTTATTAGACTCTGATGGTCAAAGGTCAAGGTCACAGTGACCTCTGACCAGCAATTATGACAAAATTTCACAAAAATGGTTAATATTTTATATATCTTTGGATAAACAGGGATGTAATTTAAAACTAGTCTGAGTCGTGGAGGCATACAACTGCGAGGTGGTAATTCTAGTTTTGTAATCTTAAATTTTTTATTTTGTTATAAGTTGAACCCCAGAAAACAAATCAAGTGCAAACATGGACTTAATGAAAACAAGAATGTGAATTGGACAGGGCTGGGCGATATGGTTGAAAGTTTATGTTACACTAATAGTAAATAAGTTTATTTGCTGATATTTATATTATTATAGTGTTTTGAGACCAAATTCTTCATATGTGTAGAACAGCAACTTATTATTAACTTATTTTGTTGGCTTTTTGGGCCTGCAACAAATTATTCTTTTTATTATCATTTAATCTGACAATTTTATTATTATTATAATTATTATCTAGATTTATTGATTAGTCGTTTGGTCTAAGCAATGTCAAAAAGTTGTGAAAAAGCAGCCTTCACAGTTTTACAAAGCCTGAGATCATTTTATCAAATATGTTTTGTCTGAGCAACAGTCTGAAACCCAAAGATATTCAGTTTATGTTTACAGGAAATTAAGAAAGTGTCCTCATTTCAGAAACTAAAGGAAGAATTTTGTTTTAAGAAAATTACTCAAAACGATGAACTCATTTTTAGAGTTATTGCCAATTAATATAATTATGACTAATCTTTGCTGAAAATCATGAATCACTAATATTTAATTATTGCCCAGTCCTTGTTGGACTGATACTCAGATGTAATGTTGACACACGTTTTCTGCTTGATGTAATAACTTCCACTATAAACTAACTGGCTCCCCATTTAAAAACAATCAAAAGGAGTTTTGTTTGGAGCGTTTTTGTTTATTTATTCATTTACCACCTGAGATGCTTTAGGTTTCTCACAAGATACTGGAGGACACTCGTCCATGTGAAAAGCAGACAGCTTGATGTCGGACGCAACAATGTTCATTGGCAACATATAGAAATATACAGAGCAACAGCTTCATTCATGTCAGCAGGAATGAAGGAAAGCAAAGTTGCTTTGAGTCGTTCAGTTTCCTCTTTTAAACCGAAGCCTTAATACCACCAACATTTCGTATGTGGCGTAACCATACCCCCCACTCGCACATACACACACATCTCAACTGGGGCCTTTTCACTGAACAAAAGCAGTACACATCCGTTTGTGTGGGGAGAGTGTATGAGAATAGGAAGGGTGGAGGAGGCTCTTGGTGACTGCACCTGTCCTATTTTATGAGGCTCTAATAAGCAGATAACAGGATGGAGAGAAGAATGTCCACTGAGGGAGATACAGACTCCACCTTCTCCTTATTTGACAGAAATTAATTAGATCCTCCTTTGAGATCACGGCTTTGCACTAGTCACCATTTAGGCCTTTGAATACTGAGTCATTACAGTGGGGTTAAACAGTGACATCTTTTGTTTAACTGTAATAATCTGTAAAGATGCGTCCAAGATGGTTTTCTGTTGCTTTGTCCTTTCAATCATTTCAGCAGCTTTCTTCTTCCTATATGTGTCTTAATGGATGCACATCCCTGCTTTAACAAACTATGACCCTGTGCGCAGTGTAACATGGCATGTTGCTGCCACCCTGTCCCACCCGTCCTCCCAGGTGGCTGCACGGTGTGTGTCAATGAGTAGCAGCATTGCTTGCCCACGCCTGCGCACTGGAAGAGAAAGTCCTCCTTTGCTATCCATGGTGTGGTGAGTAATTCAGCCATAATCCGCCTTTCTCCTCTCCCCTCTTCTTTCCCCTCTCCTCTCCCCCTCTCCTGTGGTTCCATTCATATTCTAATCACAGCTTTCCCTTCTCCAGCTCTCAGGCACTCCATCAGAGCCCTCCCAGCCTCGGGCTTTGCACTTTTACTTCCCCCCCTTTGTGACCGTTCCCTCTTCTCAGAGGCACACCAAAAATAAGGTTGCCACAGCAAAAGAGTGAGTGAAAATAGGTGAGAACTCCATCAAAAATTTCACACTTGTGCAGTTTTAGCATGTTTGAATGTGTGTCTGAGCACCTGACATGTTGACTCTGTGAAAAAGTTATCATGGGGATGGTTTAATGGTGGAATGAGGTGATAAACAGAGGAAATGTGGCAACAAGTGTCTGTGAGATGTGAAATGGAGGCTAAAATCAGAGGGAAAGTCAGGAGCGGCAGTTGTGTAGGGATGTATGTTTATGTGGAGCTCGGGGGTGTATAAAAACGTATTAAATGCCATAATGGAAGACGGGGAGGCCACAGTGTTAGGACTGCGTAGATCTAAGCCTCTTTTTTTTTCGTTGGGAGGGAGCTTTTCTTATTCAAAACAGCCCCACAAAAGACTTCCAGTGAGCCTTGCCACATCCCCATCTGACTTGGGGCCATTCATCAGCCTTCCAAGCCTATCAATGACATGTCCCCATCAGGGCTCCTATAAAATCAGCCCCTTTCCCATGAAACATCAGCAAACATTTTGACGGGTCTGGCTTTCCCCCCGCTGGATTTCTGGAGTCTCTACCCCCCTTTCCTCCCTTATTCCCACCTCCCCCCTCTCCTCCGCCAACACCACCCCTCTCTGGGCGAACCTCAGATCCTCAACATCTCCTGTGACGGGCAGTGGTCACGGAAACACTGAGCAAGACAAGGGGAGAGCTGCCGAGGAGGGGGAAACGTGCACTAAGCCATTTTCTTGGAGGAGCCAGTGTTGTTGATGGGAAGAGGATGCATTGCGGGCTGCTGGAGGAGCCTGATATGGATTCTACAGGTCAGTCCTGTTAAACTCTGCTTGTCTGGATGTGTTTAGAAAATCTGCTTCTGTTCAGAAACGTTGTGCGAGGTTCTGCTGCTGCACCTCTGAAAGTCTCAAACTTTCTCTGTAGTCATTCAGAGGAAGTGTCTGGATGCTCGACTGTGATTTCAACCCTTTTCTCGTTTTTAAATTACTCACATTTTTTATGAACAAGAAATTTTGGTCACACACAATGCACAACACACTTGTCCGTCGATTAAAGAAAAGTCACAGAAAGCAGGGAATAGTCCTTAAATCTACAATCTACAATCTACATTGGCTTTTGAAGTGGTGTCTTGCTGTTTTTTCCGTCTTTTCAGTTAAACTGCTTTTTAAAATTTCCCTGATCATTTGGAGTGGAAAAATAAAAAGAAGTGCACATCATGGTGCACTTAAAAGTATCATGCACCTGTACTTTTTAGTGTATTTCTCTGTTTTTTGAGTCCTAAATCGGAAAACTTAAGCATTTAGCCAAGTTAAAACTGAATTTTACATTAGTAAAATATTTGTGTATCTTATCTAAATGTCAGTACTTTATTTAACTTCCAGGAATATTAATGATTAATAACCAATCTGATTAGAGGATTGACAAAAACAAATGATGCAGTGCTTTGTCTAATCTGCTGAGAAGTGGAGTTATTTGTTAAAATTTAAAAAATGTTGGGTTCATGAATTACAAAAAAAAACACATTTGTAATATGCTGGTGGAGTGTAGAGTAGTGAAGTCCTGAATGTGTGGTAATAAATGAGTGAACATCCGTTTCACTTGTTGATCAAACTTAATCCAATTATTTAGATCCTCACTTTATCTGTTCCTGTGGCAAATGAAGCTCGAGATCTGAGCCTCTGTGGAGAATTAGCTTCGCTTCAGTGGATTCACTTTTTCATTTCCAGGGTTTGTTTTTTGTTTTCTAGGTAGACAGAAGCAAATGCTGTCAGTAAGAGATGATCGATGTCAGCGACAACAGTGGTTTATTCCAAGTTGATATGCAAATGCTCAGGATGTTTTTTTTTTATTGTGTAGCGGACAGGATGATTCGTATGTTATGCAGAATACTAATAATCAGCAGTAATATAACAGCTGATGATGACACAACCACTACACTAGAGACAATTAACAGTGAGCTTCTAATGATTGTAATAATGATTTATTTAACATAAAAAGAAAAAGCGTGTTCCACGTCTGCGTTTGGACGGCTGTGTTGATGATGGGACTCTAACCGCAGTCTGATCTTTTTTCTATCAGCACGTGCCGAACATCGAGATGTAGATCCTCATCAAGCGCAAACTTCTAAAACTTTTCAGTATCTATGACCTCCTCTGAATCCCCCCGTGGGCTGCACCAACAGGTCGTCCTGCCAACAGTCTGTCCTAGCAACAGCTGCTATGGTGACTGTTGTCAGTTCAGTTACAGAAAAAAAAGAGAATTGCACAATTTCAAAAAATATTATGTGAAGAGTTTATATTTTGTTGAACAAGTTTCGGTTCAGCAGTTTTACTTTAGTACTGTATGTACTGCGTAAATGGCTGTGCAGTTTTGCTGCTCATTTCCATTTTAAGTTACATCATAGTTTTTATATATCACTTTAATGGAAAATATTCTACTTTTAATTCCATGTCTCTGTTCAGGACATGAAGTTTAAAAAGATCTGTCTGATATACAAGAAGTTGTAGCTTATTATCATAGACAAATAAAATTTAGAAAATGCTTTGATGCATTCAAATAAACAAGAAGAATATCAATCACACACACAATTTCCTTCTTAATTACTTTTATCAAATACTGAATACTTTTTTGGACACAAATAAAAGAATTTTAAATGGATTTCCACTCTGTCAGGCAGTTTCTACATGAAAGCTTTGGTGTTTTGCTGCAGCCCGGTCACAGAAAGCACACCAGTCGAGCTATTTCTAAGTAGAAATTAAAACAGCACAATGGCCTCTATTCCACCAGACTGCTTCGGTAATGTGCACAGGCTCTTTTAAGCAAGTGTGTACGCTCATAGTCTCCTGGGAACAATGCTGGATTCCTGCCGTCTTGGTGAAAACATCTTAAATAGAGCCATGGCTGCTGCGCTGTCCATACAATCGATTGTTGTCAGCTCACCCTGTCACGTAAGTGACATTTATAGTGTCCTGTATAAGCAGTGATTTGCTCTGTTTATGTAAATAAAGCTTAGGAGTTCAACTCAAAAAGTGAGTTTTTAAATGAATAGTTTCAGTTTTTGGTGAAAATTAAAAAACAAAAAAAAATAGAGGAAAACTGCTCTAAGTGATGTTTTACCAAAATGACAAATAAGTGTCCACTGTTAAATTCTTCAAATTATATTCTTCTTACCAGTTTCATAATTTCATATTCACTTCTGTCTTAATAAAAGCATAGAATTGTTTTTTTCTGCGGAGTACTCAGAGGTGATCTGTGGTCCTTTATGTCTTTTTTAGAGAGTTGGATTGAAAGATGCCTCAACGAGAGCGAGAGCAAGCGATACTCCAGTCACACGTCTCTGGGGAACATGTCCAATGATGAACGTAAGCAGGACAAACACTGTTACACTAAAACTACTGACTTCGCAAACTGCTGTGCTCTGTGTTTCCCAGACCTCACCTGTTAATCTTACATTCAAGTGTTTAGTACAGTAAATGTCAAGTAACCATGTTTACTCAGTAACAATAAGACTTGTGTCAGTTACATGTAAAATCCTAAATGTGCTGTATTTTACAGATGAAGAAAAAGAAAATAACAGAGCCTCTAAACCACATTCAACACCAGCTACTCTGGAATGGTAAGTTATTAAGAACAAATCTAAATGTCTTTGCATTCACTTATCTGTAAAAATAAAGAGATAAAAGTGAGAAAATGTAAAAAACGAAACATAATTTTATGTCAAACAGCAGTAATGAAAAGCAAATAAAGTGAATTGATGTAAAAACAATGTAGTCAGTCATCTAAAAAAAGGCCAGGGTTTTCAATAAATCATTTTTTAACTCAAGCTTTCATTCATTGTGTTGAACATAATAAACAGTTTACAATGAGCCCATTTTATTTTGAATTGATAAAATAACACACACATACCAGCATGTGTGACGGTGTGGTTCATCATTTTCAGCCACATTTGATATCAAAGCTGCATGAATTTCAATAGTTTTAAATGGTACACACAGATGACACCATGAACACCAGTTTTTTTACACACTGGTTTCGTTTCCAACCCTGTGTCGGTAAAAGTATTTAACGCCATGTGTCACTGCACCACAAACACAGATGAAAATGACGTCCTGCTTTTGAAATACAGTATTTTTTGATTTATGTGTGTGACATATTGAACACATTTTGTATTTTAACAAGAAATTTAGAGAAACCTCCTTTGTTTTGTTTTTCCAAACCTTAATCTTCCATCTGATCATTAAAATCTGATCAGATTGGGTTTTATTTCACGTCCTCCTTGTGTATAGAATAAAAACCCCACACATACTTCCAGTCTGTATGTGCCTGCCTGTTGCACAACCCCATGGCCAATGACACCCTTTACTGAATAGTATTCAAAACACACATGGGCTTAAATGAATACTAATACTGATTTAAGCTGCACAGTGGGGGGCTGAAACCCAGAGGGAGGAACATGAGTGGAATCAATGTACCTGTTATTACATACTCTTCCTAAAGAGAGGCATAAATGTTACTGTAACTGGCCCCTGTGGTAATTACTGTATAATACTCTGATAATTAATGTATAATACTTTAATTTTAACAGGATGTTGCATTAAAAGTGAACAACAGCTCTATTTTTACAAACGTAATGATGAGTTTATGATTGATGATTTGGCTTCCATTTTTAAACCAGAAATGTGGTCACAGAACCAGGATTTATATCTGTTTGTCAGAAAACCCAGTAAGAATGGGGTTTATATTTACACCAGAATAATACAGAACTCCCACTAGTGAATTAACCTGTTTTTAAAAATGCAGTTATTTTTAAATAAAGCTGAACATTAAGACAAGTGACTGCATTTCTTTTTTGGCTGTGACTCAGAGGACAGTTCACAGCTTTGAGTCGGGTCAAAGGGATCATCTTCCATGGCTCACTGAAACAATAAAGTCATGGCTCATAAAACAACAGGACCAGGCTCTTACAGTGGCCATATACAGTATAATCCATAGGAATAAAATGCAATAAAAGAGGCATTTATTTAGGAAATAAGGTAACAAAGGCTCAGAAAGTCATAGAAAACATTTTATCAACATTATAAGTGAATGTGTAGTTTGTTGACTTCATGAAGGCCCAGACTGAATTTAGCTTTTTCTAATCAATCCGCTCCTTTAAACATTAACTCTCCCATTCTCTCCTTTAGAGACGTGACCTGGTCCATTGTTGAATGTTGATGGGCTATGGGTGTATAGAGGATAGACATTAAATTTATTGGAATAAACAGGCATTGCTCCCCCTACTATAAAGATATGTCATTAATAACTGCAGAACTAGCACTATTTTTGCCAAATTCTTCTCTCTCAGTGCCTTATCTGCTGTTTAAAAAGATGCACTTTTTTTTCTTAATTTACAAAAAATATTTCAGTACCTTTAAATAACATATATCCTACAAAATATATCCTCTATAATATAAGTGTGCACAAAAATAGGTGAAATCATTCTCAAAAAATGTGTCCCTCAAGAATACATTTTCTGTCGGTTCTTATATTATTTGACCTTTTGTTGTCACTAGTAAGTTGTACACAGATAATGTGATTTGTGTTTCAAGCTAGCTGACCAACATGCGTTTGTATTAGCAAACTGTGATACACATTCAGATGTTTCATTGACAGTAAAGAGGTTTTTAAGCTTTATTGAATGATTCCTTTTGTTGAATCCATGAGGGTTCAGACGTACTGCAACACAAACCTCAAGTATCACAGCACTGATATACTAATAGATTATCAAGTGCTTATAATAATGATAACTCTATTTTAGAGCAAACAAAGAATAAAAGTAAATACAAATGCAAATGCAAAATATAAACAAATTAGATGAAATTAAAAAATACAACAAAAACACCAAACCTACAGATATCCAGTTGTTCAGTGGTTCCAGGCTTTATCTGAGCATACAGTTGTGTATCAGCCATGAACCAATGAAAATCAATATTATGTCTACGCATTCTGCATACCATCTACAAAATAAAAGGGAACCCAGAATAGACCCCTGGGGGACCCCAAGAAAGAGAGGAGCACGAAAGGATGGCATAACAAAGAATGTCCTGACAGATAAGATGAACCAATTCAGAGCAAAGTTTTCCAGACAGCTGACTGTGACTAATGTGTTAGGGAACATCTGCCGACTTAACAGTCACAATAAAATGCAATTTAGTGACACTGACAACTAAAGAGCTCAACAGTTCTGTTATGGCTCTCGTTGGAATCTGTAATACTAGAAACCTTTGCATATGTGAGTGATCAATGTCAATATCAATAATATACTTTAATTGAAATTTAACAAGTGTAAATATTTCAATACAAATCAATTACACAGTAGCATGGCAAGTGTGATGTGAATCAGAAACAGTTTACAGAGGTATTTGGCGTAAATCAGAGTCACAGTCATGTAGGATGACACTAAAACCAACACAGCCCTTTATACGCAGGAAATGAAACAGATACAAATCCAAACGCACACATGTGATCACTATAAAAGCTATAATGAAATATGTTGGGAAATTTTGCAAAAATTGCAGCAGTTAGCAAGACAAGGTCGCTTACTATCATCATGAAAATTAGCCTTTGGATTTGTCTGTTACACTTATGTTCCCACAGGAGCAGTTGTTGTTGTGATTGTGGGAGTAACGATATGTGCTTAAGCTCTAAATATCATAGGTGAAGAGTTGTGTGCGACAGTATATCTGCTGACTGCTGTGTGTTGCTGAATGAGACAGCTTGTGCTATGGTGTTTGCGGTTCGGAGTGAACTGTAGTGTCTGTGCAGACGCTTTAATACTCTGTGACATGGTGTGATGTGTCTGTGCAGACTTGACGCTGTTTTAATGTGCTGCTGTTTCAGTTTTCTGTTTTGACTGTGGTTCTGCACGTTCATGTGTTACATATTAAGTTTTTCTAAACCACTAATGATGAAAATTAGCCCTAAATCTGGTACATATACATTCTGTTTACTAGTGTCCTCTTTCACTTAAATAAAATTCAAACTCTCATCAGATAGTTTTGCCTCTGTTGCATCATCTACTGATATTCACAGAGTAAATTCCTGCAAATTTTTCACAATTTTTACGAGAAATTACATGATTTTCAAATTTTATCTAATTTATATTAACAATGTTTTATTAACAGGTAATTTATTTTTTGGATAATGACGAATCTCATCATCGTTCACAGGCTAGAAGAGAACTATGAGATAGCTGAAGGTGTGTGTATCCCTCGAAGTGCCCTCTACATGCATTACCTAGACTTCAGTGAGAAGCACGACACACAGCCTGTGAACGCCGCCAGCTTCGGAAAGGTAAGATTCAAATCTTCAGTGGAGATGACGGTTCAACAGTCTGACAGCTCATCATTCCCACCTGCATCCAGTTAAACTCAAAACCATCTTCAAAATCAATGAAAGTCATTAACTCAGTAACATCTGCTGTGAGTGTTTTTCTGGAAAATGTTTTTCTATTAATGCTTGTGAGGCGCAGTTGATCGGTTCTTTAAAAACAGAGTGACGCCCCAAAATCAATGGTGGAGATTTTTTTGCAGCTTTTTTTGGATTTGATATGTAAGTTTAAAGTAAACCGAAGAAAATGACTTAACAGAAGAAGGTACAAGACGACAGTTGTATGTTATAGCCCCTATGAAAGCAATAATCTCATCCACCCCATCAGCCTTCAGCATTAGTCTGACCATTTCATGCCTGGGTTGGTTTTGTGCTGCAGTTCTGGCTGCTGTGTTGAAGTAATATCGACTACAGCTCAGTGTGAAGCAAAGCTCTGCGGCTGTTCACTGAACACATAATCTAGAGCCAAAGGAGATGTGCTTTCGTCTGTTCCCACAACCCCAAGAAGTTCCTCAGCCTTCCTACCCCCAGCCATCCCCTGTACCCTGGACTCCGGCCCCAACCCCCAACCCCCTGGCCCACCCCCGCCCCTTTCGCAGCTCCTGTCGGAAGATATTGAAAAAGAGAAGGGGCCTGGATTAATGTGTAATTAAAGGAAATTTGGAAGGGTGAGATGTTGCGGAATGTTAGATCAGTGGCTGGAGCAGTGTGGGGTGTCCTTTAGGAAGGCTTCATTGATTCAGGACAAAAAAACGAGAGAGGGCCCGGACTGCCTCCCTGTCTGCTCATTTATCAAGCGGGGCCTGACAGAAACTTCACAGCTTGGCCTCTTTTTTCATCCCACACAATGGAGAGCTACACTGTTTGCTAAAGTTTCTGCACCAGGAGCTGGACTAAGGAGCCAATCTCTTTGGACAAAAACAGAGGAAAGGAAGAAGGAGGGAGTGGAGAGGAGAAAGAGAGTGAGAAGGAGAGAGGATGGGTGGGTGGATGGATGAGAGGAGACTGTTGATACAGAAAAAAAAAGTAATACCCCTGGATGTCATAAATGGATGGCTCTCAAAGCTTTTATTTTCCTCACAGACCTCCCTGTGGACACAGCTAGACAAACTTTATTAAACACTTTCTCATAAAGGACTGAAAATACTGTACAAGTCAGTATTTCTATTAAGTTATGTATACTGTTTTACTGCGTATTAGATTCTAACTAAAGTATAATTTTCTACTACACAATATTTTCTTCCACAGAGTAAAAAATAAACATGTCGATAAGATCTTATTTGATTTCTTGTCTCACCTGTTTCCATCTACTTTCCTTTTTCTTTTACTTTTTATGAATTACTGTGAGACACTGAGATGAATTTGATGTAACTCCAAAAACAAAAAAAAAAAGTTTGGCCTCTCTCTGTGTAGTTCCAGCACACTGACAACTTTTTCTCTCCTACGCTGAGCAGATCATACGGCAACAGTTTCCAGCGTTAACTACCAGAAGACTGGGGACAAGAGGGCAGTCGAAGTAAGTTGTTTGGTTTTTGTCAGAAACAATCGAAACATAACACACTTGTCCATATGTTCAGTAACAAACAATAAAAAAAAAATTTACACAAGCGTAGGGCATGAAGAAACAAAAAATTATAAGACTTTTTCCCCCTATTTTACTGGAAATCTATGCTAACTCAGCTGGATACAAAGCATATGTATCACAATTGATATTAGTGAAGATCTGGAACTGGAGCACATATAGGTTTTTGAAATATTAGTTTAGTTTTTGAAAATTCATAAAAAAAAAAAAAACAGTTCAAAGCGTGTCATTTGATGAAATAGTCCAACACTGTATATTTACAGTTGATGAGGGGAGAATAAACTATGCACGTCTGTTCTCCTCAGATACCACTACTATGGCATAGCGGTGAAGGAGACCTCTCAGTATTATGACGTGATGTACTCCAAAAAGGGAGCGGCGTGGGTGAACGAGACGGGGAAGAAAGAGGTCACCAAGCAGACAGTGGCGTATTCACCGCGCTCCAAACTGGGGACGCTCCTGCCAGAGTTTCCAAATGTCAAAGACCTAAATTTGCCCGCCAGCCTGCCAGAAGAGAGGGTAAACAGGAGTTTTAAAAGTCCATCCTTACAGCCCCCCCCCCACCCCTGTCATCCCATCACTCCCTGCCATCTCACCATCTCTGTGCCCCCTCTGGCTCTTTTATCTGGATTTTCACTGGGTTTGCGTTTAGAGAAGGACCCTGAGGATTTATATGCTGGCTCCTCACTAACTCTTAATCTTTTGGGGGAGATAATAAGATCTAGCGATGGACAAAGGACAGGCACTAGCTGTCCGGCTTTTAAAGAGGGGCCATGATTTTAAATGGTTTGTGTTTTGCTGATCTCTAAAGCTTGTTTTATATTACTCTGCTCCAGCCTAGACCTGTTACATGTATTTATTGGTTCACATGCTTTGTTCAAGATTTATTTTCTTGTTTTTGTACCACTGTTTTTTAGTTTCCCCAAAAGAGAAAAAAAAAAACATTAAGTTTGTGATGCAATTAGATTAATACTCTGTTGTCGCACAGGTGTCAACCTTCATCATGATGTACAGAACGCACTGTCAGAGGATACTGGACACTGTTATTCGAGCCAACTTTGATGAGGCAAGGCATCTTCTATTTTAAACCTTTTCTTTTTTTTAATCATAACTTGTATCTCCTGTATTATTGAACGTCATGGCGTGTCTGTGGTGTCTGCAGGTTCAAAGCTTCCTGCTGCACTTCTGGCAGGGAATGCCGCCCCACATGCTCCCCGTCCTCGGCTCCCCTACGGTGGTGAACATAGTCGGTGTTTGTGACTCCATTCTCTACAAGGCCATCTCTGGGGTGCTGATGCCCACCGTCTTGCAAGCACTGCCTGATAGGTGAGTAGTGCTGTAATCTTCACTTTTTCCATGAGTGAGTTTTGATCCTTTAACCTGTCTGTCGTCACTAAAACTGGGCATGAGGTACACTACCAGTCAGAAGTTTTAGAACATTTTTCCAGTTGTCTCTGAAATTTACATGGAAAAAAAATAAATCATGGAAACTTAAATCCTAAATTCAATCTAAATGTTTGACTCATACAGCAGCGAAACACACTCGTGGCGTTCTTTTTACAATGGAAATCACACTCAGAGGTTGCTTTGCTTTCACCTTCTGTCCAGTTCATCCCAAACCAGCTCCACGTGGTTTAAGTCTGGAGACTATGCTGGTCTTCATCGTGTGAAGCCACTGTCTGGTTCTTTTCTTGGGTCTTGGGTCATTATCTTGTTGTAGGTCTCTTGTTGCAGGCTGTACCCTGACCAACCAGTGTGTCTGCCTTTGTTACCTGCCTTTTTCTCACCACTCTGACGTCAACATACAGCACTACTTCCTGCACTACAGTATTTTCCTAAAAATGCATCAGAGGGTGTAGTAACAGTTTGTTCCAACATGGCCTTTGTACAGACAGAGTTTGGGTCATCAACATCAACAAAAGTTTGGAGACTTGTAGGAAGTCTTTGCAATAACTTTCAAGGCTTTATTTACTTCTGTTGCTGCAGGAAATTTCTTAGGCCTTGGAATAGTCCTGTTTTCTATCAAATTTACCTCATTTTTCATTTTTTGGTGAAACAGTTTTTTCTTTGGGCAGTTAACCACTGACCTCTGTACAATTTAAGGTTATTCACTGAACCCAAAATTTCAATGAAAACTGGAAAAATGGGGCTGTTCTAAAACATTTGACTTGTAGTGTATGTTTAACTGACCTGACTAAACAACAAACTTTTATTTTTATTTGTGAAAACCTGCGGTGTGAATTAAAGCTGCTGCTTCAACAGTGACATCATGGTCATTATTTAGTTCAGTTTACCAAACCATGAAAAAAGGCAAATGAACGTCTTGCTATACTTTACTTTTTACTACATTATAGTGCTATATAGATAGCGCATTATTGTGAAGAATAAATCTGCAAATTAACTGTATACACAACTGTATACAATAGTAGCTATTGATTGGCTTTCTGGAAATGTGACAGGTCACACTCTACAGAAGAGTTAAGTGCAAAACCTTGAAAATGTGAGAGCTTTAAATTCTGCTCTGAATTTTTAAGCACAATTAAAATAAAGGAGTTAAATGTTAGGCTGAAGTAAGTAGTTAATTTATCAGTGAGTCAGTCAACAAACTCATTTAATTGGAGAAATTATTTTTCAAAAACATCATAAATTCTGTGGTTTCAGCTTTCCAGATGCTTTTCTCCATGTCTTACTGTTTCTCTGCAGACTGGCTTTGCTCAGTTGAATCTTATATTTTGGTTTGTCAAAAGAAGAAATCTGGATCTTTTTTAAACATTTTGAAACATTTTACAAATCAAACAAATAACTGGGGGAACAATACAGATAATTTAAAAGAATAATCAACAGATTATTGTATAATGAAAATAATTGTTAGATGCAGCCCTAATTAAATGAAATTACAGTTGGTTTCAGAGGTATTTATTGTGTTTCTGTTTTCCCTCACTGACACAGTTTGACTCAGGTTATTCGAAAATTTGCCAAACAGCTTGATGAGTGGCTTAAAATAGCACTTCACGACCTTCCTGAAAACCTGAGAAATATCAAATTTGAATGTAAGTATGAGATCCACAGTTTACATCTTAAGAAAATACTATTCTGTATTTCTGTTTTCAAACAGGACATGTAAATGATAATTCACAGAATAACCACATTCTTTCCCCTTTTTTGTTTCCAGTATCAAGAAGATTTTCTCAGATTCTAAAGCGGCAAACATCATTAAACCATCTGTGTCAGGTGCCTATCATGGTCCGAATGTTTTTTAATAAAATCCATATGAACAAAAACAGCTGATAAGGGATATGGGTATGCTTGTGTAAGTAATATTGTTGATATATCTGTCCCCAGGCGTCACGGACTGTGATAAACAGTGCCGACATCACCTTTCAAATGCTGGAGGACTGGAGGAATGTGGACTTGAACAGCATCACCAAGCAGACACTTTACACCATGGAGGACTCACAAGAGGAGCACAGGCAGCTTATTATCCACTGTAAGTCCATGATGTCAAACTGACTCCACACCCAGCCACACATAGAATTACACCTCACTTCCACACAAACAACACAGCAAGGGGCAATCATTCCCACGACCAGCAGAGTCAAAGCATTAATGGTGTAGACCAAAAGGTTAAGTAAGTTCACTCTCCTCTGAAACTCCCTGTGGAGCATCTCCAATCATCAGTCCTGACGGGATCAGAGGTCACAGATACGTAGAAAAGTGTTGCATAAAGATGCCATTCGCATCCAAATGTTTGTGTTTTCTCAGTCTCCAGTGATGTTAATTCTATGTTACCTGACCCTCTGGCTCCTGTCACAGTGTATCAGGAGTTTGACCGTCTACTGGAGGAGCAGTCTCCGATCGAGGCATACATCGAGTGGCTGGACTCGATGGTGGACCGCTGTGTCGTCAAGGTCAGACAGAAAATACTCTTATCCCCTCATTTAGAAGAAAAGCTGTTTAAACATGGTCTGACTCAGCACATCTTTGCATAAAGTATCTGTCTTTAGTTGAAGCTGCACAAGTGAAGTTTAAATGTTGCCCATGTATTTGCACAGCAGATCATTTTGCCCTTAAAAAGACACCTGCAGCTGAAAGCCACTCGTCCCTGCATGTCTTTCTTCTACAGAGGCACTTACGCTGCAATCCTCCCAGTTAATGATGTCTTCAAGCTTCCCATTTGCGTCCATTATGGCCAGATATGGGCTTGTAAAATTTGGTCGCCCTAGCAACGTCTTGGACTGCCCAGACAATAGTTCAATAGGAAGGCGTGTCCCTGGGGGCAAATTAAATAGTTGACTTGTTGACATGTTTTTCGTTCCTGAGGGTTAAGCCCCAATACGGACCCAGGGGTTAATTCTACCCCGGCATCCCGACCCTTCCCCCTCTTTTCTCATGGAAATGTTCTCTCTAGGTGGCAGGGAAGAGGCCCGGGTGCCTGAAGAAGGTGGCCCAACAATTCCTGCTGATGTGGTCGTGTTTCGGTACCAGAGTCATCCGGGATATGACCCTCCACAGCGCGCCCAGCTTTGGTGAGCCGCTAATGCTTTGTCATCATTCCTTCAAGTGACAGATAGGAAATAGACAACACGACAGCGTGTATATAGAATAGTTAGTTATGTCATTTATTATGTCATCCACATGCAAGTTCCCACAACACATGGACTTATAAGACACCACCAAAAGTGTTGCGGTGCAAATGAAGAGTTCTGTCTCCTCACTCAAATGCTACAAATAAAACCTGACACAAAATTTCTCTTCCTAAAACACAACTCAATTTTTTTATAATCTTCCAACCAGAAGAGCTCATCAGAAATATTGTGTAAATATTTTAAGTACCGCCCTTAAATAGATAATGAGCATTCAACAACATCATTCGATCTGCCCGGTTCTAAAGCTAACGGTAGTGTACTTCAATGTAACTACACATCAAGATCTACTTTTAGGTCAATTTTGCTCCACATACAAATACCAGCACACAGTTTTTCCACATTCACATGGAAAAATTTGCACTGAGCATCATGATTGTACTGTAACCTGTAGCCTGTTTTGAAAAAGTAAATGAATAAAATCATACAATATTTATATTTCATATCCCTAAACCAGGGATGTCCATCTAAAAAGTAGCTCAAACAGTTCTGTTTCCAAAGTCATCTCATGTTTGTTTGTGGATTCCCAAAACTTGAAGCTTTCAGAAATGATCTATATACAAGACCTATACAGTACCCTCCAAATAAACATTTCAAGATTCCTCTGATTCTCAAATAAGTAGAGAGGAGGAACAAGTAAAATGGCTGTTGTTTGAATCGCTCGTTGCGTACAACCAAGGTTTGCAATAAGTAAATAGCTGTGAAAATGAAAGAAAAGAAAATGGCTTCTCTTTCCTGTACTCGTGTCCTTTGGCCCTGTCTGTGAATATCAAAGACACAGCTGGTTGCAGTGTTTTGATAAAGCAGGTCTCTGTGCACAAACAGCTAATTAACAAAAGCCGCCCCTCCCCTCTCCCGATGTGTTTGCCTGTCTTTTCCATTTTATGACCGGTCAGTATTACACCCCGCTCCCCTGAATAGCCACAAGTGTTTATTATGCGCACGGTGGCGGCAGTGACCGGCACAATGACACAATTGTGACACTCCCTCACATGCCACGGTCTCATCTTCCGTGTGACCCTGGGGTCAGCTGACATATTTCTGGCACTGAGTCGGTTCACGGAAACAAGTGCACTCACTTTTTTTTTTTTTTTTTAAATATGAGCAGATGTCCTGTCAGTCAGCAGGATGTGATGTCATTAGAAATGCGTCAGTCTTAATGGCCATTATCATTTATGCCTTTCCCTAAACATGCATAGGCATCTCAGAAGTGAGACTCAGTCACTGTCACCATGTCATTAAGACACTTTTTAACACATTTAATGACATATAACTTCATATGTTCTTGGTACAAATAATAGTCTTTCTCCTGTGTGTTTGTGTGCAGGCTCCTTTCACCTGATCCATCTCATGTTTGATGATTATGTGCTTTACCTGCTGGAGTCCCTGCACTGCCAGGAGAGGGCCAACGACCTCATGAGGGCCATGAAGGGTGAGGGCAGCACAGGTGAGACCGCTGACTGCAGAGTTGATCAATAACCAGTGACAGTCTGGAAAAATCATCTGAAAAAAATGTCTTGTTTCTAGTGATAAGAAACTTAATAGCTTCTGGTTGTTGGAGACAACACCTTGGGGTTTAGGAAATTCTAATGTACATTTTTCAATATTTCTTTTTACACTTTTTGCACCACACAGTAATCCATTAATTGAGAAAATAAAGTGATTATTGAAAAAATCAGCAGACTAATCCTAATAAATGTGATCATTAATAGCTAATTTGTTCCATAGATTTTTCTGCAACAAAAATGCAGCAGGGTCTGTTTTGTCTCTCTGTGCTCCTGAAAAAATACAATATAAAGTACAAAAATGTAGCTTGAAATGTCAAATTACTGATACAATTTACCGAGAATTACGGGGAATAAATTCAGGCATCTCTGTCCAGAAACTCTGCACAAACCCTGGTCTTTTTAGTGTTTAGGTGGTTTCCTCTCATAAATACACAGGTTTACTATTGCAGCTTACATATGGTATTTTAAAAGTGCAGTGAGGAACTGTGAAGTATATCTATGTCCAGACCTCTCTGTTGTCAATAGTTTATTTACTGTTTTAAATGGTTTATTTACCGTAATAGATATATTACGGTAAATAAATAAAAAAAACTGTAATAATGAACAAGATGATGGGAACTTCTTTCATTTCGTCTTTATCAGGAAGCTATTATGCTTTTATCTTTTTTTTTTTAATTATCACACATTTGCATTTTATACATTGTTTATGTCTAAACACCAAACATGGCGTCTCTTTCTTGCCCTACATTGTTTAATGGTCAGTTGTCTCCTCACACCTTCAGCAGAGAGAGAGGAGGAGTTCACACTGACAGAAACCACCGCCACCTCCCCGCCACCAGGATCCTACTCTCCCGCTCGGTCAGTCCACTCTGTGGGCGTCTCTTCGGCCAGCTCCCCCACAGCTGCCGTGTCCCCAGAGTACACCGGAGTCACCGCCACCACAGGTGAGACAGGCCTCACCATCACACAGGGTTTAACAGGTTTCACTGCACATAGTTTCTCTGCGCCAAAACATTTGTCTCTGTGTCTATATATGTGTCTACCAGGCGCTGTTCAGTCATATACCTGGTCCCTTACATACACAGTGACAACAGCAGGCGGCTCCGCTCCAGAGGCCGGACAGCAGCTGTCCTGTATGAGGAGCACCGCTCCAGTCCCTCCTCCATCCTCCACACACCGGATGCCAGTCTACACCCACAGAGAGGAGCATGGGTAATTATTATTCTTATGGTAACATTAATTTTCAAGGCATTTTTGGCATTTACATTTTTTATATCTTATTATATTTTTTAATGAATTGCTTACTGCACTCTAGGTATACTGGTAGTTACAACTATGGCAGCTACGCCAACCAGCATCCTCACTCCATCCAGAGCCAGTACCCGAGTCTGGCCCATGAGCCTGCAATCCCAGCCCCCCTCCACTACTCCGCCTACCACCGCTCGTCTGCACAGGTCAGTCTCAATCATCCAGAAGACAGATTCAGTGGCGTTTTAAAAGATGAACATCAGTTAACAAATTTGCTCAGTGAATTTAACCCCTTTTGAATTCCTTATTTAATTAGGCCTATTTTTTTTTAAACATAAATCACAAATATACTAAATAACTCAAAAATTAAATTCAGGAAACTAAAACTCTTTGCCAGATAACATACAGGATATATAAATGACCTGCTTTATGTGTTACTCTTTGATAATAAGAAAAGAAATAAACCCTTGAAAAGATATTTGTTAGATTCAAAGATGAACAAAGTTCTTTAAGCTTTGGACGGTTTGAACTTAAACTTTTAAAAATAGTGATAGAAAAAGTAATTTCTTTTTCTTACTTTTTCACTTAAATAAAAGTAACAAAACCACACTATGTAGATACTCCAGAACACTTCCAAAAGTCCTTAAAAAAATTACATAATTAAGCACACACGAGTATTATCTGCAAAATTAACTTTAACATTCAAAAGTAAAAGTACTCATGATGCAAAATGGTCTGGACAGCAGCTGTCTGGTATGAGGAGCAGTGCTCCAGTCCCTCCTTCATCCTCCACACACCGGATTGAACATGAGTTACGTTTTTTAATATTTACATTATATTGGGTGGTTTAATCTCTAACAGTTTATCATATTTTCGAAGTAAAATATCAATCTGCAGAGTAACCGCAGTTGTCGGGTAAATGTAGAGGAATTAAATATGTAGTTGAATAGAATTATAAAGCAGAATAAAATGGAAATACTGAGTACAGATACCTTGACATTCTACGTAAATACAGAACTTGGTTAAGTGTATGGGGTCACTTTCCACTGACCGTAGCAGTTTACAGTGAATCTACGGATTATGCTGAGGGATGAAACACAGTGTCACATTATTCACAATAATGTTTGTGCAAATGTTTCACTAAACTGTAACTAATGAGTAAACTGTACACTGCCACAAAACAGAGCTGTGTGCAAGTGGGCTGTTTATATTACGAGAAATAGACGATGAAGTAGCATTTGTGCATATGGCCTGAATTACATGTCAAGATACAGTATGTATAAATATATGTCAGTCTGAAAAAACAGTGTGTGGGAAATCTTGCAGTGGTCCTTTGGCTCCTGGCAGCTCTTGTGCTGGAGATTTCTGGATGGAAATATCATCAGACTAGTCTCTCAAACTCTGAACGGTCCTGTAAAGACACAAGATTTACTCCTGAGAAAGAAGTTATTATGATGAGAGGGAGTCACTGATGTTACAGCTAATATAGTGACTGGTGTGAGTTTACTCTTTTGATGGTAATTTCCTGTCAAGGGCCCTCCAGCCTCCGCTGCCTGTATAGCGGGGGGAGATCAGCTGGGCCTCAGCGCTCGCAGTGTTTCTAAAAGTCCCAGAATCACCCTTTCCACACAGCGGAAGCAGACAGTGAAAGGTGGCTCGGCAAGGGCCAAGAGGGGCCCTGCTCTGTTACTCCTCTTTCCAGCTCTCAATAGTCTCTTCATCTGTTTGAGCCAGTAGCTGCAGAGCAGGGCAAGGGGGCATTTATTAAAATATTGTTATTCAATGGTCTCTTTTCTGCTTGTGAACAAGAGGCAGCTGAGCTGTCTGTTCTGCTCTCTGACCTGCACTGACCGTCTTTTTCCATGTCGTGATCCCTCATAATGGAATCGACTGTCGTGTTTATATTTAGTGAGAAAAAGGAAAAGGGTCCTACTTCCACTTTTTTTTTTAAGCCTGTCTGAGCTCAAATCGGGCACAATGCCGGGGCTTTGTCTGTGTGAGAGGTTGGAGATGGAGCTGAAACGAACAGAAAACTTTGTCGGATCCCCATCTGTTCAATTTATTTTTATCAACAGGCAGATTTCATCAGGCCTGTTTGTGGCTAGTCACCATAGGCAACAAAAAAAACACTGGAAAACCACTTTACAGCTTATGTATAATTTTCTTAAGTGGCTTAATTTTCTATTTTGATCAGTCTGGTACAACTTGTGGAGCAATTTCCCCTCACAGGAAATTACCATTGGCAGGGTCAGTTCACACCCAATGCCACATGGTTAGCACAGCATCAAATAGGATATCAACAGGGCTGTAGCTACCTTTGAGGACACAGAGGTCATGTCCTCTGTAAATGTTCTGGGAACTTAGATGTTTTATATATTACAGATAAGATGAGAAAATTAATTTTAAAAAATCTGTATTTTTATGGCAGTTTATTCCTGGACATCATATAAACCTTCATTACAAGAATAGTTTAACATTTTTGCCAAATGCACATATTTGCTAGATGAGAGTTACAGCCTGCAGCCCGTTGGTGTAGCTTAGCATAAGAGCCTGGAAACAAGGGTAAACAGCTTGCCTGGCTCTGTCTGGAAACAAAAATCTTGCCTAACAGCGCCACTAAAATTGCTTATTAACATGTTATATCTTGTTTGTTTAATTTGCTCAAAAACCAAAGTGACAATGACAATGAGTGACAATGACGTTTTAGGGGTTACATGCCAAACTATTTCTTTTCTGGGACAGAGCCAAGCTAGCTGTTTCCCTCTGTCTCCAGTCTTTGTGCTGAGCTAAGATGAATTAACTGGCTGCTGGCTTTAATAATAATTTAATAGTTTGAATCACTTTTCAAACAAAATACAAAACATTAATTGGTTCCACCTTGCTGAATTTCTTGTTCTTATGCTACATGACAGTAAAATGATATCCTGGGTTTTAGACGGTTTGTTAGACAAAGCAAGACATCTGAATACATAACCGTGGGCTCTGGGAAATTATAATGGGCATTTTTTCACTTATCTTGTGACAATTAATAATTAATTGAGACAATAATCAGCAGATTAATTGGTAATTAAAGTAACTGGTAGTTGCAGCTCTGATCTATTCACTGTACTGACTTAACTTCATAACTAACGTCTCTTCTTCTCTACAGTACCAGCTCAATGGCCAGATGTCTCGGATGGAGCCTTGCTTGATGGGCAGCACTCCTCGGCTGCACCCCACACCTGTCGCCCCCCGGTGGCCAGATGTGTCACCGGCTAACAGCTGTTACACCAGCCCACCTATGCATTCATCCCGCTATGCCACCTCTGGGGACATGTACTCTCCCCTGGGCCCACGCAGGAACTCGGAGTACGAACACTCACAGCATTTCCCCGGCTTTGCCTACATCAACGGAGAGGCCACCACAGGCTGGGCAAAATAGCCTTTAAACAATGATTTGGAAAGCCATGTACAAGCTCCAGGCCTGCCAAGCTGGTGGATGCAAAGTCTTTGAACACTTCCAATCAAGTACATCAAATAAGGAGGAGCAGAGAGTGGAGAGTACCAATGCAAGGTAGTAGCAATCATGGTATGGATGTACTGACGATTTGAAAGGACACATTACATCAATCACACTGACGACTGTGGTGTAATTTGTTAAAAAAAAAAATCTTCAACAATTGATGGAGGGAAAAATATTAAATCATACAGATTGTCAAAACTTGCAGCAAAATCATTTTAAGAGTGCAATGCTGCTGCCAAGCTGTGCCTTTGTTTTTAGGAATGTACACCTCTGCCAGAGTTTCCCTCGTCAGTCTCACAAGTCAGCGCGCACATCATCCCACCAACCATCAGTCAGCGATGTCTGTGTCTGATGGATCAGTGTGTTGCGAGCTGTTACGGACACCTGTACAATCTCAGTGACACCACTGTCTCCTCTTGTGGCTCAGCACTGTGCAGCATCTTGGCGTGAGCTCGCCGCAGCCGATAAACCTCAGTCTGCTGCAGGATGATAATGAACTGCACTGCCTTAAACTTCTCCTGGGACACCAGTTACATACAGTGGCCAAAATATCATAAGTGACAGATATAAACTCATGAAAGACCTTGATCAGTGTGTTGAGGTGTCTTTATCTTGGATAGTGTGTTTTTTAAATGATTGAATGCTGTGACTCAGAAACAACTGTGCAAGTATATTCTGTCGCAAGCTTTTCTGCTGTTTTCCTGTGACATATATATACATATATATATATGTGTGTGTATATATATATATATATATATATATACATAGTATGTATTTTCTGTAACTTTGTAACATGGTGTATCCTTTATTTTCTATGTTACAATTGGTACTTTGTTCTCTGTTTTGTATGGTTAGTAAAGGACGCATTAACCTAGGGTTGTGTGTTTTGTAATGCACTCAAAGCTACTGAGGACCTATTACCCTATGGGTATTTATAAAAAGGGAAATATCAAAGTGTACAGTAACATGAAGTCTAGTCACTTTTCTGTAAATAAAAGCACTGGAAACCATTTGTGGTGACTGTTAAACTATCACAGTTGAAACTGATGTGTATGTGGGAAAATGTTGCCACATAAATAATTTCACAATCTGAAACATGAGTCATCTTTGTCTAATTGTCTTCTTTCTCTATTCTGTGTATTCTGTTCTCTATTTAGGTGGCACTGCTGCAAACACAATCCATTATAGTTCTTCTCTGGTTCAAAAATTCTTTATTATTCCACCATTTTTTCGCATCTCCTTCTAGACAATTCAACATAAAAACTCCATTCAAACTGTAAAATGTTCAGCTCAATTAGGACATTGTTGGATGTATTTAGTTTTTTGATATATCATACTTAATATTATAATATTATAATATTCAAAATGTTTTTCTGACATTTTTTCACATTAACATGAATGGACAATATTGCATGCATTTTCCAACCCCTTATACTCATTCATACTCTCAGATAGAAACTCCATTCAAAAGTCAACATGTTCAGGAACTTTCCATAATTTTTGGTTGTATTCAACTTTGAAATGCTATCCATGCTTTTTACACAGCGACAGTTCAAGTTTCATGAGTGTTTCTGGACCTTTTCCAGATTTTTACATTAGTGTGTATGTGGTCGAATGTTTGTAGCGACAGTGAGTGACGTCACAGGCAGAGTGGGGAGAAGCTGTTCAGCTGGTCTGAAAAATGTCTGCTTAACTCATCCTCACGGCCAAAAATTTCATTCTACACACATAATTTAAAAAAAAAGTTTTTGTCAGAAGGTAGGCAAACTTGTCTTCTTTCACACAATGTGACTACCAAATCACAGCGACTTACAGAATTTGAACTCTGAACGACAGGAGTACCATACAACTGCCCAATTGGCTCCAATGGTCACTTAGATATGACGTTTAATTAGTCTCAAAAGTCGCGCACATAAAAATGCTTGACACAAGCACACAGAACAGATCTGCAAGCTGAGAACCGTCCTAGCATAGTAGCATTTCTGCTCTGCGAGCTCACAGTACAGTGGCCACGAGCGCACAACATCCTCACAGGTGTGCAGTTCTGCTTCGCAGGGTTGTGTGCACTGCAAGCAGCTCGCTTCACCCTGTCTCCATTCTTTTGATTGGTCATTTTCAGCACCAGAGTTTGAATTGGCCACTGAACTCTTTCATATCTTTAGTTGACCTCATGCATCCTTGACCTCATTAATCTTTAAAATCATGTATATATCATGTAAATTATCCTAAATGTGTGTGATTTGGTTAAAAAGATAGTTCAGAGATACAGCAGTTTGGGGGAATTTTACTGTTTTCCCACTTTCCCGAGTCAAAAACTAATAAAGGCCTTAGGACAGACCTTTTCGTATTTGGTTTAGTCTCAAGTTATGTCAAACAGCAGTATAAGGCTATCTTGGCTCAATTGTTGAGTGTCTATGGGATCAAATAACATTATTATGATTCCGATACAGCAATTGAGTGAAACAAAGCAATTAAACTAAGGTGGGGGGAGGGGGATGCCTCTTCCCAGGGTTTGTCTGAT
The DNA here is from genome assembly GCF_046630095.1 of Trachinotus anak. Classification (NCBI taxonomy): domain Eukaryota; kingdom Metazoa; phylum Chordata; class Actinopteri; order Carangiformes; family Carangidae; genus Trachinotus; species Trachinotus anak. The sequence continues at coordinate 16,704,830 of NW_027273853.1, read as the reverse complement.
GGGAAGCCCACATTCTCAGACTTTGCAAACCCCTGATTTATTGAATTCACCCAGCTTTTATCATGGCTGCCACTTAGACACTTCTGGGTCATTTCACTCTGTTAGGAACCTAAAAAGGACTTTTCAACCACAGCCCAGGTTTACACTGCAGGGTGTTTTGATGAGGTTAAATAGGTGGTTGTGATGCTTTTTTTCTGCTGTAAAAACTGGACACCACTAGAATCCAGGATGACCACAGCTGCTGTTTTCAGAGCTTTTCCTCAAGTCCAAAGCAGGTAAATGCTTTTTATCAGGTGGAGTTTATGTTTGCGCCAGAGACTTTTCTTTATTTTAAAAGAGTGTAAGTTAGTTTGGACTCACTCTGTGGGTCACCTGGAAAAAAAACAAACAAACATACACATCTCACATATTTTTGAAAAATCGTATGAATCAACAGTAGTTACCAGATTTTGGGGGCAAATTTACTCAGCCATAGCAGCAAAAATCCCCAAACACACACTCACACACCAAAAAAACCTATTCAAATATGATCTCCAAGAAAATGCATGTTTAAATGGTAGGAACCTAAAAGCTGATTGGGTGTTGAAGACATGGTCATAGAACGCCCACATGAGTATGTGACAATGATAATGCAAATTTGAATTGCTGCATTATATTTTTAATATTTACTTGAATAATACATCCTGCTGGAAGTGGAGTCACATGACTGCTGGGTGGAAGAGAAGCAGCCGCTCAGGTGTGCTGACTGGGCAGCTCAGGTGTCTTGAGTGCTCTTTGATCTGTGTCCTGAGCTCATTCTCTGTTTGACCCTCAGTTGAGCTGGTTACCTGCATCATTTCACCTTTGTGTGTAGTTTATTTCATTTTATTGTGGTTATGTTTATTGTGTTTTTAAATAGTACATCTAATCTCCTTGGTTTGTTTTCACATTATTATATATTCAAAGTGAGACTGTGTTGATGTAGTGATTCTGATTAAGAATTGATAATGTAATAGAATTTGACCTGTATGTACGCTTTCTTTCATTTGTAGAAATATAACCACTCACCTGTAACCATTCATCCTTGAGTGACTGCAAGTTAAAGATTAAATACTTTCAAATGGAACCTGCTTTAAGTTACAAGCAGCTTTTCTGTTTACTGTGAAATGTTTTAAGGACTTAAGAACATGTGATTTATCATTTAAACAAATTAAACCTCATTTAGCATACACTGTAAGTACAAGTATGACAATTGACTGAAAATTGAATAAATTAACTATTTCAAGCACAACCAGCAAAGGTGATATTTGCTGCAGTTAATGGACTAGCTGTTTACCAGCTGCAATTAGTGGACTGGCCGGACTAACGGTTAACGATCATCTGGATAGCAGCGATTGAACTTTTGAAACGAAATATCGAAATATGGCACCTTTTAATGTCACAATCTGTACAGTTCATATGAAAAGTAGACTATATGCCATATGTAAGATTGTCAGATCACCCATCCATGAATCTGAGTAGTCAGTGTGCATTATGGGCAAAGAATTTGAGAAATTTGATGTGAACATCTGCTGCTATAAAGCAGACCTCTTTAAAAACTCAAACTGCTGGTCTGCACTATTAAATGTTACCTTTGGTGGTTGTGCTTGAACAAATTTCAAGTAAAAAAAAAATATATATTTCTCAATATTGTATTGTGAAGGGCTGCTTCAAATGTCCTTGTTTGCCCTGCAGTGGAAAGTAATTTTATTTTTTATAATTATACTCATAGAGATGCCAGAATCACCACACAACCAGCAAGAAATGGTAAGTCATGGGCATGACTGCACCCCAATGAATCAGCATCAGAAAATCAAGTTTGTACATGTGAAAAAATGTGGTTGTCTCAAAGAGATATGTAGTGATTAAGTCTCCTGAGCTTGATGGCTGGGCGAATGGCCCAGTGGGGTCAAACTTGCTGCCTCCCTGCTAATGCTAGCTAATGCTAATTCTTCCATTCACTCAGGCCAGTCGTGCCATGTCCAATATGGTGGTGACATTGATGTCCAATCCAGCAGCCAATGTTGAAAATGACCAATCAAAGGAGCAGAGACATCAGCCATTGTCTGAAAACAGTGGGGTTTATAATCTTGTCTATCTCAAAAGGTTCAATGTAGCAGGGTGTTACATATGAGACTCTGTAAGTAATCGACAGGTCCAGGAAGGTGGGTTGGTGCGCTGCACTGCTTGTACCTGAGATTTTTTCCCAGGTGACAGCAGCTACCAGACAGGAGGAAGGAAGGAAGATTTCTGGGTCAGTGTCAGGTTTTTCAGGTGAGACCATCTGGCTTGATGTTACAGGAGCGAGGATGATAGGTGAGGGCAAAGTTGAGTCTTCATAGGAAAAGGGCCCAACTGACTTGCCGGGAGATCAGTCTCTTAGCTGCACAGAGATAGGAGAGATTTTTATGGTCAGTCCAAACAATGAAAGGCTGCTCAGCACCCTCCAGCCAGTGTCCCCACTCATTTAAAGCCCAAGCCACTGCTAACAACTAGTGATTGCCAACATTATAATTACTCTCTGCTGGGGACAAGCACCAAGAGAAAAAGGCAACAGGGGTGTAAATTAGAGTCTGTGCTAGAGCTTTGGAGTAGCACGGTGCCCACTCCTACTTCTGAAGCATCCACTTCCACAAAGAAATGCAACTGTAGGACTTTATCATGATGACCGTCGAGAGCACCCTGCGAAGCTAGTGCATGGCACGTTGAGTCTGTGTCTGCTGGGTCCATAATGGTCAGACTGACCTGTAATGTTTGTTTTATATATCTGGATGCAGAAACAGACACAGACACTCTGATGCGGTATGGAAGGTATTTTGATAGTGAAAGAGTTGGAGTGAGATGCATGGAGAGCATGGGGCTGAGGCAGGGGCAGGCAGGCTGGAGAGGTTGGGGGTTTTAGTGTTTTCTTGAAGCATCAAACCAGTCCAGCAAAGTGGTTCAAGAGAATTTCTTGATACTTGATGCAAACAGTACAACTGATTTGGGTCCGCGTACTTTCAGACAGTTGGTTTTTATATAAAAACTAAAAGCAGGAACATCAAATTGGAAGAAAGAAAGTTGTGATTCATATCTTTCCACCGTTTTGATGCTTCTTTGTTCTCCTTGCTATTCTTCAGCCACCAATCACATTTTTTGCTTAGTACATATAGAGTATGTGTTTCGATAGAGCTGTTAGTCATTTATGAAGTGCTATATGTGAGCATCTTAATTTGAAACATCAGTCTACTAACAGCTAGCCGCGGATCATCCTGCGTCATGTTTACCTGCCTGCAGCCAAATCTCTCGTTCTGCAGGCGAACTGCAACTCCACCGTCTTGGCCTGCAGCAAGTGAAGATGGTTCTTTTTCTGCTCAGGTGGAGAGCTTCTCCACCTGTGGGCCACTACGCCAAGCTCGCCAAGGCCGAGGAGCAGCACAAGGACTGCCGACGGCTGCAGTTAGTGGTTTACCTGTTTAACACTCAACAGTGGGCTGGTTAGCAGATAGTAAGTTAATACTTTGATGGGAAAACAAGCCAAATATTGTCTTAACATTGGCAAAGGCATAAGCTATTGGTGATCACTCTGATGGTTGACCACCGAGATCATTGTCCGTTGGCACAACCCTATAGGTGCAATATATTTAGATATTCAATTTAAAAAATTCAGTTGTTGCTAACAGCCCACAAGAAGGGGGTCAAGCTAGCTCGGCACCAACTTTGATGTTTTTATAGGTGAGATCCTGTTCTGTACTGTACATGGCTGTCTGTGTATTTAAACCCACTTAAAAAGTGCAGTCTGCAGTGAGGTGCTTGTTATTGATAAAATGTTTTTAATAGAATTATTTAGGGTACATTTCACTAATTTTATAACTTCTACCATGTTTTGCCCTTTTAAAATTCATCATTTCATTTTAGATGTCCCTCAGAATCCTAATATACATTTGGATGTTGGAAAGGAAAAATATTTTCTGAAGGCCTCTGAGCTGCTTTTTACTTCTCTCTCCAGGCACCCCAGTGACAACAACACAGTGGGGGGTTGGGCCAGTAGCACAGGGGCCACACTGCAGAAAGAATTACATTTCAATAGAGAGAATGTCCTGCTGTGCTGGGGTCATTGTACCTCAGTCACGTAACCTTTGACCTCTGACCCCTGCTAAGGTTTGTATTTATTAGAACATAGATCCTCTGTGTTATGACTCCCTGAAATCCTGAATGATTCACAACCGAGACTTTGATTGCAGAAAACTTGTTTACCACAAAAAAAGAGGCCACCTTCATTGGGATTTAATCACCTGACCTGAGTGTCAGTATCAATATCCGCTGAGGATTTCAGAGCAACATTGGTGAGTGTACGAGGCAGCCTCGTGCTGCCACACCATTAGGTTTTATCTCTGACATCACTGCTTATACAGTTGTTACAACAAACCCTCCCCCTTTTTTGAAATGGTTACATGATTTGAAATGCTTTAAGATAAATGCACAGCATGTGGATTTTGTATATGTGTAATTATTTTATTTCCTATGTTAAAATTCTCATTTTGAATTTCAAACTGGATTAATAGTTTAAACTCTGAGTTTATACATAGATAATGTATCATTTTTATCAGTCACATGCATTTTTGCATTGTCCATAATGAAATATTTATATTCATGACCATGAAGGGAGACTACAGTCTGTAGCAATATTTATTAGCCTTAATACAGACACATCCACACTTAAACTTCACTCCATATCTCCAATTCACCGTGCATGTCTGCTGAAGGAAACAACTGAGGTTAAAACCCAGGAGTGTGAAGCAGCTGCAGCCATCATATAACCTGATCCCATTTAATGCTGTGATTCAAACTGGCTTTGATTCAACAAAGTAAGCAACAAGGAGGAATATTTTTTGTAGAGTAACGTAAGTGGCTTCAGCAGGTCTGAGTCTGTGCATGAAACTGCCCAGCTGTTATTTTTTTTCTTTTTTCTGAAAACTTCCACTGCATCATTGTCTCACTCCCTGTCATTCACAATAAGTGAATAAAAACAATAAGACATATAAGATGATTATCTGCGACACCTCACAGATATTCACATTTTAAAAAAACATGGATGGCAACAATCAGGCTTTATGGGTTCTTTATTTGTTCATCCAAATGAAGATAACTGCAGAGATTCTTTTATTAAACACTTGCTTTTAAATAGATCCAAACCTTTGTTTATTTGACCTTTGTAAATAATTTAGCGGCCACACATAGCGTCTTGTACATGCACAGGTCATATGAGTCCTGACTGGAAATGAGGCTGTCATGTGTCAATACATGAGTGCATTTGTGTGAGTATTATAGATTAGATATCTGCTGTTTTGTGAAGCAGGATATAACAACCACCTGACTGTTTGTCGGCATATGTGAGTGTACAGATACTGCATATTTGCAATACACTTAATAAACCCGGCGGAGAGCAGGATGGCTCCGCTGGTGATGGAGACAGTGAGGGGAGTTTCCCTGTTGACAGCAGCAGACTTGAGACACACACACTCTCAGGGCTAGCCTGTCAGCTAGCTCGCTAGCTGCACAACACTCACTGGTAACGCCAAAACCAAGCTGCCTATCAGCTCTCCTCAGATATCCATCATGGATTTGAACAATATCCTATCGCAGCTTGAAAGTACCAACGAAGAAGAAATCGAGAAGCTTTTGCAGCTGTATAATCGAGAGGTAAGTCGCGGCTCTGCTCTTTTTTTTTTTTTTTTTTTTACGTCAACCAAAACAAACGCCTGTGCTAACGTTAGCTAGTTAGCCGAGCAGCTATGCTAGCTCCGAGTTAGCAAAACATATTGATAGCAAACTAAACTGATGGTAGCACTGTCATATGATATCTAATGTTGCATCGATAAACGCATCACTAGCAAAACTATGAATGAGCCTGACAGGACCTTTATACGTTGTTTACAACACCCATGTAGTGTTGATGATGCTAATGCTACCTGCTCACAAACTAGGTTTCTGCACGTAGAGTTAAATAACAATCTATGATCAAATAAAACCACACCAAATATTTGTAATAAAGCATGTTTAATATGTGTGTGTCTCTGTAAACAATGTATATCGTTTGTGTTTCAGAACAGTCACACCTTCACTTTTGACCAAAAGGAAGAAGCCCTGCGGAGTGTAAGTGTTACTGATTTGAGCAGGTTGTTATTAAATGATCAAGGTAGTCCTGTTTAGCTGTAATGAGAGTGTTTTCTGTCTGTGTCATTTCAGAAGCTGTGTCAGACTGTGTTGTCAGTACTTGGGAGACAGGTGCAGCCCAGCTGTCAGAGGACATGTCTGGAGACTCTTCGCATCCTGTCTAGGGACAAGCGTGTCCTCGCACCTGTAGCCACCAGGGAAGGCATGCTGACTCTGGGAGGGATGGCAAGGCTGCATGCTAGAGAGGAAGGAGGTGACAACCAGAAAAGCTCCCAGGAAGACACACAGTCAGAGGAGGAGGAGAGGGTCGTGGTGGAGGCTTTAAAGTGCCTATGCAACGTAGTGTACAACAGTCCTGCGGCTCAGCAGGTTAGTGTAGATGTGCAACTGGCTCATGGCCTGTGTACCAGCCTGCATACAGCCCGCACATGGCACCATGAGGTGGGCCTGTTCACACTGCGCCTTCTCTTCCTGCTATCTGCCCTGCGGCCTGATGTTAGAGGAGTTTTGAGGAGAGAAAAACATGCGGTGAGACTACTGACAGAAGTCCTGGAGCACACCCTGGATGTGTGCTGGGTAGGCCCCTATGAAGCTGCACGTCCAGATCCACAGGCCCTGCCCATGCCAGCAGAGGACAATGAGCGAGCAATGGAAGCACTCAAGGCCTTGTTCAACCTCACACTGTCCGATGCTGGTGGTGAGGTAAGTGTATCATGGTTGTGTGTTGTAAGGCTGTAAGAGTGTGTAATGTTACAGGAAAGGTTCACATTGCATGGCATTCATAACGATTTATTCTCCGACTGTGTTTAAAGAATGTATGGAGGGGTAAGCAGCAGATGGGGTATGCTAACATAAATGTTTCTGGCTCAGTCATTTGTTCAGTTATGGATTAGACTGTCTTGGACCACAAAGATCATATGTCCCCACAACAGCCAAATTACATTTATCACTAAACATTTGTCCTGTTCACATCTTTCTGAGAAAGACACTCAACCTCTAAATGCAAATTTACTGTCAATGACAAAGCACATCAGCTGAATCCCGGAAGAGTAAATGTGGAGCAACTTGATTAAAACCTTACAATTCAAGATAACATCTTCAGCATTCAGCTTGTACACAAACTTTGACCAGTGTGCTACTTAAAGGGGCAGGGCAGCATGTCATATATTGGTGAAATTAATATCAGGTGTGTGTGTGTGTCTGTGTGTGTGTGTGTGTACATTAACATGTAATGGTGCACAGCCATTATTAATTTTATTAGCTACAGGTGTGTTTGTTCATCTATGGCAACTTAAAATGTCTACAAGGAGAGTTTAAGGTTCATGTAGGACTCATCCAGTCCATGAGTGTATCCACCACCATCGATCCCCTTTAAAAAAATGTAAAATCAGCTTCATACAAGGCCTTTATATGTGTCTATATCAAACTGGTTTTGCAACAGTTTCACTCGTGTGTTTCATGAAACACACAACTAACTGATAAGCACAGACATGATAAGACAGGTTGCACTCACCAAAATGCTCTCCTCTTTTTTTACTTTCTCATTTAGATTGTGTGATAATCCTGGTCTATCAACAGTGTCCAGTCCAAAACAGGCCTTTTCACAGCAGTGACTTGTTATAGTAGGATTGTACAGGTGTTACCAATAACAATAATGATGTGTCACAGTAAGACATAACAGCGGGGCAGTGAGCCAGCAGGCACAATACCAGGATTCTGACACTGGGGCAGCTAAATTAAATTTGGCCATCATCAAATGTATTATTTACAAATGTGACAAGTGACTCAATATGTCTTCTGTGAAAACAGCCTATTTTAGGCCAATGTCATCGTCAATATTTACCAGTCTTAGGCTACTAATACATGACACACTCTCCCTCTTACAGGCTACAAACACAGACCAGGAAATTGTATCCTCTTATCCTGGAGGATATTTGGAAGTTGTGATTGATGTAGTTATAGTGTTATAGTTTGTTGTTACAGCTGATTCTAGAAAATTAGTATCAAACTTGGCAGTCTTGTTTAAGAAGGTATTTCAAACATGCTTGCCATATTTCATGCAATTTGGATTGAAATGGACACACGACCGCAAAGGCTGTCTCTAACACAGTGTAAGTGTTAATGACTTAATGTAATTGTACCTATTAGGCTCATGTATGACCCTGCTCTCCCCTTTGATGTTTTAGAAATCTAAACTTCCTCTTCCACCTCCTTTTTTGAATCCCAGGAAAAAGCTGCCTCTGTGCTGTGCTCTTATTTGTCTTTAGACTGGTTTTGATTCCTCTTTAAATATACAAGTTCCTATTTTATAATTTGCACTAAGGCCTTTGCTTCCTTTGCTTGTAGTTTAAGCATATTTTACCATATTGTTTTGTTTTTTGTCAGTCCAATGAAATAGTTTGCTTGGATTTGATGTTTTTGTACATCCTTGATTTGATAGGAGGATGACCACCAGTTCCGACTAATTGCTGCCATTCTGCGTCATCTGTTGATGCTGAAGACTGAGACAGAGGAGAAAACGGAGGAGGCACACAGGTGGGAAAGCAACAACATTGAATAAAGGCACTCTGCACCTTATGACCTGTGAAAGGGCACAAAACAGGCATGAAATGGCTCAGTCCCATGATGCTTGCAGTTTGTAAATGTGTTCTCAACTCTATATTTGGTGATGGTGTGTTTAACAAGAACACTGCTGTTGAGCCAGGTCATTTGAAACGGATTTGCATAGAAAAGCACACTGGTCTACAGAGTACTTCCACCACTCAGCAAAACGACTAGATCCGTGTACGGCACTGGGAAATCACCTGCTGTGATTTGCATGCAAGTACCTGCTCTGGACAAGCACTTAGTGTCCACTGAGCAGCTGTGAGTTAGCAGCTCACTGCAGGTGATGGTGGCAGACTGCAGTGTTGTGGGAAACACTCGTCAGGCAGATCAAAGATGTTTCTTTGGAGCCTTGTTCGGTGTTTCATCTTCTAAATGCTTTGAGCTGTAGTAATAGTGCAGCAGTATCTTATTCTCATGGTAATTTAATGCAGGAATGCCAAGAATCTGTCGTCACAGACTGAAATTTAAACAGTGTCGTATAAAAGTGACTGATGTTCCTCTTGACCTGTCAAGCTGGTGGCTGAACTGGTCATGGGAGTTTGACCCACTGACCAACATAACTTAGTTGTAGTTTGTTTAATTGTGAGTATGTGACCAAACTGGTCTAAATAGGTAAAGTGTTTGTCAAAGGAGAAAGTTGTTTTACTTAGTTACATTACTAGGCAGATTTAATTGGGATAGTCAAACTTATTTAGTAAAATGTTTTCCAAATTTTGGCCGTTGAGATATATATGTGTATATATATATATATATATATATATATATATATATATATATATATTTTAATTCTACACTTTTCATTTTTTAAATCAGTTGTCATCACTCTATTACCAGTGTAGGCCTTCTTAAACAGTAGAACGTATTTAGACCGAAAAATATCATTTTCAAAACTTTGAGATGATCTCAGTGATGTGGCCTTGATGAATCCACCCGCACTTTGTGCAGTTAATGGGGTAACATTTTCTATAAACCGCCCACATATCCAGGTATACAGAGACATACTTTTCCTGTGAATGTTTGTAGGAGAAATCAGAAATCGTTTGGCCCAAAACTCCTACATTCTGGGTTTACATTAATATTGTGTTCTACTCATATTTTATTCAGGAATACCCCTCCTTTTTGGGGGCATTTAATGCCTTTATTGGACACTAAACCATGGAGACAGGCAGAATATACAGGTAGAGAAAGTGTAAGAGAACGACATGAATCAAATGGCTTGGCCAGTCAGGAGTCATGTGGCACAAATGTTTGTTAGAAAAGTTATTTGTGAAAGCCCTTTTTACACCACGTGAGCCAGACCGCACCCTGAGGTCTTCTGGCAGCTCCCCATCAGCTGTTCCAAAATGTGGATTAAAAACAAGAGGTGACTGGTCCTTTGCCATCAGGGGTCCTTGACTTTGGAACAACTCTTTTTAGGCAAACAGCTCCAAAGCTTTCATCTTTTCAAAAGCTGTTGTTCCAACGCTTTCATCTATTAATCATCCTCTTTACTACTTAAACCTCAGTTTTTAGACTTTGACCTCTTCAACCCCTCCAGACCCTCTGGCAGCTCCATCTCCGAAACCGATGATTTTATCCTGTAAAGTACGTTAAAAGGTTTACATAATTAAAATTTCTTTTTTATCCCCAGCCATGCCGTCAACTTGCTTAACAACCTGCCTGTGTCCTGCCTGGATGTGTTAATTGACGTGCCTGTCCAGGGAGGGCTTGAGAAATATGGTGGGAAAAACATGGATGCAGTCCAGATGTTACTAGACTTCATGGAGAAAAGGATTGACAAGGTAAAGTTAATCTCTTGCTGCAAATACATAGAGGACCATATAGTTAACACTCTCAAAGAAGTACATGTTAATGTGTTGCTGATAATTCTAAAACTTTGCTTATGTCATAAAAAACTTGTGACAGTGATGAAGTATCCTACATTGTAGTAGAGTACCAAAGCAACAAAGTAAATTTACACCTGTTGTAATAGACAGTCCAGAAAACATCAGAACCATTTTGAGCCAACTATTTCAAACATGTTGGCACAATTAATAATAATCATAATAATCATAATAATTATAATAACTGATAATAATATTTTATTTGTGAGATCTTTGTGACATTGTGCATTATTTTTTTAAATTTAAAAGTAAATTTAAAAACAGGAAGCATGAGGAGAGAGAGGTTTTGACACATGGCAAATGTCCCTGGCAGGACTTATAACTGGGGACATCACAGTGACATACAATGTGTCTTACAGCTGGTACGCCGTTAAGCACTTCACCACAGATTTGTACACTGACTCTCATCTTCACACATCTTACTGCAAATCATTCGGTTGCTCATGTACCATCCTCTCTTTACTTCATTATCCTCATCATCATCATATTACCCATGTGTGCATGACATCTAACCGGAGTTTCAGGTCGTGCAGCTTGTGAAGTGTTTGTGGACTGTGTCACTCCAAGCAGGGCTCCAACTACAAAGAGGGGCTCACTCCGGTGCTCAGCCTTTTGACTGAAGGATCCAGACACCACAGAGAGATTCGCAGATATATCAAAGCTCAGGTACGGTAGCTGCCAACAGATTTAAACATTGATAAAGTGTGTGGCATTTCTGTTGAAGTTCCATTGAGTTGCTTCTTTATTAAGAAAGGTGAGCATCAGTGTTACTAAATTGCCTGAGTAAAGTATTGAAATCTCATTTAACCAGATTTTAATTTCCTTATAGCTATTTAATAGTGTATGCGTTCATTAAGCAGTGAAATTTCACAGATAAGATATAGTGACTAAAAATAAAAATGATCTGAACTACTGAAAATCTGTCTGTGTCTTCAGGTACTTCCCCCACTGACAGATGTGAAGATCAGGCCAGAGATTGGCACCACCATCAGAAACAAGTTGGTTCGCCTTATGACTCATGTCGACATGGGTGTGAAGCAGACGGCCGCAGAGTTTCTCTTTGTTCTCTGCAAAGAGAGTGGTAAGAGGGGGGAAGCAGTGGTGGGGTCATGGGAGGAATGTGGGTTACATCACACCAGACGACAAAATAAGAGAATGAGGAATAATAATGAGGAATAATGTCTGTAGTTGATGAAACTCCTGTATTATGTATATGTATATATAACTACAGCTTGGCTCATCCTCACACATGAACATTTATATGTCATGTCACACCCTCGTGTATTTGTGGTTTCATCTTCCAGTGGACAACCTGTTGAAGTACACAGGGTATGGAAACGCAGCAGGACTCCTGGTGGCTCGAGGACTTCTTGGAGGAGGGAGAGGAGAGACGCAGTACTCCGAAGATGAAGACTCGGACACAGAAGAATACAAGTCAGCCAAACCCTTGTAAGGAATCAGCCCCGTGCTTACAGCACTGACAGTCTGACGTTATCGTTCCTTCCACCAAGGAGGTTCTGTTTTCACTAGTATCTGTTTATTTGTATATTTGTCAGCAGGGTTATACAAAAAGTACTGAAGCCATTTGCACTGAACTTGGTAAAGGCATGAGGCTTGGGCCAGGGAAGAGCCCATTAAATTATGGGGCAGATCTGGATCATTTACCATTTACATTGAATTTTTAAGTGGTGTTAAGCCTTGGCAGAGGTCTGTGCTCTGAGTGCCCCTTTATTTGTGTATGCATTGATAATATATGAATTCATTCACAGCTGTTCCTTAAGTTTACTTACCTGCTTGTTTCAGCATCAACCCTATCACTGGTCACGTGGAAGAGCCAATGCCGAACCCCATTGAAGAGATGACGGAGGAGCAGAAGGAATATGAAGCCCAGAAACTGGTCAATATGTTTGACAAGTTGTCAAGGTAAAAATGCCTCTGCTAGAGGCCCCAGAATCTTTTTTTTAGATGTTTTTTGGGCATTTGTGCCTTTATTTGATAGGACAGTAGAGAGTGACAGGAAAGGGGCAGGGAGAGGGGGAATGACATGCAGGGAAGAGTCGGACTGGTTGGGAGTTGAACCAGCGACTCGCCTGCTAAGAGCATTTGCGCTCACGTGCTACATGCACTAACCACTCCGCTAATAGGTAGGGCCCAGAATCTTAATCAACACCTATAACATCATCAGTTAGGTACTAGAGGTAAGGTACTAGATTATTTTCATTTAAGTTACTGGGTATTTAGGCCAAAAACAGCACTGTGGTTAAAAAAAAGTCAAGGGTCTGTGTTGGTTAGGGGAAAAAGTTAAAGAAATCCTTTCCAGGTGCAGATTTTTGGATCCAGATCCATACCAAAAAAAACATCAGTTGTTCCAGAACTCACTCACCTGCAGCTACACAAAATTTCCCAGAAATTTGTTGACAGGTTTTTGAGATTTTTGGTACTGTATGTAACAGAAGACAGTAGTATAAAAAATGGCAGGAAGGAGGTTGCCATGTCTACAGTTGAAGATTTGTTGATATGTGACAGTAAAAGGAATCTGTGTGTAATGAAAAGTTGAACAGAGAGATTGATTTGAAGAAGGTTTTTCAGGCATCCTATAGGACAAACACAGATTTCTGTGACAAATAATCAGTTATGTTTCCTTTGCAAAGGCTCAACTAATGTGATTAGCCTTTTCTCGTAGAACACTGTTGATTCCCCTGCTCAAATCATCCATATTATTTGTTTCCTCTGCAAAGGGCCCTTCTGCATTTATGTTGACCTTTCCTTAGCAAGCAGAGGCTAACATTAGTCAAGCACGATGCCTGTACAAAAGTAACATTGAGCTCGCTCCTTGCCAACCGATTCATCAAAGGAAGAATCTCTTGCCGTTAGCTGCAGCTTCAATTAGGCTTGGACTTCCAGCACGCCACAGCATTCAGCTAGAGTAAATGGAAGCTGCCGGCACGCCGCTGCAGCATCATTACCACCACTCCATTAATTATCACCTAATTGGCACACAGAGTCGGCTTGTCGGTCCTGGTTTCTTTATGTGCTGCATTCAGGGTTTTAATAACACATGTGTCCTGACTTTATTCTTCTTATTCTGAGGAGCCAATCATTGGTCAGACAGGGAGTGGACTGAGACAGAGGCACAACTAGACAAAGCAATTTGGGTGGAACGTGGACGAAGAGGAAGAGACACGGGTGAACAAATGTGCAGACATAAGAAAGCTGACCTTGTCATTGTTGAGCCAAAGAGGGGGTTGAGCTGTAATGAGGCACGTGTGGCCAGAAGAGGAAGATTCCTTTCTGAGGCTGCATCCTCTTTCTTTCCCTCCTTAGTGAAGGAAGGTGATGACCGAGAGCTGCTTCCTCACTACACTCACTGCTCTAAGGAGATCGGTCAAAGCCCTGCAAGAATGTGTTCCCCTAACTGCTTAACTGATCCTCCAATTAGCACATATTCTGCACCCCCACCTGCACCCCCTCCCACCAGACCCCCCAGTCCTCTGTCACTGTTAAGGAGAAGAGGCCAGGGTTTTTTTCCCCCCTCTAATTGGGAGAGATGATGGTATATGTTTTTGTTTGTTTTGTCTTGTTAGTCCTCATTACACCTGCTGACTTTGAACAGTGATATGAGGCTGTGGACCGGTGGTGTCTCTGCAGGTTTCATCAGTGAAAGGATGTCAAATCAATGGTACAATATTCTCAAATCTAACCACCCCCCAGTTGTCCTCCATCTCCCTTTAAAAGAACTTAACCTGTAGGTTTCCAGGATAAGTTAAATTTAATTGTATGAATCAGTAGGAATTACGTGGTCATTTGTATTTGAATCTTTCAAATGATTCAAAATGGGTCCTTTTTAAATCTTTAGTGATAAATTATCACAGAGGTAGTGGTGACACAGTGCAGGTATAATTGGATTAGGATGAAGGAGCAGCCGTGGCTTTGAGGAGATTAGTCTGAGCGCTGATCCTGTAATTAAACCTGCCACAGGAGAGGAGGTCAGGAGGGCTGAGAGGGAGAGAGGATGGCAAGACAGAGGCCAGTGGCCACGAAGGGGGGGAGGGGTTTGTTGAGTGAGGGTCCTCGAGTTCTGGATATAAGAGAGTAAAGATGTACCAGTGAAAGCCCTCTTTAAGACTGTCCAGACACAAAGGATCCTGAACAGAGTTGGTTTCGTCTACAGATTTTGTTTCCTTTGAAAATATACGAGAAGACAGTTATAACAATTTCTACATAACAATTTCTATTTGCAACAAGTCAGTCTTCTTCTTAAACATTTCTCCTGCCAGTAGGTGAGCATCTGATGTTTTTGTCTTCGTGTCCACAGGCAGAATGTGATTCGGCCCATGGGCGTCAGGCCGGACGGGACATTAGCGCCTCTTGAGGAAACTCTCTGTGATCCACCTGAGGACAACTCAGGATCAGACTCTGACTAGTGCTCTGCTCATCACATTTTCCAGACTAAGCCCACCAGGCCCCAACTCACCTAAAGCTGTGTCCCATTTCAAGGGCTGGATCCTTGAAGGTGGGTCCTTCAGAGGAACTAAATCCTGAACCTGAAATAGAGAAAGAGAAAGTCTAAAAATCTATGGTAAAAGAAACAGTGTGGAGCTGTTACCAGAAAAACTTTTCAAGTGCTGGGTAAGAAAAAAAAGCAATTGAACGTAGCAGTCAGACACAACATCCACAGGCTGTACTGATAGCTCCCTATAAATTAGTCTAATGAAATAGATTGTCAGCCATGAATAGCATGACTGTTTTGTCTTGACTCTTGCTCACAAAGAAACCCAAACTAACAGTGGATTTAGGCTCCTCGTTTCAATTTATCAAGTCAAGTTTATCACAAGAAGTTGCCCTAAATTGGCTGACCAGGGTTACCATGAGAGGTTCTAGTGTTAATGGTAAATATATCCTTATAACTTCTATTTGTCTGTAAGTTTAAACCTTACATCTGTTATTTGCATCTTTGCTGTTTAAATGATTTGTGTGCTTTGCTCTAGTTCAACTGACATTCACCAATGACTGTTGACCACTCAAATGCAAATACACTATCAGGTAAACATGATGTGATCAAGTGATATTTTGCAATTTTTTCAAGATGACATGGTTTATAACTTATCACATCATCAAACAATTGACCGGCATGAGGTGGATTGTGGGATACTGAGGGCTGCAAAGACTACACTCCAGACAAGCAAATCTTTCTCTCTCAGCCTCATTCAGAGTATCCTTTGAAATGGTACAGGTCTGGTCGGCCATTGTGCCGTATTCAGTGTAGAAATGCGATTCGTGATAATGCAGCCCTGAAGTGGAACACAGCTCAACATTTCACAGGAGACTTTAGGGGCCCTGTTGCTGCCGTTGTTCTACACAATGGAAGTGGACTTGATGCGCAATGCACCATAATGCATTGGAGGCCTCTGTATTTACTGTTGCACCTTCAGCATTTATTTTACTGCTCCATAAGTTGAGAGGGTAGATGTAACCTAATTTTTGCTGGATCATGTGTTTCTCATCGAAAACACTGTTTTTATGGTTTGTTAAAAGTGAAATTGGTTCTAAATTATCATTCCTTCTCCTGTGATTTTGTTTTTCAATTTTTTAAGTTTGTTTTTTTTTTTTTTTTTCATTTTTTTTTGCTACATGTTTTGTCCATTGTTTGTATCTCTAGATAATGCAAGTGCACATTATACACACATGAAGCCACAGTAAAAACTGTTATCAGTGAAGTTTCTCCTTGGTTTAAAATCATGGGGCCTGTCCAGACTGGACCACAGGATCGATGTGTATTTAGAAATCAGACACTGCCAGTGTGGATAGTTTGAACTTGAAGCTCACACTGAGTCTATATTTGGTTGTGTAATTATCATGAATGTTGCACATCAGTTAGTTGCCAAGGAAACTTTCTGAATTCAGGGGTGGTTGGTTTACTGTCATGTCACTGAAAGGTGTTTTAGACAAGAGAACTTCCTCTTTTCACTTAAAATAAAGACTTTAAATGAAGAGATGCTACATTTTCCTGTGGTGGACGACAGTAGATTGTTTTCTGCCTGTTGTAGACTCTTGACAAAGAAATGTGTAAACTGAAATGATTGTTTTCCAATCTACATTACTCTTGCCAAATCTGCATGATATTAAATCAGTTCTCAGTAATGTGATTTGTTTTCTAGTTTGAAAGTTTTGCTAATTTTATATAAATCAGCAAGTTTATTCTATATATAAACTGAATAATATTTCTGTGTTGGTACAATTTTGGATTAAATGTAAAAGCTGCCGGTTGTGTCAGCTGCATGATAGGATATTAGTTCACAACAGATTTGGCCTCTTAACTGAAAACCCACTTTTGAAAACTGATTTTAAAAAAATCCTTTAATTGCTGATTACAATCCAGAGAAACTGAATATTACTTTTCACTTTTCACATGACCTGTGAATCACCACTACTGCCTCCTCACACAAAGAATAATGCAGATAATTTAGACAAATTAAAAGGAAAACCAACATCAAGTGTCTTAGTAAGGTGTTTGGCCACCTCATGCACAAAATGTCTATACTTATGAAACCAGGTGGTGGACATTTGTTTTGTGTCTGCACTCACTTCTTCAGGTTTTTTCCTTCAATTTGACATCTGTGGATAAGTTTTTTCTCACACTCCCATGTAAATGTCTATTTGTTCCTCCACGATCACTGGGGATAAATTAAAATTGCATGTTGATTACATTCTCCCCATTTGACAATACTATGTTATGAGAATCATTTTGTCCTTTTTGCACACTCTACTGTAAATAGCACCACTCTTATTTTATGTAGTAAGGTATCCACTGAAAAGTTAATAAACTGGAGAATAAGAATATTTGTCTTTTTTGGACCCATACACCATAAACACATACACACATTAATTTTTATTATATATATATATATATATATATATATATTTATATATATATTTATATATTTATTTATTAATTAATTAAACCCATATAAAAAGACAAAAAAGAAGCAAATTACACAATACTTTTTATTAAATACAGTTTAAAATACAGTGTTGTACTGATATAAAATATTAAACGTTGCTGTATAAGAATGTATAAGAAAACAAACACAGAAACATTTTAATTTGTTACAGGGTTCAGTCATTTACTAGTGTTCTGGATGGACCCAGCCCCAACTCCATAATAAGTGCTTTAAATATAGTTGCTAAAGTTGATAAACCTTTTGTTTTGTACATATGAACATAGCATGAACATCAAACACTGAGTCCCAGATGAAGAGGTAACATTATTCAAAATAACCTGGTCAGAAATCAAATGTTTGTACAGTTAACTGGAGAACAGTGAACTAAGGAGAGAGGAGAGTGTCTGAAACCTTTCCAGTGTCATCTTTTATGAAACACACAGCATCAGTTGCTCAGGTTGGATGATGCAGAGCTCTTGCTGTCTGTCTCTGAGTCTGTCTCCTCACTGCCACTGCTCGCGGCTCTTTGACCTCCTGGTCTGGACCTGGATGTCTCCATTCTACCAGGAGGCTCTGACGTACTTCTACCCTGGCAAGGCATCTGTCCGCTCACTGATGAAGTGTTGTTTATCAGTGTAGGGATGCCCTGCAGAGAGGGAAATTATTTCTATAGTCAGCAAGTATTTTAAAAGCAGAGCCCAGAGATGGGCAAGTCCCATAAGTATCTGGCACTGGCTTGGGTTTGATCACCAGAGCTTTTTCTGCTCTGTGTTTCCCAAATTCCCTTTTAACAACATCTACCATTTGTGTAATAAATAACCTAAACAGAGACTTACATAGCTTTTTTTAAGACCTAATGCTTAAGATGGAACTCACTTCTGTTTCCTGACTTTTCATCAGCTCTTTGATCTCGTCATTCCAGCCGAGCATTTCAGCAAACCTCCGGACTGTATCCTCCAGGTCACCCAGCTCCATGTGGTCTCCTCTCCGCAGTGGGACCTTCTCAAAGGGACCCACAGCATGTCTGTTCAGGAGTAGACGTGGCACGGTGGAGCGCACTGTGTTCACCAGGCTGGCAAATGGCTCAATCTGGAACAATGAATATTTGTTCAGATATAACTGAGATTAACATTTACCTACTCAAAAAACTAACTAACAAGGACAGATATTAAAAACCTGTAAAGATGTTCCCATAATGATTAGCAGGTCTGCTTTGGGGAAGTCTTTCGTGTGCAGGAAATACGTCTGCGGAAGGTCCTCTCCAAAAAATACAACATCAGGTTTGACTGTAGCAGCACAGAATGTGCATATGGGAACGTTGTCATTCATTATAGCATGCTGTGAAACAAAAGGAGGAACTATTACTCTGACATCAAATGCAGGGAATTACTGTAATATGTTTGACTGGTTTTTGACCACACAGCCAGACATACCTTAGCCTCCTCAGCAGGATATGGAGTGTAGCACAAGTGACAAGAAGCTGTGGCAAAACTACCGTGAGCTTCCACAAGTTTGTCATCTGGGATTCCACATACTGTGAAGAACATTACCCAGTATTATGACAGACATTCAAGAACTGGCAGTATGCATTTGGATTACATTCATGTGCTGTTTTTCAGTTTCCTTTAAGTTGTCACTCACATTTCTCCAGTCCGTCAATGTTCTGCGTGTACATTCGCAGCAGCAGGCCTTTGTGATGAAGCATGCGGATGAAGTAGTGTATGTAGTTGGGTCGGTGGCTGCCAGGATACAGAGCTTTTGCCAGGGAGAAGAAAGGCTGCGGGTTGTTTGAGAAGTAGTCGATGTTGAAGATGGCTTCTGGGTAAGGGATGTTGTACTTCTCCAAGTTAGCATAAAGACCTGTGCCTGGAGTTCTGCAAAAAAAAAAGTGGAAGTATTTCATGTATGAGGCACAAGGAAATTGATGGCAGAGGGAAAGATAAGGATGAGGGTGTAGAGAGAGAAAAGCCAAAGACAACAACCTGAAGTCTGGGATACCGCTGGCTGTGCTGATTCCTGCTCCGGCCACCACCACCACATTCTTACAGCGGCCAAGCTTCACCAGCCGAGCCACAGAGGCTAGACTGCCCCGGGACGATGACTTGGCAGCAGACACAGACAGGCTGCTCTGAGCAGATCTGGACACAGAGGTCTCAGCATCCTGCACAGGGTTACTGCTACATTTGGACATCCTTCCTTTACTACAGAAAAGACACAGGGACATATCTCTCAGACATTTTACTGCTTTTCTTCTTTGAATAACTTGATCCCATATGGAACTACCACCAACATAAAAATATTTTATTTCATAAGAAATTGTCAATGTGCATCCACCACAAGATAGATAGTTTGTGTAGTACAGTTGAGGCACACTCCTCCTCATCATGTATTCTACATCTGAAAAAGAGATTGGTAGAGATGGGCCGAACTGCAGGAAATATTGTAAATCCCTCTTCCTGAGTTACACTGAATAATGGCGTGAAGTGTGACATTGTGTTGTCACAGTGAAGTTGACCTTTGGCCATTTGGATATAAAATGTCATCATCCTATTAGAAATTTGAGTTAAATTATGTCATAATTAGCATACGAATTAATGACTTATGGCCAAAAGCGTGTTTTATGAGGTCACAGTGACCTTGACCTTTGACCAACAAAATCTAATCAGTTCATCCTGGAATCCAAGTGAATGTTTGTGCCAAATCTGAAGAAATCCCCTCAAGATGTTTCTGAGATATCGCATTCATGAGAATAGGAGGGACAGATTGAGCCCCAAAATCATAATGCCTCTGGTCCTGGCTATCACCAGTGCAGAGGCATAAAAAATAGTTTTATTTTAAAATCTCGGTCCACTTCTTAAACTATATTGGATACAAGAAATCTCTGTTTTTTCTTATGTTTGATTGCTGAGAGCTGTAATGTTCCCTCCCCTTTTCCTTTGTAATATTTACACAGTATTAAGTCACCGTTGCGTGTTCTCACCTGGAGGGTAAAATGTCCTGTCCGCTCACACTCATCTGGCTGAGGTCCTGGGCCAGAGCTGAGTCTGCCTGTTTCTTTCGTTGCTTTCCATACAGGCCCAGCCCAGAGTCCTGAGACTCTGATGGGTGCCTGACCTGGGAGCTGGAGCTGCGGGTTATTCTGGTGACTGGAGGTTGGGGGCCTTTTTTATCCCAGCTGGACCTGGACCTGTTCATCCCAGCACCTGTTGACACATCATTCAGCCTTAATGAAACATCAATCAATGTTTATGAGCTTTAATGTTTATTTTCTTCTGTATCAGACTTGAAGACAATATTTTATTATTTTGATTGTAAAAAATTAATTAGCCTTATTGCTTGTTCATTTTCTTGGACATTTTCTTTTCAATTCACTTTCTTTTTGTTTCGATTTTTTAATACACTAATTAGATACTGACTTGTTTTCAGTGATTTGCCTTTTAATTTGCTTTCCCTCCATCTTCTGTGTCCCATATTTAAAAAGCTGTTACACTGAGATCAACGTAGTATCCTTTTCTGCTAACTCCCTTTGCAAAGAGAGAAACTGAAATGTTTTAAAACTGTCAACTATTGAACAAAAGGTAACGACTGCAATATATTTACTCCCCCCCACCACTACCACCATCAACCCAGCAGCTATGCTAATACAGTCCACAGCTGTGGCAGCTTTACTGTTCAGGGAAAGCGGAGGGTCAAGCTGTGGGGTGTGGGGGGGGTGGGAGTTAAAAAGAGGGGTGGCAGAGGTGAAAGACGACCGTAGATTGACTGTGTGTCAACAAACCCAGCTGGGAGAGAAAAGAGGATGCCCCCTAACGGCCCCCTCAAACTGAGGAAAAGAGGACAGGGGGGTGCAGAGATAAATGATATGGAGGCGGGATTCAATAAAGAGGGAAAAGAGGAGTAGAAGAAGTGGGGCGGGGGGGAGGGGGGCTTTTTTTCCAAAGCTATTCTTGGCCTTCAAACAACTTCTATGAGGAATGAGTGTGAATGATCAGGCCGAGGCAGTGAACAAGGAAACAAAAGAGCTACAACCCATAAAACACGACTGCTTTAGAGGGCAGCAGGGAGATAAGACGAGCTTTCTCCAGCAGCACCTTATCGCCCTCCGGAGGGGGGACAGGAGAGGAGGAGAGGGGTCACTGAAGGTTTTTCAGAGCTGCAGCATGGCCAGAAAATAACAGCTTTTGGCACATGAAATATGGGACAGTGTTGTCTCAAGGCTTTCCTTTAATTGCTACAATAATATTCTAAGAAAATTAGAAATTAACAAGCTTAAAACTGATGTAAATGTTGGCTTTAAAAAGCTTAATTTGCAGAAAACCCTTTGAACCATCTTAAAAATGTCACGCTCCCCAATCTTCTTTCATTTTAGCTCCTTAAAAAGGCTGAAGCCCCCACATTACTGTTTTTTGCTCCTGCACATCCTAAAGAACTATTAAAAACAGTAGGAGGGTGAGGGTCTCGGCTTTTGTCTGGGCTCCTCTCAAAAAGACACTGCTGAGTGCATGCAATAAATCACCAGCCCAGTTATTAAGGTCCCACACAGATGGTGCGGTGCAGCAGCAGACCCAATACATCAACATGATCAGACCCCTCTCTAACAGTCCAGTCGTGCCTGGAAAAGCACACACATTGGCTGTATTCCTCCCTGGATATTATGAAATTACTAAATTAAACTTGGCTCAGTGGAAAAATGTTAGAGGAGTGAGAAACTGGGACCTCACCTACAGAAAACAAAAATTTAGTGTGGTTGGGAGACACTTCAGCAACAACTTAAAAAGTTAAGATGGTGCAAGTGCAGGTGCACAATTTATTTTTTTTTTTCTTAATATAAGATCAAACTACTTTTCAGTATTTTAAATGTCAACTTTTTATCTGATAAAGGCCTAATTGTGGCACAAATGCTGTTATTATTCTTTAATGACAAATAAATCCCTGTATAAATGACAAAAGGCTTAAAAAGGATTTGAGAGCCCCCCCTTGCTCAGCCTTTCACACCACTTGTTCTCGCAGCTCTCCCTAGTCGAAAAGCTGAGCCCAGTGTGTCCCATTGCCGGACCACCAGGAGAGTAGCTGCTCATATGAGGGTTACAGTTATCTAATTAGGAGACACTGGACACACCTCAGTGCTCATACAAAAAAAAAAAACAAACAAAAAAAAAACCTGAAACAAAACAAAAAAAAGTAATCCTTTTACAACTTCAGAGGCCGGGACCAGAAGTCAAACACCAGCAAAGAGCAGCTGGTAAGAAGTTTGCATGAAATCAACAAAAATGTGTTTGGCAGAGCAATAACAAAGGTTTAACATTTACTACTCTGAGAAAACAGACGTTCTTGTCTGAAATCAGTGTGAGGTTAGGAGATCACAAAAACTTCGTAAACTACACTTCCCATGCAGATAAGAGTATTAATTCACTCTCCCTCTGCTTAATCTGTTTTAATTTTAGGCTGATTGTCAAATTGAGGGTCTGTCAGCAAACAAATACAGTGGATTATGTGTTTTCACAAATTATATAAAAAAGAAGATTTGTTTGAATTTTGAAGACCATCATGAGCAGATATGTTCAATGTTTATTTATTTTTGTTTATTGTGTATTGTGTTTGTGTTTAATTAGACTTCATCTCACCCAACCAGAAATACTTCACTCTAACAACATGTATTTTGGTTGCCGCTGTCACTGGCCTTACAGTTTGAGGCACTGTCTTTTAGCTAAAGCAAGCACATTCAAATTCGGCTTTTCTAGGTTTCTGAGCATTTTCCCCATTTTTAAAGATGGTTTTGTGACTATCTAGTAAAGAAGGGACAGAAATGAGAAGACTGACAATAAATGCTCCTGGAAAAAAAAAATCTGAAGTTAATATAATACTAAAAATCATTATACAAATGAACCATAACTATGCAGGAGCAGCAGCCGCAACAGCAACAACAACACACAAACCCTCCATCCCCCATTTTCAATCAGTTATTTAAATACCCTGCACAGCCACATGGATGTTTCCAATGACTCTGATTAGACCTCTGGTGGTTAGTCCAAACGTAGGGTGACGCTACATTTTGCTGGGAATTACACCAAATTCTATCTGCTAACAACAATAAACCACCAGACACTTTGGCATGTTACAAGAGCAAAAGCACAAGTGCCTTTGATAAAAATGGCTGCATTCCACTTGGAGGTGTGTGCTGGGTCACTACAATAACTGGCTGGGATTCTTAAAGGTCCCACATTGTATAAAGTGAGATTTCATCTCTATTTTGATTATAAAGCAGGTCCAGGTTCTATTTTAATACTGTGAAAAATATCAAAGCCCTCAGCTCACAGAAAAATGCACAAAGCACCTTTTTTAAAAACTGAGCCCTAAAATGACCCATCAGGACTTCTGTAACTTTGTGATGTCACAACAAACCAGTCACTGCTCTCAGCCATGCCCCAAGCCTTGCCCTATCTGGACCCACCAACCTTAAAGGATTTTGTTTCTTTGGAGTCCTTACTTGAAATCTGTTATATTTTTTATTCGATTACTCAGAAAACAGCCAGCCAACCAAAAGAGAGGCTCAGAGTCTCTTTTCTGATTGGCTCACCAACCTGTTGTTGCTTCAGAGAGAAGCCTGAGAGTGGACATGTAAAACTACACTGAGATGGTTTTCGGTACTTAAAGCCACAAATATATTTTCTTATGGATATAAAAACTTAAAAGTGTACCTTTAACAGAACTGAGCCATTGTTAATGTCACCAATGCACCTGTTCTATGAGTCAAAATGTCTGCTGTGACGATTTACATTTATCAAATATAGTTTACATCTAAACATGCTACAGCAGTGAAAACATTGTGTTGAAGCATTAGGTCAAAACAATAAAGGCCTGAGGTAGAGTTAGCTAAAGTATAGGCCCTTCTGTAACCTTTTTTCCAGCGCAGTTTGATTTGCAGGCTTGACAAAAATAACTTGAAAATTTTCTTTTAAATTAGGGCTGCAACAAACATTATTTTCCTTTTTTCTCCAAATTAACTGTCAATTTTTATTGAATTTAAACAATGAGTCTATAAAATGTCAGAAGGCAGTGAAAAAAACCCATCACAATTTCCCGAAGCCCAAGGTGATGTCTTCAAATTCCTTGTTTTATCTGACCGACTGTTCAAAACCCAGTGATATTCAGTTTACTATAAAATAAAAACAGAGAAAAAAGTAATAAATACTCATGTTTGAGAAGTTGGAACCAGAAAATAGCATTTTTTTGCTTTGATAAATAACATCAATGAATAATCAAAATTGTTATTGCTATCATCAGAATGTATCAACAGGTCAACTTATAAGGAATTAAAATAAACTCTCTGGCAAACAATTCTAAGTTGTTTTTTTTTTTAATAAAGATTATTTGTCTGGGGTCATGTACAAATTATCCTTAAAGAAAAAAAGATTCTCATTCACCGTCAACAACAACATTATGGTGTTACGTTTAATGAGAGGCTTTTCCCCTGCAACCCCACCATTTAACCCTCCACTTACAGCAGAATTGAGGACAGCCTACTTTGATCTTTACGCCCCACCCCCCCCTCACCAAAAAAAAAAAAATGCAGGGACGGCACCAGGCAGCCCAGTCACCATGGAAACCTCTTCACTACTTAGTTGGAGAGGCAACAGCTCTATGTTCTCCTTCCCCACCTGCTCACTAATGACATATCACTCTGTGTAGCATCTTTGTTGGACTCCCAATTGACACAAAGCAGCGAGTCCTAATTTGTGTTAGTGTATTGTTTGCTCACACAGAGGGGAAGGTGGGTGGTGGAGAGCTAATTTTGCCCAGTGGGTCGATGACTAACTAATGACTCTTGTCCTGTTATTCCTCTGAGAAAGTACCAACCCTAAATTAAACACCAATCAACCAATAATGGGGTGTGATGTTATTTTGCACATACATGTGGATTCTTTTCGAGAGAACAAGATCCATAAAGAAACACTGTTTTTTTTACATCACATTGACTGAAATACAGGTCCACTCTCACTTGGCACCAGAACGAGAGAATATTTGGAATTTTTAGCTTGGATAAATGACTTGAACGACTGATTATCAAAATAGTTTCTTGTAGTTGTTTTTTTGTTGTTGATTGTTTAACAGTTTAGGTTTGTAGCTCAGATAAAAAGGACAGTAACCTAGCCAGTTAGCAAAGGCACGTTGCTGAGGACACTGCATCAAACAGTTTGTGAAACTATGTATTTAACCAGGTTTAGAAAAGACAAGAATCTCTTTTCGGATGCACACAACTTTTCCCATTTCTGTACAATGCTGAATGAATCAGGTTTTGCAGAACAGTTGCTGGCAGTGAGGCTACACTGTCACCTGCTGGAGTTTACATGGTATTACATATGAAAGCCAGCCCACTTTGCAAACCATTCAGTGCCACATACACTGTGTTTACTGTGAGCAACTTCCATAGGAGGCTCCACTGGTTCACAAACAGCCACAAATTAGGTTTAAGTGTCTGAGTGAAAACAAACAACCCTGTTTAATCAGCAAACTGTCAATATGCAGCCAGTACTCTTGGGGACACCAGGACAGCAAGAGCATATGGTCAAAGCACAAAATGGTGACGTTTTCAGTTACACAATGGTTAACAGATTATGCCTCCTGTTGCAGAATGTGATCTGATTAATGAATTGGTTGGTAAAAGCTAATCATAGTTTTGAAATTACTAATAATTTTAGTTTGCTCTGTTGCATGCATATCATTATAAAATGAATAACAAAGCAAGTATGACATGTATTACATACAAGTGTTACTGGATCCAGTTATATTTAAGATATAAAAATACGCTTCATAGAAGAATAGTTGGTGTCTGTTATAGTATTTCAACAAAAGAGGTTGGTTACCTTGTCAAGAACTCTTAAAACTGCATGTAGGGACAACTACGTACCTCCTCACTGAAACAATCCCAAATCTATGGATATGCAGATACATTTTATTTCAAAAGTTTAACTGCTAGACACAGGATGTCTCCTACTTCACTGAAAAGCTCACTGTCATTGTGTGTGACACAAAATCCTGCTGGTACACAGATGTCCTGAACTTAGATTTAAACGCAGAGAAGCAGATGAATGTGAAAACAGCCTCGTAGTGTCTACACATACATCACTCTGCACAGTGAAGCTCAAATATGCAAGCGAGATGACAATAAGCAGACTGTGGGCTTTAAACTTAATGGGATAGCCTACATAACAGCTTTGGTTAGAGAGAAACAGGCTTCTTTTCTCAGACCAAGCAGAATCCATTAAGTAAACAGTGGTACACTTTAAGGGGCTCAAAAGTGATGTTTAACTTCCTGGGGATAGTCTGAAAAAGTAGGTTTTTATTTCACTCAACAGCACAGGGACATTACATTCCCAGCTGCTCTCAATCACACTAATGTGGTTGTGAACATTGAGTGAAACTTCCTTTAAACATGTATGTGGGCTAACGTAGCTCCACTCTGCAGGAAATCACTGACACTGTCAATATAAGGTGGAAGTCCACATCCCCAAACCTCTGCTCATCCTAATAATGCAATGAACTTTACAAGAAAGGACATCAACGTCAGTGTTAAGAGCTACCTGTCTCTGCAGCCGCCGGAGCTTCTTGGTGATGAAAGGACGACGACAGAAAAGACTCTGCTGGGCCACTCCGGGATGTTTCGCATCCGAAAGGAAACTCGCCGAGCCTGTGACGCTGAACTCCTGAGCCTGCAGTCAGGTCAACAACATCTGCTTCATGTGTGACAAAGCTGTTTCCTTCTGCTGAAACACACGCACTTTAGCTGCGCGAAACCTGCAGTTTAAGGTTTAGAGAACAGAGCTGTCACTCTGCTGCTGTTTCCGGGTACTAAATAATTCATTACGAATATGGGCGGGAAACTGGGATGGAGTCACATGGTTGTGTGTGTTTCCGCTTCCCAGCCTCTTATTCAAGTTAAAATGGGAGGTGTGAAGTGGAGCTGTGGATGTCAACAAAACACACTCAGCTGCCAAAACTGATGCAACAGTCCCGCAGTGAATTCTCCTTCATGAAGATTGTAATGTTCAGTTTTTGTTGAAACTGTTTTGTAATGTTTTACATGCACAGAAAATAGACATTTTCTTTTGATAATAGTTACATATAGTTAGGTGTAAACAGCCATGTTGGGGTAAAGAGGCCTGCATAAACATTTTCTGTTACATTTGAGTTATAGACGTCTATTTACTTAACGGCATGATCCAAATAAATAAATAGATAAAATAAATAGCAACACGAAGGTTTTTAATTAATTCTCAATTATCTTTCTATCTTTATGTATGTTAATTGTGTTTTACTTGGCAGACAGTGTTTTAACATAATATTTTAGTGTCTGTTTTAAGAAAGGCAAAAGTTTTCACTTCAAGTGATGATGACAGGTCAATTATTAAACTCAGAAACAGAGATTGTCCCATAAAGGTAGCAGGCATCCAGGTCAAAGACTCTCTTAAAGCTAGTGGACTCCAGCCATCCAAAAGACTTCGTCAGTTCAGGCCAGAACCAGAACATACAAAGGTCAAACAGTAAAAGGCCAGATCCCTTCAGTGCAGAAACATATCAGATCCTTTATAGAAATAAACCAAATAACATATTAGTTGAATTATTTAAAATGATGTGTGATGTGTGAAACTGGCACAGACACTACCTGATGTGTTATGTCAGAGGTCTGTTTTATTACCACCAGGTTACACTACTGCAGGCAACACTTAAAAAAATACTTTGGGCCAAACAACACCTAACATCTAGACTGTAGATATGTAGAAAAAGTACATTCACTATACAATGTCCTTCACAAATGTTCAAATAATCACATTACCTCAAACTAGCTGACATACAATAAATAAACAGGCCCAAGATCCTTGAGGTTCTGAGACCCCAAAGCTGCTTTGCCTGGTTGTTAATCCAGCATACATATACATGTCAATTACATTTGAAAAGTAGTTGTTTTATTCTACTTTCTTTTGAAGAGACGATCTTTGAGTTCGGGTCTAAAAAGAGGACGTACGTCACTTCCGCTTTGAGGGAGGGAGGGGGGGGGGGGGTCGCCTTGTGGTATTTGAAGCTGTGTCCTCTCCCGCCAAAGTTATAGCCCAAGACCCCACACAAAATAAACCTTAATCACAGACTTATTCACAGAATTTAAAAATAAAATCTCCCGTGATGTGGCATGCACAGGAGTCAGAGAGTGAACCACAAATACTGCACAGCTCCAGCGGCTGCGATCGCAGACAATACTCACTTGTGTCGGCATGAAGTGTGTTTTTAGGAAAGGCGGCCAGCAGCTGGTGCTCCAGTCTGTGCACAGTGTGTACCTCTGTGTGCTTTTCTGGGTGGAGACTGTGGTCCTCCTCCTCCTCCTCCTCCTCCTCCTCCAAAAAAAACAATCGGAGAACAGATAACACAAAGTCAGCTTCTCCACCAGCAGCAGTAGACGATTTATCACAGGCCTCCGAAACCTGAAATCAGCTCTGCTCAGGTAGTTTTATGTGCCACACAACCCGAGTATAGACTGGACTAGTTTGTTAACGTTACACATCAAGGTGAGTGGCGAACTGGTTGTTGTTGTTGTTGTGCAGTTTGTGTAATGAGAGTCAGCCATGAGAACTTCTGCAGAAGAAAAACTGAGCCACATTATCTTGCAAACACTCCTTCGACCAGGACGGACAGGGCGATGAAACACCCAGAAATGTGGACGCGTTTGCGGCGAAAAGACAGTTGAAGTGTCGGGGGGTGACGTGTCTGTTTTGATGTCTCAGCCTGAAGAGTCAGTCCTCAGATAATCTGCTCATGGCGCTGACTTTGACAACAACACGACCTCAAAAAGTGAGACTTGATCATCATAAGTCCAGACGCTTTGTTTTAGAGAGTTGAAATTAAACAGGAGCTCGACAACCACAGCATCCGCGACTGTCGGGGTATAGTTACCTGTAAGTTAACGTTAGCCTAAATTAACGCAAAGTTAACGATAGCCTAAATTAACGCAAAGTTAACGATAGCCTAAATTAGATTTACGCAAAGTTAACGGTAGCCTAAATTAACGCAAAGTTAACGTTAGCCTAAATTAACGCAAAGTTAACGTTAGCCTAAATTAACGCAAAGTTAACGATAACCTAAATTAGATTTACGCAAAGTTAACGATAGCCTAAATTAACGCAAAGTTAACGTTAGCCTAAATTGGATTTACGCAAAGTTAACGATAGCCTAAGTAAGATTTACGCAAAGTTAACGATAGACTAACTTAGATTTACGCAAAGTTAACCTTATCCTAAATTAGATTTACGCAAAGTTAACGTTATCTAAAGTTAACGTAAGATTAATTTAAGCGCAGTGAACTGAACATGCTGTACGTTAGCTGCTTAGCTCAGGTATTAGCCCTTTAGCCAACTAACTCATTACTTACATGAGTATGTTTACTTTGAAACCCTGGCTTCCCGGGGTGTGTAATGTGTACCCATTAGATAACTGGCCGCAGATGCCAAACGCTTCCTGTGAAGCGATAATACTTTTCACTGTTGGTCTTTAACTTAACGGCGCTTTCGACTGAGCTGATTTATAAACATGCAACTTTTTAAACTCAACTCTTAGACCAAATTAAAAAGCTTAGTTCTGTGGGTAACAGCTTTGTGGGATTATTTCTGTTTTGTGAATATGGCGTTAATTGTTCAAAAATACAGTGCAGAAGCTGTTAATGCTGCATAAAACTTGTTGCTTTCAGGGCATAAGTTGTTTTAAATTTAGAAAATCTATCCCTGCTATTTGTTTTTTTAACCTCTTGTACAGCCGCGTAAGAGACTCTGAACAGGTCTGCCTTGTTTTGGGACCAGCAGCAACACCCAAAGCAAGCTCCTCTCATTTTCTGAACACATTGTGTGCCTGTTACAGTCCCATTCCTAACATTTACACAGTTCAGATCTTTTGTCACACTTAAAACCCCTGGTCTATCAGGAATGAAGACCTCTAACAGCATATACACTATACAAACCTGTCACAATCACAGTGCATTTGAAAGTTAAAGCTGGTCATAGATGCACCAGGTAGAATGAGGTGCGACTATGAACCGTGTGTAACAACAAACAGAGGCACAGATCTTTTGCAGGGTTAACACCATGACACATTTTGTAAGGATGCCAGGAAGTGTTTTGGGTAGCAGCGTCATTATAGCATGTAATTTTTCAGTTTTTACAGCATATGTGTTTATAACGTGTCACAGTCTTTCTTGGTAATTGTGTTTTTCATTTACTTGCCCAGAGAGATGAGTCAGGCAGAGCAGGTGCCTGAGGACATGCCTGCATACCTAGAAGATGAGCCAGTAGCTACAGGTAAGTTAAGTTTAGTTGTAAGGGTCTGTTGATGATGAGAATTTTCTCTTTAATCACCTCAGGCTGGGCCAAAGTTATACATCCTGTCATAGCACAGTGTTCAGTCAGTAACCTAAATCTAGCTCAAGTTATGTTACAACATGACTTACTGATTTTTGCATTG
The DNA here is from genome assembly GCF_046630095.1 of Trachinotus anak. Lineage (NCBI taxonomy): Eukaryota > Metazoa > Chordata > Actinopteri > Carangiformes > Carangidae > Trachinotus > Trachinotus anak. The sequence continues at coordinate 16,673,725 of NW_027273853.1, read as the reverse complement.
TGATTAGCTGTTTTTGAAAGAATCAGCTACAAAGACTGATAAACCTGATACGTCTAGACCTGCACAGCAGAGCAAGGGCCTTTCATCATCTTTTTTAACCAGAACCATTCTGATCTCTGTCAAATTTGTACTTTACAGATTTTGGTTGTCTAACTTTTGAATGATGGCACAAGTATAAATACGTTTAAAAGACGTTTAAAAGCACTTTTTTTGTTGGTTATAAAACTCAACAGAACTAAAAGTGCCTCCTATAGATGTGCAAAACCTGATCCCATGTTTTTGGAAGATATTTTTTACTTGAATGCTTCCCTCTTCAGTTACCTCTTGTAGATATAGTGTATTGTAATAATTGTGAGAGCATCTAAACTACATTAAGACAAATGAGAAGAAACTGTGTCGTTTGAAAATAGATATTTTGTATTTTACTTATTGTTAGCAAATCCCATGCAAAATACAAAAACAACAATAAGCTGAATGAAGTAACAAGTGGCATCGTCTGTGGAGCAATGACTGATAAAGCTGATTTCTCTGTCCCGTAGACCTCCACTGTAGTTTAAAAAGAAAACCTAGATGATCCACATTGTTGCACTGGGTGACATGTTCCTTCATGAACACAGCCACTGTAGTTTATTTTGTGCACCATCCTCCTGCTGTAAATACTCACTATCACCCCAGATGTGTGTCAATCAGCAGCTGTAAATAGACCCCAACAAATGAAGACACAGACAGGGTGAAGTTATCAGAAACTACTGAGACACAAACTGTTGGATGTCAGTCATTTTTAGACAGTAACAAAAACATAGACTAATACTAGACTTATCCTTAAAGCAAGAGATGACAGGAAGTCCAGGATGTTGTGATTACATGGTCAGTGTCTTAAACCCCCAGGCCACCAGGAGGCTCTATTAAGTCAGAAATGAGTTCTGTGATGTTCTGTGATCTTGTGATTTTTTTTTTTACAGTTCTCTTATATTTCATTGGCTAAATGATTAATCAGTCAACCAAAAAATAAATTTAGAGCATAATTGATAATTAAAATTTGTTGCAGCCCAAGTGTCGTGGACAAGATTAACTCATTTCAAAATCAAATGCATCATGATAACATCATTATCATGTTTTGGCATATTGTGTAGTATTCTTGTGTTAGGTGTCGTACCTTTGCCATAAAACAATCTGAGAAGGCCATTGAGGAATATGAGCCACATAGCAGTAGCGTATTAAATCTTAAAGTTATGCTTTTGTTGTTTTAAATCAGACAACAACAAGGACCACCCGCAGACACAGCCAGGCATGTTTGGCAGGTTGGCGGGGGGCTTGTACGGTGCCACCAAGGGAGCTCTTGGAGCTACGGTGGGCGGTGTGACCTGGATAGGAGGAAAGGGTCTGGACCTCACCAAGACCGCCGTCTGCTCTGTCGCTGCTGTGCCTGCCATGGGAGTGGGGCTGGTTAAAGGAGGAGTGTGTGCCGTAGCGGGAGGAGTGACTTCTGTTGGCTCTGCAGTGGTCAGCAAAGTTCCCATAGGAGGAGGCAAAAAGAAGGACAAGTCTGACTGACGGGGAAAGGAGGAGAGTGAATGAGCTCACACTGTGTTTGCCTGTTTTAGGATTGAGGAACAGGAAAAGATCAAGGACTCAAAGGTTCAGTGTACACATTTTGGTGAGGGGTCTGTGCTTCATTTATTTTTTATATTTTAGTTAGTTTGTTTATGTTATTGTAGGTAAACACATTTTTATACAACTATGTGGCATGGACCTGCAAATTAAGAACTAATAAAGACTCTCCGACTGTTGTTAAAGGAAAACCAAACTATTATCACCTCAGCCTCAAATTGTTAAAAATGTTCATGTTTGATAATAAGCTACAACACTGTTTTCCCGGCAAACTGTTTCACTTGTCACATTAGTTAACTTTAGTGTATGAAGAGAACAGTATAAATGTGCTTAAATTTCACTTGCAAGACAATCAGTGATTAATGATGATTCTTGGGGATTGGAAATATTTCACTGTCAACTGACAAACACTTAAAGTTAATCATCTTTGATCACAATGAACAAACAGGTCTGATCAAAGATGTGATTTGAAAAGAACAATCCAGTTTCATGTCTAAATCACCTGCTGGCTGTGGACTGTGGATATTTCACTGAGGAATTATTGTGACTGTTTAAGTTTTCCTCTGACTTTATGTTGCCCTCTGGCTTTTATTTTGTCAGCTCAGGGTAACTCGTACTTCTGATACAGAATCCAATTCATTAAATAAATATGGTGATACAATGTAAACTTTGATAGCAATGAACTTTATTTGCTGTAACAGTGATTCACTGTTACTGTACTGGATGAGTGTAAGTTTGTTGAATCACATTTTACACCATTACACGTCTTTTGACTAACTATATGTTTTGATAGTTACTGTGACAGTATGTTAACATATCTCCATGGGAGAAATAAAACTGCCACAGAAGCTTGATAATGGCATAAACCTCTGCTACTGTGCCAAAGTTTAGATCTCAACCATAACATGCTCCTCCATATTGCTCAGAGTCACTGTGTTTACTGTTGTGGCAATCTGATGGCTGGATTTCTGGACAATACAGTCTGAGTTTCAACTGTCAGCTACATTTTAGGCTGACAAACCTGCAAAAGTACATTTAATAAAAATGAAAAAATTATATAAAAAACCTTTTTGTAAATGTACCTGTAAATGAAAACTGTCATGAATGATGCAGAACTAAGGTTTTAAAGATTTTGTTTATCAGTGTTTTATCAACTTGTCCAAATAAAATATATGCTCAATGTACTGTATTGTGTTATGTCAGTTACAAAAGGAGTCTTACAAAAACACCTCACATAAAACTACAAACTTTTATTTCTCTTGAATAACCCTAACATTAAAAATTTCAGTTAAATAGTTAAGTCCAAATTATCTTCTTTTTTTAATCACATTTTTTACCAGAACCTGATCTGCACCTTAAAAGCTCTATCTGTAAGCTTGTGAATGTGTTTATATTTTGTAGAATCACTTTTATTGTTTAAAGCAGCTTTAGCCTCTGTTTTCTATTGCAGCTGGAGAGTGTTGAAGTAATACTGAAAAAAAAATATATATATAATATATATATTTATATAAATATATATTCTACACCCAATACTAAAGTGACATTCCAGTTAAACTCTTTTCAGTACTGTTTGTATCTTGGTTGTAGAAAAACTCCATCATAGATCTTTCGTCACATTTCATCACAACTTTTTTCAACTCTCTAACCTGAGTAATCTACAGTATCCTTAAATATAAACTCTTAATTTCTACTTTATAAAATAATTTACCTAGATTTTTCCAAAAAACAAAAAGATCAGTAGCCTTTGAATAACATCAATAGAGGAAGAATTTAAATTTTTCCATTTTTGACATGAAAATAAGGATGTGCACAGTTGATAACATCTTTGTTGTGCTGTAGTCAGCACACTATTTGAAAAAGTGAAGTGCAATCTTTTTTAATGGAGCACTGCTGCCATGTTTAAAATACAACATTCAAATAAAACATCAAAAAATGAATAAAACTATGTTTGGATTTTGTTAATACATTATAAGTTTGGTCAATATTAGGTAAGTCTGCTAACCAATTTGACACAGATAGACAGCACTGGTAAGATTACATGAATTTTATTTATTTATTTTATCAGTTTTACATTTATAATAAATTAATTCTGAGATCACATCTAGACATTTAAGTAAAATTGAATTGCTACTATTTGTAAATTACAGAGAACATTCATATTTAGGAGAGTAATTTAAAACGATAAGTTAAATATTACTGCTAGTGGTTTTTGTGTGTTAGAATGTCCCTGACAACTAATTTTAAAAAGTGTATTATCTGCAAAAATAATCAGAAAGTATTTACATCACATCAAAGGCAATGCTTTTTTTAATATAAATTTGACTTAAGTACTTTTGGATCCAGTTCATGCTTTCTGCAGTACACCATGTTAATGCGACAGATGTTTTACTAAATGTTGTCAGCCAAATTCTTGAGCTAGGCACTCAAGGTGCTGGTTGTGACACAATGATCACAGGTCCAACAGAAGCCACGACCTTTGGCTCAGCCTTCCTCTGGACTGCAGCCTGGACATCTCTCTCTACACACAGACATACAAACATGGTTAGATTTAAGTGTATAATGCTCCTGAATTCTGAAAACTATAAATGAATTTCTTACTCTTTCTGAAGCATGATGGTTCACAGTTGCGACCTGGAGCAGCACTGCACACAGCTGTACTACAGTGAATGTACACCTGAACAAGAACAACAGTGTTGGGAGGGTAACTTGCAAATAATTTGCTGCTGGCAGTTTCACAACAGCTGATACTTTCATTACCTGCTCCTTCAGGGGTTCCATTGAATTGCGATCAACAAAGGTAAACATTTTGAAAATGAAACGCCTGTAGTGACTTGGGAAGTCCAGACCAGAGGAGGGACCGATTGGAACCAATGATGACAAGTAGCGATCATCTCTGTATGGACACCTGAATGGCGAGAAAATTAAATCAAGGCAGTGAAATGTAACTAAACGAAGAAGTCAGTGTTTAGCATTCATTTTCAGTAACCTAAAAAAAAATTAAACATGTTGTCATAAACGGGGAGTGTAAATTGGTATTTTAGTTACCCATCTATCAGAATGTCCCACTGGGGCAGACTGTGAGGGTTGGAGCTTGTGGTTGTCCAACAGCGACCAAGAGTCAGGACAAGCATTGGGTCTGTCTTTTCAAGGAGTTGAACCTCCACGTACACAGGTTCCCTCAGTACTTTGGTCACAGGATAGTCCGCCTCCGTGTAGAAAGAGCTATAGGCCACATCCACTGTGAGAGCAGAGTTACCAGTTAATATAATTGTCAACATTATGAAATTATCTACAAACGTGGCAACACTGCCAGGCTGACATACACTTACATTCATTACAACCCTTTGACTGGCATTGCCCATTAGCCAACCTCAGTTGTACTCTAATGGGTCCCAGAGCAGCAACTGGTAGAGGAGGATTTTGTAATGGTAATACTTCTGCAACCACAGTTTCAACAGACGTACCGATGTACCTACACTGGAAGAGGAAACTGGCAAGAGAAAACTGTTATGTTGATTTTTCAGAGACTTTATTTTATCACTGCAACACTCTTAAAAATGATCACCCACTCATAGAAGCTGTCCCTGGTAATGATTCCATGGTGCCCAATTTCTACTTCATATGAGGAGGTCATCCTGTTCTCATAGATTATAACACCAGGCTCCTCCTACAAAAGACAGAAAAAATGGCATTTTAGGGTTAAAATGTGCACAGACACCATTTAAAGGTGTTTTCATTTGTTAAAAATAAATACAGAATAGATTTTTTAAAAAATCAAGGTTTTACCATAACAACAGAGCCACAGCCAGTAACAGGAAACTGGTAGATGGCAAAGGCTGAATTAGAGTCAACATGTGTACAGCCTTGACCTCCCCCCAACAGTGAGATGGACTCGAGGTCAATGTTGGGCAGAGTGGCATCTCTGGCCACTACCACAATGAACTGGGCATCCTTGGTGCACTGAACAGTCACTGGTGGCATAAAAACAGGCATTGATGGTTTGAGTGATTAGATATTATTGATCAAATGTAAATAGCATAAAGATGCTGAACATCCTTTTACCAGATTGTTTTTAGTGAGTTAGTGTAGTTTTTGCAGTTTTAGTTTTTACATCTTCCATTTGCAGTATTATGTTTAATCAAGCAATATAAGGCAAGCAAATAAAAGTTATCTTGTTTTTAAAGAGAATGACAGCCTTTTCAAAAACTCACCTGGCTTTCCAAAGTAGCACTGTCGGCCATCAAAGCAGCAGCTTATTGCTTCACATCCAGCAGCAGAGATATCAGGACCTCCACAAGGGATTCTTACGTTTTGTGCCACCTCACAACTCTGGACAGGTGGTTGCTCTGGAATCTGTGGTGGGGGGATCTTTGGCTCCTGGGGTGACTGATCATGAAATCCATGAGGATATTGAGGAGGAGCTGGTTGGGCCTTTGGCACTTGAGGATTTTGAGGAAACGTTGGAGGTGGAGCTGGTTTGACCTTTGGCACTTGAGGATATTGAGGAAACGTTGGTGGTGGAGCTGGTTTGACTTTTGGCACTTGAGGATATTGAGGAGCCTTTGGTGGCTGAAGAGGCAGAAGAACCTGTGGAGGTTCAGGACGTGAAGGAACCTTTGGTACCTGAGGAGGTGGAGCAACCTTGGACGTTGGTGCTGCAGGCTTCTGCCACATTGAGCCCTGAGCTTCTACATTTATCCCAACAAAGCTGCAAAGCAGTGCTAGTGCCACCAAAGTGGCGGCACTCCGATGCATTTCCATGGTTTCACAGCAGTTTGGCCCGGACCCTCACTAGGTGTACCACTTATGCGAGCTGCCTCATTTATCTGTGACTAGACTTGATGTTTGAAAAACTCCACCTCCAAAATGAAGTAACCACCAATCAAGGTTTCCCATATTTCACAAGACACCTATAAGCTTCTGCGGTGTATTGTGTAATGTTTGATAAACCTTTTGGCAGCTTCACAAGATCAGCTGTGTGGGTGGGACAAGGGGATGAAACACATGTCCTAATAGAGCAGGTCACAGGGGTGGATGACAGTTTGACATTAAATTATCTATCGACAAATCCAACATTTGGGTCACCAAAACCTTTTTAAATGTCTTTGTGGCCTCAAACTTTATCTGTCACCAAATGTTTATTTTTTAGTGCACAATAGGGTACATTCAGTATTGATTTTATGACACAGTTTGCTATAAAATGCACTTTTGCCCAAATTCGGTCAGGCTGTATTTTTACTTAGCTACTGTGTCACCTGTTAGGAACATATTCAGTTACGCTGCCATCTTTTAATCACAACTATGTTGCAGTCTAAATAATAAATAATGTGTTTTAAACCAATAGCTTTGAATTCACAGCAAGACAAACATGCTGTGGTGCATCAATACATCTTAAGTCTCAAAGACCTTTCTAAATATGTCTCTATACAGTATTACACAACTGTTTCGGCAGGGAGGAAATAAAATAGGAACAATCTACCAATCTACCAATGAGGTAGAAAAAAATAAAATAGTATATTCTAAATTTATTAAAATAACCAATAGAATAAGAACCAGGAGAATTCCTTTGTACAGTAATAAGTTTTAAAAAGTAAATTCAAACTCCAAGCCCTTAGAAAGCACACCCATAAAAATGTGTCTTTAAAAGGGATTTAAACAAGGATAAGTAGCTTGCCCATCTAATCTCCCCAGGAAGATTGTTCCAAAGAGTGGGGGCCCTAACAGAAAAGGGCCGATCAAGAAGTTGCCTGCCATGAGCTTCAATTAGGCAAGCATTTATTATGCAGGCTGAATTGAGTATAAGATAGTTAGCGAATAGTAGCTGTCTACTAATTAAACACCTAATCCCACACTCTGTCCAACAGAATAATGAACTAGATTTTACCCAGGTTTCAGACATGATTTGGTTTAGCTTGATTATGTAACTGGCAGTTATTGAGTCAGCAAACTACTGCATATGGGGCTGAAGTTACTTAGCTAATAACAAAGCCTATTGCTTATTTGCAAGATAATTAAGTCCAGACTTACAAATGACACATCAAACATGTAGGTCCTTTATGTAATACTTTATAATAATCTGAATAAACTACAGTGTTTTTAAAATGTAATTGATGACATGTATTGAGAAATGTATGAATTTGTGTGTAGAACCACTAAACTGCTGATTAAAGCAAGAAGTGTGATTGCATTTAGTAAATGAAAAGTGTTAACGTATTGACCCATTTTTCTGTGGGAACAGGTCTCAGACATTTTTCAGGACAATGAATCTCTTTAGCAAATTCCTCCTTAGGATCAGAGGTGTTGCTATGGTGTATCTCTACACAACAACTTTTCGGACAGAAATATTGCACTATTTGTTCCACTCTATGTATCGGACAAGTATAGTCACTAGTTACATTACAGATTGAAAAATGACATAAATAACATATGCTAAGGTATTAAATTAAAGTGGTGTTTACAGTATTTATATATTAAATTACCCACAGGCTTAATGTACCCTACTGAAAACTAAACACACAGGATTGTGGCCCCACTGTTGGCTGGACCACAATATAACATTACGTATAACTGTGAATGTGCATGACTGACTGACTGACTGACAACCACTGAATGATTAATTCTAACAATTCCACCATTGCTCAGCCAAATGCCACATGACTGAGTTGATGCTGAACACATCAAATGGCAACTGTTTACTACACACAAAAATGACCCCCCACCCTACCCCTTCTGCATACATGCACACACACACACATTTTCTTATAAGGTTGAATTTTTAATGATAACACAGAAGTTACTGAAATAATACAATATAATATATTGTGTGTGTATACTGAGCAGAACTGAGTCCTCTTTCAAATCAACTCACAATGCAAAAAAGAACTGACTTTCTTTTCTGTTGGTCCAGGAGGGCTGAGTTTGGTTTGTTTATGTGTGGAAATACCCTAATAGTCTGTCACTTTTAACTTTCTCTCTGACTCATTTTACAATTAAATATAGCTAAAACTAGAGTGCAGTGTTTGTCTTTAACTTATGTGTATGGTGATATAAAATCAGGATTTTAGCAGCAGAGCTGCAGCTTGGAAATGCCCTGAAATTTGCTGCTGGTTAACATGTAGTCTTAATGGGCCATGTTAGAATCACTATTTCATACTTGTTCTGTTGTCTGACAACAAAAACAGAAAACATGTAAAGGAGAACAGCTTTATTTGGAATTCAGCTGTATTAAAATACTGTATATGTGAGCACAGAGAGTGGGAGAAAACTAAACAGATAAAGGACTGAAATTAGCTGACACTATAGGAAGAGTAAATTGCCTATGATGCAATCCAGCCATATAAGTTTTGTCCTAAAATGATGAGCACTTTTATTTTTGACAATTTTAACTCATTTTGCCACAGAAACTCTGTAGGTTTTTTTCCTTTTAGTTACTTGTATTTTTACATTGTGGCATGGCTATGTTACTTTAACATATTGCATATAGAGGGTCTGTCACCACTATACAAGATAAGCTTTATCTATTGAAAATGTTTTTTGCCAATATCATACTTTGTATTACTGGTCTACAACTGGTGTATTTGCTGAGAAATACCGTAAATACACAATGGTGAGATGACATAAATTTTGAGTGAAAATACTCCATTTTAAAGACTTAGTTCTCATGCCATGTCAGGACAGATCAGTCCAATAGAGCAGTGGTTCTCAAACCTTTTCACATCAAGGACCCCTAAACTGACAAAAAATTAGACCACAGACCCCCATCTGATAAGATTTTTGCATTTAGATGTTTTATCACAGAAATTGTTTCGAAACCCTGACCAAAAAAATCATATATTCTGTCATTTGTTACTTATAAAAGGAATTATAATGAAAATAAATTATTCTCCTTTTTGCCTGGGACCCTCAGGAGCACCATAAAGGACCCCTAGGGGTCTCCAGCCCTACTTTGAGGACCACTGCAATAGAATACCTTCAACTCGTTTATGGTAAACATTTTGGCAAAAAAAGAAATGAATGACAATTTGTTTTATTTAAATCTTTTATTATTTTGGAGAAGACATTCTAAACAATGTTGAGTACTAATACTAACACTCCATGTTTGTTACTTCACTGTTTCCACACAATTAATCAAAAAGTCATGCTATAGTTTCCGTCCATTTGTTATATCTCCTGTGGGTTTAAACAACTGCTTATTAACCCTATTCAGGCAGCACATTTTCTTGCATCTTGGAATAACCTGGATTTAATTAGGGTAAACTTGGGTAAGATGCCCCCCGTACAAACAATATCAATTTTCTTTTAAAATATCTATTACTGACATAAAAGTCCCGTTACATACAAAAGTTAAAATTAAAATTATGTTTATCGCCACAAATTCTTAGCCAACACTAGTAAAGAATTGAAGCTAGCAAAAAAAAGTGTGTTTTTATTTTTTGTTCAAACTAATGGATCACCCTCCATGTGACTCTGATATATAAAAATGTTTGTATATGTATATCCTAAACACACAGATGCTTATTTTGTTTTGCATTTAGTTCTTACCTTAGGGGGGCATCTTACCCTGGTTTACCCCTTTCCAATATAATGTATTCCAATTCAATACTATACATTTTTTGTAGAGCTTAAAATGCCTTTTAATTGGCATTTTTTGTTGTCAGACAGGAGTTGATTTACCTATATTGTTAGTTTCAGTGCTGTAATTAGTTGAGGTATTGTGCTGAATTGAACTATAATGAGAAATGTTTATAATATTCAGTTTGCCTCCTTTATGCATACAGGGGCTGGCAAAACAATAAAAACACTTTTAATATAATACAATCTAATGCAATGTCGCCACTAAATAGAGACTCAAACATTACCAGTTAAATCAACACCTCACTGACATACTGTCAACAAACACTTAGACTGTAAAAGAGAACGAAATAATTTACCAAACCATGTGTTTTTTAAAATGAGCTTTTAGAGCATGTCATAGCCAGTTTTCTTGAATATAAACTTGACAGCAGTAATTTGAGGATACGCCTGCACAACACCTTTTGTTCTTTACTACTCTTTTTGCAAATACAAACACAAATATGTAAGATACATTGTCATTTTCATTTCATACCAAAAATAACTGACCCATGTTAATGCGACAGATGTTAATAAATGTTCTTTGCCAAATTCTTCAGCTTGACACTGCGCTGGTTACTGCTCAGGGGCACCCATGATGACAGGTCCAACAGAAACCACGACCTTTGGCTCAGCCTTCCTCTGCTCCACAGCCTGGACATCTCTCTCTACACACAGACATACAAACATGGTTAGATTTAAGTGCATATTCCTCCTGAATTCTGGAGATTATAGGTTCATTTCTTACTCTTTCTGAAGCATGATGGTTCACAGTTGCGACCTGGAGCAGCACTGCACACAGCTGTACTACAGTGAATGTACACCTGAACAAGAACAACAGTGTTGGCAAGGTAACACAAAAATATTTTGCTGCTGCAGTTTCACAACAGCTGATACTTTCGTTACCTGCTCCTTCAGGGGCACCAGTGAGCTGGGGTCCACAAAGGTAAACATTTTGAAAATGAAACGCCTGTAGTGACTTGGGAAGTCCAGACCAGAGGAGGGACCGATTGGAACCAATGACGACAAGTAGCGATCATCTCTGTATGGACACCTGAATGGCGAGCAAATTAAATCAAGGCAACAAAAGTGAAATGTAACTGAACAAAGAAGTCAGTGTTAAGCAATCATTTCCCTATTCACTGTTTCTTGTGGGAAGACCTAACAAGAGTTTAAACCTCAACAAAAATTAAACATGTTGTCATAAACGGGGAGTGTAAATTGGTATTTTAGTTACCCATCTATCAGAATGTCCCACTGGGGCAGACTGTGAGGGTTGGAGCTTGTGGTTGTCCAACAGCGACCAAGAGTCAGGACAAGCATTGGGTCTGTCTTTTCAAGGAGTTGAACCTCCACGTACACAGGTTCCCTCAGTACTTTGGTCACAGGATAGTCCGCCTCCGTGTAGAAAGAGCTATAGGCCACATCCACTGTGAGAGCAGAGTTACCAGTTAATATAACTGTCAACATTATGAAATTATCTACAAACATGGCAACACTGCCAGGCTGACATACACTTACATTCATTACAACCCTTTGACTGGCATTGCCCATTAGCCAACCTCAGTTGTACTCTAATGGGTCCCAGAGCAGCAACTGGGAGAGGAGGATCTTGTAATGGTAATACTTCTGCAACCACAGTTTCAACAGACGTACCGATGTACCTACACTGGAAGAGGAATCTGGCAAGAGAAAACCGTTATGTTGATTTTTGAGACTTTATTTTATCACTGTAACACTCTTAAAAATGATCACCCACTCATAGAAGCTGTCCCTGGTAATGATTCCATGGTGCCCAATTTCTACTTCATATGAGGAGGTCATCCTGTTCTCATAGATTATAACACCGGGCTGCTCCTACAAAAGACAGAAAAAATGGCATTTTAGGGTTGAAATGTGCACAGACACCATTTAAAGGTGTTTTCATTTGTTAAAAATAAATACAGAATAGATTTTAAAAACTTACCATAACAACAGAGCCACAGCCAGTAACAGGAAACTGGTAGATGGCAAATTCTGAATTAGTGTCAACATGTGTACAGCCTTGACCTCCCCCCAACAGTGAGATGGACTCGAGGTCAATGTTGGGCAGAGTGGCATCTCTGGCCACTACCACAATGAACTGGGCATCTTTGGTGCACTGAACGGTCACTGGTGGCATAAAAACAGGCATAAATGGGTTGAGTGATTGATCAAATCTAAATAGCATAAAGATGTTGAACATCCTTTTACCAGATTGTTTTTAGTGAGTTAGCCATCAATGAGAAGTTAGATGTTATTAATCAATAAGAATGTAATAAGACTACAAGTCCACAGCCATGCAAGCCACTTGCATGACTGGAGGAGGTGGAAGAACCTGTGGGTTTATATATAGTAAACCTCTACCAGGTGTAAGGTAGATGTTAACATTAGCATGAGAAGACACTCATAATGACAATTTAAACATGCTGATGTGCACCATGTTCACCAACTTAGTTTAGCATGTTGGTATGCAATTATTTGGCAATTCGCAACATACAGCTATATCTGATGGCAATTACAGTTTTTCAAGTATTGGACAAAATGAAATTTTGACCTTATGATCACAGTGGAATATCAAAGTTAGACATATCAAAGAATAATTTTAATAATTTGTATTGAGCTGATGGATGCCAGATCAGGTAAACTGACTAAATTGAATGTACAACAAGAAACTTTTTGCCTCTATTAATCAACTGGGATAATTTTGCTCGTTAAAGATTTGTGTCATCCATTGATGACATGATACAATGTTTGCTCAATATAAGCAGAAAATCGACTCTATTGTTCTTTGGAGAGCAATGATAGCCAAAAACCCACCTGCTTTCCCAAAGTAGCACTGTCGGCCATCAAAGCAGCAGCTAATGGCTTCACATGCAGCAGCAGAAATATCAGCACCTCCACAAGGCACTCTCACATTTTGTGCCACTTCACAACTGTGGAGAAAAGGCTGCTTTGGAGCACTGGGCTGGTAAATGGAAGGTTCCTGTGGCGATGTAGGTTGATGTGGTTGCTGTGGTTGCTGTGGTTGAGGGGCCTCTGGCTCCTGGGGCGGCCTAAAATTGGAGAATGCTCGAGGATATCCAGAAAACTGTGGTGTTTCAGGATATTGAGGAAACCTTGGAGGAGAAGGAGGTGGAAGAACCTGTGGTGGAGCAGGTTTGACCTGGGGCATTTGAGGATATTGAGGATATTGAGGATATTGAGGAATCTTTGGTGGTGGAGGAAGTGGAACCTTTGGCACTTGAGGATATTGAGGAAATTGTGGTGATGGTGGAAGAACCTGTGGCACTTGAGGGCGTGGAACAATCTTTGGTGGTGGAGGAGGAGGTGGAAGAACCTGTGGCACTTGAGGGCGTGGAACAATCTTTGGTGGTGGAGGAGGAGGTGGAAGAACCTGTGGCACTTGAGGGCGTGGAACAATCTTTGGTGGTGGAGGAGGAGGTGGAAGAACCTGTGGCACTTGAGGGCGTGGAACAACCTTTGGTGGTGGAGGAGGTGGAACAACTTGTGGCACTTGAGGACGTGGAACAACCTTTGGAGGTGGAGGAGGAGGTGGAAGATCCTTTGGCACTTGAGGATATTGAGGATATTGAGGAATCTTTGGTGGTGGAGGAGGTGGAAGAACCTTTGACACTTGAGGATATTGAGAATATTGAGGATATTGAGGAATCTTTGGTGGTGGAGGAGGTGGAACGTTTGGCACTTGAGGGCCTGGAACAACCTTTGGTGGTGGAGGAGGCAGGTGGAACGGTGGTGCTGGAGGAGGTGGAGCACCCTGGGACACTGGTGCTGCGGGGATCTGCCACATTGAGCCCTGAGCCTCTACATTTGTCCCAACTAATCCACCAAGCAGTGCTAGTGCCAATAGAGAGGTGGCACTCCTACACTTTGCCATGGTTTCACAGCAGTTTAACCTGGACAGTCCTCAAATGTACCACTTATGTATGCTGCCACATTTTTATATGACTAGACTTGATCTTAAAAAAAACCCCACCCCCAAGGCCAGTAACCTCCAATCAAGGCTCCCTGTCTTTTACTAGACACCTATACCCTTCAGGGGTGTATTATGTAATGTTTGATAAGCCTTTTGGCAGCTACACAAGATCAGTCGTAGGGGTGGGACATGGGGATGAAGCACGTGTGTCCTATCAGATCAGGTCACCGTAGTGGATGACAGTTTGACATTAAAATATATATTTGCAAGTCCGGGTCACAAAAACCTTTTCAAAGGTCTATGTGGCCTGAAGCTTTATTTGTCACTATTTTTTGTATTTATTTTGCTAGTGCACAACATACAGGACTTGATATTATTTACAGTAGGTAGCAATTTGTCTTACACTTATAACTTAACAGTTAAAGGTTCAGATGACGTGGAGATAGAGGACAAGCCACAAGACTGGGGATGTGTATATCATTTCCTCAGAACTAAGTTGTGTCTTCCTGTGCCAAATTGTAGGTAAGTTTACCTGCTGTAATAGACTGGTTATTGTAGCAGCAGATAGTTTGCAGTGAAAAAGGGAAGCTTACTGAATGTAACCTTTACCCTTGTGAAGAACAATAAGTTCAACCTCTATCACCCCACTTAAAGAGTATATGACCTTGCTAAACAGGTGCCTTTGAGGTTACAAGTAGAAATTACAAAATTAAATTGAACTGAAAAACAAAGATTATAAAGGCAGTGGAGAACAGAGCAGTTTTTATCTTATCTTATCTTAACCCATATGCCCAAACCATATGGGTTTAAAAACCCATATGGTTTGGGCAGAGTTGATATCTATTGGGAGCTGGTTCCAGCAGCAGGGAGCATAGTGGCTGAAAGCCATTTCACCCTTAGTTTTAAATCTAGGCACCACAAACTAACCAGGTCCTTCAGTTCTTAGAGACCTATTGGGTTTATATGCATTGAACATTTCAGAAATATATTTAGGGCCCACACCATTTAGTGACTTGTAAGTAACAGTAAGTAAAAGTTAGAATTTTGAATTCAATTCTGTATTTGACTGGAAGCCAGTGAAAGACCTGTGAATTGGAGTAATATGCTCTCTTTTCTTAGTTTAAACCAGTGAGTAGAGCATTGCAATCTTCAACTCTGGAGAATATAAAGACATGAGTAAGTTTCTCTAAGTCTTGGTTAGACACATAGTCTCTGACCCTAGCTATGTTTTTGAGATGCCAAAATGCAGATTTGGTTGTGATCGCTGAAACTAAGATCCCCGTCCATTACACTAGATTTTTAACAAGGGTTGAAGTTGCATGCTAGGGTTGAAGTCGCATGCTCTTGACTCCAGACAGGCACTAAGTTGCAACCTTACTTCTTTGTCACTTGTTCTTCCCAAATAGTAGCCCACTATCTCAG
The DNA here is from genome assembly GCF_046630095.1 of Trachinotus anak. Lineage (NCBI taxonomy): Eukaryota > Metazoa > Chordata > Actinopteri > Carangiformes > Carangidae > Trachinotus > Trachinotus anak. Next base: position 16,658,127 of record NW_027273853.1, on the reverse strand, counting down.
GCTTAACTGAATACATTAATAAGCCACTAAACAATTGGAATTTCTCCAAGGAATTAATAAAGTATTCTATAGCTAGCTAGTTATCTAGCTAGTTATTGTCTTTATTTAACTGAATTAAATTGGAATTTTATTGCATCTAGCCATTCATTTTTTTCAAGACACAGACAAAAAGAATCAATGGGATTAAATAATTTGGTGATACTGTGATTCTCTTTGATTTTTCAGAGAGAAATGTAGTTTTTACACGACAAGTATTTGACAGCAGCTGCACAGGTGATTTGGATTTTACAATTATATGTTATCAAATACCTGTATATATAGTTTTGTATTTAATTTCTCTCTTGAAAACAAGATTTCTATCTCAACGGGACTCACCTGAATAACTAAAGGTTTTTATAAAATTATGCATTGTAATAGATAGACAATTAGAGCATCAATTATTTATTTATTTATTTTAACTTTTGATCCTATCTTTTGTTGCTAGGCTACATGACAACAATTCTGAATGCAGGACGTTACTTATGAGCGAGTATTTCTCCATATTAGTGTTAGGTGCGCAATCATGGTGGCCTACATTTCCCACAATTCCAAGCGACCGAATCCTCCGCGAATCAGTGCGTGCGCGGCGTATGTTCACCGAGCAGAGGAGCGGGTCAGGCGGTCGTTGGGCTGATATAAGACTTAACGGTGTTTTCACCGGCGGACATGTCTCTATCATCCACACAGGGCTCCGACATGAGCGGCCGAAGGAGGAGGCCGCCTGAACACACTCACGGTGAGCGTCTGAAGCTGGCGATTGGCGTGACAGGATGAAAAAACTTTATTTGTAGGAAGCCGACTGTGTGTTCAGCAGCACAGTCAGTGCCTTCTCCATTTTAAATGTTAGCATGTTGTATACAGTAGCTGTTATCTACCTTGATATTATTATGTGGTTAAGAGTAAGGACGGTCAGCTCCGTGTTGACAGAGCTGCTGGACAGTCACGTCGTATTGATTACGAGGTGATTCTCACAGTGTGTGTGTGTGTGTGTGTGTGTGTGTGTGTGTGTGTGTGTGTGTGTGTGTGTGTGTGTGTTTGCCAATTCTGTCTCAATCTGTGCCAAAATGTCAAGGGTCAAGGTTGTATAAGAATGAATGTCTTTTTTTTTTTTTTCTTTTTTTTTTTTTTAATCAGTCTTGAAGTCAATTTTAGTAGTTGTAATGTTTGCTGCTGACATCCTGTAACTGCCCAAATTACATAGGTGCAACTGGTTATTTTCATTATGGATTAATCTATTGATTATTTTTTCAATGAATGTATATAACATGTCAGAAAGTAGAGAAATATAGACCATCACAGTTTTCTAAGGCCCATGGTGACATTTTCAAATTGATTGTGTTTTTTTTTCTCCTCAAAGTCCCAACAGTACCAAAATCCTATATAGATTAGATTTCTAGTGGTATAACAAAGAAATACAGAAAATTACTTTTGGAGAAGCTGGAACCAGGGAATGTTTGACATTTTTGCTTGATAAGTAGCATAAACGATGGCATAATTGATTATCAGAATAGCTGATTAACTAATTGATTAAGGTAACAATTGCTTCAGTCCTCCTCCTCCTTCTTCACTTGTGTCAGCAACATATCTGTTTTAAAAAAAAACTGCTAAATCTGGAAGTCTAATGTAGGCAAGTTACCCAATGTATGTTCATGAGTTCTGTCCTGAATTGATGAATCGACTTGAAGTCATTCATGCATTTATCTATGTGACTAATGATAAACAAAGGAACAAAAGGTCTCTCTTTCATGTCTTCACTGCTACTGATGAAATCAGTTATCAGTGTGTAAGGAAGTGATTAACTGTCAGAAACTATTGTAAGACTTCACATTAATTCTTAACCTTGAAGACCTTAACCAGAAGAACGCAGCTATGAGTCATGAATCAAGATAATGCTGCCAAACCCCCTCTGTCAATGCACAAACATTCACCTTCGGTAGCATGTGTTACACTTCAGTAAGCAAATATGGACACAGAAAGAGGAAACAAAACAAGACTACTTGTACCTAAAAGTACGAGGACTACTCTGAACTGATATAAAAGGGGGAAGTCCTGATTATTGTGCTTGCTTGTTTCATGATGCCAGTGGTTTGTTAGAATTCGTTCATTAATCAAGGCCGTGTTTTGGTTGAGACAAACCCTGGAAAATCAAAAAAGACTGAATGATCCAAGACAATTTTTACCCTTTACTTAATTACTGTCACACCTCTGGTTTCCCTGCAGAAAAAATGCAGCCTTGTTAGCCTGTCAGAGGTGGTAATCAGTTCACAGATAGAAGGGGAAGGTAGTTTTTCACAGTGTATTGTACAAGCCTCAAGTCATCGACACATATATTAATCTAAAGAAAGACTCTCACAGATACAAATGCATGGATTGTGTGGACATAAATGCTGTACAGTCAGTAATAATGCAATAATGCATTTACAGCCAGGCAAAAACATGCATGCAATGACTGAGGGGATGCCATGCGTCATGTGCTATTATGAGTGCGATGTGTGTAATGTCTTTGTCGCTGAAGTCTTAGAGGTTGGGGGTTGGGGTGGGTGATGATTTTTTAAAGTGTGTGTGTGTGTGATGTGGATTTTTTCCAATGTGATTCCAAGACATCTGAGCCACCAGCTGTGCCAGTATTGAGCTGGACTGTACAGTGTATGTTGAGTGTGCCAGTAATTTAACTCACCCCCTCTAACTCTGCACTGTAGGGAATGGACTGCAGTGCAGATACAGTGTGTAACTGACACAGAGCCGCAATAAGTCAGAGCACGAGGACGTTGTTCTCAAGACAAAGACTTGCTTGATAGCAGAAAAGCAGCAGTGTTTAAATGAAAACTGCTTGATTTAAACTAAACTTAATAAAAAACTAATATAGACCAAACTGTTGACTGCGTGACTGAGTAACAGTCTAAAAAAATCACAGGTTTAGGCTCCTTTATTAATAAATTGATAATCTAAAAGCTATTGTACAGTTACTGCTATACTAAAACATTAGATTTATGTATTTATTCAGTAGTGCACAATAATTTCAACACATACAGAATTGTCTATGTATTATTATTAATTCTATCATAATGTTGATCAATATTTTGGCTATTTACTCTTTGAGTATCTGAAACATCTTTTAGTTATCTTAGAGTAATTAGTTTCTTGCTTGGTGCTGCAGATCCGTCATCGGAGCATGATCCCCACACCGGTTACAATCATGAACAGATCCATTGCCAAGGTCAACGACTTAATTCACCGGACACCTGCACTCCACCAACACATCACTCCATATGCCCTGCGCTTTGCACAACAAAGTGCATGTCCACACACGAATGTGAGTACCGGGTACCAACTTATTTCGGGGTTTTTTTTAACAGCAAATGCTAGTAGTTTGTAAACATTTATGTTATCTTGTTGCTTTTCATTTTAGGTTCAAGCCATAATGCTTGTGATGACAGCTGGGAGGAGATTCAAAGCAAGAAAACCATCAGAGCAGAGAATGAAGTGGAAGCCAACAAACTGGTCAACAACTACAGGGTGAGAAGTCTGAAGGTTTACCCTGGAAAATGAAAGTGGTTTGAAGAGCTGGTAAACTCAATATGTGATGTTTGTGTGTCTATGTCTGTCAGTTTGGCTTTAGAAAATGGAAGAGCCATGTGACAGAGCGTCCGTTTGAAGACAGGTCAGAGGTTGTGAAAGAGCTCTACTCTGAACTGAATGTCATTAAGCCACATTCAGGTCCAGGTAAAGGTTATTGTCCTTGTGTGGTGTGCAAGTTTTTTGTTAATGGATAATTCCAGTTCATTACAACTTGGACCTTATTTTCCATTTTCATTTTCATTATTTGTGTTTGTTGTGGTAACATTGTACTCATGAAAGTGATCGCTGAGATCTGAGAACACTGCAACAATATCTGATGGGGCAGGAAATGAGTGGTGAAAAGATCATACAAGTTGTAAACAACAGTTCAGCCACATAACTCAACACTTTATTTGGAGGTAAAATCAAAAGCAAGGGGATCAAAAATGTTACAAATAATCTCTCAATAATCAGAAAAACTGATCACAATAGATAGTTTGGGTAATAATATTTCTGTGTGCCTTCTAAATAAGTTTCAAAGTGAGTTTCTAAATCACGTACTCATCCCCTGTGGTACACTGAGGCAAGCACATCCTTCCTCCAGACCATATGGTTCTGGGCCGGGCTCCGGTCTGTGCTTCAGTTGAGTCCCATGACCCTGAAGTCATTTTCAAGGGGAGTGGTTTGACCGAAGCTATGCTATTTGCATACAACCTGTCTGAACGCCCCATCTGACTTGTTTTAAGAGATGTTGCTGTTTTCCCAGGACTCAGCAATAACTTGACAACTACAATTTCATTATTACTGAGAAAAGAAATGGTTAAAAATCTAAACTGTAAAGTATCCTGTATACTGTATATAATTTAAACGGAGAAATCCTTTTAATGTGGCTGCTGAAGAACTTGTCAGCCTTTCACTAATGGTTTTTGTCTGTTTGTCTTCCTGATGTCAGGTCATCTCATCACATGTGGAAATGTAGCGTATGTGTTTCTCTTTGGTTGGTGGGTCTCCCTTGCATATTTCCTGGTCAGCATACTTATGTTTATCACAATCACTGGTGTACCATACGGTAGGTGAGCTAATCAACAAAGAATAATGATCGTGCTTACTATTGATCATCAGCCATTACCCCTGATTCTTTTCTTCCTCTCTATCTTTAGGCAAGCTTTGCTGGAAGTTGTCCTGCTATTTCCTATGGCCATTCGGCAAGTCAATCCATGAGGTACTGCTTGAAATTGATTCTAGTTAACACTTCGGAACATTCCTCCTGTTGTTTCTTTTCCTTTTTTGACAAACTGAAATTAGGTAGATGCACCCCACCCCCCAACTTGTGGTCATGAAAGCAGAAGTCTTATTTTTCTGAATAACACCACAAGCCTGCAACACTACCAGCCATTTATAGCAACATGTTATTGCAAAACATTTATGAAGCTGCAGCTGACACTTTGAACACAGTTGAATAGATTCTCATCAAAATTCCTCTGCTCTGCTCATTAAGTTAGGCAGTAAGGGTTCTGTAAATCATCACTGCCACTAGATGCTACGTTTGGCCACAACCCCTTGTACTTATCCACTGGGACCAGTCTCATGAATGACACAGACGGAGCTGGTAACGACAATGACGGAGCCGGTATAGACACTGATGTGATGAGTTGGTAAAAACTTTAAAAACTTTTTGGATGTTTTGATGGTCCACTGGCCAACTGAGAATTGAGCATGGTCAGTCCACCTGTGGTTTGGTTTTACTCTTACTTTGTCGGAGGCCTTTTTAGCTCAAGTGGAGGAAATTCTGCAGAGTCACTTTCACCGGAGAGCTGCGAACTGCAATGTGCCATCTTGCATGTGGGCGGTGCCTGTGTGTTCATAAACGCGGGGAGAACCAGCGGTTTAACTGACACCCTCGTGCTACCAGACTGGCAACCAAAACAAAGACCAGAGAAACTCAGATTACAACACACACAGAGGAGGTGTGATTTCATTCTCTGCTCAGGACACAATTATTCCACTATACCTCTGCATAGAAAGTAGTTGTTTGCTGCTATATTATTGTTTAAAATCTCGTTAACAGAACCTTTAAAGAAGAGGAAGATTCGCATTGAGAAGGTGCCTACAGTTTATTTAAAGTTTACATGTACATCTGAGCTGGTTTGATAATAATACCGGTGACTCACAAGCTGCAGAAAGAAGCCTGACAGAAACACAAACACACCTACTTACATTTGCAGTCCGTCAGTGATGGAGGAAAGAGCTGTGAGTAGGTGTTAAGTGTTGGGAAACATTTCTCCTTTAAGCCAGTAAAGAATGTAGAATAGTTGTTGACATGTTGCCAAACCTGCATGGATTGGGGAATACTGTTTTCCACACAGGTTGTTTGCTTTGGTTGTGGTAAGACTGAAAATGACGATCTCAAACCCAGTCTGCCCAGTCAGAGAGACGGGGAAGATGTAGTGACGACAGGAGTAAAGGTCAGAGCAGGTAGAGCAGCAGCATCTATAGCTGAGCTTGAGGAAAGAGTGGAGGAAAGTTGCAGAGATAGGATGGCTGCAACACAGGTTATAGTGTTCTCACAGTTACAAAGAGGGATTGTTACTGGACTGACTGGATGCTGCAGTGACTCTTTAGTGACTCTTGAGGGACAAAGTTGTATTTCAAGATGGCTAGCTGGTTAGCATGCCAATTTCAGTAGATGTCTCTGCAACACAATACATCAATACACAATACAAAGACATCTTTGACATCATGTCAAAACTGTTATTTCAATTAATTCTGTTGGTAAAAATTCATATTCAATTGTTTTGAGCTAAAATACACACATATTGCCCTTTGACTGGAATGATTCATCAACTATAATAATTATTATAATAATTGTGACTGTATCATCATGTGAAACCAAACTACCCTGATGTCTTCACGTTCGTTACTTGTATTCTAACCTGCTGGTATTATACATTATGTGTTATGTGATGTCAACCAATTGTTCAACCAGAAATCCAATACCCAAATTCATCAAATGTAAAACTTTGTGCTGTTCTCTCTGGCTATTACTTGGGTTTTGATGCTCCCAGTAAAGACATCTGTTCAGTTGAGTTTTTGTACTTGAATGATAAAGAAAATCAAACTTTCCTCTGGTTGTGTTTCCTCAGATTGGAAACACACTGAGGAGATGTTGTGAGCAAGCACCAGACTGTGAGTGCAGCATAGATGGGGTGGAGGATAACTCACCAGTTCTGCTGCCTTCACCCACAGAGGTGCCTGTCCCAGAGATGCCAGGACGACCTCCGCGCACTCCCTTCTGGGTAACGTTCCACACTTAAAGAAATATAAAATATGCATATAGAACGTACATGAACACCAGTCTGCACATCATTAGCTGATATTTGCTACATGGAAATCAAGTGTAGGATATCATTACCCGGTGTGCCTCTTTTTTGTGTAGCATCGTTTCTCCACCTACACATGGCTGCTGCTGGGATACCCTCCTCTCGCGGTCATTCATTCCCTGGCCTGCTTCCTGTCCTGGATCCTGGTCTTCACCATACCTGTTTCCAAGATGAATGCACGGACCCTGGTTGTCATTCTTCTCTTGCCTCCTGAGGATGTGTCAGTGTCCTCCTGCTCACAGAGGAAGGCAAGGGAGAGAATTAGTATTTATCAGTCATAGCACATAAACGGAGAGATTGATCAGCATTGGTTTGATGCTCATTCACCAGTTTCTTTATCTTTTACCTGACCTGTAGCATCATGGCTATGAGACGAGAGCGCTGCTGTGCTGCTACCATGCTGCAAACTGGTACTACTACAAGTACACTGTTGATGGAATCAATGTGTTTGCTGTCAGTATCCTTTACCAATATATGTGAGGCCTGTGTGTGTCAGTGTGTGTGACATGAAGACCTGTTATCATCTTTGACCACCCACCTCAGACCTGCTCCCTCTAGTAATAGTTGCCATAGTAATTGGATATATAGACAGAGAAAACCAGTACGCCAGTTCTGATGTCAAGTTCGCCATTGCAACTTGCTCCATCATACCTTTGTCTTATTACATTGGTATGGGCATTGCCAGGTGAGCTGTTTTCATTGCCTTGAAACACACCTTTATACCAAACATGCCAGAGTTACCAATAATTTTATACCAAGTACTTCTGATGTTGGTTGTTGATAATTTTTCCATTTGCAGTATCTCAGCCCAGAGTAACTTTGCTGTGGGGGCAGTGGTGAACGCTACCTTTGGCTCCATCACAGAACTGACCTTTTACATCACAGCCCTGCTCAGAGGTCACCACGCAGCCAACCCGTGTCTGCAGGAGATTGTTAAAGCAGCGCTAACTGGCACGCTGCTCGGATGCATCCTCTTTATTCCTGTGAGCCAACCTGCATTTAACTCACATTTTACATTTTTAAAGTCCTTAACTAAAAACAAAACACAATTCTCAATACATTTTCTTGCCTCACCAATGTGAATGAATTGCTGTGTCAGTCCACTTCCTTAAAGGCGTCATTTCAACCTGTAGACTCCGTGAGCAGTTCATTAAATCAGTGTTAATGCCACAAAAATCATGTTCAGACATACAACACCCGATATGTTTGAATGAGGCTCTTTGCTTTGTCCTTCTCTCAGGGCATCTGCATGATAATCGGTGGGCTGAGACACAGTGAGCAAAGATTCAACAGTCGCTCTACAGGAGTCAGCTCTGCTTTGCTTTTCATCTCTGTAGGAGGTAAATCTCCAAAAATCAATACACTGTCACCCAGTTGCACATCTTTGGAAGATGTCAGACACAGGCGGTGATAATAACAGCAGCTACAGCACAGAACTTTTTATGAGGGAGCTGTAAGAAACAATTTTCTCCCTTCTTGCTATATTTTTAGATGCCAACCACCTCATGAAACTGGCTCCTAACTCACTAGCAAACTCAGTTACTCACATTTAGTTTGCTGCAGTTTCTTTATCAGGAAAAGCTGTGCGGTCATTCTCAGACATGCTCCACAATGCCTGCTTGCATCACCTACAAGAAAGGAAACTAGCAGCAGCAGTTTAGACCTGTTTTTTCCTCCTAAACATGTTTAAATGAGTTTTAGTAAAAAGAGATTCTAAAAAATGTACATGATTGAGTCACACTGATCTCCAGTGGACATTAAATAATCAAATAAAAAATAGTTCAACTAGTGGCTATAAAACGCTAAATATTGGTGTTAAATAATTTGTAAATTCAGTGATTTTGAAATTGGTTTCCATGTCTAAATAATGTGTACATGGAGTTGCCTTAATGGAGTTGCCATCAGAGCGTCTAGAAATCAGAAAGCCATGTGATAAAAAAAGATTCACGCATAGATCGAGTCACCAGAATGAAATTGCACAATAGTTGCTCAGGTGATGATGGCAGTGACAGAACCAGCTGTACACGTCTATTTCTGTCTGCCAAGACTAAAATCTACTGCCATATACTTTAAAAGCAATACCAAAATGTCTTAAATTGAACCACCCTCCTAACTGTCAATGGCAGGTGTATTTGCCCCCACGTTGTTCTCCAAGGCTTATGGGAACCTGGTTTGTGATGCTTGCACCAACTCCACTGGAGGAAACAGCACGAGCAACAGCAGTGGACCGTTTGTCTGCCACAACTGCCACTACGATCTGGTCAGCATCAGTTGCCAGGAAACACATCCTAACATGCACTGACATAAAGACACTGTACTATGTATGATGTAATTTTCTTTTAATTATTTTCATTCAACAGAATAACGGTACACTCTTCCACAGCCATGTTGAGTAAGAATTTTTTATTTTTTTTAAATTTTTATATATATAATCATGTAAAGAAATTAATGGACCATAACAGTGGTTTTGCATGTTTTAACCTTTGAACTACAAATTGGAAATAACTACCACTACAACCATCACTACTGTTTTACTTTTCGTGTAATACTTTTGTGGATTGATGTGGTCCCTCCATGGAGCTCTTTGGTTAGATTCGATACAGTATGAAAATCACTTGCAGAACCTTGAAACGTGCTATAATGTAACTATTAATGGAAACATCACTAGTGGCAAAGTTGCACTATTGCCACAATACTGTGAACAGAGGCTCTTAGAAAACGCCTTCTTGTTGGTGCATTCAAGGAAGCTCCGACATCCAAATGTCAAGAGTTCACAACAATGTCCACCTTTTCTTGTTTTCCATCCTTTAAAGTCTCACATCTTAGGAATATCCCTGAACGCACCAACAAGTAGTTTTCAAAATATTCCCTGTTCACAGCTGCATTATCATCAAATGATAACAAGGACATGTGCAAGAAATATAAGTTTTACAGCAAGACTTTCCTCAAGAAAGTTTCAGGTCTCTCAAAACTAAGGTATAATATACTTAAAGTAAATAGGTGAAAACATGCTAAATTATCAGATGGTCCTTTGAGTTTCAGTAAGTAAATTCAGTAAGCTGTAATGCCCTCCGTATATTTCTTCCCTCTCATTTATTGTGTGTTCTTGTCGTCAGGCCATTGGTGTACACAGTGTCCGCCCTCTTGCCAGTTGCCTACATCATTGGTCTGATATTCACTCTGAAGACACACTCCTACATTTACAACATCCATGTTGGAGAAGGACACGGTATGAATCATTCTCATGGTCGCAGTTAGGGTTCATCCATCGAATGTTTATTTACCATACCATTATCTCTTCGTGTATGTCTGCACAGTCACTGGCCACCATGGTGCGGTGGTCCATTGGTCACGGTGGAGGTCTCTGGTCATCCTCGTCATGGCCACTGTGCTCACGTCTGCCTGTGCTGATCTTGCCACTGAGCACATCCAGCCCATACTAAACCAACCCAACTTCTCTCAGGTCAGGATGAGACGTGCATCTGAGCGTGCTCAGACAGTTTTTATTTGATCGTTTTCCTTGTGCTAACACTTCTCCTTCTTTCTCCAGTATTTCATTGGGGTGACAGTTCTCGCTATGGTTCCTGAGATCCCAGAGATTGTTAATGGGATCCAGTTTGCACTCCAAAACAACATCAGTCTTAGGTAAATCATGCCTCATCGAAGAAAGTACCTGGACAGGTTAAGAAGTGATATCTATATCTAAATGTTGTTTCTTTTTCAGTTTGGAGGTGGGAGGCTGTATTGCTGTGCAGGTCTGCATGCTACAGATTCCAATCCTGGTCTTATTTAATGCTTTCTATGTAAGATACCTTTCCCTTTATTTACATCATCGATTAATTCATATAAATATTAAATTTTTGCCTTTTTATAGTTTCCTGTGATCAAACATCATCTCTGCTTTGTGTAGGATGTGGGATTTGTGCTGCTTTTCAGTGACTTGCACCTGTGGGCCAGCATCTTCAGTGTGATTGTGGTCAACTACATCTTCATGGATGGCAAGTCTGATTATTTTCAAGGTGGGTTTCAAGTATTTTAAAATTAATACAGCCTAATTAGACCTTTATTTGGAAAACCAACAATTCCCATGTGCATGTGAACGAAAGAGGACATTAACCAAAAGGTTTTAGATTCATTCCCTGACATTGCCTGTCATCCCATTTTTGTTTTGAAAACCAGTTGTAAGCATTTGGTTTACTTTACAGTCTCTATGTTGATTCAGTCAAGTACACACTGGTCTCTTTTTATATCAGTCAATAAAGCTGAGGATGTTTATTAAGTTATCTGGATAACTCAGCAGATCTGCCTATAAAATATTAACACTGACTAAAGTTAGATGACCTGTCCTAATATGATAGTTTGATAGAATGACATCCTGCAACAACAGGGAGAGGCATGTAAACCTTCTATTCACCTTTATTTCCTGTCTTGTTTTTTCTCAGGTACGGCTCTGGTGGTTGTCTACCTTATCCTACTGGCTCTGTATTACTTCGCTCCATCTCCAGCAGGCTGTTGAGTGTGGATCAGTAGCATTTTAAAGCCTGGCAGAAACTAAATGTGCAAATTCAATACCACTCCCTGTTGGTGATATTTTATCCTGCTGAGATTATCACTAACTGATCATGTGACTTTTATTTTATTTATCTGTTTCTAATGCTGTATCCTGAATTATACAAATGAGAAAACTGAAAAATGTAATTTTTGACTGCACAAACATATTACTCATACTACTGAAAAAAAGTACAGTAGGAAAGCTAACATATGTGACTTTGTGTCGTGTCCTTATGATCTTTGTTAACTGGGGTGACAGGGAGAGAAGCAGTATTTTTATAATACAGATGGTTGTAATGATGTAAAGAAATTGCAATAATGGTATTTTGTTTAAAGTATTCTTGTGATACATTTGTACACTTTTTAACTCCAATGTAAAAAAATGGTACATGTCTATTAGAGTAAATGAAATAGGTGACATTTTTTTGTAATAATATAGTTGAAAAAGTGGCATGGCTGGCTGTGCATTGCAAGAAAAATGTCAATATCTGACAATACAAAATTCTGAAAAACCGGCTGCCCGTGTTTTTATTGTTTGTACAGACAGGAATTACAAAACATGATGTACATTATAGCCATAATTGTCTTTGAGGAGATATTCACTCTTTCTCCCAAGGGTTTATGTAAAGTGACATGCACACCATACTAACATGCAAAAGAGATCATTTAACTTTCATTAACATCAAGGATGATGCAAATATAAACATCTCAATCTTAAGCAATGTAGTCTGATCATGTAGTGAAGCGGACTGTTGCCTCACAATAAGATATAAATAAGGCCATAACATGTCAAACTCAGGAAAAAGTGGGATTTTGAATGTGAAAAGGAAATTATGATACATTAACTTTCAGATGAGTTTAGCTGGATATTGTACCAACACAGTTACAGTGAATGTGTGGAATAAAATGCTGCTGGGATACTCCACTCAATATTAAAATTCAATAGAGATAAACCAAACAGTTGAAAGAAAAGTATGTGACTAGTTACAAGCAGCTGGAAGTATTACTACAGTATTCAGGATTTACAGTCCACAGTAATAGCAAGAGATGTGTTTTCATCAAAATCATGCAGGATATACCTAAGTCTGATTTCACAGAAATGACTGAGCCTGCTGACATTTTAATGATAGTGAATTTTGCGGAGCTCTACAGACTGAGTCTGACCACAGTATTTTACATCCTGAGTACGCCTGACACGCTCCTCACATACTACTCATATCTTGTTACTAGTTGCACTACAGCACATCGTTCTCTAGAAAAATAAGACCAAAAGTTAAGTAAAAAAAAAAAACACTAATAATATTGGTTAAAGTGGAATTGAGGCATAGAGTGAGAACTGAAATGACAGTAAAATAGGGTGAAAAAGAAATACAGCTACATGATCTGCTACAATTCAAAGTTGTGTAAAAAAAAAAATAACAGCAGCACAGTGAGAAAAATAAATAGGTAAAATGTCTCTGTGGATTTAACTTAATGGAAAAACTTTAGTGGCAGTGGTATCTCCTGATTAATCATGAGTTCAGCAACAATAGACTCACATAGAGAGCACCAGGTAAATCACATGGGGAAAAAAGGCCTTCATGTACACAGTTCAGAGAGTGACTAAAAAAATACAAGTCTCAAAAACAGAGTTAAAATAAACAATGTGTGATATTTTGGTAATTCAGAAGGCACCAAATGAAGAAATAAAAAGGCTCAAGAATCGCTGTGGAGCTACAGGTGTGTAAATTCATTCCTAACTTACTCCGCTTCATTTTTCAAAAAGAGAGGATTGAGGAGGCACAATATTCACAGTGATGCATGTCACAGATGTTATTTAAAGAAGCCTTTGGGTTTTCATCTGATCACAAGGCCTAACGTGACCAGTGAGGGGGACTTTTTTTCAATTTAATCGCAGCGCGATACTAGCATACAATCAGAAAGTCCTTGAGGCTAAAACATGATGCCTTAAATAATTGACCTAGTTAGACTGATAAGAGGTATCACAGTTATAACATGCATTATCAGGAGTGTGCCACTTTTCAGAGAATTTCACTCTCAAAATTTAAGTGTCTCTAAGGATGCAAACTGGTCACAAATTTCTCCTGTTTGAAACTGCAGTTGTTTTTAACCTTCCCTATGTCACAGTGGGCGTAGCAGCAGCTGACTGGAAGCGACGTGTCTTCACTTCAACAGTGAAACAAGCGTACCTCGGCCTCTGAACAGAAGCTAAAATTACTCGAGCAGAAACAACATTCATCTTGCCTTTCACAAAATGGTCTTTTTAAAATTTAACAATTTCTGCTCATGCTCCACAAGTTTCTGTGACAGTGATGTGTGGTTAAAAAAACAAAACAAAACTGAGGTGTGCACTACATAAATGTATTGCCCAAGATACCTCTGAGCGACAAGGAAGTGGAAATCAGCATACAGTGACTCTGGTTTCCACACTGATGCATGGCCTCTGATGGGTACGTGCAAAGTTCAATCTGACATGTTCACATACAGAGAAACTTAAAACATTGCACTTCGCATAAAAAAAGCACACATTTACATAAGACTAGAGTTTAAAGGCATTCAAAGTATTTTCATAACCATCTGACATCAGACTTTGTTTCAGGAACTTTTTTTTGCCTAGTTATCAGTGATATTAGAGCCAGTGCTGCTCCATGCTCCATCACATACCGCCTCCTTCAGTCTCTGTGCTCCCTCTTATTTGAGCCGCTGAATTAGTGTGTGTGTCAGTCCCAGGCTGAGCAGCTGAAGGGTGGACAGCTGGGCTAAGTGAGGGAAAGTTTTCAGCAGTTTTTCCCAGGTCAGTTCCAGCAGGCTGGGCACCACCAACCACACTTTGTACAAAGAGCCAGTCCTTCGGTTCCCGGACATGTTGACAACACCGCCGTGGACATACATACAGCCGGCCTGCAGGAGAGGAACAGTACAGGAGATTAGAGCTGCATTGTCAATTGACATAAAGTTAACTAGCAACAGTTTTTTTTCTAGTCATCATTTAAGAAATTTTAAAGCAAAAAGTCCAAATGTTCTCTGCTTTCAGTTTTACCAATGTGATGATTTGCTGCTCTTCTGTTTTAAAATCATTGTGAATTGAATATATTTGATCTTTGGGTGGCTGGTCAGACGAAACAAGATATGAAGATGTCTCTGTCTCTGAGAAATGGTGATGGACATTTTTCATTTTATAGACTGAACAACCACTTTATTGAAAAAATAATCAGGAATCGTTAGTAGCAACCCTACAGTAAATAAAGCTGGTGTGTAACTGTGTAGATTTTACTAACTGGAGTGACTGCAGCACAGTGAAAGTAGGCTGGTTCTGGCATGACGGCAGGCAGCTTGGTCCACTGAAACGTCTGCAGGTTGATCTTCCACAGGTCCGACAGGATCAGCTCTCCATTATAACCCCCACATATAAACACCTCTGGGAATGAAAACAGAGTGAGACATGGTAAAACATAACAAACAAAAAAAACTCAACAGTTCAGATGTGTGACCAGATAATGGTGTGTGAAATACTCCTTACCATCTTTGACCTGCACACAGCTGTGACAGCGACGGGCAGCGGGATATCCTGTCATGATAATGGAAAATATGATAAAGTGAATTCATTTTCAACTCCTTCATTCAGCAAAAGAAAACAGCTAAACGTAGATCACAAACCTATTTTTTCATGGGGTTTGGTGATTATCTCCTCCCAGTAATTTGTCTCCAGGTTATATGCATGAATCTGATGAAGACAAATAGTATCAAAATAAATAGATAAAATGAAGAAGTTAACACTTACTTTGTTTACGAAAAACCTGTGAAGTCTCTCACCTTGTCCAGGGGATATGATGTCCAGGAAGTCCCCCCTCCTAAAATGTATATTCTCTGTCCATCATGAGCTAGCTCATGTCTGTATCTGTAAAGTCAGGCATTCATTTTCAGTACATCTGAATTAATATTAAGGGAACAGGTCAAACACTAGTTGTTAAAATGATCTGTGTTGACTGACCTCTCCTCAGGTAGATCTGAGGGTGCGTTGTTGGGTTTGAGGTGGGTCCATTCTCTGGTGGTCAGGTCCAACCTGTGCAGGTCAGTGCTGTAAAGGTAGCCTGTTGTCCCTCCGAACACATAGAGGTAGCCATTTATGATGACCATTGCCTGGAAAACAAAGACTACTTATAGATATTTGTGTATGGAAAAAATATCAGAGTTGTTAATAAACGATAACGCAGAAAAATATTTTAGGACTTAAGCTGCACATTCAACCAGCTTTAACGAGACAAACACTCTTACCTGCCCGTAGATCTTGTTGGGCTTCTTCCCTCTGCAGTTGAGCAGGTTCCATCGTTTGTACTGAACATTGCAAACGTGGACATCGTTGCCATTGTTTTCACCAAATGGAATCCCAGTGCCACCAAACACAAGCAGGTTGTTGCCGTGTAAAACAGCTGAAAGCCACAGACACCAACTCAATCAGTCTCTACTACAATTTTAATATCTTGCAGAGTTTCCCTGGTACAGTTGGCTCAGATCTACGCACTGGTCCATTTAACTCCCTAGAGCTTTGAGGTACTCTTTCATAATTACAGTACATGAAATAGGAAAATTCTGTGAGGTTTCCTGTGAAATTTTGACCCTCTAGAGGTGCTGTGGAAATATATTTCAGTAAGAGGACCCCCATGTTGTTTGTAGATCAATTTCCACCAGCATGTGTATGCAAATGCTCGCCACTAGTGCGAGGGTGATGTGATCCGTAGAGGTTGTTGATGCATATCAAGAGCTAATGGCTATAACACAAAGTGTACAAAGTAGAAATGAGCCAATGAAAGTGGAGAGATGAGGACGACAAGTTTATGTCAACAAAACAGCATCCAAAACATTTAAATAAAAAAGGTTTTGCAAAACTTTCACGTCACAAGTGTTTTTCTTTTTATTATAGCTAAAGTTTCACTCATCATGATAAACTAAGAGAAGCTACATTTGGCACTGAGACACTGAAGAGATCAGGTTACTGCAGAGGGCTGACTGTAATCTGGTTGCTTAAATTCATGTAAACACACTGATTGTTTGCAGTGTGTCAGTTTACACAGATTAAATGTGTCCTGAGGAGTTTTCCTGTGAACTATTCATTTTTAGTGTTACTCCTTGTATCCTAGAGGTGTGATGTACTTTCATCCTCATAAAACATTAACAAGGAAGATTTTTCTTATACATGTTTGAAAGCTAAATTGTTTACATCTGTGTTTACTTGCTAGCAGACTTTTTCTTTACAGCATTTGCTGGCACATTGCTTTGTTTCCTGGTGCATTACAGCCACCTGTAGCATTGACACACTTGCAAAAACATTGCTCCAAAGCCCTAGCCTAGCGGCCAAACGCTCCATAGGGTTCCTTTAAATAAGACCAGCAGCAGGTTTTACCTGACATAGAGGCCAGCTCTGTGGGCATGTAACCTTCTGTGCGGACTTGTTGCCACGTGGCTGTGGCAAAATGAAACCGCCAAAGCTCCCTGAAAAGAGGATAGTCTTCATTCTCTGACCCGCCCGCCTCCTCAAAGTCTGGGTTGTAGCCTCCAAACACGTACAGGTTGGTGCTGTCTGCAACACAGCGGTGTCCACTCCGGGCAGGAGGTACACAGTGTCCTGTGGGAGGAACAAGGTAAAGATTGAAAGATGTTTTGCGACCCTGATGTAAATGTGAAATGAAATGGAGACGGCAACCAAAAAACATCTTTGCTCCTAAATATAAGACAACACTGTGTCAATCTTGTCCTCCTCAAATGTAGGCTTATTTTCTTTACCTTAAAATAACTGTGAAAGACAGAGCACTTGGTGAGGTTTACAACAGTTAAAGATACACTATGTATTTCACAGGAGCAGGATCACTGAGTCAATTTATATTGACATGTTTTCCTTCTGTGAGACAAAAAGGTCAGAGGGGGAGGTCATGCAGTTTCAGCACCTTCTCTCAGAAACCTGTTGGGGATCCGCAGGTTGGGGCAGGAAGGGGAGAAGATGCGTCGAGCCTGAAGCCACCGTGCCCGCTTCTTAGAGCCTGTAAATCAGTCGCCAAACAGCAAGGGGAGAGTCACACGGAAGCAGACTGAAATATGAAAAGTTAACGTACTGCTTGTATTTCCGAGGTTGGACTAATGACATACCAACCTCTGGAGGATTCATGTGCTGTCGAGGAAACAGAATCCTTTTTGAGAGTTTGTTTATCACCAGAACAGTGGGGAGTTAATATTGCCTGTCTTTAACTTCAGTGTCAACACATCCACCTAGCATGTTGTTAATGATAATGCAAAATGTGTCATTTCTGTCTCGCCTAACTTTTTGTGGAGTTGAAGGCCGCTTGACACATCAAATATACAGAGTTTAAGGTTTATAATCCCACTATTGCATATAAGTAATGTCTATTTTCTGAGCTGTATCAGTGAGGTAGAGCTAACGTTGTGTGTGCTCTGTTGTCAGCAGTGTCCCCTCCTGGTAGCTAATCCGCCTCCCCCACTATCTTCCTGTCGGTCTCTCATATGTTAAACTCTATTTGAAGACAATAACAATGGCTCTGTGGATGGCTCTTGGGGCTCATTCACTCACTAATTTTTGCTCTCTTCCGTAGCAGCTTTAGCTAACTTTGGCCTGTGTGCTGTACAGCTAGCCCCGCTAACTCACAGACAAATGAGCATCCCGGTGCACACAAAGACTAAACCAGCGATGGCTGCCAGCTTTAGTCCGCTGTTTGCTTCTGCTAGCGGCGTCAGACAGCAGAGAGGTCGGTGCTGTTTACAAACCTGAGTCTCGGATGGAGGGTCTCCACGACAGTTTCTCAAACTTATTGAGCTGACTGGAGGTCTCGTCATGTTGGGCCGACGACATCTTAACAAGAGAGCACCCCCCCCACACACACACACACATATATAAAAGGGGCTCGCCTCACACCCAGACCTGGACGAGGACCCGCTTCACTTTAACCAAACGCGGTGGCATGAGACTGCAGGCTCCGACAGTCAGAGCAAAATAAAGTGAAAAAACAAACCACGACAGACTGACCGTCCACACCTGCTGCTGCCTGCAGCGTCACAGACAGCTGTGCCCAACTGACCAATCACAGGAGGAGGGGGCCTGCATGTTGCGTTCAAGAGTCACATGGAAATGTTTATACTTTTTTTTTTAAAACGTTGACATGTAATATGCACAATCGGCTGAAATATATGAGTAAATAAACGCTTTACATTCTGTGTAGTTAATATGGAGATAATTCCTTACCTTGTCTAGGACTAGTGCTCATTGGCGTTGCACCAAAATCTGGGTCTGGCTCTACACTACTGCAGCGTCGGTGGGCCCCCTTTCTCTTTTAGCACATGGGAGACCTTTTCTGCCAAACAAAGAAATAGTTTAGTGTCTCGAAATAATGAGAAACATTCTCAAAATAGTGACACAAAAATAAAATCTAACAAACTAAGCCCCTGCTTGGATGGAACCAATGAATGTTGTGCATTTTTGCAAGAAGATTTGACTTACACAATTAATTGATTGTGATTTATAGATAAGTTTTCTGTCTATTTTCTGTCAGATAAATGGGCATCTGATAATGTTAAACTTAGGCATTCATAATACAAAATGTTTCAAAATGCAAGGTGACTCACAACCTGACAAAAGAGATAAACTCACTTATTTAATTGGTTGCAAGATATAAACAAGATTTACTGTATAGCTTAGACAAGGGACGAGTGTTCAGTCAGGCTAGTTGGAGAGAACCAACTTGTTGGAGTGATTCCTTTTGAATAAGTGAGTCAAGTGTCAACCTTTCCCCTAGATCTTTGGGGGCTGCTTCGCTTTGTTGACATGTGGTAATCTGGATTTGAAGCTCACTCGGATAGGCTGAAGGAGCGAAGCAGGACACAGAGATCAATCATCCCATGGAAAGCTAACGTGGCTTGTTCACACAGGCAGTGTGGAAATAAACATAATACACGCAAGAACTGTGATGAAGAGTTGTCTCAGTGACAATAATAGTGACCAAACACACGTTTTTTGTTTGTTTCATCACTGTTGTTTTCCGGCAGTTCACACTCTAAAAACACTTCAGAGCGCATGTGTTTTACTATGTACATGCAATCGTGTTAATGTTTAACATTTAAGGCCCAAGCTGCCTGTCCCGACTCTATAGTTGTTACAGTAAAAGAGCTCTTTGTGGCAAACCCTTTGTTGCACTCCTGATCTGTCTCTGTTGAGATGCCAGTGCACCAGTCATTCAACCTGAGGGCACTGATCTTTTTACATGGTACAATATGTTCCTTCATAAATTTCCTTCTGCATTGCAGCTCCATATCACACTGTGTGACTAAAATGTTAACCTGAGGTTCACATACATGGTTTGTTAGCAGGGAGAATCTCAGTCTCTGTGGCTCAGTTAGTGTAACATTGCCTCTCCATATAGTTCCTCAGAGGACTGACAGCGAGTAGGAAATGAACGCAGTCCTTGAAGTGTCACCACCAGTAAGAAATTCCTGAACAATGAGTTGCAGCTGTGTTAATGAGATTAAAGAGGAGATGAGTTGTCAACTTTTTGTTCCATCCAGTGATCTACTCATAGATGTCTGGAGGTCAGCATTTGATACGATCTCCACCAAAATGACGACCAAAGTGATTAGCATGATTAGGAGATACACTGTAATCATGCTTTTTGTTTGTTCATGCATGAGATTACAGTAGTAACCAAAAGACTCTAAAGGCTAAACAAAGAGCTGTTTTATGGTTTTGTGTCAACCTGAAGACATGGAGCATCACTGGGCAAAAGGATTTCAAAATAAAAAAAAATGATAGTTCGCAGATCAAGTTTAACATATGCATGTATAACAGTATTACATAGCTGACATTGTATGCTCATGGCTGTAGGACAGACTGTCTGGAAGTTTAGCATAAACATCAGTATTGACTGAACATAAAGCAAATATGTGTGAGTGCAAGTGAAGATTTTAAAGGATGCATGGACAGATTTGTAAGAGCGGAACAGGATGTGGGAGTGAGTGATGACACACTTGTGAGTGTAATTAATATTTGATTCAGTAGGATTTGTGCTTGTGGATTCAATCGAGCAGAGGGAGTTCTTTTGCTTGCTACTCCTGCTTGCTCTTTTTTTTTTTGTTTTTTGCAAGCCCAATGTGGCTGCTGTATATCAACCTTCTTGTCCATACTGCTCATCTTAAAAAACGATCTTCTTCTTTATCTATAATTAGCTTCTTCTTTGTTTTGGTTTTCCACCTCCACCTGTGACTATGAAAGGATGGATCCCTAAATGGAGTCAGTTCACTGACCTTTGCATCGTATTTGACTACCTTTAATGATACTGCTGAAATCAGTCTTTAGTGAGCAACTTTCAACGATTACATGCACACACACACACACACACACACACACAAAACAAAACATTCAAAATGTGTTGTGCACAAATCTGCCCCGTCCACTCTGAAATCTTGACTTGTGAAACTGACTACAACTTGAGTTTGTTGAGTTTTGTTGATGATAAGCTTGTCAAGTTAAAGTAAAACTGACAACTGACAAGAACAAAACATACACAACAGTTGTCCAATGTTTCTATATTCCCTGCCATGTATGGAGCGAGACCTTTTTTATGTCTATGCAAATTGAAATGAGATGAGCAATGTGGCGCAGAGACATCAACGAGGGCGACAGCATTTCAGAGCCACCAGCCCGTGCCTTTAATACACAAAAAGAGGCAACTAATTGTTTAATAATACAAAGCGAGGGTTTGTACGGTGTTTACTTTTTCCAGGTAGTCTCATCCATGCCTGTCCTCTTGACTCCACATGTTTGGAGCACCAGCGTTTTAACAAAATGTGTTCATGTGATGAGTCCAACGGTACATCAGCATAACAAAGGGTTTTGGTACATTACTAGTGGTTGTCATCTCATGCACATGCAGAAGATCATACTCTGACCATCCAAGAACCATCTCAGGTCATGTGAGACTCTCAAGACCTGAATCTGACTTGGGACTCAAGACAAGTTGGCTTTGTCACAGACATGGAAACAGGATTGGTTGCAGATCTCAGTTCGAACAGAATTGTATGTCAGAGGATTTTGAGTGACCTGAGCTCAAAGACTATAAACTATAATTGCTTCTACTTAGTAGAATTGCTGGGACAAAGTACTTTGCAAACTGGAAATCAGAGTTTCCTCTGTCAGAAAAATGTTAAGAAGCACACTTTTTTCTGTACTCCATGAATATTAACAACTTAGTTAAGTCAAGGCAATTTTAAAAATATTCAAAGATCAAATTTGCCTCAAAGGACTTTGCAATCTCTGAAAAGGAGGAGGAGAAACAAAGGAAGGACCCCACTACCAGGGCAATCGGACATGCAATGTGTAACATGTACAGAGTGGACAGAAGTAGCAATAGCAGAATAACAACATGAAGGAACCAAATGGCAATATCAAGAAAGCAAAGCACAACAATACAGGTGCAACTGCAACTTTCCAGAAGATCTGGTGGGCATGTATTGATGTGTAATGACTGAGATTTATCTTCAGTCCATTTTATTTGGATCCATTCCACTTTATTTTATTATATTTATATCACTAACTAATTGTACGTTATTTTATTAAACTGTAATTGTATCTGTTTCCCTCATGACATGTGGAGTTCTGGTTTGTGACGTGTGATGATGTGATGATGGGATTGGATGGGACTGGCTGAAATAGGGTTTCTCTTTTCTGTTTGATTGTTTCTTTGATTTTAATTTGTACACATTTGTTTTTCACTTTGGTGCATCTCTCTCGTTAGTTTAGTGTCTGGGTTCTTTACTCCAGTTGTGGGGGATTCATTTAATTGCATATATCAGCGAGGGGATATTTAATAATATAAACACCCCTCAGTAAAGCCTCTAAAATTACCATACAGTTAAAATGACATCTCTTGAGTACAGGTACTTATACCCATCATGAAGGCTGGATTTATTATTACATAGGACAGAAGTGTTTCATAAGAATGCATTAGTTTTAGTTTGGTGTACCTGATAAACTGCCAAGTATCTTGTGAAGGATAAGAGGCTAAATCATCTATTAACTCCTCATATTCGTGATTCATATCATGCGTGGACACAGAGTGCCTGTGAGGAAACACAACTTTGGCCTAATGTGCTTATTTCAGCCTTTTCAATGACAGTTTCACCATAGAGCTAGGTATGATAGACAAGCACTCACTTTTCTCTTTGAGCAACATTTGAGCAACCTCTGGAAAAAAACAAGCCAGAAGTACTTTTTTGTTTGTTTGTTTGTTTAAATGTAAACTTGCATCTTTCCAGGTTTGACCACAGCAGTTTTAAATACGTTCATACACACGATACTAACAGTGCAGTCATGTTCTATTAAGCTGATGTCTGTACCTGGGCCCCTCCTCTCGTCAGCCTGGTCGCTGGAGGTTGATGTCACTGGCAGAGTCCTCAGGACAGGAGGACACAACTAGGCAGCGCTGGTCTCAGACCAACCCTGGAGATCCACTGAGAGGAGGAACAGTGGGCGATGTTGCAGCTAGGATCCTGTTTATGGACATTGTGGGAAGGCTGCTGATACAGTCCATCCAAGCTGAGAGGTCGAGGTAGCCTCATCGCCGCAGTATTTTTAGATCACTTCTTTGAAGGAATACAAAAATGTCGTCTCCAAGTCCGGGCAAGAGGCGAATGGATACCGACGTGGTGAAACTGTATCCTTCCCAGAACATAAACAAGTCAAAATAGCCAAATCAAATAGGCACGTCTTGTTTAATAGCCATTGTCAGCTCTCCGATGTTGGTAAAATGCACCATTTGCTCCCTGTGGCTGTTGTAACGATGCGTATTGTCAAGCTGCTAGCTATGTGAGATTAATGTACATTGTGAAAAGTGAGTAACATTAAACACCGTGGTGTCAACGGGAAGCTCCGTGTCTAATGCTAGCTCACTGTTAAGTTAGCAGAATAGCAAGGGAGCTACACGTTTAATGTCATTTGTGTGGACCCACTTGCCAGTTAGCCAGCATTAGCTCGATAATACATTATTAATGTTTTTTCTTGTCTTGTTTGTATCCATCAGAGAATTAGCAGCGTAATCTGTCGCAACACAACGCTGGCTGGTGAAACTCTGTTAGCTTTGGCCGTTGTTAGCCTTAGCTTGGGGAGCGATAAGTTAGCCTGCTAGCCAGTAATATGTGGTCCCACCGGACTGACAGCATAATGTGAAGGATGACCGAGGACTCTTACATTTTCGAGACACTTCTTTGGAAAGACATGTATTTTTTTTTCATGATTTCGTAGCGTTAACGCCGAGGGAGCTTGCTGTTTAGCATGCTATCACCAAGACTGGACAAATAAGCTCGATGTAGCGTAACAGAGACGATCTTCTGACAAATGACACATAGAAAGTCGACAGCTAACTACATTTGTTCACGTTAGACAACAGTAAAAAGCAGACTTTCACATTTTGTGCTAATTTTACAATGACGCCCAAATATAAAAATCTTGCAAATAGAAGATAAACTGAACATAAATTTTGTTTACAGTGAATAAGTCACGGTTGGCGTGTTTACCACATATTATACAGTAAAGCTTATGAAGCTGAAATATAATTTTACCTGACTTTAACGATGCTAAAAAGAGGGGCGATTAAAGAAAGCGAATGTGTATGGTATTGTCCTTTTTTAATTAAAAAAATATATATATTACTCTCTTGAGGCCGAATATGTTATGTTTCAGTTTGTTGACAGCTGACTGGTGGAGTCTTCTTTTGTGTGCATCGTTGTGTTGTGGCTCGTTATTTGCAGTTTTCACCTGAAGTTTGCATGAAAGGTTTTCTGACAGCGTGAGCTGCATTGTTTTGTTTTTGTCCTGCAGCTAGATGCTGCTCTCTGATTGGTCAGCCTGTTACCATCCGGAACATGGCAGGGGGCGGGGCTTCACACACAGCTGATCGAAGAACAACATGAGAGCCGTACGGGGCACATGCAGGGGCGGAGGGGCTTTAGTCCAGGGCAGGGGCAGGGCCGCACACCGCTGGAGTGGGTGATCCTGTTGTTTTCACCTTTGAAGAACTAGGGTCACACAGTTAGAGTTGAAACAATCAGAGAGTTAATTGATTAGTCAAACTAGTCAGTGAAAATTGCGATTTGATAGTTGTTTCAGTCATTTGAAGTCATAGCAAAATGTTGTCTCCAGTTTATGAAATGTGATGATTTCCTGAGTTTTCATGTAATCTCACTATCTTTGATTTAGCACTGTTGGTTAGACAATTCAAGAAATTTGAAGACGTCCCAGTAGCCGGTTTTAGTTTTTTTGTTTGTTTGTTTGTTTGTTTTTGACATTTTAACAATCAAAAAGTCTGCTCTTAATCTAAATGATCAATTGGTGATGAAATCAGAAAGTTTAGTGAAATCTTAATTCAAAATGAAAATAATCTGCCCAATTAACAACATGAGAAAAGCGTTAGTCCTTTATAATGGATGTATGTTGTATGTATGTTAAGGTTACATAGTCTTTTCCCTCAAATGATATTAGTAAATGAAATTAGGCTAATATTTAAGTATTTACATTACAAATCTGTCAAGACTTACACACAGTCAGCCTAATACACAGTGTTGATTCCAGGGCTTATTTGATATCAATTTGATAATTTAACACTTATTATTACTCCTCAAATTTACATATTTTATTTACATATTTAATATAATTTTCATAATAGCCAGCCATTTAATCTGTCATCAATCAATGAATTTCAACAATTATGTTTGTAAACGTCTCATGTGAGACTGTTGGTTAGAATTATAATACACACGTCTGGTTCTACCTGGAGCTACTAACATGCTCAAGCACAGGCAGATTTAATGATGCCGAGATAAATAAGAGTTTATTTGCTATCGGGTACGTAAAGGTAGTCCTGGATTCTGGTTTATGGATTCATTTAAATTCTTGTATTCCCTCTGCTACATATATTTTGTTGTCTTTGCTATTTCTTTTGATTTGTTTGTTTTTTAGTTTTAATCAGATTTTTTCATAAAAAAATCTCATGTTTTTCTCTTTTTTTCCTCTCTTTTTTCTTTTTATGATTTAAAACCTTACAATGAGGAGAGGTTTTAACATAAGACCCAGATGTATTTGTGTATATATACACACACACACACACACACATTTATGTGTGTGAATAAAATCAAATCACATCAAGAAACTTAGAACATTTTTACCACAGGTGTGATCATATGCCAACAAAGGAGAGACAAAGAAACTTCTCGTTGACGCAATTTATAAAGTATGGACTTAGAGCCAAAATGCTGAGTGTCATGAGAACTAGTGCATGATAGTGCTGATAAATAAGTGCACTGAGAGCTTTCTTCAAAATAAAGGTTTTCCCTTGTGTAGTTACTTTACTCTTGAGTGAGCATATGCTAGGGTTTCTATGGATAGCCCTAGGGGAAAGGCAGAAGGGAGAGATGCACATTTTTACTGCACAAGCCTGCAACTGTAACAGGTTTTATTTATAGGACCCATTGCTTCGGATCACATTTAGAGCTACCCTGTCTTCTTGGTCAGTGGTTTGCAAACCTTTGACTATTGAGTGACTTGAGTTTTTTAAACCTTCTTCTCTGGTAGATTTTTACAGTTATTTTGCTGCCTGAAAGTTATGTAATCTAGCATTATCCTAACGTTACCTCCGTGAGAGTGTTGGGATCAAGATGACAGAAGGATTTATGACAGGATGATGAAACAGAGCGTAACAGTTCGCTGTTTGGTTTTTGTGGGGTTTTTTTTGTTTTCCATCTGTCATTGTGTCAGTCCCACAGTCGTTGACTGAAGACATTCGACCTTTCTGTGTTGCGGTCAGACTGTTGACTCAGTTTTATGTCTCCTGCTGTCACCACAAGCTGCGATTTTGACACATCCTCCTCACTCATGTCACGTTCCATCTTCTGTAGCTGCAGCTACCGTCAAAACAGATGAAAGTTCCCATCAGTCTTCTCTACAGCTCAGGTAGCTGAAGACAGCGGCTTTACACTGACCATCTTAATGTTTGGTAGTTGATAGACTCTCCTCTGATGTCTGTGCATTCAGTATTATTTTCCTTTTTGAATATGTTTATTGAGAATAATGATCTGTCGCCATTATGAAATCATCCACTGCACTTTCCTGATTTTGTCTGAGTGCAACAGCTGATTTTTTGCGGCTTGAAATGTGGAATGGATTTGTGATCATTCATATACGGTTCAGTGGAAAAGTTTTTGTTCTTCTTTTACATGAGTTTTAAATTCTGTCTTGACTCATTGTGAAGTTGTTTTGTCACTAAGAAGAGCTGTTGTCTGTTGGTTGGCTCTTTCTGGCAGTGGCCACTGCGTTATTGATCTCATTGCCTCATGTTGTTGATCCTATGATTGACCTCTGCCCAGACAAGTTCACAGAGTGAGAATCCACAATTTTGGACAGAATATTCCAGCATGTTTTGGTTAAGTTTTGTTCAAAATACATTTGATCTTTGAATTTTCTGCCTCTTGCGTTGGTTGTATTTCGGGTGTGCCTTTTCCTTAACCAGTCGTCAGCATTGAGAGCAAGCACGAGGTCACCATCCTTAGTGGACTCAACGAGTTTGTGGTCAAGTTCCATGGACCGCCTGGAAGTAAGAGCCTCCTGAAAATGACAGATTTTCGATTCTCCCCAGTTTTAACCAAGTATTCACCGGTGTAATATAAATTTATAAGAGTTGTATTGATCCTTTCATCTAACTCTCGGCAAGAAAGAGAATAAGTGTGTTTTCCAAAATGCCAAACTCTTCCTTTAACAACTTGGACAATGCTGTTTGTTTTGTGTGATTGTTTTGAGAATATAACGATTGATCTTACTTTTTCCAGCGCCCTATGAAGGAGGCGTGTGGAAGGTTCGGGTGGACCTGCCAGATAAATATCCCTTCAAATCGCCATCTATAGGTATGAATTAATCATTCAAGTGCCTTGAAAATCTCTTTGCCCATCACTGTTATTCTTACCTCATGAAGTAGTGCTGTTAACAGTGGACATCAGAGTGATTATAACCTGCCCCTTTTTTTTTTTTTTTTCACAGGATTCATGAATAAAATCTTTCATCCCAACATTGATGAAGCGTAAGTTGGACAGGTTTTAGATATCGGTGTATAGTGGTTGTATCTTTTTTGTGGAAACAACCTGACACCTTCACCTACAATCATATCTTAAAGTTAAGTATATGGGAAATTATTCTTGCTATTGATAATATTCTGCTTATTCCTTTTGTTCAAGTCACCCAGGACTCACTCTGCACTCTCCTTGACTGTGACAGCCTCTGCTAGGCCCTTTATTTTGTTCAGTCACAGTGTTTGTTGTGTTGTGTTTTGTCTTTTTTTCAGGTCAGGAACCGTGTGTTTAGATGTCATTAACCAGACATGGACAGCTCTCTACGGTAGGTCATAGCCACAGCTCTCATTGTGACAGTCTTATATACTGTATATCAATACTTTCACCAGTCAGTCAGTTAAACTGACTGACACTAAATAGCCAGTAAAATAACACAAAGCAGGCAGCTTGCACCTCTACACTGCAGCTTCGGGCAGAGCATCTCGGTTTAATCGGCTTACACTTCAATGATAACTGCAGCTTGTATTAAGGTCATGTATTGAGCACTGATAGATAAGAAGGTCCTGAGGCTGAGAGGACTGAACAGGATGTAGTGAACACACTCATGTGGAGGGGATTTTTCTCACTTTGTTTCTGTTGTTCAATTGGCTGTTACAATGACTATAAAACTCCTTCAAACTTCTACAAGTTGTGCCCACATTTGATTTACACTTGAGACTTTGTGCCTCTATGTGCAACAGATGCATTAACACACTGTTCACTTGATCAGGTTGTGAGTAATATTGATAGGTGTCTCAGCAGTACATCACTGTTTCAAAAAGATGTTCTACACCTTTTGGACTTGTTTGTGAGGTGTGCCTGCATTCGAAATAGTTTTTTATCATCTCTGGGGGATGATGATGTAGCTGCACACATACTGGAATGACTGCAGCTTGTTATTTCATATCACCTGTGTAGGTTTGTTTTTATGTCTACTGACTACTTTTTCTCCCCACATCCACCAGACCTCACCAACATCTTTGAGTCGTTCCTCCCTCAGCTGCTCGCCTACCCCAACCCCATTGATCCTCTGAACGGGGACGCAGCCGCCATGTACCTGCACCGACCAGAGGATTATAAACACAAGATCAAAGGTAGCACGCTGGTGTCTTACTCTGAAAGTCAGATATAGTGGCCAAGCTGTTCAGGTAGAAAACAAAATCGTGTCCATGTATGTGGTTAGTGCAGGGTGTCGCTGTTTTCTTGATATTTCTGCACTGGGGGAATATAAAATTTAGATTTAGTGCAGTCCCAGAATGCAGCTGTGGTTTTGTAAGGAGCTACTGCAGCCATTCAAGCTAAAGGAACACACACAGTTAGAAGCCAAATATCACCATCAGCCTTGTCGGACATGTTTGCAACTTGCAATCAAATACAGTCTGTATTTCTAATAGTTTAGATCATTTTCACTGTCAGGTGTTGACTGGGCGAGTCAGACATAGAACAGACAATGTGTTTATTGACAATGTAGAAGCTGCATGTGAATATTAATGGAAACGAGCTAATTTCTAACAAAACTTGAATTTTTACCGTCTTTTTGTCAGTAGACATCAGATGACAAGATGATCTCACCTCAAGGTCCACATACTTGCGTGTTCAGGGAACTTTGAGCCATAGCCGCAAAAACCGTTAAACTGCGTCTCAAATTTAAACCAAAGTTCCAAAGAATCTGAAAAAGAAAATGCAAGTTGATGCTGATTTCCATCCACTACAGCCATATAAAAATTGAGAGTTGTATCGTCCAGATAAACAGCTGGTGGCACTAATTCTCCAGGTGGATTCCATTTAACCATTGAAGAAGAAGACGGCTCAGTGAAATCATTAAAAGAATATCAGTGGAAAACTATGTGGATTTGTGTTGTGCATTAATTTGAAGAACATTATAGTCTCATGTGTTCCACACAGGTCTGATGTTTTTGTCTGTCAACTGCACTTTATCACATTTTATTTTTATCCATGTGCCAACTTTTCCACCTCAGTCAAGCGTAGAATGATATTTGTACTTGTTGAAATTTTTAAGCACAAATTTAAAAACTAAGTGGATGGAAATGCATTTTATATCACACTCAGACTCGGCCTTCTGAGGAAGACAACATAATACATTTAAAAGCTCCTAAACTAGTAAGTAAGTGGACCTTGAAATGAGATAATTTTATCAAAGGCCAAAAATGTTTTTTATTAATCAAATGCTGTAAACTGTGACGAGGTTTCCACCATTATAGAGGAGTTCCTCACCATGACGGACAAAACTGAATCATCTGATGATGTGTGTGCTCAGTCGCTGTGGACGTCACATGGATCCCATCCCATCTTTCTCCCTCCTCATGTTTTTCTTACAGAGTACATCCAGAAATACGCCACAGAGGAGGCTTTAAAGGAGCAGGAGGAAGGAGGGGGCGACTCTTCTTCCGAGAGCTCCATGTCAGACTTTTCGGAGGACGAGGCTCAGGACATGGAGTTGTAGTGAAGGGGGAGATTCTTTCCACTTCACCTCACAACAGACTATCATTTCCTAAAGAGCAGAAACTCAGTACTATATTCATATTTAAACAAGACAATTTTTTACAGCAACACAAGGATTTTTATCGCTACACAAGGATTTGCAGTATGATATTGCAGAATATTTACCCTTATTTAGGAATTCATGCCCACCTGCCCCTTCCCCCTCTTCTTCACCCAACAGAGCCTGTTTAGATCAGAAAGTAGTGCATCATTCAGTTCCTGATCTTTAGTGGCCTCGGTCAAGGCTGTCACACTCTCCAGGTCTAAACCGAACGAGGAGGTGAGAGGACTGTCATCGAAGCAAAACTAGACTGTTTACACTCAGTTTCCTATTTGGATCCACAGGCCACACCTCACCAGCTTTTCTGTTGCAACATGCTCAAGTTTTTTTTTTCTAGTCATCATTCAACATTTTACTGCATCATCAGGAATCTTTTCTTCGGTGACAGAGGTCTGCAGGATGACAATCCACTATTTCTGAGCGATCTCAACTTTAGAAGCACGTGGATTCTCCTTTTTTCTTCACCTTTCATTGTTTGACAGCACTGGCCCAAGGAGCTGCCATTACAATCATCACTTCTGAGGAGCCGAAGACCAGAAGGCCTCATCGCAGTCATGTGTCCGCCGTGTACAGAGTGGTGTGGCTGCAGACAGCTTCTCGGACAGGACTGCACGCCACGCATTATCAATCACCAGTGCATGAACCATGACAACGCCATAGAGTGTTTGTGTGTTTGTTTGTGTGTGTGTGTGTGTGTGTGTGTGTGTGTGTGTGTGTGTGTGTGTGTGTGTGTGTGTGTGTGTGTGTGTGAATGAATGAATGAGAGCGAGATCGAGGGAGAATCATGGCGTATTGATATCCCGTGTCCTGATGCTCAGCAGAAGTGGAGGAGAAGGTTCACGATCCTGATCCCTCTCATCTTCAGCACCCATCTCCTCCTCCTCCTCTCCGTTTTAGGAAAGTGTTTGTCATTCTCTGAGTATCCTTGTATATTGTGGCATGACACAGAAGTAAAGTTTGTGTAGGGCTTTGTGGAGCTGTAAAGCTGTAGATATGAAGAGGATGCCTGTGAACTGGGCGGGGTTTGGAGGGGATAATCCAGGTCCTTGTTGAATTGTTGAACTTCTTAACTTTGCCTATTGCTTGTGTTGAACTATAATAGGTGTTTGACTTGCGTAGGGATAGTTAGTTTTTTTTTGCGGGTGGTGAATTATATCTGGTCTAATACTTACATAACACACTTGTTTAACGACTAATTGTCCTGTAAAGATGAGGAGAATTAATACATCTTTGTCTATGGGATGACTCTTTGTCGAATCAAATCCTTCAAAGACACGTTGCACCCCGGCTCCCCTGCACCCCTTTCTTATGCAAATGTACCCATCAAAGATAATTTACATTGTCTGACAAGAAGTGCTCTTTGTTTCAGCCATTCAACACTGTCGCATTTCCTTTTGTCACACTGTTGATGGCCTGTTGTTTTCCAAAATGGCGGGACCAAAATGTAATGGCTCTACAAGCTTAGCTTCATATATATACCCCCCACCCCAACCCCAACCCCCTCAGACTGGATTTGGGGATGAAGAGTTTACTCTGAGGTTAAATGAGAAGATAAATGAATAATGTTTATCAAAGCGTCATACTCTTGAGTGGTCATCTCAGATTACTTCAAATTGAAATTCAGGCACAGTTTTCTTCTTCTTCAGTGGACAGATGAATAACTTTTGTCCTGATTTACCCCGGAAAAGATCCATGTGCCTGTTAGCGATTGTGCAGAGGAGGCATTAACAGAGAAGTGACAGTTTACTGTTAAATTACATGATGGTGCACTTGTCTCTGTGTAATGCAGACTCGAAGTCTGATAATACGTTTGTAACATGCACTCAACGCACTGTAAATCAGTTTGTATTATGTGTTATTTCTGTAAAGAAACACAAATTAGTATCTTACTTCATCGCCATCAAAATGGGCTATTTCTTCCTGTTTGCAGAAAAAATGGATTATAGACAAAAATTAATAATCCTTTTATAATTTTTTTAAAAAATGATATCAGGATCTCTTCCATGGTGTCTTGCAAGAGGGTTTACCTTCATTTGAGAACAATATAGGTTAATAAAACTAGCATGTCACAGTTTTTGACATGGTATTAAAAATGTATTTGTTAAATAGCCTAGTTAAAACGGCTCTAATTAGCATTGGTAACCAAATATATGTTGTTGTAGGTCTTAGGACAACATGATACACAGTCAATTGTCATGTGCAACAAAAAAAAAAACAAAAAAAAAACTGTCCAGCCTTGTTGTTTGTCATCATCTGGATTCATCAGTGTATTATGTATTTTTTATTAATGAGACATATATTTGATGCCTATAATTTGTTTTGAATGTTTTTATTTTTGTCTTTTAAGCCCGAAGTCCAAGACACAAGTCAAGATGTCCATGATTTTTTAAAAGCAAAAAATTAATAAATGTGCTTCCCTTGTAACTTGAAGACAGAAATAAACAACAACAAAAAAAATAACTGTCAGTATTATACTTCTGTGTATGACACAATGCCAGATTACCTCAGGTGCTGATGTAAGAAAATTAGTTTTGCCTTTTGTTTTCAAAATGTTAGCTTAGTTTAACCTAATGTTCTTAGGCCTTAGGACTTGTCACATAGATAATGAATTTAATGTGCTGGGGATAAATTGTGTCAATCTGGGGATCACTCAGAGTAACACCTGTATCTCCTTCGTCCACTAGATGGCAGTCCCGTCTGTCTGTCTTGCAGACTGCCTAAGTCTCGAGCTTCAGGAGGAGGAGGAGGGCCCCCCAACAAATTTGGATCAGTTTTAGATAAACCCTCATTTATTTTTATCCCCATTTTTTTTAACACTCCCAGCTATATTCTTTAAACATATAAGCAGAATAAAAAACCCCAACCTATGAAGTCACATGTTTACATGACCCATATCTAATTACACATTATTGTTGTTTTATGTGTTTTATGTCTGTGATGAGACGTATTGCGACGTCACAGTAGGAAAAGCACAGGTGTAAAAATAACGGTGGCGGACCTTAGCTGCCTCACTGTCAGGGCCCTGGTTCTGTGCACACTGCCTCACTGTCAGGGCCCTGGTTCTGTGCACACTGCCTCACTGTCACACTGAGACAGTGAACTAGAACAGAGCCGGCGTTAATGTTATTAGTAACACCTGTGATTAATGACCAGTCAAAATGCCTGCTGTGCAAAAGGCCTGTTGATGAGAGTTGCATAAGAGAAGCTAATGTCTGCTACGAATGAAAGAATGAAAATAGATGAAAAGTTAGTCATACTGAAAATAAAGATGCTTATGGTTTGTCAAAGATTTTGATTTCAAAATTGTATATTTTGGACCTAAGTCAAAGTCAAAGTTTCCAGGTGGATACTGGCTTCCATAGTAAGTAGCCTATTTTTCTTCACACACAAACTTTGAAAACCATCTAAGAAGGCCTTAAATGCTAATCCAATTAAGGTGCCGGTTAGATTATTAAGGATATTCTTGACTTTCCATTGCAGATATGGATCTGATACAGTAAAAAAAGTCAGTATGAATAAGTAAAAGTATACATAGTCCTGCATGTTGAGATGCTGGAGTGTGATGCTCTTTAACAGACACAGGCAGACAATAATGATGTTATGAAATATTCATCCTTGTGTGGCTATGGAGCCTCTTTCTGAGCATGTTCAGGTTTCCTGTTTCAACATCACTTTAATTTGGTTGGAGGTTTGAAGGGTAACGCAGGGCTCAGTAAAGCAGATTAAGCTTTTGATTGTAACTTTTTTTTTCCCAGAAACTCATTCTTACATTGTTTAAGTTAAAAAAGTAAACCGCAATAGTTATAATATGCCAATTAAAAGGTGTTTTGGCTGCATGAGAGTAATAATAAATGATCTATCTTCACATCTGTTTTTAAGTTCTGGTTAAAAGAGAACAAAATTTAGAAAATCCTCAGAGACTGACCACAAATTGATGAAACACAAAACAACTGCAGAGGTGCAAAATGACCAGAGACACAAAACAACGGAGACAACAAAAAAACCAAACATGTTATTAAGGTCTGTGGTATGAAATACAGCAGCTGGCTAATTGTTGCCTAAGTTATTTTGAAGATAAACTTGTAACAGTGCGTAGAGCTTCTTTTTAAGAAGATCAACAACTGTTAATCCGCTAATAACCAAGAGAAACGAGCAATTATTAGTTTCATGAGTGATAAAACACTGACAGCAGTTTTTTTTTGAGAGTCCAGTCCCTGATGAGGAAAGTCATGTCAGAGTAACGCGAGTAGAAGCAGCGCTGTGCAGCGGGCGAGGAGACGCTGCTGACCGGCTGCGCCTCCTTCATAATGTATGGAGAGGACAAAGGGCGAACGGGTGGATTTCAACGTCAACTTTGAAGGAGCCGTAACCCAAACCTGTCCTGTCCCACTCTGACGGATTCACATCAGCTGAAAGGATGATGCCTGTTTTTCCACCTGCAATCTGTCTAATAATCACCGACAGCAGGTAAATGAGCTCTGGAGGGACGTTTGGGTGTCGGTATATAATGAGGGGAAGAGGAGGCCTGGGCTCGGAGAAACTTTCACTCCCATGCAGAGAGAGGCAGAGACAGAGAGAGATCGGACCTGGCTGCAGCTGGATGCCACACCCGGTGGATGCTGGTAGGTCGGTTGTCTGTTAACAAACATTAGGGTTTTATTACGCAGCACGTAAAGAGTTTAGTGGGAGCAGGGTAAATAAAGCTACAGTTTACCATCGTTCTTCGTCTAACAAATCTGTTTTATTTCAGGCATATATGGCCGCTGTAGTACAAAATTAGCTTTAATGACTTGTTTTGTATGAGTCCTGATTTTGTCTAAAGTTTACCAAACTAATATGGGCAGCATTAAATTACCAATCAACCGGTTTTCCAGCGTCTCATCCTCGCCACTGCAGTGTGCGTCCTGTGCGTAAAAGGCGCAGAGGAAATGTGCTGCTGGCCTGCGTATAGAGGCGGCAGAAGGAGAGGGAGGAGTGCTGCATGGATTACTATACTGCCAGTGGGTTAAGATGCTTACAAACTAATTACCTGTCCACTAGAAAATCCCCTGCCGTGCAACCCAAACAAGCAGGGAGCCGGGCTGGACGGAGAGGTGGAGATACGGAGAGTAAATTGACGGTGTTTGGACAAGAAGAAGAAGTACCTAATAAAAAAGTCAGCTTTCATCCACTTGAATGACACATCACTGGGCAGTGCTCTCATCTCTGGTCCGATCAAGAGACTGACCTGCTGTGAAGATATTCTACTGCTTTTGGAGGTTTGGCTCAACGGAAAATATGAAGAAGTTTCCCCTTATGTTTTTCTAACTAAAGTGTTTTTTGTGTGCTGTGAGGATATAGGACCTGCTTTCTAAGGTAAGAAGCCCAATACTGCATCTGAAAAAAACAAAACAAAAAAAAAAAACAGGCCTGCGCGATATTTGTGGCAAAATCCTGCGTAACGTTTTTGTAAATAAATATGCAGTGGGCATTCATGGCCTCTAATCGAGCTGAAGAAAAAATACAAAAAAAAAAAAAGATCGTTTATCTTTGAAAATGATGAGTTCATGGTTTTTGTTTTAGAGACTTCTCCAGATGGCATGATGTATAGATCTTCTGCAAACAAAATATGATGATATTACACAAGGTGTTGTAGTTTTATCCTCCACTAGAGCCTTGATTTTAATGGCAACTGGTTCTGTTGAAGGACCTGAACATATTTTATTCTCTTCTTGAGCTTGATGGACAGTCAAATATCCTTTATCAGACATGGATGGACTAACCAGTAACAGAGACCAAGATGTGAGGGGAAAGAAATGCAAGTCAGTCCATCAACTTCTGTTTCCTTCTGATTTCTGTCTATGCTCTTTCTCTCTCTCTCTCTCTCTCTCTCTCTCTCAAGCTTTTTACTCTATTGATCTCTCCCGGAAACGGGAAGATGAGCCCTGCTTTGGGACCCATTTGGAGCATCTCAAAAATCACTTAGCGCATCATTCTCTACAGCCAGGATCAATCTGAGCAGCAGACCTGCTCCTTCACCAGGATCTCATGGAGGCTAGAAATGTGCCAAAACACTAAACCTATGGTCCATATCCAATGGTACGGTCAAATGGTAATGTTTAGAAGGACATAACTCAGCCCTAAGTCTATGAAGATTTTCTTAAAGAATGTGCGTGTATGGGGAAATAAGCACCACAGGCAGGTCTGACCCCGCAGCAGATGGCATGGCTGGATTTACTCCCTATCCTGTGAGGTAAACAGAACAGACATGTGAGAAAGACGTCGTTGGTTATAATAGTGTCTGCTCATTTCCATCCTACGCTGTTAAGATAAGATTCTCCAAACTTCAGTCGACAAGAAAAGTAGAACCTGAGCATGAAGCAACATGCAGGACATCAAGAGAAATGTTTGGTGGAAAAGATGTTCAGGTTTTAAAGCTCTGTTAGCACTAACGTGGGCCTGCGCTTATATCTCCTCCTGTTCTGTGTATGGCACTGGTAGAATTCACTGTCACAGCACACTATCAGTGAATTACCATAGGGCCATAAACAGAGTAGAGACAGAACCACACTGCCCGAGTCCGTGTCCAGATTCTGCTTTAACTTTAAATGTGAAAGCACAGACAGACCTGCTCTCAATCAAGAGCTGTTTCTTAAATGCTTCTCATCTTCTTTGCCCATTTTGGCACTAGCACATTTTTGCTTTGTTTCCTGTTGTTGGAGCAATCATGTGTAGTGCCAATATGGGACAAGACAGACACTCTGCTGTTCGCAAACATTCTGACATCTTCTGAGTTTTTCTGAGAGAAACACACAGAGAGGAGAGGGTGAGTGGGAGGGAGGGGGGGGGAGGGATGGACGATGGATCTGATCGATTGCGTCCTCCCTCTCAGATATCACCGGTTGCCATGGAGGCCCGTGTTCCATCTCTGAGACGCCATCCCGTGTAACCTGAACCCAAGTCGTCACATAGATCTGGTGGTGGTGACCGGCACACTCTCCCACAGTGTTTGGCAATGGTAGAACTCACTCTGGTGGGCTGGAAGGATCCGGTGGTTCTAGACTTGCCAACAACTGACCGAGAGCTTTTACCAGTCGGCCCTCCACCATCATCGCAGGATTCGTCAGAGGAAGAGGATTATTTTATGTTTAGAAATGAAACACTGTCATTTTGCCCATCGGTACAGGTCTGGGTGTGGATGCTGGGTGTGTGACTGACTGCAGGCGGAGCGATGAAGGGTTAAGATTGACCATCCCCCCTCTTGGCATTCTTAAAGTCTGAGAACGCCGTAGAAACTCAGCGAGGATGCAGCAAGTGTAGGAAAATATCACGAGAGATTTTAATTCCTCCTTTTCCTGCTTCTCCCCTCCTTCAGATATTTGATGTCCCTCATCTTGGCCACACTTAGCTGATCATGACATCAAACTGTGAGTGTAATCTTAGACATGAAACACTGAAGGTACAGACAAAAGAAGCCCTTTGACTATTGGGCCATAACCCATAGATCCATACACAGACCATTAAGCACTGAGTTGACTATCATCCGCCCTGATCAATAAATCAATGGTGTTCAAATGTTTGGCTGAGAAACCAGAAGATGAAGGCCCGTGGTTGTAAATCCTCAGCGTTGGTGTTAGCAGCAGCAGCTAGCTCAGCGTATGATGCAACCTGATCCTGCTCACTCACGAAAGGTGCAGAGGTTCAACACGAGTGATATTAGTCCTGTGTCAAAACCTTTAAACCCCACAGACACTTTGGTAAATACATCATCATAAACTACAGTTTTTTCTATCAGCATTTGTCAAACGCACAGGGTGGTAGCTGCTTCACAGGGAGGTAGCTGCCACTGAGGTCACATCCTCTGTATTGTTTCTTGGAATTTTAAGCATTTTAATGAGGAGAACAGTTAAACACAAAGTACATATGGTGAGTTTCTGAAGTCTGATTCTGATCATATATCAAGTCAAAAGCCTTAAATTTGACCATTTTAGGCCAAATTTACAATATTACATTAAATACAAAAATGTAATTCCAGGCATGAGGCTTAGAATCAGAGTTACGACAATAATGAAGAAAGATAAAATTTACAGAAAATATATTTTAGTGGTTAAACATAGAAAATATATAAAAAAGAAACATTTTGTCATTGTTTGGGGGTCAAATCTGGGGCTGCTCTGGAGGACTTTCGACCACAGGGTTTCTAAAATCCTCACGAGAGCACTGGTGCTATGCCAGGCAGAATTACAGTAAAATGTGTATAAAATGATGCACTAAGACATGTAGAATTTGTCTTCAGATACAATGCCGTCTTTAAAGTTGTATCTTGGATTTGAATATGTCAGTTCTTATAAATGTTTTAGCTTAACTAAAACAGGCACAGAGTAACTTGATCTGAAACAATGTCAAAAAAATGATGGACCTTCATGAATGAATGAGTGAACTACATTATTAGGAAATTATTAGGAGCATATGAAGAGAAAAAAATGAAAAAAGCAGTTGTGGCCAGGAGGAAGACAGAAAGGAGGGACAATCAAGGATAAGATGGAGACAAGAGGAAAATCTGAGCACACAATTTAGTATATTAGCACAAAATAGCTGCAGTTTTAACAGAAGTACAGGACCAAATATAGCACTGGTACTGTCTCTGTGAGGGTTTGATCGGATGGGGCAGTCAGATTGATAAACGGCTGATATATGTTTATCATGTTACAGTATGAACGCTGTGAGAGTCCATTATGTCCGACTGCAGAGGATGTGAGGTTAAGTGGTGCCAGTGGACGTAGAGAAGGAGGGAGGCCGACACACTGACAGCTGGTACGGGTGATTAGACCCTGTAGTGATGCAGAGAAGGCATCAAAGCTCTTTAGGGAGAATCCCTAACAGGCAGGAGGCAAGGACACACACACACACACACACCCACACACACTAACCCCTCTCTGACTATAGGATACTGGTAATACAGGAGAATAAGTGGTGTTGTCAGATTAGATTGGGTGTGGAA
The DNA here is from genome assembly GCF_046630095.1 of Trachinotus anak. Lineage (NCBI taxonomy): Eukaryota > Metazoa > Chordata > Actinopteri > Carangiformes > Carangidae > Trachinotus > Trachinotus anak. The sequence continues at coordinate 16,618,910 of NW_027273853.1, read as the reverse complement.
GTTGATGGATCTCCTCATTAATCTCTTGCACTAATGGCTGTTTAATTGCTGTTGTCTCAACTGTTCCCTTGCACTGTATTATTGTTGTGTTCCTTGTCTGTTGCATTAAAGGTATTTCAAACTAATCTCAACAGCATGGTGTTTGTCATTTCATGTGGGATTAGTTCACAATACAGAAAACCGCTTCAGAAAGGTGATGAAAAGTGACCTAAAAGTGGAAGAGACCACCACTGATGATTTATGGGTGAGCTGATTCTTTTATTGTCACTGCAGTAAGGCAAGAGTCAGGGAATGAGACGATTGAGGTAAATTAGTGAAATAATGTTTTAATTATCAGAGAGAGAGGGAGGTGGAGGACGAGAGACTGTTGCATTAGCATTAGTGACTCACCTTTAGTCTGCAGTCCCAGAGAAACACGGTGTACTGTTCAGTAAGGATCTTCAGCTAGGCCATGTCTTGGCACGCACACACACACACTCATGGACACAGGGAGGCGCTGGATTACAGTAATCCAGGAACGGGGGTATTTTTAGTACTTCATGATCAGAGACAAACAGGATGCAACAATCAAGGAAAACAGATAATGATTGTTATATGACCAGCTGGATTTTCATGGAACTAGTTTAATTACGTAAAGCCTAGCAGGAACCAAAACTAATGCTGACAGAACCTTCAGCAAGTAAAGCTACTGTTAGTATCCATAAGATTGTTGTGAACTCATATGAAAACAAAATGGTACTTTTAAATGGCTCCAAAACTACATGAATTAGTGTTAAAAGGAATTTTCCATGTAATGCTTTAATTTAATAGTATCAGTTAGTCACTGAAATAAAGATATGACATTATGATATGATAAAACTAATCTTTATCAAATTATTTTATTAGATATATGGCATTACATTTAAAAAATAGTTTGGTTAAATATATCTTTAATCAAGTTTTATAGCATATCTCCACCACAACAGTCTCAGAGAGACAGATTACACTAATGAAAGAGAAAGCCTCTGCAACAAATCTCTCTAGTATTATCCATCTTAATTATATGTTGCAAACTTTTCTTTAATATGTTCTTTTCACATCAGAATAATGATGGACATGGCCATATAATAAGTTGGCCATATTATCAACATAAGAATATGAATTTAACACTATTTTGGATGTGGACTGTAAGTGGACACTATGTAGTCTCGTTTATATTCATTCAGCAACAGGTTTCCTCTACCACAGTATGAAAGTTAACAACTAGAATCTATACTCACCATTAAAGTCATATTTCTTACCAAAGCTCTGGACATTTATTATACATGAGATAATGTTATGTTTGTATGTACAGAACCCAACACATATAGATATGGAATCACATTATCTATTTCCTAATCAACAGATTAAGATCCAGACTCTGTCCACCTTGGATTTATCTTTTATCTAAGTGCCCAGCAAAAGACTCTGGGGTGTGTGTGTGTGTGTGTGTGTGTGTGTGTGTGTGTGTGTGTCTATTGTTGGTTGCACAAATTTTGGTTTGAAACCATCGTTGTGAGGACATTTTGGCCGTTCCTCACGATCTTAATTGGGTGTTTGAGGGTTAGGACTTTAGTACTCTCACTTGTAGTACACTGTGTACACTGCAGGCCTACACTCACTGGCCTAGTGCATCAATTTCACCGAGGTTGTATTGTCCCAAATCAAACAGTGCCGTTGTGCACTCACCGGAAATGACAGTCACAGCAGGTGGTCGGGATTGTCAGCCTCCTGCCGGCTGCTCCACCCACCTGCCTTCAAAATGAACGTTTTACTTTCCCGTGTGTGCCTCCTGTGCCATCTACCAGGAAATGAAGCTGCCACCAGCGGTGACGACCCCCCCCCCTCCTTCTTTTCACAAGTTTGAAGATTTGTTGGTGCACTGCATGTTACTTTCAATGGGAATGCACTTACGCACTACAAATTACAAAAGTGAGTATGGATGTTCGTGATTTGAAACACAGCAATGGTTTTAGGGTTCAGGTTAGAATTAGGGTTAGGCCTTTATTTGTGATGGTTAATAGGGGTAAGGGGTTTGGGAATGCACTACGTCAACGAGTGTCCTCACAACATTATGTGTAGGGGGTTGATTTAGACACACTAGTGGACAGGAGGATAGAAACATGAAGGCCCTTCATAGTAGGAGAATCTAGGAATTGAAATGACCACAAATGACCATTGCTAGTGTCGCACAAAGACAATAATAAAGCTATTATGCCCCCTAGTGGGTACAAAAATGTGTCAACCAGCAGGTCCAGCTGGTGAGCTCTGCCATTATTGTTCCTCTGATTGGAAATAAAGGATACATCTGTATGTGCAGGGATGTCTGGTTTGTATAGATACTGAGCGTGAGTACAGATAATTTGGGGTTGTTTTTTCAAATTTAAAATGCCATATTTTTGTCTTATTAAAATTACGAGACAGAAACACAAAGAAAAACTTTGATAAAGAGCAAAACTGTGCTTTATTATACCTTATGACTCTAGTTCAATTATCTTTTAGAGCATGGAGTCAATGATGATATGTTCTGGCCCTACTTCATGTCGATGGTCCACTGTTGCCTCAACTGTACCTCGGATGTTAAACAACAGAAACAGTGTCTCAACAGGTTATCGGCTCACTATCTGGGATTTCTACGTCAACTAGCAGCAAGCTGATTATGAGATGCATCTGTTCAGTTTTTAAATGGGCTGTTGACAGACTTCAGTTTAGGTTAATAATAAATTTAGGTGAAAGTGGCAATGTTAGATTTAAATCAGGATGGTAGGGCATGAGACATAAAACTACTTTATATGTAAAAATGTGTTTCTTGCTCAGCAGGTATTCATTTGTATTGTACAGTCTACATGTGGTCGGTTAAATATATGTAACTGATTGCTGCTCCAGTAAATAAATTGGGTTGTTTTTTTTTCTAGCAGAAGAGTAAATAATAACACATTCAAAACTTTATTTGTCTCTTCATATTTCAGTCAGCTCAGAAATACCTGTGATTACATTCCACATATACAACTGCACATGCACAGAGAAAGAAGTGATCGTAAGTCTTCAATCTGGTTTCTCCCAGTGCTATTCAGACTGTAGAGGGCGTCAGAGGTTTTCCAACATTAAATCCACAACAGAACATCCTCAGCTTAACGTCCAGTAGTTAATACCTATTTGAAAAATGCTTTTTGTTATAAAGGAAAAAAATCAAATGTGTGTATTGTTTGTGTGTGAGGAACAGTGTGCTTGTCTTCACCTGTAGTAGTTGGGTTTGAAGGGCCCATGTTTGCTGATGCCCAGGTACTTGGCCTGATCGTCAGTCAGCTCTGTGAGGTGAGCATCAAATGTCGACAGGTGAAGACTGGCCACGTATTCATCTGAAAATATAAAAATATTACTTTATCATTTTTAAATCTGTCTCTTGACTGTATTGATAAGAAGAACAGTAAAGGTGATGTTTGTTTAGGGTATTTAAAGTGAGGACTTGCCCATCTTCTTCGGCAGCAGGTAGACGTCCTGTTTGTATCGTCCCTCTGGAGCATTGAACAGCTCTATGAGAGCCAGTGCCTGAAACAGTGAAAGTCTTAAAGTCACACAACTAAAGGGGACCAGTCTCAAAATAGAAGGCTACTGACACTTTCGCTTTGATACCTTTGGAGAAGAATAAACAGATCCCCACAGTACTTCATTAAATTAATCTCTGGGAGAAACATATTACCATACCTGGGTTGCAGCAGTGATGGAGAGGACAAATGACGGCACTGTGGAGCAGCTCAGATTCAGCAAACGGCCCTAAGAGAAAAATCAAAAACTGAAATGACCTATGATAATGCGACGGTAACAGAAATGTGTCCTATGTCAAATAATTATGTACAATAAAGTTAAGTCTTTGTATCCCTTTGTCTCTCCTGATGCACACCTGATCCAAGTTAACAATGTTCAGGTCAATCTGTTCATGCTGCTCAGCTCCTCAGCAATGAGCCCTTCAACCACACAGGGCAACAATATGGGAAAAACTATTTGAGGGTGAAACAGATTTCAACACGAGACACTGCCCTGTCTTCCTGAGACACATGAATAGAACAAAGTCATTGTTAATGTAATAAGTAACACTTGTGCATTTCCTACAATAACAAGTCAAAATGTCTGCTGTTAAAAGGGCCTGTAGAGAAACACTAAGGTTGCTGTTTTAAATACTCAGTTCTGTTCTAGTTTTCAATGTATTTGTCAATCTTGGTTAACAATGATTCTCTCAATTTAGGATGTACATTAGCTTATGAGGTGGATCCCTATATTAGGCCAAATATTTATAAATGTAAACTGGTAGCTGTCCAAATAAAGAAAAAATCAAAACATTAGTATGTACAAAACAGTGGCTCTTCCAGGTAGAATATCCACACCATAAGCATTGAACGCAGCTTCTGTTGCTGACCTTTAATAATTATAATTATTTAATCTAATTATAGCAGTATTTCTTGGTAGTAGTGTATAATAATAATAATAATAATAATAACAGCATCATCACCTCAGCCAGCAGGACAAGTCTCTTGCCATCAGGCCAGATAACATGGTCCACCTGAGGCCTCACACGCTCCCACCTCAGCTCTGCAGTCCGCAGACTCACCTAACAAGCAAGAGTGTATATTTTACACACAAGCATACACATAAAAAGGCACACACACACACACACACACACACACACACTAGTCTATGTTTTTACCAAATCTATCTCCGTGTTGGAGTGTCCCATGTTGCAGACTATGCAGCCGTTCTTCATTCTGTCTAGATGTTCCCTCCCCACCACGTTTTTATTGCCTGCAGAGGAATAAAAAAAATAATAAAGCTCAATTAAAACAATTATTCTTGATAAGAGATTTATTATTTTATTCATTTTTATAAGGACAACAGTCACCTGTGCAGGTGATGACCACATCCACCTGTCTGACCACCTCATTCAGGTTTATAACTCTGAAGCCGTCCATGCTAAGAGGAGCAGGGTACAAAAGAATGGGGTTCAGATTTTTACATTGAGCCTCTGTGAGGAGGGAAACACACTAAACATCTGTGCCGATATAAGCTTCTTCCATTCATACCAGGCCTGAAGGGCACAAATGGGATCCACCTCTGTGACGTACACGACAGCACCCAGTGCTTTCAGGGCAGCACAGCAACCTTTGCCAACCTACAAGGAGAAAGAAAAGAGGTTGCTTAAATTGAATCATTTGTCTTTTTCTTAAAGATACATGTTACACTGAAGCTTTTTTTTATTATTATTATTTTTTTTTTTTATACCAACCTCACCATATCCGCACACCACCACCTGTTTTCCTCCAAACATGACATCAGTGGTTCGCTTCAACCTGAAAGAAGAGTTCAGCACAGTCAGGGCGCTGCTCTGTGCTGCCCCAGTGATTTAACCTGTTTACCATCACAACATGGTTCATCACCCGTCCAGTATAGACTCCTTGCAGCAGTAAAGGTTGTCAAATTTCTGCTTGGTGACTGAATCATTAACATTCATGGCTGGGACACAGAGCCTGCCTGCCTTTGACAGCTGGTACAACCTGAAACACAGTCAGAGACACACGTGTGAGCTGGAGAATACGTTTGTGTATTTGTAGAAAGATTGGAGTTTTGTATGAAACTGACCGAAAGACGCCTGTAACACTTTCCTCCACGATGCCTTTGATCTTCTTGAACAGGCTCGGGTACTTCTTATAGATCCAGTGGGTCATGTCACCTCCATCGTCCAGAATCTGACAAGAGTGACAAGGAAAGATACACTCTGCATCACCACAGGCAATAAAGTGGAGTTCAGACTAAAGGCTCAGTTTACCCAGCCATAATAAAACATACTTTAAATGTGTAAATAATCAATAGTTTCAGTTTGATTTACTGAGAAATAGTTATGATAGTGCCTTCACAGCCTTCAAGTCACAGAAAGAGTGCATGAGTACAACTACCTGATTTTCTACTCTGATATCACATGAAATTTATTTGTATTTGTACAGAAATAAGCTACATTCTCTCCTTGATATACACAAAAGGAACACAGCAGTAAAGAAAGAGAAGCTATGTTGCTATCACCTTTACCACACATAACCATAGTTTAAAAATGAAACCAACACAGAAGTGTCAGAAATGGCAGTTCCTCGAATGGCCACTTCAGGCCGAGTACAAAAACGAGTCTACACCCTAGTAGAAAAAACTGTTTTAGTCTCCATACATAATTTGGTAACATAATTGGTGTTTGAGCATTTTGGAAGATTTTTCATGCAAATATCAAACAAAAAATGTGATGAAGTCTGATTGAGGTGAGTGAAGTTTTTTTATATTTTAGTACTAATTAGTAGGCATCGGTGTCTGCACTCATCATACCAGGCTCTTTAGCTTAAAAAGTTTCATTCCATTTTTGAATGAACTGTTTTTCTGATACAAATAGTTTCTCAGTGGTGTTATTCATTGGTGAGCTTTACTGTACCATGTTGGCCTGCCAGGTCTCAGCACCAACACATCGGTCAATGCACCACCAGAAGTCGTCCTCTGATTCTCCTCTCCATGCAAACACTGAGGTGCCTTTGAGGGAATAAGAGATTAAGAGATAAAAACATGAGTATGTGAAGGTCAAAAGAGAGAGTAAAGGACAAAAAAGGAGGAGGAGCAGCTGGTACACAGCTGGTTGTACCTCCTTCAGCCAGAGCAGCAGCAACAGCGTTCTGAGTGGAGAAGATGTTACACGCTGCCCAACGACACTGAGCCCCCAACGCACACAGAGTCTCAATCAACACCTGCAAGGCACCAAAACATTCAGCAACAGGACAATGTTATTATTTATAATACAGATATGAAAAGATTAAAAAAAAAACATCAGTCAGGCTGTGTCTGTAGCACTCACTAAACCTTTGTCAGTACTTTTTAGCTTGATTGTGTGTGTTGAACTGACCGCTGTCTGTGCAGTGATGTGCGTACAGCCCACCACTTTGGCTCCAGCCAGAGGTTTCTCCCCACCTGCTCTTTTCCTCAGGACCATCAGTGCTGGCATTTCTAAATGTCACAGACACCGACCGAGTCACTTTCAGCATGAGGACAGACATCATGAATGCAAACATGTTTTACATAAACACTTTTAAACAATATTCTCATTTTATCTATAGTCTTGAGATAGATGCGTGCTACATAGATCATATAAATGTGTCACTTTTGAAGACATAAATAGAGGTTTGAGGACTTTACCTTGCTCTACGATTTCTATTTCTCTGCGTCCAAACTCAGCCTGCTTGATGTTTTTGATGCAGAAGTCGGAGAGGCCCTTGGAGGTCTTCTGAAGCTTGTCTTTGGGAGAAGACTCATCCTCAGAGCTGTCACTGCACACTGCAACACAGAAATTAGGCACTGCGTATAAAAACAATCAGCTGATCTCATGTCAGAGATCAACATTGTTAAAGCGCCACAAAGATGCGTGATTTATTGGAAAGCTTTACAGACATGAATTGGCTCTGGTTTTGTTGTTTTTCTGGTACCATTTTTGGAGTCAGCCTTCAACTAGGTGAGTCTTTTCTCTGAGTCTTTGAAGTCTGCATAAACTATGGCAGTGACTGACACGTTGAAGAAAGGCTCACAGAGCCGATTAGGACCCAATTAAAGAGACTTAATTCTTCAGAGGACTTTTCCTTTTAATTAAGGTTTAGCTGAAGGAGAAAGCACCGAGGCTAATCCTCGGGGGCTGTAGTTCTCGTGCTGCTGGGACCAGAACTAGCTCAGTTTATATATCAAAGACATGTGATCAGACTTAAGAGTGTGTTTTTGTATGTTTCCTTACCTGAACTGTAGCTGTCTGTCGATGACTGCGAGATGGAGCGAGACAGAGAACGACGACCTGTCTTGGTGGGACGTTTGTTGAATTCTTGCTTCTGGTCAGTGAACTGTATTTGCTGTGGAGACACAAACACGTAGAATAAACAAGATGAGAAAGAGGCAGGTCACAAGCGTAGAGTCTCATCAAGACCTGATGCAGGCATAATGATGCCAAATTTGCACATAAGCACCACACATCACAGCAGATTCTTGTAAACTACCACCTTTTTCTTTCACAGCATGTCACTGTCACACATACTGTCTAGTGCCTGTTTGTGTCCTGACTCATCTCCGTATCTGTTGCTGTCTCACCATCCAGTGTGGCTGTCTGAAGGCTGGCCTGCTGCCACACGAATCCCACTTGGCCATGTTTGCTCCCTGGCAGCTAAATCTGACTCTGCTGCCTGAGCCTGAGCAGCAAGTCCAGCTCCAAAAAAAAAAAAAAAAAAATCCACACACTGCAAGCTTACTGAGGGCTTATTCCCTACGTGCACACACCCACCAACCCAGACAAACACACCCACACTGACCCCACCTCCAGAAAATACACATATGACTGTTTGAACCTTTAGGGCTGCAAGTTTGTGCAGGATACTGCAGATCAGTTATACACACTTGTATGTGTATGTTGGATCAAATCTTAATGGCGTTTAGTTTAAGGGGCACTCCACTGATTTTACATATAAATGTGAGTTTACTCACAAGGAGCACTACTCAGTTAGTGAAAACAGTTGTACAATCCTCCTGTAGCTCTGGAGGAACGTCATTAAGATGGCGATGTCATCTGGGTGGTTGCAGCTCAGGCTCTGAGACAAGTTTTTAACAGAAAGTTTTAATTACAAACTGGGTGTGTAGTTTGAAAGATGTGGGAATTACTAGTTACGTATCATAAGAGAGACCTTGGACTAACAGTCAGTATGTCTCAGCTGCACAGATTTTGACCATTTTTGGTCTAGTGTCCCAGCTATGAAAAAGCGATGCTAAATTGCTGTAGTAATCCTTAAAGAGGAGCAAAGTGTAGGTGCGGTATGTTCCTCCTCTCTTCTACCCCTCTGCCGTACTGTGACCTCTATAAGGTCATCACGAGGCTTTCATCAGGTGTCAGTTCAGATGAAAGTGCACAAAAAAAGACAGTTTTAGAATACAAATGGATTTAGGGTTGCAAAAATGCAAAGCCAGAGCTGACAGCCATGGAAAAAATAATATAATGATAACAAGGAGAGCTTGTTCCAGTATCAACAAAGTGTGAATTAAAACTCAAATCCAGTATTAAGTAGTTTAAGTAGTTTATCCCGCAAGTCAAACTGAAATTGTCATTCGACATTTCTAGGTTTTTTTCTGAAATAAATCTTGCAGCAAGCCTTCTGTTCAAAACTAATGACATTCATTACAGTTGCATTAGTTCAATAAGTGGGGGAAGGCATCAGTATCAGTAAAGATTAAGTGAGGCATATTTCATGTGATGATGCTGCTCAGACTGAGCCCTCAAATCCTCGTTAGGAGCAATTAAACCTGAGACCTGCGAATGCATGAAATGAGGATCTCTGTGGGGGTTTCTCAGCACTATGTTTCCCCCTTACAGTAAGGTCCACAAAGATGAGTCAATCAATCAATAGAGATTTAAAAAGAATCTGCCCCCCATCATACATACTAACTGCACCTTCACGTTATCATTAACATATTTCATATAAATAAATCACACTTTTGTTTTCCTCATAATCCTCCCAAATGTAAAACATGAAGGAGCCCAGCATGCTTCACCTGGCTGACAGTTGTTTCAAGTCACTTTCTTTTGGCAAGTAAAATCTAAATTGTCCGTTTTGTTGACCTACTTGATTTAATCTGTATCCAATAAATCTCCAGTGTAAGGCAAATCAGTAAATAAATCCAAAATAAATCAAATAAAAAGTATTATCCACACACCTGGAGTTTAAATATTTTCAAGCACTGGTGCCTCTTCAAAGACAGACTGGTGTAAAATGTAACTGTTTTTGTTCTGAGTAATGATCACTTGAATGCAGTTTTGTATGTACAGCTGGCACTTACTCAAGCAGCTGCTTAATCTTCAACACAAAAAGACATTAAGCTGTGACTGGGAGCAGTGTGAATGTTAACTTAATGGTCACAAAACTGTCTCTTACAGGGACCAGAAAATAAGTCTGAATTCAAGCCAGCTACTGTGAGAGTGCAGTGAAAGCCAATAAGTATTTTAATTAGAGTCTTAATGTGTGAAAAACATCTTTTTCATCTTGGGAGACCATTGGTGAATTGATTTGCTTGAAAGTCAACAGTCATTCATCCCTTTTTTTTTTACATTTCCTCCCTGCTCTTGGAGAAAATCCACAGCTGATGTAGTTTTAAATAGCAGGTATAAAGGATTATTTTAAATGTTTATTCAAGTAATCCCATTAAAATAGCTGTATGCTTACTTCTGCCTTGTTCCTCATGAAGACCTGACTCGCTGCCCTTCAAAAGAAAACTCAAAAACTTTCCCCAGAAAGAGCATAACAGTGCTTCCAAAGCAAAAGCCGTGATACCTTGATGCAGATGGACTGCACTGCCTCCTGGTCCTTGGCTTTAGTTATGTTCACTAGACTGTACACTTTCTTCATGCTGGCAGAGCGCTCCCACAGTGACACTCAACAACCCTGCAGAGCTGCAAGCTGATGCTGCTGAACTGAATGCAGAGTTCACACAGTGACGCTTTATGCCACACCCTCATCCAACAGGCCCAGGTGACAGGTGGAGAGAGGACAGAGAGAGGAAAGTGGAAATAAATGGAGTCTTTGTGAGGCATACAGAGGGGAATTCTGGGAAAATATAGAGAGGAGAGACAGGTTAAAGACGGAGAGAGGTAAGAGCATTGTAAAGAAAGATAAGCTCAGTCAAGTGTCACTTGAGGCCACAGATGATCATGAGTATGTAGAGTGAAGTGCACTCTGCTCTCAGGGTGTGCATTCAACAGACAGCAGAGCTGTAGATACAGGAGCATACATTTATTCATTAGCAAGAGAAAAGAAGAGGGCAGTTATAGTGACAGAAGAGCCAGCAAAGTGAAAAACCCAGAGCCTTGTAGCTGCTTTTAGGGACACAGAGGGCAGCTTAGGTTTCTCTTCATAAATCAGACAATAGAGCTGGACTTCACTGTTTCCTGTCTGCTACATGACCAAAGCAGCTCTGCAGTGCTACTCTTAAAGGGCACTACGCTGATTTTACACATGCTGGTCAGTTTACCCATCACGGAAACAGCCTGTAATAGCAGTTGCATAATGTCTTTAGTGGCTCTAGAGGGGGCTTTGTAAAGCCAGATAAAAAGAGCCCAGATTATGTCATAGTGATGTCATCTTAGTTTGGGCTTGAGAAGTCAAATCTATGACAGAAAGTCTCTGTTACATGCAGTTGAAAGATGTGGACATTTTGCCAGGCACGGAGGCTTTAGTTAAAGATGCAATCAGGTATTGTGGGAAATTGAGGATTCGGTTTTTTTGGAACCAGGCCCACATTCGAAACAAAAAGGCAGGATATCTGACTCTACTGCTTCAAAGTTTGTCATTCTATTTTTAATCTCTGTGACATTAACCACTTTTAATATTAATGTAGCGTTGCACTCCTCATGATGGACAGTTTAAAAAGGACTAAAACTGATGCAGCAGAATCAGATGTATTGTGTTTTTTTATTCCTTACATTTTTTATCAGTGTCAGACCTGGTGCCTACATTACCCATAATGCAACTCAACTTAAATCCTTCATTTAGAGATTCAGGTGATTTTTTTTTTTCTTCAGAACCAACCAACACTGACCCAAGTCATGATCACTTGGGCCCATATCAAAAGTCACACAGCTCTGACTAAAGCCACAGGAGGGTTTATACAACTTTTTCTCACATATGCAGCAGTGGTCCCCAGGACCTGAACACAGGATCTGATGAGTTTCCCTTTGACCCTTTGCTCTGTCTTTTCAGAGAGACACAATAGGTGTGTGGGTGTGTTGGTCAAACATTGCTAGAGGCTTGCACAGTGCAACTAAAATCATTAACAGCCTGAATAAATGCAGGTTCACGCTGCCTGTGGATTCAGTCAGAGTCAGGAAATGTAGCAATGTCCTTGCTCACCATATCAGTCTTCAGCGCCTCAGTGACCAGCTCTCCTGTCCCAGAAGCCTCTGCCCCGTCTCTGTCCCGACCCTGAGGAGTGCACCTGCTCTCTGCTGCCTTTAGCATCTGGAGCAGATTCGGGCTGCATTTTGCTGCCTGATCTTTGCTGCTTTCATCTGTGGTACCAGACGCATCCCCCTCTTCCTCTCCATTCAGCACAGCTCTGTCCTCCATACGTGTTTCAGGATAATCATCAGGTAGTGGCAGGTCCTCCCAGAAGGCTGTCTGGTCCTTTTCCCCTGCCATGACTCCTCTGGCAGCCAGAAATGAAGTGAATTAGATTCCTGCTCAGGTGACAGCTCAGCCATACACTGCCCACATACGTGTGATGTTTCCTCCTGCAAGGTGTGTGTGTTTACTCTAAACAGCAGCAATTCTTGGGTTACTTTGTCTAAATGTAAAGTCGATAATTAGTCATGGATGCAGTGTGTACAGGGTAAACACTGTGAGACACTGCTTTTTAACTCAGAGGGAAATGTAACCTGGAAATGTAGGAATGTGACTCCTGAGTGCTGCCAAAGTGCCATGTTTGTAGATGTCAGTGCGGGCCCTCATCCAGCCTTAGCTACTGAAGGTTTCTCCTGTTTATGCCAAAAGGAAGCACTTACTGTATTTAGACTTGCGGAGCCGCTTCTTGTTTTTGTGTTGTCTTTGATAACGCTGGCTAACAAAGACTTGAATGCAACACAAACCAAGGGTTACATTATAAACAAACAGGCATGCTGACACGTTTACATAAAACTCCACCAGCATCAACAGTGGCCCCATGTTGACCAGCCACCTCCTCCCCTCCCCTCACAAGTCTAACGCCAAGCTAAAAGACGAGCGTGCCGAACAGAATGTATCATTATTCACACCACAGTTATGGGCAGGTGTAGTCACCAGGATTGAAACGCATTAGAGTTTAATATGGTTACCTAAGTGTGTGGTAAGAAACTGTGAGCTTCTTCAAACAGTCAGGTGCCCACATGTAGACTGGAAATGTTCATATGGGCACCTCATGTTCATAATGGCCTTTAAAAGACATCAAATCCAAAGTCCTCGTTTTGTGTGAAAATGTTTTTACGTCTTCACTGGACAGTGTTTGGAAGAATTTACTATTAAAAAGACGGATATCCTCTTGAATGATTTGATCTAACTCAGACTGCTGAAACATAAGCTAACTACGGTGACAGTCATTATAAAACCTGCATTTGCTGTTTTGTTTGAATTGTTGGATTTTTGTGTACATGTGATTGTGTATCTATCTATAAAACACACTGCTCACACACACAGACAGGCAATTTTTGAAAAGTGTTACACACACATCAGAAATATTTAACAAATGTTACAACTGAAGCTGAAAACAATGCAAAGATGCTTAGTTAAGGTCTTTTCAGGTTTCTACCAGTGAGCCCTCAGGTGCAGGACTATCAGTTGGCGGTTTTGCTTTTTCTTCCACTAGAGGGCGCAACAGTTCCACAGCTGAGTCCAGAGGAGTTTTCCCACAGTGACACAGTGAAACCTTCTTTCTCTTCTTCTCTCAGAGCAAAGACTGTAGGAGGATTTCAGTTTGGTCTCTTCTGTGTCTGACAGGAACGAGGAGAGGTTCATGACACCCAGTCCTGAGGGAGGAGCAGTGGGAAAGAGATACTGTATTCAATCCCCTCTCTCTCTCTCTCTGGCCAAATCTTTCTCTGATCCTCATTTCTAGTCAGTGCAGGAATTTCAGACTCTAGTGTTAAATATTGAGTGGTATAAACACGTCATGCTAAATGGCTTGTGAGGTTTTCACTAGCACTCTTTAAATGGTTACTTTTTAGGCCAATATCAAAGACAGTTGTGCAGGGTTAGGGGGTTGGGGTTATATTTCATGGTTTTGCGTAATTACTCAGATTTGCTCTATTTTTCCTCGGTGCAGTGGCTCTTATTCTCTTTGTCAACCAGGTTTGCTTTTCCATTATCTGTTTTATCACAGAAAATATTTGAACTGAGCTTCTGTAGTGTTGATTTCACAAGGTTGTGTGGTGCATCCACAGAAAAACAACAGTGGTGTATGTCACTGTTCTGAGTGTTAAACAGAAACTGAATCTTTGATGACGTTGCTGTGAAGCATCTTTATTCTTGTTTAGGACTGTGGTTACATGAGAGACAAAATTTGGTTGCTACATATCCAAACCTCCATCTACACCTGCAGGCAGTCCGGCTGAGGCCTGGTGTGATGGTGGAGCGATGCTCTGAGAGTTTATACATCGGTTTAATCTTGAGTATATATGAGACAATTTCTGACAGAGAAAAGTGGAACTAAATGAAATGTTCTGACATGAATCTCTTTTATTTGGAGAAAATGTGTTAATATGTGAAGAAAGACGGGAAGATATGGACAAATCTTACACTTGGGCTCATTCCACAACAACATGGATTACAGACGTTATTAGCTTAATATGACAACATGCACACGCTCACTTGCGCACACACAGACACACAAGCATACACACATGCGCACACACATCAGTTTACAGTTGCTGATACTTATTTTCTCTCTTCTTAATTCAGACCGATTTCCCGGTTTGGCAGATTTTTTTCTGTTTCACAGCTCAGTGTCACTTTATGCAATTACATAGCAATAATACAGTGTATATCAATAACGTAGTTCATCTTCTTTTTATAGTAGACCTATACGTTTATCACATTAACAACACTTTTAATGCTGGAGTTAAAACGGGTTGCATATTAAACAACATGCACAAGCTCACGTAGAAGGAGCGAAGAGGAAAACATCCTGTCAAAGTAAAACCCCAAATGACAGTCAAAGGTACTTTTATACAATAAACTGCATTCCCACCAGAATGCATCGCCCAGAGAATTACAATACAATACCATGTCTGTTTTTAAAATCATCAAAAGTTTAGTATAATTATAAATTTAAAATGCAGCTTTATTTTCAGTGGCAGTGGGAATGAGTTGAAAAAGAAATGAAGTGCACAGTAAGAACACACCTAGTCTACATTTCAACAATATGTTCACTCCAGTATTCACTTTATCACATTACTTTGACTCCATCACAGGCATGAGTCGGTGTTTTCACCCTCATCGTGCAGAGCGTATGTTCTTGTACTGGCACAGGAGCAGGTGCTTGAAGGTGTTTTTGAAGGTGGCGTTGCAGAGGGCGTAGCAGGCTGGGTTGATGGTGCTGTTGATGTAGCAGAGCCAGTAGCCAATGGTCCAGAGGGAGTTTGGGATGCAGATGGAGCAGAAGGTGTTGATCAGGACCATCACATTATACGGCGTCCATGTGGCAACAAAAGCAACTAGGATGGCCATGATGGTGCGAGTCACTTTTTTCTCCCTGGAGGAAATGCTTTTCTTTTTCCACTTTGCCACAGCACTCTGCTTTGTTACCTGGAAAATAAGAGTTTTTTTAAAACATTTATATTTATTGTTTTTAAAATGATATTGATTGTTTGGCCACTTGGAAGCAGTGGAGCTGGGTGTAAATGCAACATTGACTTTATTTATTATAATTCCTTTGGCATTATGTTTCTTGCCACATGCAGAAATAAATCTATTATTCACTCTCCTTTTAGCTCTGTGTTTTGGTCTCTACCAACTCCAGAGGGAAATGTCTGGCTCTTTAGCCACTAAATGCTCATTTGTGTTCACCAGCAGGTTGCTAAGTGTGTGTCTGTTTATCATCTGGTGCTGAGCTGGTGGTGTGCGTTTTGCCTGCTGCTTCAATGAACAATGAACAATGAAGTTTTGGGCTAAAAATGACAAAACAATGAGCTGAAAGACACTAAAACACTTCATAAAGCTGAATGAATATGAAAAAAATCCACAGACATGCTAGTGGCTCTGTGGCACAGCGGTACAATGTCGGCATGCTAATTCTTGAAGGTGGTGTTGCAGAAGGTGCCACAATTGAATTAAAACATTACACCTCAGCATGTTTACCATGTGTTATCATGCTAACATTTGATAATATGCAGTAACATGAATTCGTTTTGCAGGTATTTTGGTGCAGAGAAAGGATTAGAAATCAATGATGGTGGTAGTGTTAAAGGAAAAGTCATGGGGGTCACTACAGTCGCTGGGATTAGTTCTCTGGGAAACATGAATGTTTGTACAAAACTTTACTGCAATCCATCCAGGAGTTGTAGAAATATTTTAGTGGTAGACTGACTGACCAATAGCTACGCCACTAGGGCCTGCAATGTTCATAGCTGGAAATCTAATGAAATTTGTGATTTATAGCTAATTTGTGGTGTTTGGTGTTCAAACGCTTGCACCGTGATCAGATTTACCTTAAACAGTGTCCTTGTGACCAGACTTTGCCTGTCAGCGGCTGAGTTCTCCGGGGAAGGTGGCTGTGTTTGATTGGTCTTTCTCCCATCATTTGATCGTCTCTGTGATGACGCAGGAACAGCAGCTACATCTTTAGATGTTGAAGCGTGGATGCTGTCTGAGTCCACCTGGTCAGTTCTGTCTTCCTTGCGGGGGCTGCCTCCGTTTGGCTGCTGCAACATTTCCTTCTCCTTCCCATCTGTAGCCTCCTCCTCAGTTTCTCTTGTCTCGACACAGTTGTTCTGGCTCCCACATCCGTCCTCCTGGCTGTGGGAGGGGCCTTCTCCCAGGCTGGTACCCGAGGTCTTCCTGCTGTCCCTCCTCACGCGGCTGCGGCTGGCCTTGGAGATGCGCCAGTAGAGGTAGATCATGATGGCCACTGGCAGGTAAAAAGCTGCTATGGCTGTCCCAAATGTCACGGCTGGGTTGGAGAAGAACTGGATGTGGCACTCACCTGACGGCACGGTTCTCCCGCCCACAATGAACTGCCAGAACAAAATGGCTGGAGCCCACAGGATGAAGGACAAGACCCAGGCCGCGGCGATCATCAGGCCTGCCATCTTTGTGCTGCGGCGTGCTGGGTAGCTGAGTGGTTTGGTGACACAGAAGTAACGGTCAAAACTAATGATGAGCAGGTTCATGACTGAGGCGTTGCTGACAACATAATCAACAGCCAACCACAGGTCACACACCACCGCTCCCAAAGGCCAGTAGCCAATCACAATGTAGACAGTGTAGAGATTCATGGAGCAGATGCCAATAATGAGGTCTGCACAGGCCAGGCTGAACAGGAAGTAGTTGTTGACGGTCTGCAGGTTCCTGTTTACCTTTAGAGAAATAATATGGAGCAGGCTGTCAGATGCTAATCTTTTTTGTAAAATGTGATGTGTGTTTTCTCATTTCTATTAGATTACTCCTCTGCACCGGGTTGCACGTTGTAGTCTGGGTGTGCTTTTCAGGGTGCTTGAAACACATTCATTAATCATGAATGATCAAAACTAACAAAAAAAACCCCCCAAACCTTTATAGAGAGCATGACCAGGATGTTTCCAATGACAGTGATCAGACTCAGAGATCCGGCCACCAGGATGATGAGCACTATCTCCACCGTCGTGTATGGACTTCCAGAGAAGAGGCTGGTGTATTTAGTACTGCTGATATTGGTGGTGTGGGATGAATTCAGACCCTCCATCCTGTCTCCTCTCATATACCCTTCTCACAGATGCTTCAGGCTCGAGTCACATCTGTACTGTACCTGGTAATGAAAAAGATTGTGGAAGAATCAGCTTCTTTACAGCTATTTTACAGCTATACTTCTGATGTTCGTACATCTTTGTGTTTGTGTGTGCCTTTATCTGCCCACACAGTCACAGATGCAAAATCATGCGTAACTTCAAGCGTGTTAGCAGGAGGCAGGTGTTTGAGTGATTCTGAGCTTGCAGCTTGGCCCAGGTGTGAAACATGGACAGGTGAGCAAATAAAGGCTCCAGCAGCTGCGTTTAGAAATATACAGCACATACTCATATCAGGAATAACACGTTGAAACTGGTTTGGAGTTTATATGAAAATCTGCACAGTGGGTCTTATCTTATATATGTAAATAAACAGACATAGTGAAATGAACTTGTAGAAGTGATTCGACATAAATGGTATCAGATGTTTCTTATATCAAATTATTTTTTAAACCGTTTCGGATCTGGCTAACATTGGGTTTGAGGTATCTTTTACTTACATAAAGATGTAATTGGTTTCTTTGCTTCTTCACTTACATCTTAACTGACCTGGAAATCTTAATGTTGATCAAATCTGACCTGACATGTCGATGGGGACCATGTAAAGAGGCCACCTACACCTCTAGAGAGTCCATTTAAGTTTCCAATTCAGCCTTGAAAGTCACAAAATGCCTTGAGAGTGTCCGATCTGTCTGTGAGAGCCAATTGAAAGATGTCAAGTTCTTATTTTGATCGCGTGTGCATATGGAAGTTATTTCCTAAAACATATGGGCATGAAAGTGGTTGGTTTGAAAACAGGATTTTGTGCAGAGTGTGCATACATGTCCAAATAAACCTCTATAGAAGCTGAGGATTCAGTGTAAAAACAGTGAGTGTACAGTCTGTACACTCACTGAAACAGTGAGTGTACAGACTCGCTTTTTTTTCTCACTCAGAGAGCTGAAATCTGCAGATAACCTTTCTCTAGCCTCAGAGAATCTGTCCTGTTTTTACACTGAATCCTCACTCACTGTTTCAGTGAGTGTACAGAAGGATTTCCACTGGGGCCACCCACGCAAAAAATCCAGGCCCTCATGGTGCTGTTAGGTGCTTTGGATAAAAGCATCTACTAAACAACATATGATGTGCATATGCAGATACCTGTTCTTTTGTATTCATAATGGGTTGTGTATTCAAAATGGCCCCAAGCAGTCAAGCTGACAGTAAAACACCCCAGTTAAGGCAAAGTATCATTCCCGTTAACGTTATGTTAAAAAACAAGAAACATCAGGAATAGACCAACAGTATGTACACAGCATAACAATGTGATTATCTGATGTATTCTGATCAGAAAATCAATGTAAAGACACTTAGATGAGACCATGGGGGTTGTTGCATACTGCTGAAACCCTGTAAGTGACTCCATTACACTCCACGATAACATCATACTGTACCTGAGCGATGTTTCCTTCCTGCTCTTACAGCGAGATGAAACTTCATTACAGCATCTCTAACTCTATCACCCACTCATCAAAGGCCCATTCTGGGGCTTTTCTGTCACAGATGAAAAAAATAGCTGGTGTGTGTGTGTGTGTGTGTGTGTGTGTGTATGTTTGTGTGTGTGTGTGTGTGTGTGTGTGTGTGTGTGTGTGTGTGTGTGTGTGTGTGTGTGTGTGTGTTTATGTGTGTGTGTGTGTGTGTGTTAGTGACCTTGCCATGCCAGCCTTTGATTCTTATGTTTGAGTTGGGAGGGCATTTTGGCCTTATAGAGACTTTAGAGTTTTAATTCATCTAAAAATTAGAGTTAACTTGAAGTGTACTTGCATTAATTATGTGGTGTGGACAACAATATGTCCACATGACCACACTGACGGGACTCAATCATTACATTACACTTGGTTTTGGGTTAAAGGTTTAGGGTCACTCATAATAGACATAATGTTGTCTCTAGAGAATTAATGTAAGTCAATGCATTGTCCTCCTAAGCAATGGTGAACAAACGAACAAAAGTCCTTTTTAGTAAAAATAGAAATATAACAGCCTAAAGAATACTCAATTTTAAACCTGCTTTAATAATTTTAAAAGTACAGAAATATTTTCAGGATGTAATATATGTTAAAAAACAAAACAAAACAATACAAAAAAAACTATAGCCTTTTGTGGGTCCAGAGGGTGCTTCACAAAATCTGATAGATTGCCTTAGGTGATGTCACTTGAGTCAGCCTCTGTTGGGTCTGAAGGCTACAAGCTTGAACATGAAAGAAATGAAAGATGTGAGTTTACCAGACCTCTGCAACTCACTCCCCATCTCTGTTAGCTAGCAGCACGCGGCCACTACTAGCATAACACAAACAAACAGTCTGTGAGTTGCACTGTGGGTAATGTAGGCACCAGAAATAACTGTGGAATAAAAGAGATGATATCACTGGTTCTACTGCATTGACTTTGACACCTCATTATGAGTTTTAGGAGTGCACTATGCTCTTCACTACATCAATTTGTCAAGTAACTAGTATCAACAGTGGTTAGATAAATGTAGTGGTGTAAAAAGTAGCCTACAATAATTTCCTCCCATAAAATAGAAATACTCAAGTAAATTACCTCTACGTCACAACTTGAGTAATTGCACTACTACTAATTATCAACCTACTCTACCCCACGGCTTCTATCTGACAAGAACATATGTGTGATCTGGACTTATATTTGTAAGACATGTTATAGACAAATAGACGGTCAGGTCTATTAAGCTCTATGTGACTGTTTAAATGACTTTACTGCAAACCTCACATTCTCCAAAGATGGGTTTTTAGAAACTGTCAGGACAGTGAAGTTATTATCAAATCCTACTAGTTTGTCAAGTAAATTTGCACCACATACATTAACAAGCTGTCTAATAAGCCACGTGATGTAATGACTGGTGAGATAGCAGGGGATTGCTGCCTGCTCACGAGCCCATCTTCACTTCGTCCCTCCATTCACACTAATAGGAGCTACATTACTGGACCTCCCTTGTTGTTGTGCAGGGATACTGGACAGAGTCATGGAGGGAAACAGTATTTCTTTGACAGGCACAGAGACATGGTAATTAGATCCAGCAGATGCTGCCTGCAACAGCTGTACCGGTAATATGCTTCTAGGATATAGTAGTATTCATCTGGCAGGGTGAGCTCTGCTTTAAAAAGTCTGTATTGTCTTTGATAGCATGGATGATACAAGGGTCGGCTGCAGAGTCAGTAGTTACCGACAGATGAGGCAGTGAAACAAGGGGCTTGTTTGCAGAGACAAGAGCAAGTGTGGAAACACATCTGTGACTGCAGACATTACACAGAGCACACAGTTTCATCAAAAGAAGGATTTAACAAGTACAGGGTTCAAAGTGGTGTCCTATTTGATTGTCTCATTGCAAAATAGATTGGTATCTCATAAATGTATTTTATTGTGTACTATGTCTTTTCAGGACAAACATGTTTCTGACTGGAAATCTTGTCATTTTGGATGTTTGTACAGATGGGACTCATGTAAACACACATTATGTGTCCATATGAGATACAATTACCTTGAAAAGTACAGCATATAGACTTGGTTTGAGGCATTATTTGATATTTTCTTTAAAAAAAAATCTTATATTTCCTGATATTATTGCACTAGTTACTGTAAGTAGTGTAAGTAAGTGATTTCAGAAGAGTGTGTCCTAATTCTGCAGAGTGAGAAATTTCACATCAACCTGAGCTTTGGCCTCGCACAGCAGTGTAACGGAGAGAAGAGAAAGCCGAATGTCTGAATTTCTGTGCTGCTGCTGCACTGAAGGCAGAAAGAAAAAAAAGGCACAAATAACAGAGTGACCAGGGTGGAGAGGACTAAAAAATAAAATTAATTTGATAAGCCACAGATGAGAAAACTCACTAAGTAAGGAAGCAATGAAAACAGTAAAATAAAAAGGACACTGTAGTGCCACACAAGCAGAGGAAGTCCATCTCAGGGGACATGAGTAGGAGAGACTTAATGAACAAAGATTAACAAACATAACTTGATTTCATCTTGTAGGCCTACAGTTTTCAGGGAGGAGTTGTCTGTTTAAAATCTAATTTCCCTCTTCAACACAAACACAGTGTAACCAGGGGGATTCCTCGGGAGCAGGGAGACTGGGGAATCCAGAGTCGGGATCTGATGCTGGTGGCTGATTGAGACCTTTCAGCTCAGCACAGACATGAAGATAAAGATTTCTAGAGCAGCCTTAGGGGAACAATAAAACACAGTTCTACTCTACAATAAATAGAAACTTCCTCAGGAAGCTGAAACAGCATGTGGAGGGCAAAGTTTCAATCAATATATTGATGTATCACATTATATTCCTGGAATCTTCCTTACATTGTGTCTGTGAGTTTACAGTGACGTTTTTATCAATATGTTAATGTTCTCATACTATTTGTTTGTATTTTCATACTGTCCAGGTTTGTAATATTTGTGCATGACTCACAAGACTGCCCATATTTGACTTCTTGTATCTTTTCAATCAAGCCTTTTTTTTTTTACTTTACAGCATAAGAAAGGTGATGAGACATGATTACTAAAATTCACACCTTGAGGGGATTTGTGTGAATTTGAAGATTTAAGAAAAGCATTTTCCAACTTTATAGATGTGCCAAAATATAGTTGACTTTTACTGGTGCCTCAGCCAAAAGGTATTAAAATCTCTCGAAAGTTGCTGGTCTATAAGTTATGGTAATTTTCTGAAAGAGTGTCCTTACCTGCAGCAGTTTGGTAGAAATCCACAGAGAAATGTGATCTTATCTCGTCTGCAGAGAAAGACATGGATGAGCTGTTTTAGTTTCGTCCATGTTCCTGTCACTTCTGTCAACACACTGGAGCAGAGAGAGAAGCAGAAAGTAACCCGACGTTGATGTTGCTCCTCCTCTGACAAGAACCAGTGTGTGTGTGTGTGTGTGTGTGTGTGTGTTGGACAGAAAAAGAGACTGACAGTCAGAGCAGGGAGGGGTTATGGGGACTATTAGTGGGTATTGTGTTGAATCCCTTGAGCTAGGGTCGCAAATTTGAATAAGCAAGAGACAGAGACAGATGGAGCCTGAGAGAGAGATGTTTGTTTCAGAACCATGGAGAGCAACTGGCCTCCCCAACACAAACATACCATGTTGTCCTGCACCACCAAGCTGTAGACGGTCATGTAGAGAGGAGTTTGAATGGCTGTGGTATGAAATAAAATGGCAAAGCACATTTAAAGAGAGGGCCAAAGAGAGGGGTCGCACTTCTGTTCTGTTGCTGTAGGACGTTAACCTTTAAGACTCTGCTGTTTTGACCTTTTAACCAAACCAGTGACGCAGTCTGCCCCAGTTGGTGGATGACCTTACTTTGATGGAATTATCACAGAGAATAATGGTCCCTATCCACAAAACAATGTTGCAAATAAAACAAGGAGTGTGCCATCAAATAGGCCTGACATGTAAGCATGATTTGATATGAGAAAATATATGATTTATTGTCCTGGTCTAAACTTAGGGCACGCTGATCACATCAACAGTAGACTGTTAGTTGATTTGCTGGAATATAACATAAACTTGTAGAAAACTTTTTTGTGATTTGACTGTTTTCTGATGGTGATAGGGTGATGGTTATGTAGAAAACTGTGTGGGTGCGTCCATGAGCCATGAGCTTCTCTTCCTCTGTTTCACAATTTGTCGTGATCACAAATCAATATGAGGCTTTGGCTCTGTCTCCACGACATGTGTTTGTGTGTCTTTTGTTTCCTGTCTCCTAAAGATCATTGAATTTCTGGGACTCTCTGGTATGTATTGCTGTTATTTGTAATGATTGTAACTGAAATGAATGTAATATTTGAAAATAATTATATTTAGATTTACTCACCCTGATGGTGTATGACAACACAGACCTTACAAATTTATGTTGAATTAGGCTCTGGTGATAAAGATAAGTAACATATGAATGGTGAAATAGGACCAGTTTGACATTTTGGAAAATGAACTTTTTCTTGCTGAGAATTAGATGAGGAGATTGGTAGTACTGTCATGTCTGTGCAGTAAATACTGTTTGAAGTCAGCTGCAAAAGTTCCTGTTGTGACAGCAGACAGAGACACTCATCAGTTTGTACTTTTGTGAAATAATAAGACCACATGTGTATCGCATGGTGGCATATTTCATGGTTCTTGTGAATCCAAGTGAAATGTCAAAATATAACTAGAGAACCGTTTTCATGGTGCTTCCTCTGGGCAATGGCTCGAATGGTTTTAAAGCTCAACACTGAATGTATAATTCATGAGGGTCGTACAGTCATGTCTAGTCCTTACAGGCCAATGACATTTGCTTTGCATGGTAACATCATAAAAAGGCTTCCTTCTTGCACAGCCGCTGAATTAGCGTCTGCATATGTGAATGGGCTGGTTAAAGTTCTCTGTTCCATCAAAGGCTTCATCCTTTGTTTCATTGTGTGAGTTGGCATATGTTTTTCCAGTGGAGTCACTCGCAAGCTGACCTACGCTCAAAAGCCCAACACAGACCGTCGTGTATACTGCACATTCATGAAAGTGTTCAGAGTTGAAAGGAGGACAGAAAGAAACCATAAAGGATTCCCTGCTGCAGGGCATATGATGTATAATTTCATACACCACCGTGAGTGATAAAAGCCATCACTCCTTGTGCACACATACACACTGCCCTTTCACGCAAATCACCTCTCCCATCTGTCCTTTTCTTAATATTTACACACATTTCCTCCCATGTAAGGAGTAAACAGTCTCACACCATACCTCTAAGAGTTATGGTGTGAGACTAGTAAAATAAAATACATCTCTTAGTATCTTCACAGTAAGAGGGGCAACCCATTCAGATTTTTGCCGCTCTATGTGCACAGGGAATAAATAAATAAATAAATAAATACAGCATACAATGAAGCTCTCTCCTCTTCACTATATGAAGAAAAGCCCCAAGGCAGCAAGGAAATGAGGTCATCTAGTTGGAGCCCAGAGCAGCTGTTTGAATGGGAGACAGGCCACACACAATAGCAGCCTCACATCTTCTTAAATTTACTGGTGCATTCAGTTATTAATAAAGCCATGGAGTTCATAAGAATTGTAACAGAAAGAGAGCAAAAACCTCACACACACTGTCACACTGCAAGTTTTGTTTTTCTTACAAACTGGATTTATTTTTCTCTGAGCATAATTGTATACTACATCATGTGCTAATTGGCTAATGTTAATGACACTTGGACATTTACTGTAACTCTCCTCAGGGCCTGGAGCAAATCGTGACTTTATAATCTCTTCTGATGATTCATTAAAGACAGACTGTAATTCATTATGGTGTCCAGTTGGGATTTGGGCCACCTGGACTCTGGTCAACTACTGGCACTGATATTACCTCCACATAGATTAGTGTTTGTGCCTTGTGTATTACCATTAGAAATAAGTATATAAGTATCAGTTGTATGTCAGTTTTCTCTTACTTACTTTCCTATAATTGTCTCTTCTAACCATCTGGATGAAAAGATGACACTTTTTGTATAGCACAAGAAGAAATTAAAAACATTATTTTGTATGAAAATACAATAAAAAGTGATAGTCAATGAGAATTCATACAACTTATGATAACATTTTTTATTTGGTTTTAACTCGTACAAATTTAAACTTGTACAGATGTCATTTTCGGGCTACCATCATATTTTGGATTAGGTAACAGAGGTGACACTTGTTTTTATCATTCAGCCGACAGAATATTTTTCATCCAGAGAGTTTGAGCATTTTAGAAATACCTTCAGAACAGCAGCCAGCGTCAAGCAAGTCTCTGGGTTTTTCAAACACTGGTGCAATGGATGCTCAGCTCTGTGACGCTAATACAGAGACACAAACTGTGGCTATAGATAAATAGATTTTCTTTCTAGATTAACAGTTGATAATCAGTAAGTAATATCATTGCCAATGAATGGTGACAATGTTCAGCAGCAATAAAAGATAATAAGATTCAGCAGGCAGCACGATGACAGTCGTGTATTTTTTTCATTCAAAGCCTTTGCTCAACAATTTCTGCTCTCAAGCTTTCTACACTGAAGGAGAATAGATAACAACAAAGATGACCACAGTATAAATACTCATACATTCTGTTAAAGAGATCCAGTTATTTGATGGTACTCTTACATATAGTAGGGGGCTCACAAGTGACAGATAAAAACAAAAATAAAGACTGGTCAAAATAGAAGCAGCCGAGGCCGAGATATCCTGACTTTTTGTCTCAAGTAAAACACTGGATCCTACATGTTCCCGATTAATGACATCCTACTAAATACCCCATTCTTTTAAACCACACACATGTAGTTTGTGATGACAGTTTCCTCTGATAATTTAAAGCCTCAACTTCCATATTTGTAAGTGTGAACATGGTGGAGTGTCCTTTTAAGGTTGTAAGTTTTCATGAACTGAATGATAGAAACTTTCATCTCTTTGAGGATCCACTGCCGCTCCTCACATAGATCTGTTGAAAAACACTGTGGGAATCACTAGTCTGTGACCAGGAATAAATAGAAATGTCAGTCATCACCACCTCACAAACACATAAAAACACAGATGGAAGGTGTTGTCCTTTGCTCAAAGGGAAAATTAAATGTCAGTTTCATGTTTCTTTCTTGTCGTGATTGTTTGCTTCATGACTCTGCTGCCATCTGGAGGACTAACGTTTCCTTTTCTCTCCAACAACTTCTCATACAGTCTCAAGTCTCCCACAGACCTGCAGACGACTCCAATGTTCAGCCTACTGTGTCCATACAGGCAGACAAACGCAGCATGTAAAAGACTGAACATTAAAACTGAAAACTAATGTGAAAACTTAATGGAAATTATTTAACCACGACTGCAGCATTTTACAAACTAAAGTCACTCACAAAGGAATGAAAATGAAAATATCATGGTACACAAGGTATACTTTTGTGACTGAATAAACCATTCACTGAGAGCAAGGTCTAACTCAAGGTTTTTTTTTTCAGCACTTTCAACTGCGTCTCTTCATTTGCTGATGGAGTTTGCGCTCGTGTCACGGAAATGGCTGAGTTGTCATCATGCAACTTAAATATGAGATTACTTGATATGTGGTTGAGGGCTGGTCAAACTGAACTGTTTGTGAATGTCCTTCTTAATCCTCCTCTGGCCAATCAGCTCACTCCTGGTTGATGACTCTTACACCTTCACAGCTGATGCTATGAGCAGTTTCTGGTGTTTTTGCCGTGAAAGTCATATCAGCCAGTGTACTGTACTCCAGTCCTGCAATTATTTATTAAGACCATTGATCTTTTGAATGTAGAGTCCAATGTGATGCTTGAGGCTCCCAGAATGAGCAGTACCAAAAGAAAGACTGAATAATATAGAGTAGTAAACACACATACACACACACACACACACACACACACACACACACACACACACGTATTAATAGGTCCCTCTTGGAGGCCACGATCTCTGTGGAACATAATGAATATCAGAGTGCTGACAAGCTGCACTGCCATTTCCCCATTCAACTCACACTCCTGAGGCTCCATCACTTGAAAGAGTCATTTCCTGTTGCTTCGGGTGCTGTGGCATGGTTGTGTCATGGCAACAATACCCCCACCCCAACCCCCACCCCCACCCTCACCCTCCCAGTCTGAAAAAAACACGTATACATGCTCCTTTCAAATCCTGACGAGTGCACTTTACTGTTTTGCTCTAGAGATTTTGAGAAAAGGGTTTTGAACTGTTGGTCTCCTGATGACCTCTTTTTCTCATGTGTTGTGCATAGAAAAATAGAAAAAATCTTTCCATGTTCACTTAGAGCAAATTGGAAAAAAAATTATGACACTAGTTTGCATTTTGCAGGGGCCGTCTGCAATGGAAATTGTATGCAAAGAGAGGATATGAATTTTGACCACAGCTCAAGCCTTTCCCATGCCATTTATACATAATACCATTTAGAATATGATGGTTCACTTGAGGTCAAACTAATTCCTATCATTACGTACAGCACTGCTCTGCAACATGAAAGGAGATTTGGATTTTTTTTTTCACTGTATTTGCACCGCATGTTTGTATTTTGAAGCATAATCATACAATCATGTGAAAGTAATGATATGACCCATCATGCATTGCTCACTTCAAATTATTTGAAAACAACATACTCATGTTCTGTTCATTTCAGCTTTACGAGATTTGACAGAGCTAATAAGGTTGAATCACACAATCATCCGCCGGTCATTTGAATTCCTGGATGTGGTCATGGAGAGAGATTGACCACAGGGTGTAACCCTCATTTGTGAGCCTCAGTTTATCTTTCCATCACCTGACAGAGAAGCTCAACACTAAAGGACATGCAGGCCTTCGCCATCAGATCAACTGGTCTTTGTACCCAGTGTTATTTGAATCTCTTCATCAGAGTTAATTCTGACACGCATGCTTCAGTTCAGTGCTGTTTCTTTTGTATTGTTGTTTGTTCTGGCCCCCGTCTTTTTCCTGTGCAACGTTTTCTGTGAAATTTGTGTTGATTGTGAAGCACTTTTTAACTACGAATTATCTTCAACAAGTACGTCCCCACCTTTATATTTTATAAGAAGAGGTTCTATCAAGAGTAGAATGCATCCATACATTTTCCTTATTTCATGTTTTTGTCCAATTTTTGTCTGTTGTTATACCCCAATCCTGAAGAGATTATATATAATTTCATCCGCATTTAAAACAAAGACATCTTTTTACATTGTGTATTTGAACTTGAATAATAACATGGCAACTGAGAATTTAAACAAATTCAATTCTCAAATAACGAAACCTTTCAGAACTGAAAGCGTCACTGTTTTAGCAGTCTATATGAGCTGCTCATGCAAACATGCAAACATGTTGCTGAGTATGGCAGCTCCTGACAGAGGCTTGCGATGCAAATCAGCAGTGACAGCACAGATGAAGAATATACTAGGCTGGTCTCTCTCTCTCTCTCTCCCACTCGTGTTGCATTACACAAAACAATCATGCTACAATCTAATTGCAGCTGATTTGCCTGAATCATCTCCTGAATGTCTGCACCTCAGAATGCTTTACGATGTGCTGGGAAAACACTGTGCAGTGTAAGTTTAAACTGTAAATATCAGACATTAAATTTTGAACTGGTCTATAAATGACAGTAATCTATGGAAACCCAGATTAAAAGTTAGGCAGGGTAAAAATGACAATGCTTGTGATCAATCAAAATTATGAGTCAAAAATCCTAACCACCTAAATCAAAATGAACAGTTCAGTCACTTTATTTGCCAGTTAAATCAAAACTATAAGATGGTAAATCAAAATGATCATAAATCAAAATGAATATTTCTACTTATCAATTCAAATGTTTGAATTTACCTCAACCTTAATAATTGATATAGATAATGCAGAAAGTAAAAATGATGAGACATGCCTTCTAAATCAAAATTCTGACTAACTAAATCAAAATTAGTCAGTCAAAATAATAAATAAAGTCTAAATTTTCACTCTTTAATAATTTTAATCTTATTTTTATGAAGCATAGCTTTTTATGTAAAGTAAACAATAAATAGGCTACCCCTGCAGCACACAGACATTGGATTACAAGGACCACGCAAGGCCATATATTTCTAGGCTGTTTGAATTTATACACACAGCATGTTTAAGAGCTACCCACAGATTATCAATGATCAGGTCAGCCCACTCTGAGAGCTGTTTCCACGGCCCCAGGTTGTCTTTCTTGAAGCAGTTTATGGTGAATTTGGAGGATCATGCTTTGGATCATTGTGCTGTCGTAGACTCAGTCAGTTGCTCAGAGGAGCCACTGGTTGTTGAGTGTTACCATTAAGTTTGAAGATTCAGTGAATTTATCAGCTCTGGAAATATCCTCATCTGAATCATTTGATTAATCCTAATTCTTCACCTGCCTTAAAAGTCCGAACCAATCAATTCTTAGTGTTTTTACAAATGGTAAGGTGCCCAAACATTCTCTATTGGCATTTTTTTTTTGTTTGTTTGTTTATTCTTTTAGCTGTTTTTAAGTTAATTACATAGAAAATAATAGTGCAAAAAATTATTTTCTGCAGGGATTGAATTTACCTCATTTCACGTCAAAAATCAACCAAATATGTGATTTGACTCAAGCAAGGTGATTAAAATTTTGAAAGAAGCTTGTTGCTCCCCCGAGCATGCGCAGTTCACGGGTATGTTAGAAGAAGAACAGGAAGCGAATATTTTTAAGACTCGGAGTGGATGTCTGCTCCTCCCTGCTCATTTTACTCCGTGAATGATTAGGACACAAATAGGAGAGCCAGACGCCCTGAGAGCCGCGCTTTGTGGTAAACTAACATCTGAGACGCCTTGGGTCTGAGATTGGGAGCTTGTGTGCGGGGCAAGGGCGTGTTTGAATCGAAGTGTTGGGAGAGACAGACTGCCTCCTTCTTCTCCTCCTCCTCCGCCTCTTCACTGGACGCTAGCTCGGTAGCCTTTGCATGTAGCTGCACTCCTAGTTAAAGTTGCGTTGTAGTCTTTGTCCTTTTTATTTATTCGGAGGTCAGGGCAGAAGAAGATGGGATGTACTCTGAGCACGGACGACAAGGCGGCGCAGGAGCGGAGCAAGATGATCGACAGGAACCTGCGGGACGACGGGGAGAAGGCGGCCCGGGAGGTCAAGCTGCTGCTGCTCGGTGAGAGAAACACGGAGGGACAGGGTCTCGGTCTGTTTGCTTAAGATGGACCCTCCTCCGGTCCGCCGCCTGCTGCTACGTTTTACTCAACTTGCAGCATGTTTGTGTTTTAGCTAAATTAAAGTTGTATCGTGAAATAACTTTGCGGTTACAAGCAGCAGAGTTGGACGTTTCACGCCTGTATATGGCAGAGGCGTAGTTAGCTTAAAAAAAAAAAAAAAAAAAAAAAAAGTTGGAGCCGCTGGAGTTGTGTCTTTCCTCCCCAGCAAATTAAAATCAGCTCAGACAATAAACTAGTTAACAGTTCACTGTGAGATTAGTTTAATCCCACAGCAACCGGTCGTTAAACCACTGAGCTAATTTAGCTAAGCAATTAGCTGCTTAGCTACGTTAGCGCCCCGACGCTAGCTCGGATTAGTTAGCTAGCAGAAAGCTTAAACTTGTGTATGAAATTTTATCCATCAGCAAGTCCGCACCGGGTGTACTGCCGTCGTTAGTGTGCCAGACTGGCTTCATTATAATAATTTTAATTAAAGCAGTCAACCATCTTCCTGCTTCGCACGTAAATCAAACACTACCCGTACTTTAGGCCGGTTCGCCCTCTCAGAAACAGGCGACCAGTCTGCCACAGTGGACGAAACTAGCTAATGTTTTTAAAACAGATTTTGAATAAATGTCTATCCTCACTACGCAAAAGGTGTATTTTATACTATCCCTTAATGCATTTAATGTAGTTGTGGGACCAAAGCCAGACATGCTGCTCAACTAGTCTGAATGTTTGTTAACTTCGGACCTGGAACAAAGACTTTAAAATGTGTCCTATCTGCAGTTTCTCAAGAGTCATACACAATACTTTTTAATCATCACCCTTATGTATAATGTAATGATATCTTGTGTTTGTGGTTAATGGTGATTTTATACTCTAGACAACAAAGACAACATTGAACATTGTATGAGGATAAAACAATAAGTAAAATTCCAGATTGACATCCGTGTATCAGTAATGCACCTCACAGATTTATAGAAAACTGTTTCAAGGAAAGGTGCCACGCCTCCTCTCAGTTCTTCATGTTACTGGCAGCTGATAACCACTGCTGCCTGGTAAAGTCAGGGAAAGAGGGCCAGGAGGTTGCATAGCAACCCTCTCAGCCCGGCTGACAGCAATATCTGTGGCAACTATACACATAACACAGACAGATAGTGCACGCTAACTGGACATCTGCATGCCTCATGTAGTCTACAAACTGTTCAGAATATGCAGCAGTGTTGTGCATCTTTTAGTTAATCCCTTCTCTGGCAGGTCTGTATGTCTGTGGCACCGCTTACTTTCAGAAATGTCACTTGACCACAGTCACAGACAACATACAATGCCCAGCTGCAGTAGCCAGTGCTTGTATGCATGTGCGTCATTTGAGATGGGACTGATTTGAATTTTCATGGTTGTGGGGGTTTTTTTTTGTTTTGTTTTGTTTTTTTTTTCCTGTCATGATTCCCACAAGCACCTGCATGAGGCATGTGGGATTGGCTTGTGGATTTATCATCTGATGGGGCTATTACCATATATCTTTGAACACTTGGGCGTGTTTCACATCCACATTTTATGCTCTGTGCTTCAGAGTGAGAAATTCAGCTTTACCCTGCATGTGTATTGCAGTTTGCTGCTCTGTCAGCCATCCCACTTGGGCTGTTTGCATTAATGCAGTAATCTGTAAATGACATGCTCTTGAGCCAAGTGTTTTGAGTGGGAGGACTGCCTCAGATGTAGACTGTGTATTGCACAAATGCAAATCATAAAGATTGATCTTTGTTTTTGTGTCGTGGACTTTTCATAATACAGTCTTAGAGAAAATGGCACACAAGATGCTGGCATAGTATTTATTGTTATGTTGTGATATATTGTTTGAATATATCTGCATCTCATAGCCTGAGAAGAATGTGCATTCCCTGGTACAGCCAGTGTAGCCCCATCAAACATCATGACTCAGTGAAAAACTTGAACGATTTTACTTTTTCCACTTTTTTTTGCCATAATTGCCAGCCATTAAGCCCTTCAATTTCAGCAGCTCAGTGAGGCGTGAGTGTGTGTTTGGGAATACATTTTAAGTGTGTTGTGATGTTTGCGGAAATATTAGCTCTGTGTCTGTGGTGTGTGGCTGTTTATCATATGGTACGATGAACTGAAGAACAGTTCACCTCACCAGGGAACTGTGAGTCCCTGCAGAGGTAAGGTAATTAAATGTTATGTGCTCAGCTGAAAACACCGCGGGATCTCAGAGGGAGCTGCAGGAGAACTGTATTAGAGACTGTGCACCAAACAGATGTCAGAATTACACCTTTATACGTTTCTTATATTTCATAACTTTTACCTTTTTAAGGCTGCAATGCCATCATACTGCCTCACAGTGTGTTGTATATTGATGGGACATAAATCAAATATGTCCATATGAGATGCATCTGACAGCTCTTGGTCCATCCAGTCAGTCTGATGCAGCATGCGTTTTTAACCCAGGGAAGTTTAAGCTTTGTATAAGCTCATTGGCAAGAGGATCCACTTGATTAATCCAATTGCACTGTGACCTGGCCAAACCAGGACTTAGACACCTCTTCACTGCATTACCTTGAAGTTTCATGACAGAGGTAATGATTTATACAATAAAAACAATGTTTAAAAAATATGTATGCAGTGTGTTTATATCACTATGTCTGTAATTTAGACTTAGTAAATAATGGACATCATGCCAGTGTATCAACTATAATTACATTTTTGTCCCATCTGCTCTGTTTTAGGTGCTGGAGAGTCTGGAAAAAGTACAATTGTTAAACAGATGAAGTAAGTGGATGAGCAACATCGCATTTCACAACACATCGAGCACAACTGCAACACTTCAAGTACTATTTGTTCAGAGAATCATAGAATATAGCAGTGTTTCAGTCCCACTGACTCACCTCAGAGTGGAGAGAAAGCTAATGACATCTGACTGTGTATGCACCTGATACACCTATTAGTAATCAGCAGGTGAGACAACCCTTACGCATTTATTCACTGTGACAGAAATTATTCCTTTATTCACTCATTCACTTATCCTTATATTAATGAACACTGTATTTTGCTGTAGTGTGTGTGAGTGAGCAGTGAATTGAGGTTTCAGACACATTATTAACTCAACATTTTTGGCATGTATGTATAAAATCATACATTGATTTCATTCTTAGAAATGACACACTCAGATAAAATCATAGAAAATATATGTAGTTACCTAGGTAGCAGAGAGGGAGTATTTGACAGCCATAATTCCTTCCATATTAAGTCAACAAGATTCAATTTTAGATGAAAAAAATGAATGTGTATAGAATATCAGTTTTACACAAGTTCTTCAAATATGAATATACCGGCAGTTGAATTATCTTAGTAAACGGTCAGATTTCATGACAAACCAGAACAAAAGGTCTAAATCCAGATTCAGAAAACAGATTTTAAACACAATCCACAGTCTGCCACTCTCAGCCAATAACTTCCTGTTGATCATAATGATCTATTTCATGAACATAACCATGCTATTTGGAGACTACTGCTAATGTCATGTCTTTGTGTTCTAGGATCATTCATGAAGCCGGCTACTCAGAGGAGGAATGTAAGCAGTACAAGGCCGTTGTCTACAGCAACACCATCCAGTCCATTATTGCCATCATCAGAGCTATGGGACGTCTCAAGATTGACTTTGCTGATTCAGCCAGAGCAGTGAGTGAAGGAAAAACAAAGCTGGCATTTATGCTGTTCTTGTGATATCACAGGTTGTATTTCTGTGCTAATGTATAGCTCAGTGCTGTAAGGGCAACAACTACTTAGTCATATGTCATCCAGCCCTACTGAGCTTCTCTCTGCCTTCTCTGCAGCAGGTCAGATAGAGCTGGGAGGGGTTCAGTATCACATTCAAAACACTTCATCAAAGCTTACTTAAGGTTACTGACAGGATGAAAGCTATCCACGGGTTCACTTCTCCTGTGCTGCTGCCCAAGGCATTTACTAGTACATTGTTTGTACGTGTGCAAAAGAACAACAGAGTGAGTTTACAGTAATAATCAACAATATTTGTTTTCCTTGTTTTTGGCTGGACTGGTCATGGTCCAATGTTAAATCCCAGAATGTCCACGAATGATAGAATTGAGTTTGTTACACCATCAGCCGAGTGAGTGAGTGCTCTTTGAAAATGATATGGCGCAAACAGTTTCTATTGCGTCATTAGGGGGAGTTTACAGTGAATCCACAGCAGTTGTTGTTTTCAGACCCCTTTTAGTCACTCTTTTTTATAAAAAAAAAACACCAAGTAAGAAATCTACTGACTTTGTTTCGGTTGTTTTGAGACCCCTCTCACTCTGCCCTGTGAGCGAGGGGGGTCTCTGTGTCCACTCTGGCCAGTGAGTGACAGAGGTGGGGGAGCAGTTTCAGATGGAGGCTGTTCACTGTGAGAGACAAAATAAGAAAAATATTCTGTTGCTTCATACTTCCAAGTAAATACAGCTGAAAACACAGCAACATTGTGGTTACAAACTCGGGTTTTTATCAGTGCAGAGTAGCAGCCTGGAAATGGTTCATGCTGGTTAACATGTAGTCTTAATGGGCTGCGTTTCAGAAGCTATTTCATACAAGTTCTGTTGTCTGACAACAGAAACAGAGAAACATATAAATGAGAACAGCTTTATTGCAAATTCGGCTGAATTAAAATGCTTTATAATTGAGCATAGAGAGTTGGACAGAAGCAAACAGATAAAACCAGCTGACACAGCCAGAATGCAAATACGATGCAGTGATGTCATGAATATTATAATTGCTGTATTACGTCATCTAGCAACATTTTTCCAGCAGGCTTTAGCTACTTTCCATTGAAAGTAGATGTTAACAGTGGTTCCACAAGTGTTTTAAACTATGTCCTTAGTTTTGCACATTGACAATACACAGTCCAGCTATATACAAGGTTTTTTACCTGGTCTTGTTTGGAGTCTTTGTGCATATTGGTTTGGTGTTTTGCATAAGTATATTGTATTATTACTATGGACTCCAAATGAATACAGTGCAGATTGCTGAGTATTTTATCCTTTATTCTAAACAGACTCCTGTTTCATTTTTCAAATCTGCTTTTTCCTGGAATAACAAGAGGCTTAGTCATTGCCTCAGCGTGACTGCCCTGGCTCTGTCATCGTGACCAATTTTACACCCAGAGCTTTTCTTTGCCGATTTTCTGCTCTCACAGATATCAGTTTTTGGCCACTGACCTGCTTAAGACACTGTGCAGCTTTTGAAATCCAATTTTATGCAAAGTGGCATGGATAAAGTAACCACAACAGACACACTAATTTGTCATTTTTAATTCATCTCTTAATTTGCTCTCAGGCAGGGCTGTTTGTGAGTGACAGAAATCTTTTAGTGTGATTTAATGAGAAATGATTATCCATGATTATGACCAAATTCAGTCTTTTAGGATTTTACTCACACCAACTGTTATGTAATTTTGCTGTGATACAATAAATGTTGCTTTTGGCAATAAACGTGCTGTATGGGGGAATGATATGCAATTATATTATATTTCCATTATTTTTGAGAGATTCTGCAATTGTGAATTTTTGAATTTTATTTTTACTGACAAATCTCTGTAACACCACAATGCTTTATTTATAATGGTATGTTGTGACAAATTTGAAATTTATCAAGAAATTGCAGCTCTTGCGATTTGGATATTGCACTTTATCATATTGCGATTTCCATAATATTTTGATTCAGATTAATTGTTCAGCCTGATGCACTGTAAGCATTCTTTATCTTCAGAGTTTCAACAAAACGCAGAATTAACAGTTGGTAAATTAAAGTACATATACTCTTCTTGCTGGCATAAAAATTGACAAAAGTGAAGAAGTTGTGGATTATGATTTAAACTGGAGAGGCTTTGTCTCGTCAGGATGATGCACGGCAGCTGTTCGTCCTGGCAGGTTCAGCAGAGGAGGGCTTCATGACAGGCGAGCTCGCCGGGGTCATCCAGCGGCTGTGGAAAGACGGAGGAGTTCAGGCCTGCTTCAGCCGCTCCCGAGAGTACCAGCTCAATGACTCCGCCGCATAGTGAGTAGGACACATACATGGGAACTAATGAGGGACTGGACCTACAGAAGAACTCTTATTCTTTGGTCTTAATATGCAAATCTCATTTTTTTTTTCTGTATGTGGTGTGAATCTTTGTGTCTCTTTATGTTTTTCTTTACAAAGCTACCTAAATGACTTGGACAGGATATCCCACGGTGCTTACGTACCCACCCAACAGGATGTGTTGAGGACCAGAGTCAAAACTACTGGTATTGTGGAAACACACTTCACTTTCAAGGACCTGCACTTCAAGTGAGTACAACCACCATAGTTGAATTGCTGTTGTTCAGTGGTTCAAATATGTTTCATCACCTGACAAGAGGACAGTTGACCCACAACAAACCTTGATGATAGAAGAGAAATGCAAAAGTGCCTATTTTGCAATTTGTTGAATTTAAACCTAGTGCCAAAAGGGAGCCTCATAACATTAATGAGCCAATCTGCAAACTTAGTCTGATGCCAGCACACATCTTTTCTTGTAAAAGGTCTGGTGGAATCAGTAACGCTGCTTATTACCCAGTTGGGAAATTTCCACATTGTGGCATCCCTAGTTCCCACTGCCTGAGTCATATTTCCCACAATTCACCTGAGGA
The DNA here is from genome assembly GCF_046630095.1 of Trachinotus anak. Taxonomy (NCBI): domain Eukaryota; kingdom Metazoa; phylum Chordata; class Actinopteri; order Carangiformes; family Carangidae; genus Trachinotus; species Trachinotus anak. Next base: position 16,581,957 of record NW_027273853.1, on the reverse strand, counting down.
GACAATATCGTTACAGGGAAATATGGAATAAATATCAATGACTGACAGGAGTGTTGTGGTTGACATATACGTTTAAGTGTGAAAATGTGGTGTTTGTGTGCTACAGTTTAACAGCGTGTTTCTGCGATGTCGCTGCAGAATGTTTGATGTAGGTGGACAGAGATCAGAGAGAAAGAAGTGGATCCATTGTTTTGAGGGAGTCACTGCCATCATCTTCTGTGTGGCTTTGAGTGACTATGACCTGGTGCTGGCTGAGGACGAGGAGATGGTAATACCTGTTGGACCTTAGCACACCCTGAGATTCATCTCTCTGTTATACTATAGCTTTTTAAATTCAGTTTGTGCAGTTTCTCTGCTTGGTAACCACTGTGCGTCTCACCACTCATTCAGAATCGAATGCACGAGAGCATGAAGCTGTTCGACTCCATCTGCAACAACAAGTGGTTCACAGACACTTCCATCATCCTCTTCCTTAACAAGAAAGACCTGTTTGAGGAGAAGATCAAAAAGAGCCCTCTCACAATCTGCTACCCAGAATATGCAGGTGAGAGAGAAAGAAACACACCCACTTGTATGCAGTTCAGATGTGTTATACATAAAAATACTCTGCTTTGTATGTTGCATATAAAACACTAAGTCCTGCCAAGTATATATATGGAGTTTTGAAGTGACAGTGAAGAGCTTATCAGTAAGGCTGTCTTCAGTCGTACAATGTCATCTCTAACAATGGTCAAACCAGGTAATTTAACTCATGTTTAAGAGGCTCTAAAGGTCTTTAATCTCCCAATGGGTGTGACCAGGGATGGCTTAACAGTGAATAAGTTAAAAAGCATCATGTAGTCAAAGTAATGTTTCTACAAACAAACTTGTGCCATAAAAATAATTTGAATTGTATAAACAAATAAAAAATGTACACATAAGGGTTTAAAAATACTTTTTAGTATTCACTGCTGTTTGGTTTTAAGACTCAGGTCTGCAGATCCAGGACATATTTGCTCACATTTGTTCGTTCATTTTTCTAACTCTGTCTGTCTGCCTCTCGTGGCCACTCAAAGGTGTGGCAGCCTCTACAGCTGACACAAAGATCTTTCTTCATTGTCCTCTGCTCTGCTCCTGTGTGGGCTGCTTCATGTTTAAACAATATGTCCTTGTCAGGTTCACACGTCCAGAGTCCAAACATATGAGAGATTGTTAGTTTTAATGAAGTGAAAGCCATAAATTCAGCCTTTACAAAGTATATAATATTTAGTTTTTGGTGATAGTTTTGGAAATGTGTAAATTCAGTTACATTTTTATCAAGAAATGTTTTGTCGAATCTATTAACGTACACAATGGGGGGCAGAATATTAGAAGCATCACACAATACAATGCTATGCAGTATAACACCTGTTGTACTGCATAGCTGATGTTGTTTTCCTCTCCTAATTGTGTTGCCTCTGTCCCCCTCCTTTAGGCTCTAACACTTATGAGGAGGCAGCGGCCTACATTCAGTGCCAGTTTGAGGACCTGAACAAGAGAAAGGACACCAAGGAGATCTACACCCACTTCACCTGTGCCACAGACACCAAGAACGTGCAGTTTGTGTTCGATGCCGTCACTGACGTCATCATCAAGAACAACCTGAAGGACTGCGGCCTTTTCTAAAGGTAATGTCTGCTGCTTCAGGGACAAGCTGGATGAAGTGTGGTCTGTCACATTTTTCTCCTCTAATCCTGATGTGTTATTCTGTTCAGGCACCCTGGTGGCCGACTTACCAAGTGACTTCATTCAAGGGGAGTCTGACTGGAGGGATCTTCATGGACCCTGCTGAGAATGTCACTTTTAACCATTTATTAACTTATGTTCATCTCTAAAAGTTTTAAAGACGGTGTGTAGAAAAAACGTTTTGTGTAAAATATTTGTACAACTGTCTATGCCCGGTGATTTTTCACAGTTTTTAAAATGTGCTTGTTTTACCTTATCATTATTTTTAATTTTTATATAAAAAGGGGGGCCTTTACATTTTTTTGTCCATGAATGAACACTTTTTGTCTTTTATTTGTAGGTGCTTGTGCCTTGCATGCCTTAGTTGCAGTGTTTTCTTTTTGTTGACTTAGATGTTAGGTTTATGTCGAAGTTACCATTCAGCTCTTCCCAAGCCCCCTGTAGTCCATATTATCTTATTTTTTTCTGATCATTTAATTGTCACATCATATTTGCCTCCTTGTACAAATCAAAAAAGACCAAGTAACTCAGTCGACCAATTCACTCTGACTCTGACATACTGTGAGAAACGTGTGGAAACCTTTCCGGATGTGTTGTTTGCATGTGTGCTGTGAGTGGGAGCTTTGTTTTGATTGAGGCCAAAAGCCCGTGTGATTGGGAGTGATTGTGTGTCAGTGTGTGCACAATATAAAACAAAGGGACTTTATTCCTCTACTTGTCATCCTCTTTCAAAGTCTTATTTTTCTAAGTGACCAAAAAGAAGCTACTCTCCAATTAATGAGCGCACGTTGTTGGTGCGCTGCTACAAACTGAAACATTCCTGATTTGAATCATGAAGTAAAGAGAAGCTTTGAAAAGAGGATGCCAATGGCGGCCTTGTAGCAGACAGTAGGACCTTATGTAGATCTGTGTTCAGTGCATAGACAGACAGGTGGCTGGGTTCAAGTGCACTGTTATTGATTCTGATCTGTAATGGTTTCAAGTTACATATCCCCCCCAAGACCCCCACCCTCTGTTTCCATTGGATGGGGACATTAGTGGACTAATATCCATGATTTTGCTAATAAAAGAGCTGCTATGGTGAAACCATGGCAACTTTTGAAACACATTTTTCTCCTGTCTGATTTTGTGTGTGAATATTTCTTGTTTGACAGAACAAAAATTCACTGTCTCATTCAGATCTAGGAAATTTTACGATGATGTCATCTGATAAAATGAATAGAGAAAATAGATGGCGGTTGTTGTAAATCACTTGAGAGAACTGTAGTGTGTTTCATATGTGAATTATATTCTACAAAATAATTTATTTTTATTTTTTTTGGTGAGCAGTGAAAAGCCTGGGTCTGAGAGATCAACATATATTTGCATTATATGAACCTCATTGTTGGGGGCATGTTTGGAAGTAAATATAAGCAATAGAATCTTATAGGCTCCATTTAGACATGTTCACAGACATTTATAAACTACTTTGTTCTAACTAATAATTTTTCTACTTCTTTTGACAAAAGTTCAATAAACTACTTACATTTTTAGACGAAGTTACTAATCACAGCTAAATCCATCATCTATAAACATGCAAACATGTTTTCTTCTTACTGCATAACTGCTTCACTGAAAAGTGCATGTGTCAGAATTTGTCCTTCAAGAGTAAAATTTCCACATCACATTTTTGTATGTAGGTGTATTTTGGACCATGATTAGCTTCAAAACCTGCTCATAAAAACACATCTTAATGTGAAATTGAAGGCGAGCACAGAGGAACGTTCCACCTTCAGCGGATAAAAACATCCTTCTACAATCAAACTGCACATACATAATTCTGCACAGGGAATGTCAAACATTTAAGTGAAGAAACAATAACCAAAGGGTATTTTTGAGTGGATGGGGAATATTTATTCTAAAACTAAGTGAAAAGCAGAGCTGGGGTGATATTTAGTGGGAGGGTTTAGTGGAAGCCTCTGGTACTGTTCAACAGTGAACAGTTCCATCTAGTGGAAACATTGAGTAACTAATGACCAAGACTGATGGCTGCTTGATGGTCGTAAAGGAGACAACTGAGAAAAATCTAATCGCCAGTTTTAATATAATTAACATAGATTTTTTCCTGACAAAGATGTATTGGCCTTTTATATAAAATCTCCATTGGAAACGCCCCAAGATTAGGGCTAATTAATCCTGAACTAGACTGAGAAAGTTATTTTCTACCAAGCTGTGGTGATTTAAAGCAAGCACTGTGGCCCAGAGTCCTTTCCAGTATTCATGAGCAGATCAACCGTTAAATTAATTAGTTGAGAGATAGCGATAGGATTATCAGAACAACTGTCATATTCCAGTCTTTTCCCCCCCCATTTTTATGGATTTGATAAACACCAAAATGATGGCAATGAACATCCTACAAATGGGTCACAGCAGTGCCAAGGCTGACTCCTGTCTTGCAGACTTAGCTAAGCCATCACTGCTCAAGCACAATGATTAGGCATTAGCTGAGAGGACACTATTTTTGGGAGTCATTGTGTGATTTTAAAAGCTAACTGCAGACTCATTTAGCTAATCCCCAAAGCCCTCCAGGGGAGATCAAACAGCGTGGATATGAAACTTCTTCAAAATGAAGGTATGTAGTTCAGGAAAGACTGATAGAGAAGAGGATCATGATGCTAATGAAGGTGATCAAATAGCACATCACTGCAGACTGCAGCTGACCAGAGTCAAAGCAAAAGGAATCCAATCCAAACCACATATCACATCTGAAGAAACTCTTTGAAAACTATGTGTAATAACCAGCTTATTTTTTTGATCTTTAGTCAAGTTGTACACCACTTAAAAGAGTTGACATCTGAGACGACTGGAAGAGATAGAATTTGTTATGTGTAAGTTTTTAATCTGATAATAAAGTCTCCATGTAGGATTATTACCCAGGATTATTTTTGAGGTCATTACTTATGTTTGGGAGTTTTAAAAGTCTTATATGTTAGCCAGTACACTCTTTAGATATAATAAATATGCTTTTGATAATAGTTCAATATTTTGGGAAATATGCTAAATATAATATTAGCAAGAAAGCATTCTTGCTTATAGTCGGATAAGAAGATTGATGCCACTGTCGGTGGTGGTCCCCAATTACTTTTGCTAAAATAAGCTAACTGGCTAATGGCTATAGCTTCATATTTGTCGTACTTATGAGAGTGCACATAGTGTAGTGTATAGAGCGGTAAGTTAATATGGTGAATTTTTTAGCAAATACTTTCCTATTTACATATTGAGCTATTTTGGAACAACAGCAATATTATTTTGGATTATTTTGGTGTTTCTGGCCCCCTGACGACTGTAAGACCAGTGTTCACTCTCTGTTTTTGCTCTCTACCAACTCCTGAGGGACATCAGTGGCTCTTTATTTGCTAAATGCTTCACTGTGTTCACCAGCTATTCTCTGACCGTGTCTGTCTGCTGGTGCTGAGCAGGTAGTGTACGGTTGGCTTTAAGAGCTTTGCCAATGAAAACAACGACAGCCGAGCAGTGAAAGGGAAGCAGAACAGTAAAACTGTGGTGTTCAAAAATGAGCTAAAACTTAGTATAAATCTCTGAAAAGCTGAGAGGAGCTGCTGATACAGGTGATAATTCTCCTAGCAATGTCACATTATTTTTGCATTGTCATTTGATACACTGTTATTTTAGAAATATCAATTCCTGTATAGCCACCTGAATATAAAATGTTGCAGTTTCAAATTTGCTTTTTATAGAAATCCATGTAGCGCACATATTATGGTTGAAAATTGTAAAACTCTGTCTGCATTTCCTCAGATACATCAGCATTTCTGTACCGCAGATTTTTGTTATTCTATGTGCTGATATACACTCACCAGCCACTTTATTAGGTACACCTGTTCAACTGCTCATTCACGGAAATATTTAATCAGCCAATCACATGGCAGCAACTCAATGCATTTAGGCATGTAAACATGGACAGAATGACCTGCTGAAGTTTAAACCGAGCATCAGAAAGGGGAAGAAAGGTGATTTAAGTGACTTTGAACGAGGCTTGGTTGTTGGTGCCAGATTGGTTGGTCTGAGTATTTCAGAAACTGCTGATCTACTGGGATTTTCCCGCACAACCATCTCTAGGGTTTACAGAGAATGGTCCGAAAAAGCGAAACTATCCAGTGAGCGGCAGTTCTCTGGGAGAAAATGCCTTGTTGATGCCAGAGGTCAGAGGAGAATGGCCAGACTGCTTTGAGCTGATAGGAAGGCAACAATAACTCAAATAACCACTTGTTATAACCAAGGTATACAGAAGAGCATCTCTGAACACAACACGTCGAATCTGAAGCAGATGAGCTACAGCGGCAGAAGAGCACACCGGGTACCACTCCTGTCAGCTAAGACGAGGAAACTGAGGCTACAGTTCACATGGGTTCACCAAAATTGGACAGTAGAGGATTGGAAAAACGTTGCCTGGTCTGATGAGTCTCAATTTCTGCTGCAACATTTGGATGGTAGGGTCATCCCACTATCCATACCGACATATCTATGATAAGCTCATATCAGCTGGCAACTCAGGCTCTAGTGAGGATGTCTGTATGGTTTGGTTTGGACCTTCTACAGGTGTACTTTGCCATCATAAACTTCACTGCATAATTAAATCTCATTGTGAGCTTGGAGAAAAAGCCAACTTGATTTAGTTGCCAATTCCCTTAAGCCATTTGGTCTAATTAACTTATTCTGTGTGCGTGTTGCATTTGAGTGTGTGTGTGTGTGTGTGTGTGTGTGTGTGTGTGGGTGCATGTTGAAACTGATTTTTAACCACTTCTCCAGTCCAGCACACCCCTGGGTTTCTCACTGATGCCACTGTGTTGTTTCTATAATTTTAAAGTTTAAAACGCCTCCCCAATATTGTTACTGTCTCCTAAGACATTAGATGATAGTTAATATTTGTCTGCAGTCTGTTTTCTCTTTTTGAGCACTGGCGCATCCGTGGATAAAATAAAGACGATAAAGACAGGAGGAGCCTATTCATCCTGTAGAGAGTGTCTGTGTGAAGGTGACCTCACTCCCCCCTGGCTTTGCCTCGCAATAAAAACAACTTAGTGTGTATTTCTTCCCTAACAGCGAATACAGAAATGAGAGAGTGAATGAGGGAGGCGGTGAGCTAAATCCATATAAGTTCTACTGAAATTCCCCCTCTGAGTGCGCAGACTGCCTCATGCTATTGTATTTTTGCCTTCTGTTGTTGGCAGTCAGCTTTAGGATGCTTATTACTCTCTGTCTTTAATGATTATATAAAATAATGCCCCCCACCCATTGTACTCAAACACACGAATATATTTGCAGACAGTCTGAGGAAGCCCCTATGGATGTTTCCAGTGGCACAATCACAACAACTACAACCGTTGTATTTAGATGATTAATATTCTGACAGAAAGTGAAAGATTTGTTGGAACTGGAGCAGCTGCTCAAACTTCCAGCTTTCACAGAAAGAACAACAAAGATGAAGCACGTCTTGTTTATGAAGCTCTTTTTCTTCCAAGCCGTCATGCAGCACAATGACACGCAGACCAAAGGACTTCATTACAATGCTGGTAGGAGCTCATGTAAGCTCACTTCCTCCTAACACTGTCCACATGTGATTGGCCACCCAGACACTACTGAGAGCTACTGCTGCACTTTCGTGTCCTGTCACGAGAATATTTTAACGTGGCAATGAGTTGCTTGAAGTGACTCCAAATTTAGACGCTCCAGCTCAAAGCTTCGACAGCTGATGGCTTTTCTTTTTGTTCTTCTATCACACTTCTATTCACAAAGGAAGGTCCAAAATAGTGAAATACTCTGATCCAGATATAGATAGATGAGCACAAGACAAATACTTAGTGTATGATTTGTCATGTACACAAAAGAATACTACTTATGTAACAAAAAAAAAAAAAGAAGCCACACAGTGCCAGGTTGCTGTTCTATTTGAAGGCATCTTCGGATGATTTCACAATTTAGTACGCCAGTAACTTTAAATGAGCTGCCGTTGGTGTGAAAACATGCAGACTCTGAACCCTCTATACTATGCGCCTCCTCACCCATGAACTGTATTTCCATGCTGGCTACAGGCCTCTTGAAGCTGCAGTTCTGACACCCACCAGCAGAGGCACAGATATAGCAAAGCAGGGGATTCATTTCCCCCCTGAGTATATAATCTCCTAATCCAGCCAGTTTTCCAGATTATACCAGTAGCCTACTCTTTCTCCACTGTGGTGGTTAGTCTTTAATAATCATCTGGTCTGCATCATCATCGGCGTAGAAGTAGTGTCAAAAGCATCTGCTGTAACCAGAATGTACAGTATGACCTAAATGCAAACACAGTGAAGTAAATAAAGTGACAATCAAAGTGAATCCACTGCTCTTCATGGATTATTTACTGGTTGCAAATGCACAGGGGGTTTTCTACAGTAATGTTGTTTTGTAGGGAGGATACTCACATTACAAAAGCACATTGCATGTCTTTAAATACACACATGCACACAGAGGCTGAGAGTGGCAGTACGAGGGACTGTCGTCCTCAGTAGATTTGGAGAAGCGGCTCTTGACTTTTGTGTTAAATATTAAATGAAACTTTACTTCACCCACTTCGAAAAGCCATGCAGCCATGAAAAAATAATGGCAACAAAAGGATTTGTCATTCTCTGCTGGCCTTGAATTTATCATAGCATCACAGCAATGATGTAACAGTGACCAACTTAAGGGGGTGAATTTTACAGAGCAGAAGTACAGATGTTTAATGTTGTTTCTTTCGCACTGCAACAGTAGTGCAGCAGTAAAAGAAATCAGTCCATGCCCTAAGTTTTTACTGCTTAAATGTCGACATGTTGAAGTGAGATAATGAATTGATATACTCTGTCTCCAACTGTAATCAAGTGTTTAACAATGTCTTAACCACAGTTTATTTTACATAATCAAGATCTTTCCCAAACCTTAACCAGACTGTAGTTGCCATGTGCTGATAAAGCAAAAAGTGATATTTTTTAAAATATTGGTAAAACAGGATTACTCTGTGAATTGTGTATGTATTCTGTATGTCTTAAGCAGATATGTATATAGGAAAATATATCATTTAAGCACAATAAAAACTGAAATAATACATTTTTTGTTTTGATTTTGGGGGGGCTACAAGATAGGTCCTCAAACCTAGGTAGTATTACTGCAGATGTTGCCTTAAGGCTTCTATATCATTAATGTGCATAAATTGTCCATGCAGTATTAACAAACAAACTTGCAATTAATGTACATTAATCACCACAAACTAACAGCCACATGGTGAAAAAGTCAGTCATAAAGCTATTTTATTCCCGAATCATAAATCATATAGGTTAAGATTTATATGTAATGTAGAGTAAACTGATGTGCCCCCCATGTCATCGCCTGTGTGTGACCAGAGAGCCCGAGGAAGCGCCCCTGGCAGTGTAGTGGGAGTGAAGCGCCTCCCGTGTTATTTCCCCTCCTCTCCATCCTTTAACGCCGAACCAGAACCATTCATCTCTCCCCTCCTTCAGGCTTCACATCCGGGTCATCCGCCAGTATCTGTCTCTCGCGTCTGTGTGTCTGACACAGAGTAATAATTATTTCATCCGCCGCCGAGCTGTACTGCAGCCCTCTGTCCGACTGCGTGGCTCGCCGAGCGGACACTGCGCCTGGCGTGCACCGGTGATGATGGAGCCAGGGGCGCTGTGAAGCTGCAGCCGGTCGCACAAAGGCAGGGATGAGACGGTAGGAGGCTTTTGTATGGGCTAGCCCGTGGAGATTAACTCGCCCTAACGATGTCTAAGAGCCTCAAGAAGAAAAACCACTGGACCAACAAAGTCCACGAAGCGGTGATAACCCGGGGGAAGGAAGGGGAGCTGGGGTTCGAGCTGAAGGGGGGCGCGGAGAACGGCCAGTTCCCCCACTTCGGCGAAGTGAAGCAGGTGAAGGGACTGATCCAGAGCGGAAAACTGGCCCAGGATGAGCTGCTGCTGGAGGTCAACGACATGCCAGTGGCCGGGCTCACCACCCGGGACGTGCTGGCCGTGATTAAACACTGCAAAGACCCGGTCCGCTTCAAATGTGTGAAGCAAGGTGAGGAGGGGTGGAGGTGGTGGTGGTGGTGGTGGTGGTGGTGGGGGCGCACCGCCGCGTTGACTTGAGAGGCGGGGAGGAGTGTGTGTGTGTGTGTGTGTGTGTGTGTGTGTGTGTGTGTGTGTGTGTGTGTGGCTGGTTTGATTAAGATGTCATTCGTGCAGTCATCTGTCAGTCTGCACTGAAGGGAGAAGACGTGTGTTTATGTGGACAAACCCACGCTCAGGCCTGTTTGTGATGATGGGTTCAGTCCCCGGTGATCGGTGACTATAATGGTTGTATCGCAGCCGAGAGCCGCCGCCGTTTGTTTATCTCAGTGTCGCTGGTTCGATGCCACAGCCTGGAGGGGGTGTGTCCGTTTAGGCATGATGCCACAGCCTGCGGTCCTCTCCTTATTTTGGTCGAGCACAGGGCTGGTTTCACTGAACAGGCCTGCGCCGTGGATCAAATGTTTTTCTCTTTGCTGCTGTAGAGTCTGAGCGACAGACAGACAGACAGACAGACAGAGTCCACACTGTTACTGTTGCATATCGATCAACTATGTAATCAACATGGTTTGCTTTAACTCACGCCTTCCAAATTTCTCACACACACACACACACTTTTGTTTATGAAATGTTTCTGAGTTCAGAAGTGGAGAATAATTGTGCAGGTCCCTTGCAGTCATGGTCTGATAAGCCTCTGAGTGTTTTGTTGTTGTCAGCCAGGAGCAGCGTTGTTGGATAATGATTGTAGGCCTCTGAAGCTGGAGGCTTGTTGAAATGTTTGTGACCACAGCAGTGGATTTATGGCAACACTGTTGACTGAGTGACCTGCTTCTGTCAGCCAGTGTAAAGGCGGACGGGGTCTATGTGAGAGTAGAACATTGGATTGAGGGAACAGCGGAGGAGATAGTTATCATCGCACCCTCTGAGGCGCAGTTTAAGTCCCAATAAGTGGCTGAAAGGGCTGTGTTCTCAGCCATGAAATGAGCATTACAGTGGCTTGATTCTGGGACATGAGTAAAGCAAGAAATCAAGGCGGTTTTTATTTTTGGACATTGCCGACTTTGCTCACAGAGGATTTGACTTCACACGTCCTCCCCTGACTGCTCGCCCTCAATCTCTGTGTTTCCATGGGTTGCGTCAATGTGATTGATTATTGAGTTGGAGCTGCTGACAGAGTAAGAGTCCAGTGTTGCAATGTCTGAGGGGTTAATGCTAATGCGAACGTGTCTCAGAGAGGTCTATTTTCTCTCTCCCTCTCTTATCCATTTAAACATGAGTCTGTCTGTTTATTGAACTACCCACCTCTCGCTGCTCTCCAGCTGAATGTAGTCTTTGAACGTCCTTGAGCACACTGCTGTTCATGCCTATCGCTTGTTGTCCCCCTTACTAGGTATTTTTTGTTCTCATCCCCTCGGTCTCCCCCTTCTCTTAGCTGTCACATTACTATTTGACTTCCATTCAGCAGAGAGTGGCATGTATTTACGGTAGTGTGCTTGCAGACAGCTGCTGACACACTCCTGGCCCATTGAGGAATCATCTAGAAGCAGTCCAGTCGCTCGGCTCAGAGGCCACACGCAGCCAAATCGGAGATGGATGTCCTGTCTTTCCGCACAATCATGTCTGACTGCCCATGCGAACGTGCACACACTAACACACTTACACATTTTAACAAGTTATTTTCGGTCAGGTAGATTGTAGAAGCCTGTCTTCTGTCCCTGAGGGAGCACAGCAGTGACAGCGAGGCCTGACGAACCTCGAGAGAGAGGTCACAGCCCGACTCTGCCCTGACCTGTTACATCTACTCTGATCAGTGTTTTCAGGAAACACACTGCAAACAGGCATGTGTGCACGTATCCAAATAGACAGGACAGGACACGGCCTTGTAAATATGGGATTGTTATGCACCTTTTGCTCTAAACTGTTTTGTGCTTCATTCTCAACCCAGTTCTGCGCCAGTTTATAGACTGAGCCGTGGACACAGACCGTGTCCTTTACAAGTCCTGTGTTGGCGAATTTTCATGCACATCACAACATGCAGGTGTGAAATGTGTATCAAGTGCACCCTCTACATCTTGTGCTATATAACAAGCTATTAAATCAGTTAGGCTTTATCAATCAATCAGTCATGGAACTGCTTTGTTTTGCAAAGAAACCACTTTGGTTGTGATAGTGGAATTGCAAAGAAAGAAACGTGGTTTGTGTGTGCATCTCTAGAGGGCTGTTATTTATTCCCCTGCTGCTTGTGTGTGTGTGTGTGTGTATCTAACTGCTTCAAGTGTCTCATGTCTCCATCATGTAAATGAATGTGCTATAAATTAATCTTGACTAATGGCAGTCTAACAACATAACACCACACACCAGAGAATCAAAACAAAATAAAAAGATTTCTTCATTTATGTAACCTAAGATAAGAGTGAACTTTATTGGTCCCACAGGGGTAAATTAGCATAGTTACAGCAGAAGCAGGATGTAGATGAGGGTGGGTATCAAAAAATATATAATATATTACACCTTGTTTACATGAATAATGTTGCACCTTGTTTACATGAAGTGTAGTATTGTACATACTTTGAACAGTGGTGAGGAAAAAAAGTTGCATGTTTTACAAAAAAATATTGGTGTTTGTGGAGTTCCTGGTGAGTCGTTGGTAACAGTGCTGGTTGGCTTAAATTTTTTTTCTGGGGCTAGCACTTCATTTTTTAGGGAAGACACTTTTACATGTCACACTAGGAAAAGTACAGGTGTAAATAAAAATTCCATTTAAGGGTCCAGGTATTTTGCATGCTGGTTCCCTGTCACGCTGTCGTGGCTCATTGGAAGACTTGAATGGAGCGGAGCTGTCCTCATGTTATTAGTAACACCTGTGCTTTGCCTTTTATGACAAGTCAAAATGTCTGCTCTGATATATGCTTGCTGCCACAATTAGTGTAATCAATAATTTCTCCCAGATGCAGACTTTATAGAAAAGGATTGTTTATGAACTTGACTGATAAGAATACTTCCAAATGCATTTATATAAAAAAAAAAGACATATAGCAGTGGATGTTCTCGTAGATGCTGGTCTGTAAATAGGTTATTTGCTGCGTTCTTCTGTACATCATTGTTCATCTCCTCATCAGCACCAAGCAGGAGTGAGGTGCAAACGGCTGCTCGGCTCAGTGAGGTGGATTTATAAAAGTGAGCCGAGAGGTGTTAGAACAGTATGGAGAGGAGAGAGGTGAGAATGTGAATGCGTGTGTGTGCGTGTGTGTGTGTGAATGTGTGTGTGTGTGTCTGTGTGTGTGTGTGTGAGAGAGAGAGAGAGAGCAAGTGAAGAGAAAGAGAGGTTGAGATTAAGAGAAGAGTATGATGAAGGTGTGAGCATACACACTTTAAGAAACTGAGAAAGTGCAACCTTGTGATTTTTTTTTCAGATTATCTCTGTCAGATTCTTCATTTTAAAAATCCAAATAAATAGATTTTCTAAAGTGCGTGTTTCCATAATTATGATGTGTACTTGCTGTGCCAACTTGCCATAATGACACAATGGACAAACTATGTAGGGTTGTAGTTATAGTGATAGCCTCGTCTTTGTCTTTCCTCTTTCCCTAATTGAGCAACATAACTATAGATTTAAGTTTACTGGACATAATTTTCATCAATATTTTTGTTTTTGGTCAATTCCATTTAAGTTCTGCTTATCAGTTAGGTTTTCCTGTTTATTCACAGTTGTTAGTAAATTTAACAAAATAATAAAATATATATCCACCTCTAAATAACCCAGCTCTCCTTTTAATTTGGATCACTTTTGTCATAAATATCTATGTAGCAAATACAGTAATATAAATTACATTAGTGGCTATTTAAAAATTATTTTTTTATTTTTATAAATCTTGTTCTTTTATATAGATTATATCAGGGCCATCATCCAAGGCTCAATCCACAACAAATGTTGCTCTGATTTACAAACAAAAAACAGAATATCAGACTTGCTATTTTCCTCACCTGAAGGTACTTTGCTCTGGATAAGAACTGCAGACTTAAAGCTACAAACATGTCAACATGTCACTGCTTGCCGATATTGCTGGTTTGAAATGTAATTTTCTACTTTCCAAATTGTGTTTTTACCTCTCAGAGGGGAGTGTGGTGGAGGAACACCCCAGGACGTTTCATCCACTTGGGCTCATGAGAACAATATGTGGTTCTTTCTGAGGAAAAACAACACGAAATCAAAATGTTAACATGCCCTTTAACATCTAAGTAGAGCACAACCAGCCTCCATCTCACTGTGCAGCAGCTCTTGGCCACAGCTTATATAGGGCAGGCCAGGCCAGGGAGCGCGCTATTACTGATGAAACTGTAAATAGGAATTCAGCAGTGGACTATAACCACTTTATCTATAATATTAAATTCTCTCTTAAACTCTTAACTTTCTGTCAATTTGATCATGATGTGCTCTGTGAATAACCGTTGCTACACCTGTCAAGTTTTCCTTTCTCCTACAGCACATATGCGGGTTACAGTGATAATGGCGGCAGATTTACTCAAAATACTCAGTAATTTTTTAAATCGATGAGTGGTCAGTTTCACACAGAAATAAACAAAAACAAGATAAAAAAACAAGATAAAATGACAATGAGATGGTAGCAGAATTTTTGAGTAGTGGCTAGCAATGGTTAGCTGATGCTAATGCTAAAAGCCCAAAAGTTGGGTGAGACCTCAGTCTCCAGCTGACTTTTTAATTTTTCAGTAGGATGGAAGCATTAAAAAGTAGTTTTAAATATGTACTTGGTCACTGAGTATGTGATATAATCCTGAAAGACTATAAAAAATCTGCAGGTCATTAAAATATTACACACAAATGAAAAGAATACTTGGGCGAGCAACGCAGTAATCAGATTAATGCTTTAATGTTTGTATTTTTAAACAGTAATAATACAATAATAGAGAATAACGAATTAATAGTAATACAGAAAAATTGGATGAAGAATAATAGATGAGTTTGGCAAATGTAATGCTATCTAGTGCAAAGAAAATAAATGAAATAAATGCAGGACATAGCCACTATCATTATTCTAAAGCCTGATAAAGTAGCATCTTAGCTCCACTTTTATAATGTAACCTTTAACCCCACAACATATGCAGTTAGCTAATAACAGGCCCATTGGCTTTAAAATAAGCTAACTAGCTGGACATGCTAGTGACGTGCTAGATTGATTAATTCCTTCCACTTTTTCTCTGGTGTTATTGGTTTTGTAAGGGCTAAAAAAAGACAATGCCCTCCAAACTACTGAGTATTGAATGCACACCACTTTGGCATGTGGAGAAATCTAAAACTCAACGGGTCATCTATTCGGTTTCTGAGCTATGACTGGATAATCGCTGTTCACATTAGACCCATTCAAAACTGCCAACATCATACGAAATAAACCATAGCTGTGTTAAACCATGAAGTAACTGTGTACAATTTGCATTTTACTGTCCCCAGGATCTAGGCTTTTGAGAATTGTTTGAAGTTATCAGCTTTCCTGACTTGGCGGTCCAAGTCCTGTCAGTCCTCCTAATGTGGGTACAGTATGGAGGGACAGATGGAGCAGGGGCAGAGAAGGCGACCTTCTTGTGCTCTCTTGTCGCTTTGTTAATGAGAAGCTTGAAGATTCAGTGCATAACATCCTGTCTGCTCTGTTGGTATTAATAACTCACCAAGAGATGAGTTCTGTCAGAGGCGGAGGATGATTTTATTGAGGCTGGAAGCTGCTGGAGCTCGGCTCAGAGGATCAAACTCAAGCTCAGCCAGCCAATGACCAAATATCTAACTGGTCCAGTTAAGTGAATTAGGTCAATGTAATTCTCCTCACCATGGACACACTGCATGGGACAATCTGGGGCTGTGCTGCTGCATGTGTTTCTGAAATGTACTTAGAAGTAATGTTTGCAAGACATGACTGAAAGGAGGTTTGGTCAAAGCATTATTACTTAAACATCACTATGCCTCAGTCAGAAATGTCAAACAGTTATTTTAGTCGTGGTGGTGTTTGATTATCTCAATGTCCTTTTTGTGATCAAGAGCTGACTGAACTGGAGATTTTGGCCTCAACAACAGAGTTGTCATCTTCATAAGTCAGAGGAAATGAGTCGGGTTTCTGACTAGTTTTACAGATAACAAGACAGAGCATCTAGCAGTGGATAACCATGTGGTGACCGTATGATGCAGCGTGTGAAGTAGTGTTTGAGAAGAGAGGCCGTGTTTCACAGTAGGATGTTGCCAAAAAACTGTTCATCTGGCTGAGATAAAACACATATTCTTATGATTATTCATGACGTTTGTGAGTGTTGAGATAGAAAGTGTGTTTGTATGCAAATGTGTATGATGCTGAGAAAGGAACAGAGATGGAATGCAAGTGTATGCATGCATATATTTATTGTGGGAGCAAAAAGAAATATTATTTATATTATATATATACTATAATATTGTTATCAGTAAGAAATTAATTTTTCTACATAAATCAGATGCTTTTAAATTCCTTTGGTTCTTATGTTTTTTCGAAACTACCATTCATATTTAAAATTTTTCTACTCAAGTCATCAGTGCTGAGCTAACAAATGAAAGGCACACTTTTGACATTTTACATTTAACCCTGGAAATGTGTTTTGTACAAGGTAATACACTATGTGTGTCTTATGTGTATTCATGTTTATTTGTATTTACACCTCCAGCCACTTGGTGGAGCATCCTTATTTTGAGGTAACTAATAGAGGTTTCTGCCTTGTAAAAGAAACATGCAGGTTTTGACTGTCTGTGCCTGTGTTCATGACCTGCTTGTGGATCTATCTCTGCAAAGCAATTTAGGATCCCCTCATCACTGCAACAGCTGTTGACACAGAATTAGTTCACTTGTGTTTTCCACACAAAAGGCGCTACAACAGGCCTCATATTCTCTTTTTAGTCGGCGGGTTCAGTGAGGCTGCTGTAGCTGAGGGACACAACCATCTCTCACCTCCAGAGATGGAAGCAGCCGGGACATTTGGCACATCACGACTACTGGCGCACACACATAAAGACAGACAAGTTTACAGTATAAAAGACACGAGGTCTGCTTTCAAAATGATATGCACTGTATGTTGCTAACTTGCTGAGTGTGACAGGTCCGTGCTGAAACAAGAATCCCTCCTCCCACTTTCTCAGAATCATATCTTATTCGTCAGGCGTGTCAGAAGGCAGCGGATGGTTTTCATTCATTGACATAGTGTAGATTAGCCAGCAGCACTAATCTGATAGCTTCGCTGTGGGCTTCAGATCTGAATGAGAAGGATTACAAAAGCTGGCGTCAGGAGCAGCTCAAGCTGCAGCACTGAAACTGGTGGATGTCTACCAACAATGTTCTGTGCTTCTCTGACTTTCTAAACAGGCTCGCCATCATTTCTGAACGGAATATCTTGGATAGGAGCCAACTCATGTACACAGTATTATACACACTGAATGTACACAACACGAGGGACATTTAAGGAGGGATATTAACTTAAAGCCCCTTTTACACATTCACACCTCAATATCAAGAGATAATGGACTCCACCTGAATTCACCTCATCATTGTATCTCATATAATAAGTGCTTTAATGATAAGGCATCACTTCATGTAAGAGTGCGATGTAATTGCTGGATTATCTAAATATGAACTTAAATTGCTCTCTGAGCTAATCATATTCATTGCAGCAGCAGCAGCAGGCAGCTTCCTGTCTTACTGGAAGAAATCGCAGCAGAGGTGTTTAAGTGCTTAATTTGCATTAAGGATCATTTCATCACTGTAGTGAATGCTTCCTGCCAGTAGAGGACAGTAGCTGTCTAATCAGATAGTACTTTAAGAAGGCCTGAAGCACCTGGTCCCTGAAAGTTTATGGTCCAGTTCAGTTTGAACTTGAAATGATGCTGTTTACGTGACTGCCCGTTCTTTAATATCGTGGTAAAGGTTTAAAACTTTTCTCATCTGACAGTTGTTGCTGTGGTGCTGAACTGCTCCATAACTATGAAATCGTCGGTGTCACAAGGAGACTGCTGACTTTAATTATAACCAGAGTATCGCCTCTTAGCTCAGCAATTCTGGAATAATGTTGCAGAGTTGCACAAAAGAAATTGTACTGTTTGAGAATGAATGAATGAATGATTGAATTAATTAATTAATTAATTTCTGGAATGACCAACCTGGGTCCTCTTCTCCTACCTACTGCAGGTTTTACATGTATGCTTATATTGATATGTTTGTTATTTTATAGTATAAACATGGTGTAGGTTTTTCACATAAATTATTTCACGTAAATCATGAAAAATATTAATGGTCCAGTAGTTTTGTTTTGGCATTGTCATATCCACATATGTATTTTATTATGATCAGTTATTTATATAATGTCAGAAGTTGAGTTCTGGGGCTTTTCTCGTAATAATAAAAATATTTAGAGGAATTTATATGATGATGGGCATAATGAATCACCGTTCACTGTGGTAATGAGTCAGAGAAAAATGTCCACTTTGTGAGGAGCTTATAAGAAGTTTTCCACCTGACTTGTTAGGATGTGAGTTATGGCCACTTCTCACTAACTTGTGCTGGGTGTGTATTATATCCTTGTTCATCCTAACATGTTGTAATGGAGAACAGAAAGGAGCGGTCAGGTCAGTACAGTTGAGCTGAATTAAATTCATTTCGCTTTGGATTTAGCAGCATGAAGGGCCCCTTAATCACAACAGACAGGCTTTATTAGACTATCAGACCATAGCAGCCAAATGAACCATTGGAGAGGCGAATCATTATGATACTCAGATGGCAGCAACAGCCAGAGTTATTAATTTTTTGTATTGACCGGGAACACACCCCCGCTGGTTTTAACCCCTGAGGTTATCGACCACTGCGCCCCCTCAAACCAATGAGGTTCTTATTACTCTCTCTTCCTTCTAAGGCTGCTTCATATCTCTCTCCCTCTCTGTTTTCTCCCCATTATTGTTTCTCAATTTCCCACTGAAGAGAAGATAAAGTGTGTGAATCCACAGACACCTTTGCACTCTGTCTCCGTCCTCTTTCCCTCCTCATGTCTCTTAGTGCATCTGTTGCTTTAATTCTCATTAAAATGCATCCTGCTTGTTTTTTTTTTGATAGAGTCTGAGGAGCGCTGCTTGAACTGAAGAGCGCAATCAGGAGTGACAAACATCTCCATATAGCCACATTTAAAACAGGATCCACCACATACACACAAATACACACCTCCCTGTGTCCATCAGTATCTATCTCATCAGCATAGATGTGAGGTGAGGGGAGATGAGGAATTCATTTACACACTGTGGGGGGAGGACAGTACGAGGAATATTAGGGCTGGCAATTCCTATAACCATCCTCCTTTAATCTTGCAGTCTCATTTGTAGTGCGGGCTTGTTTCTCTTTATAGTGACTCAGGGGTTGTAAATGTGTGTCTGGCCTTGATTACGGCACTGTAGAGAAAGACAAGGAGGAACATCATCATTAAGACCAGTCTGAGGATAGAGGGGGATCAATATTAAGACCTTTAGGAAAGAGTCTTTGTCATTTACTATTAATAATGGGCCCTGCCACCTGCTGCAATAATGCCATTAGGAGTACTAGAAACAGATACTTCATCAACAGCTAAAATGCCTTCACATGTAGAAACTATCAGTACATTTACAGTTAAATTCACACACACGCGCGCCATCTCTCTCTGTCTTACGCACAGACACAGGCCTTCTGAGGCCAGTTCAAACTACCTGTGCGTAATTGGGACTGTGAAACAAGAAGAAGTAGACTAGGTCAGATAAGGGTAGTCTTAACTGGACCACTGGAGAGGTGGATGAAGAGACAAAGAGAGAGAAATTGGGAAAATTGAAATCTAAAATGCCAGATAGCACAGAAGAGGAACAGAGAGAAGAGATGGTGTAAAGACCAAACAGGATCATTGGAAAAACAGTATAATAGAAATGAGTGGGTAGTGGGAAATGGGCAGAAAAAATAGAAGATTTAAGGAGCAGGGTTTAAAGAAATTAAATCACTGTAATATTAGATATAATTTTTTTTCATCCAGAAGGTTTTTTGTGGCAGAACATTTTTTATACCTAAGATCCACAGCATACATAATGAAATAAATACACAGTATTCATAGTGTATACACTGTACATACTCTAAATACCCATATACTGTAAAATAGAATAACAGAAAAGTAGAAGAAAATCAATGACTATACATGCAAAGTACAAATGACAGTACAAATATAAGTCCTGGGTCCGGATTTCAATGTCTCTAATTGAAAGCAAGGAAGAGGGAGCTAAGTAAATTTCTGTTTCAATCATATCTATAAATTACCCCCAAACATTGTTGGGTTAGAGCCTTATAGATATAAAGTTTGTGTTTTAAGCTTATAGTGAAGCTTTTATTTTGGTTTCCCTTATTTTGAAAGTCATACTTGAATTGTAAAAAGGCATGAAAAGAGGAAATGGACGCTATCAAACGATAATGAATGCACCAATACCGCCAATAAAACAGTAATATACTGTAAAGCTGAGACTTTCCAGTATTTAACGCTGTCTGGAAGATTATAATTTCAGTTTATCTCAAATCGAAGGCGGCAGCAAGGTACGTTTAATTGATTTATGTGTTTGAAACACTTGGGTGTTTGAATTTATTTTAAAACTTTTAATTAACTTGTTATAAGTCAAGGTTAGCGGGTCCTTTTCTGTTTAACGTTAACGCTCAAGATGGTTTAATGAAGTGTATGGGACACAAACAAACAAACAAACAAACAACATGAACATTGACAATAGTTAAAAACTGCATGATTATCTTCACGCACAATTAATTTCTGTTGTGCAATTTAGAAGTTGACTTAAACTTTTCTCACACAGCCAGATATTTTAGACATGAAAGACAAAAGGCTAAGAGTCTGTGTGTGATTTGATAGTATCGTGTTAATTAGATTTTTCACAGTAGACATTTTGGCTTTTAATACCTCGAAAATCACAGGTGCAACAAATAACATGAATGATGGCTCTGCTCCAGCAAATAATACAATGCAGTGATTAGCGACATTATTAATTACACCTATGTTTGACATTTTCTGCCATGAATGAAGGTCCAATCAACTATAGTTTCACTTCATATTTTCCCTCAGGTCATATGAATAGTAACAGTAGGG
Organism: Trachinotus anak; assembly: GCF_046630095.1. Classification (NCBI taxonomy): domain Eukaryota; kingdom Metazoa; phylum Chordata; class Actinopteri; order Carangiformes; family Carangidae; genus Trachinotus; species Trachinotus anak. The sequence goes on along the minus strand of NW_027273853.1, from coordinate 16,561,006 downwards.
ACGGGAATAGAAAACATGGACTGAGTTAGGGGTTCTTGATAATAGAGCATGATGATAGGTCAATATTTTCTGTTTACATGGAATGCTAGTTTAGCACGATGAACTTGGCTCTTGTAATGTGTGGGATGATGAACCTGTACTGTTGAAGAAGCAGTCGATGGATGTTGTCCATTGTAGGCTCTGAACTTCCACTCTGGTGATGCTTATCTCAACGTATGCACTTCAGTGCGCTTGTAAGAGTTGTGCTCTTGAGGGTCAGCTGTCTCCTGGATGAACCGGGACCAGACCTGCTGTCCAACTGAGACTGTCTTGGTAGGTGGCTAATGACTGTTGGTGAGTTGCTGGCCCATTGCCTCAGCTCAAATCCACCATCCATGAAGATCCATCAACCGCCAACATGGCTCGTCCTTCAGGAGGGAGGCTCTGTAAGCAGTTATCAATATAGAAACAGCATTCTGCTGACAGACGAGCATCTTCCCCCGGATCCGTGTGCCTCTGGACATGGGCTTGGAGTGCGAAGGACTGCATGTTGTCTCAAATTGGAGCATCTGCCACTCAGACGGTGGGTTCTTGGTCAACCTTCATGTCTTGCCACAAGAAACGGGTGAATGGTTTGTCTTTGTCCAGCAGACGGACCTGTTGCAACATCGCCTGGACATCAATGCCATCACATTACGTGTTCCCTAAATCTAAGGTGGACTCCAAACAGGCTAGTTCCAAGTATGGGCCATGTCAGGGGGTGGTCATTCAGACTCTGTCTCTTGTACGTGAAGGAGCAATTGAAGACTTCCCTGTCCTTTCCATTATGGTGCAGCATGTGGTGTGGGATGAACTACAAATGGCTGCTCTCTTTAGCCTCTCTTGGTGAAATGGGTGTGACATAGCCAGCGCTGCACAGCTTGTGAATCTCCTGTGAGTAGGTCGCTGCTTTCTCTGGTCCTCTGGCTAGCAGTCTTTATGTCCCACATAGCTATCTCAATACTGCCACCTTTGGTGCATGGAGTGGGGGAAGATTTATTTCCACAATAACTAGCAGCCAGCTTGTAATAATATGTGAGTGGTGTGTTACTGTGTTGAGCAAGTTACTTGTTTTGTAGAATGTGGTCGCTATTTTCTGTCTACGTTGAATGATTTTTTATTAGTGACTGTAACCATGACTGTCATTCATAAGACTGGCATCTAAAGTGCTTATTCAGTGTTTGCTAAGTGTTGCTTGTAGGCTTATCATGGTCATTACCAGCCTTCAGCCCTGTATGCAAGCTGTTATTTGTGAAGATACCTATATGTAGCCTAGACTCACCTTGCTGTTTATGCTAGATGCTAGTCAGCTTGCACTGGTGTGTTCTATTGTTGCAGAACCACACACATCTAAATAAATACTAGATAAACAGCCTGAACCCTAGACCTGGACTCTGCCTCTCCTTTGTCCATATTGTTAGCTGAACACCAAGTACTGTCCTGACCTGACACCCTGAACTGACTGTCGCACCTATACAGACATTCTCTCACACAGATATATTCCTCTTTTTACTTGTCTGTGTGTGTGTGTGTGTGTGTGTGTGTGTGTGTGTGTGTTCCAGTGGTGCAGCTGGATATGCTGACTCCCACCCTGCAGTTTTGTAATCCTCTATAGCCTGTGTGACCTCTTGTGGGAGTGCGGGCGAGCTATTGATCACCAAGTCTCTCTCCGAGTTTTGTTCTCCATGACAACCGTTCAGGCACAGCACCACTTCACCTCAGCTCTCCCCAGACGCCCCCGACCATCAGCTCAGATCTCAGCCTTTAACCGGCCAGATGGCCCCTCAGTTTGCTCAGTGTGGTAGCGTGTGTGTGTCTGTGTTGCTGGCGTTCGATCAGTTGCGTATTTTTTGTGGTGCATGTCAGGTGTATCTGTGCTTGAATTAGGGGGAAGGACGGAGTGTTTATGTGCTTCAAGAGAGAAAGACTGTGATTGTGAGCAGAAAAGTTGTGTATGAAGTGGTTTTGATATTAAAAGTATTGAGTATTTGCTCCACTTTTACATGGTGTTTATGTCTTGCTGTTCCTCTTCTGTTCTTGTGATTATGAGATTTTATTTGTGCGCGCACCTGTGTAAGAGCCAGAGTTTGCAAACTGGCACCTGTTACTAAAGCGTGACTGACAGTTTGTTAGCGCTTAAAAGTTGAGCTGTTAAGCTTTGTGAAGAGATAGATTTAGAGAGGTGATGTGGTGCAACTCTGCTTCCCTTCACTCATGACCTCCTGGGAGAGCGGGCATGTCAGACCTAATTATGCCTTCCCAAATTAAACAAAATGGCTCCTGTTGGTTTCTACATGTATCTGCTCCCCCCTCAAGCCTCACGTTGCATACATACAAACAAGTGTTCAGACCCGCCCTGCTGGAAGAGAGTAGTACTCAGGAATATGTTCTGTATCAAACTAGTATGTAACGTGTCCATGAGCACAAATCAAGCCATTTTACTGATTTTGACTTTTCAATTATATCTGGCCATTTTGGCCACATTTGCCAGTGTTAAGCAAGTTGTTGCTAACACAGTGAGGTTAAAAACTTATAGACATTAATTACCTGATCCGGTAATTAGATGATCAACAAAAAATTATGTTTTTGTCAATGATATTATTTCATGCTATTAATCAATTAAAGCAAAAAATACCAAACATTGCCTGGGATTTAGCCTCTCAAACATGAGAATTTGCTGCTTTTCTGTTTTGTAAACTGAATTTCTGGGTTTTGGACTTTGGACTTTGATAAAACAAGACACTTGAAGATTAATTAATAATGAAAATAATTATTAGTAATAGTTCCAAAATGGAAATTTACCTTGCAGCCAGGGATTAAACTCATAGTTTACACAAATGCATTGATGACAACAAACAATAAAACTCCACAGTGAAAAACCTAAGACCAAAATGCAATTTAAACAATCAATAATTATCAATATTAGGAATATAAAAATAAAAGGGAAAAAACAGCAGATCAAGTCAAACATCTGAACACTACCATCTCAGATAACATTGGTAGATTGAAATCCAGGCCAAATATAAACTCAAATACAGTGCAGGTAAGGTAAAATACAGGTGTATATGTACGTCTAATTGTTACAATTAAACTTCATGCCTACCTATTTGAATGGAATAAACGTCGCAGGCATAAAGTAGGAAAGAAAAAAATAATAAGTACAAACAGCAGAGATACATGTATGGCAGGTGAGGCTCTGGTAAACCCTGCATTGCTGTTTTGATTGAAGAATAACTGCCCCCTCTTCTTCCTGTGAGTGTGTAGTTTGCATGCTGGTTAGCTCAGCCTCAGGCTTGATGCTGTTTCGAGGAAGACGGCTTATCAAGATAAGTGACAGGTGTTTGAGTGTGATCTTGACCCGCTGAGGGCGTTGAGGGCACGATTAACAATTCAGTTAGCGGCCTGCTGGAGAAAAGTTGTATCATTATCAGACCTGCTAAACTGCAGCTTTAATGTTCCTGCGCTGTAGTTTCACCCTTATAAATGCCTTTGCAAAGATGGAAAGATGAACAACACCCTGCAAAGCTGTTTATTGTTTAAACAAGGAAAGAAAAAAGCAAGATATTTGATCCTCACCATCAGAAGGCATTAGCTTGGTTAGATTCTTAAAATTTGGTTGGTTAAGGGTAAGATAATTTTTTAATGTGTATTTTTGCAGGCGAGAGTTATTTTGATCAGGGAATGACTGCACATTAAGCTGTAATGATTTTGATTTATGACAAAATTGTCAATACAATGCTAAAAATCCTTACATCACCTGTTATAAATCTACATCAACAATTAAAACGTACACCAGAGTCATTCATAAATGGATATTTCACATTGGGAAAAAATACTTCAACTCAATACTGCTAATTCTGCAGTTCAAATGAAACAAATGAAAAATGTAAAACCAAGAAAATGAAAATGTTTTTGTCTCTAAAATGGAAATAAGGACCAAATTGAAGGAACTCTGATTATGTGGTCGCTGTGTAACAGGTAAAGAGCCAGCTGCATTTACTTTTATATTTAGAAAACCTTAATTATGTGAAAAAGGCGTTGAAAGAGAAGTTAATCCCAAATTTCTCCTTGTTGAATGAGGAGGATAAAATCCAAATGCTCTGTGTGTGTAGAAGCACTGCTGGCTTGGCTGCTCAGAGAGTCTAAAAAACCCACGGCAGCAGTAAGTAACAGTGATAGAGTTCATGTCAGATCTACTTATTTAGTCATAATTGAAATCAGCCGCAAGCTCTTTATTTAAGTGTTTTAAGTACCGGAACCAGCCTGTGGGCTTCGGGTTTTCTTCGGGTTCTGCTATTTAAACGACTGAGTGGAAGAACAGGAGCTTGTTTTTACAGAGGCTGCTGAATCTACTCCGATATTTCATTATAGTTAAGATATAAATATATGAATAAGTATATTCAAAGTTGAGGACAGTAACTAGTCAAACTATGCCGTGATCGTATTTCCACCATTGGTCAGTCGAATGCTATGTGACTGAGTTGGAATTTCTGGCACAAATAGGTTCTGTTAGGGGGCATTTCCAGCCTGCAGTGTTGCCAACTTTGTGCATTTGTTGCTAGAGTGAGAGACTTTTTTCAAACAAGACTGGGTATAAACCTAGTACATGGCTGGACTGTGTATGGATGCCAACTGGGGGCTTAGGGCTACACGTCTTGCTATGGGCAGTCTATCCAGCAGCTGTGGTTTCCTGGCCTCTCGTGGAGGAGCACTTCCAGTACACAGAGCCTCGCCTCCATTACAGTAAATAAGTGACTTTCATTACCACCATCAGTATTACTGAAGGAGACAGAGGAATAACTACACATAAGACACACTGAGCAAGAGAGAGCAGGACAGTGGGAGGGAGAGAAAGGAGTTATTGATAACAGCTAAGCTAAAGAAACTAGCACAACTGAATAGCATGTAAACAACAGAAACATCAGCAACCTGAAATGAACAATGCATTTGCTGCAGCACAGCAACAAAAGCCATGTTAAGAAATAAAGGGTTTCTGTCCACTGGAAGGCAAGAGGGCTTTTAATTTGAAAGGGCTACAAGAAGTGTTGAGTTTGTATTAACACATAATGCAGTAACTTTAATGCGGCAAATAGGAGCGACTCAAAACAAGGCTTTGTACTAAATTACTGCTTTGACCAATTCTACATATCAAAAAGGAATAAAGGAAATTGGAAATAAAGACCTGCCTCTAATACAAGCCTGCCTCAAACGTTCTGGAGGCGAAACTATAGTGGATCCCAGGTGGAGGCTGTCCGCTTTGTGAGAGACATAAGAAGAAAGATAGAGTGTGTTGCTTCTAATTTTCTATCTGAGTGATCATTTTATAAGTAAATATAGCTGAAAGCACTATGTCTTTTATTTATGTGTTTGGTGATTTGGTCAGATGGTGTCACGGTTAGAAAATTAAGATTTGACCAAAGGCAGTTCAGCCATATACTAGGGTTTGGATTAGTCCTGTTTGGGGGCAAGAAGTGATCATTTTGTATTGTTACATTTCTATCTGACTGCTCAAATCTTCACAAATAGCTATTATTAAGGATGGCTGCGCTGTCATTTGAAAGAGACAGAGTTGTTTTACAAATTAAGGCTTTGTATCGATATTTCTTGCAAATCTGCTGCACATCACAATGTAGGACGATAAATGCCCATCAACACCAGGCTGAAAAATCTGCTCATTTGGTCATGACATAGGGGCTATGACACATCACATCACGTAAACAGCAATATCCCTTATTCAAACCTGGACGGGGACTTCTGTTGTATGTCACCCCTTTCTTTCTCTCCCCACATTTCCCGTCTCATCAGCTGTCCCTAACCGAGCGCAAAATGCCCCAACAGATGAACTGATTTTAGTATATTGGCACTGGTATGTGAAGAACAGATTATTGCTGATTTTCCTTCCCTGTAATTGCATTCAAATCAGTTAGAGTAGATGAAATTATTTACTAAGGCACAAAGACCCAGTGTTTCTCACTAGTTTAGCGATGGTGTGTTAGGTAAATCAGCAGCTGTGAAAACAAATCTGTTTCCTTACTGTTGCCAAGCAACAAAGGCATTCAGTTATGTTCTGTATGCCACTATCTGTCCATACATCTCTCTCTGTAAAACTAATTTCTCATCGGCTTCTTATGGGAATGAAAAGCTATACCTGGTTAAATGTACTAACCACATGTGGCCCAATGCTCATTCTTGTCAAACAGAACCATTCACTGCCCAAATGCTTACATAGTTGTTTGTATTGGACAGACTCAGCTCTACATATTTGGATTCAAGCAGCGTGCTAAACAGTCAGTGGGTGCACTGGCAGTAACAGAGCAGACACATACTACAAGATGTTGAACTATTCAACATATAAATTTAACAGACCATAGTCCATCGCGGTGTGTTGATTATTTCAGGTGGAGGCTGCCGGGGTAGCAGCTCCACCAGACGCAGCAGTCGGTGCGCTGCAGGGAGGAATGTGGCGCTGACGTCTTAAATGGGCCACCTTGTTGAAGTGTCACTACACAAACAGTGTTTTTTTTTTTTTTTGATCTGTTGATGGTCAGTTGATGGGCAGGAGACTATGTGACTTGCATGGACTAATGTAATGCTTCACTGAGCAGAAACTGAACTGATTACTGTTTGCTTTGATGGGTTTGTGATTGATCGCGGCTGTCATCTTTTCCCCTTGATGTGCTACAATTTTTGGAAATCTTTAAAACTGTCTTCCCCTGATTTTTCCTGCTTTTGTTGGAACAGCCAGTCACAAAACAAGTTAACTGTTATGTTTACAGGATCAAGCTTAACTTTAAGATTGTTAAATTTACTCAAATTGTTACACCACTAAATCTTTTAAAAATATATTTAGAAGGCACAGTTTAAAGTATATTTATAGTTTCAAAGTATATTTAACTTCTGCTGCCAGGGATCTCATCAAAACAATAACAAAAGACAGTGTTAGATCACCTTGTGAAGTAGTGTAGGATCATGGGAGTTGTCCTCACCACAATTGCTGTCACTGCAGTCAGCTTCTTCTTGTTTGGATTCCCACAGTGTCAATCATTTAGGAGGTTTTTATTGGGAGCTAAATTATCTGCAGAGGTGTCCTCCTCTCCAAAATAAACGGACCAGGTGATTGTAATGGGGAAAAACACCGATTAAAGCTGTTTCACGTTATAAATTAGTGTTTCACTGCTGCATGGCGGACACAGGACATCAGGGAGGGGCTGGGAGCTGAGCTGCTTGGCTTGTTTCTCTGATAACTTCACACACAGACGTCCGAACGTGGTTAAACACAAAACATCTACAAAAAATGTAAAAAAAACATATTGTAAAAATGTGGCTTAAGGCTGGATCAATGGTCAATTTTGACCACCTCTGGCAGGAAACCACAACACTGACACATGAGCAAAGGATGTGATGTCATTGAGAGGCGACCAAATCAAACACACCTACTTTACTTTGATTAAAATAATGGATTTCGGTAGATTTGAAAATTGCTGGAAACATACAAACAAGTACTCAACAGATCCAGTCATTTTTAGACATTTTAATGTTGAAAAGTTACATATTATACCTATGAATATGTTTCTTTAAATATATTTGAATAGAGCCCTCCTTCACACTCAGTTGTGCCCCGAGCTAAGTACTCATATCATGTGTTGATGTTTGTTTATACTTTGTATTCAGACCAACCCTTGCCCAAGACAGTGCTAAAGGCATCTTCACTGGCATCTGCAACTGTGAGCTCATCAGTCCTCCGTGTGCGTATGAGTGTGTGTAACCTCAGTGTGACATCTGCTGCTGCTGCGTTTCACAGTATTTCACTCTAGTTGGTGACGTTTACACAAGGTCAAACAGGGAGAGCATCTGGTGGGTGAGACACAGAGTATTTGAGGAATGTCAGGGAGCATCTGGGTGAACTCGCACACTCACATATACACACATAAGATAGACACACATCTAAAAAAATTTTCGCACATAAACATTTATTTCCCTCGCTCTCTCAATGTCTCCCTCTCTCAGTCCCTTGCACACACACACACACACACACACACACACACACACACACACACACAAACACATACACACACACACACACACAAACCACAAAAACACTCTAGTGCAGTTGCAGCAACAGCAGATAGGGGCTGCTGCAGGACTGTGGAAGCGGTCTGACCAATCCACGGCCAGGTTGTTTGTAGCCCGGCTTCCCACTGGCACATCTCCTTCTCTTCTCTTTTCTCCAAACGATCGTCGTCTCTCTCCATCTCTACGTGTCTCTCACCATCTCCCTTCCCCCTCATCCTCGTCTTCTTTTCTGGGATTAAAATTGGCCGCGGCCGTGTGCTGTGTGTGTTGGAGCAGCGGCTGAGAAGCAGAGGCAGGGGGGAGTCAGAAAGGTTTCACCGAGGCAGCAGAAGATGTGCAGTGGTTGGCTGCAAGGCTAGAGGACGCCTGAGAGGACAGGCTGTCTGTGGATGTATACCTGTGGAGAAAGGACTGCTTTTATCAACATCTGGGGCAGCTGCTGATGAGGTGCCTGGATTGTACTGCCTTTCTCTTGACTGTGTCTGTCTCGCCATCTCTCTCTGAGCATGTCTTTGTGTGTGTTGGTTTGCATGTATAAATATGTGTGTATTGATGTCTGTGCCTATGTCTGACTACATAGCTGAGTGATGTGATGTTTACCCATCTGAAAACTGCGACAGTCCTAATAATAAGATTACATCCTATCTTTCTTTGTTTTCTGGTCCTCTCATCTCATCTCCTTTCCTCTCCTCTTCTCTCCTCTCCTCTCCTCTCCTCTCCTCTCCTCTCCTCTCCTCTCCTCTCCTCTCCTCTCCCTTCCCTTTGCTGTATGTGAAGCAATTCACAGTGCTTCACAGCCTCACTAAAATGGTGTCAGTTTACATAAGATGTTATTCTACAAGGATTCATTATTGCAGAAGCACAGAGTCACCTGTGTCAGCAACATTCATGCATGCGTCTGCACCCATGTAAAGAATTTCCTCTGACGGTATGCTGTATGTTCTGTCTGATGGGTAGGCGCTGCATTAATCTCAACCGGTAGGCCGAATGCTGTCAAGTCAGTTTGGCAGCAGGTCACTAGAGTATGCATGAGTGAGAAGACATGTTTGTCATTTGTAAATGCATGGCATGTAACCTCATCCTTCCTGCTGCTGGATGTGATAGTCTTGCATATTGAATGCTGTGTGGAGAATAAGTTCTCCTCCTCTCATCCTCCTGGGCTTCTTTGGTTTGGGATGAAGGGAGGAGAAACTATTCATGGACATTATCATACAGTGTGTGTGTGCAGCACAGATATGTTGGCCTGCTCTTAGTCTTCTGCCTTCTCTTATGTTTGTCATTTATTTTACTGTGTCTCAGTTCAATGACTTAATGAGACGTGAGACAGCTTTGAACAGCAAAGTCAGAAAGGCAGAGGCAAGGTGGTGTGAGCTTCTGTCTTCCGTAGGCCTTTGTCACACAACCTGCTGACACCACACATTTAGCCCCAAGGGGATCACTGGTTTACACAATTACCATGATGTGTGTGTGTGTGTGTGTGTGTGTGTGTGTATGTATTAACGTCAGTGTGTGTATTAGCCATTGCTGTTTTACTTTGGTGTGAAAATCAGTGTGAGCTTTCCACCTGATAAAGCCATTTTGACCTCATATCAAACCACTAAATCTTTTTTCTTTAACACCCTTAACATACAGTTTTCCCTTTTTACTGCACCTTAATGTTGTTAAAAATCATCTTCAGTCAAAGTTTGCACTGAGAAAACATTTATATTTAGGATGAAGGATTTTTTATAGCTGCATCATTCCATCAAAATAAACTCTTCTGGATTCCTTCTGCATGATTTCATACACACTTGCTAAGAATTCAGTGTGAGATATTTGGTATCTTTGGAAACTTTGGTATCTCCACTGGCAGAATTTAAAAGTTCTGTTGAGCAATGTTTGGCTGCACAGCATGTGCTTGTATAGCTGTGCAGGCTGCAGCTTGTTCTTCATGAGAAGAGAAATCCTTCTGGTTGTTTCCATCACCTGCATCATGAGGGAAGAACAATCTTCAGCGTCTCGAAACAGCGGACCACTCCAACAAAATGAAGGCAAGCTGTAACCTCTCTTTTCTATTGTTTGTTTTTAGGGGGAGTGGTTGACAAGGATTTGCGACACTACCTCAACCTGCGCTTCTCCAAGGGCTCTGTGGACCACGACCACCAGCAGATCATCAGAGACAACCTCTACCTCCGCACTGTTCCCTGTGAGTCCACATCACCCCGGCTCTGTCCCTGCTCTCCCTCCTTCCTTCTGGCCTCCATCACTCCTTCGTGCCTCTCTGTCACTTCTCTTTGATCTCCTCCTCTCCTCTGCCTCACTGTGTCTGCAATTGTCTTTTTCATTGTCTTTCTCTCTTTCTTAGATATCGCTTTCCTCGCCCTCCTCCTCCCCCTCCTACAGCTCTATTTCCTTCTCTTTCTCTGTTTTAGTTTTCCCTCCTTACCCCCGGGACGTTGCCCTCGTATTTTTTCATCACACACGCTCTTTCTCTCTGTCTCTCACCGTCTACTGCTCCTTCTTTTCCCTCAATCGTCCGGCTGCCGAGCTCTCAGCCTGAGGTTTCCAAGGCAACCACCCTCTTGTCTCGAGGCTTGCGTTGCCGTGACGCCCTACCCCCTTCAGCACACGCTCGACATGCACAACACACACACACAGATATACAAAGATAATAGCACATTACTCTGTTGAATACATAAGGAAGATGTTTTATTTATCTGTATGTGAGATACTGTACATGCTGGACACACAAATCCTCCAACACTTCATGCCAGTGGGTTGCATGTGGATGTACATGTGTGTGCTTACATTGTGTTATCGGTGCGTGTGCCTGTTGCCTGTTGGGAGACGATGTCATTGCCATGATTGACATTGAGGGGATGCCGGCCCCAGCAGCACCGTCTGCTGTCAATACACCGAGCAGCTTGTGAATCAGCTTCTCTAGAGACTGAAGACACTGATGCTTTACTTTGCAGACTACATGTTATTCCTTTCATGCAGCATGTAGACCAGTGCACTTTGAGTTGATGTTTGTTGAAGGTCTTTGTACTCGTCTGACATGTTTAAGTGTCCTGTGAATAACCTCAGTCATGCCGTCTTGGTGTTGTGCAAGTAAAGGTGGTTGAGTTTAAACAACAGGCCTTTTGGCTGTTTGTGAACAGGCAGACTCTGGTACAGAACCATGAGAAAACAAAGCTACGATTTGACGTCAGTGATAGTTGTTTTTGCGTTGGCTGAGCACTTCTACTATACTGGATGTCCTCTGCCTGTGTGTTGAGCCGCTGACACAGAAGTGATTGTTTAATACGCTCCCACAGCTGCACAGTTCCTGAGCGTCTCTCCCTCTTTTTCCTCTCCTCTCTCCCTCCCTCTCTCCTGTCGACTTCATGTCTTTGCTTTCACTCCTTGCTCTCCCTCATGTTCCCCCTGCCTCTCCCTCCTACTCTGCCTCTTTGATTTTGTTTGGTCACTACTTCACTTTTTTCTCTCCCTCTTAGTTTTAACTCCAGATGGCCCACCCTCTCTCTCTTTTCCGGCTGCGTCTCCTTGTTTCTACCTTTCTCAGCCTGTTGGCTGTGTAATAGTGACAGGGTGATGGCTCAGGTGATTCGGACTGGCTGAGGTTCAACACTGCAGGTCCTCGCACACTTCAGCCCTGTTGAGGCCGAAGGACGGCACAGGTCCCTTTTGGCAGCATGAACAATAGTTTTGTCACCACTTTTCAATTATAGCTGCCTTCCAGCCCTTTATGAGAATGGAAAGACAGTTATTCTCTGTGATGTGTGAGTGGTAATGACATCCCCATAATTAACTGCCTATCACTTAACAAAGCTGATGCAGTGTAATGAAGATTATAGAAATTCTAACTTGTAGACCTCCTGCATAGTAGCTTTGAATCATACTATTGGACTATATTTGAATTTCAATTAAATACACTTGTGATTTTACAGCGTTTCCCCAAATTTGTCTTAATCTCACCGACCTGATTGAATTTGTCTTTGGCTCAGCAGGTCATCTGTACTGTACATGAGGATGTTTCAAATACATTCACTGCATGACTTCCTGGCAGTTTGAGACACATGGAGGCAGGCGTTGCTCAACCATCAGAGTGACACAGCATCAGACAGCTAAAAAGCAGGGATGATGGTCCTGAGCGCTGTGCTGCTCATGCCTGGCAGGCTGTTTGTTGTTGTGGTTTGGAGCGTTATAAAATCAGTGTTTTTCTCCCGTGTCTGCAGCAGTCTGACCATGCTGTCAGTGCGAGTCTGTCAGCTTGACAAGCAGACGCCACTCTGCATCACAACATGCTGTCACACACTGAGGGACGTGGGAGGAGGTGTGTGAGAGCGTGTGTGTTCATACAGCTAGAAGGCTTACATGCTGACATCAACTCCTGCATCCTGTTACATCATTCAGCTCAAGGATCGGCTGCGCTCCCCCCAAAAAATAATGAATTCAATGTGATAATTTGCTGTCTGATATTAATAACGTTATTCACATGTTGCATTGTTGCCTCCAGGCTGTCTGCCATGTGTGTCTTTGTGTTTGCCACTGTGTTTGTATGTGAATGTTTACTTATTTGCAGGTTTGTTTTCCACATGCATTCACACTTCAACAAGCACACATGCCAAACACTGGCAGGACTGCCACTTCAAGAATATTCACATATACACATTTTTACTAGAGGGACTAACACTCACTGCAGATAAAAAAGAGATATAAAAAAAATAAGAGAGATAAACCAGATTGTGCAAGACTGAATCAATAGTTGCAAAAAGTGTCAAGCAAAAGAAAACCAAAAGACAGAGACAGAGAAAGAGAATTTGGGAGAGATGTGGGGGAATATTGGGATAGTTGTCACAATTTACTGGTTGAAACATCTGACGAGGCTGTCACTGTTTGAAAGTCTAACTAACTTCTTAAGGCTTTGAGATTAAAAATTTGCAGCACCATTTCATTTCATTTATAGGGATCACTTGACCACTTCAGAAAATGAATCTGAGCTTCTGCCAAAGCACCTGCTGTTGAGACACCTAGAGTTTATATAGTTTAACTCTGCAACAGTGTGAGTGGCATTCTGAATGGAGCTGTGAGTGTAAAGCAGTGAAATCAGGCTAAAGGTGTGAGAAAATCTGGAAAATATACAGGGAGAAGCTAAAAGGTGGGGGAACAGTGAACAGAGAGAGAGGAGGGGAGATGATGGATGTGGACATGAGCAAAGAGCCTTTGCGAGATGAAAGAAAAAGGGGAGAAGACAGGAGGTGAGGTGGTAAAGAGGAGATCAGCAGGGGAGAGGTGGGGAGTTAAGAAAAGAGTGGACAGAGAATGGAAATTGAGATGGTGAGAGTCAATGCAAGGGGATGGGAAGAGGATGGAGGGATGAGCTGAGAAGAGATGCCAGGAGTAGAAGGGCGGACGTGCATTGAATCGGGGTAGAGGGAGATATGAGGGAGCCTCGTAAGTCATTCCCCGGAGAACCATCTCTTCTCCTCCACTCTACTCAGAGGCATCAGTAAAAGGCTCTATAAATAGCTTCAACAGTGAGCAGCACGTTTCTTCACTCAGATAGCCTATAAATACATGCAGCTTCTGTCACTTCACATCCGCTGCTCCGTCCACATGCTGCCCTGTAGCTTCGTAGCCTCCAACAGGGAATCCTCCTCTGGAGACTGCACAGGAGGAGAACATAAAGAGGTTGATGGGGAACATGGCCAAGATGTTTAGGCTGCTGGTGGTGGTAGGGCTGACGGACGCCATTGATAATGATAGCAGTAATGAAGATGTCTATCACAATGATGTGATGACACCTCTTGACCCTGATGCATGCAGGAGATTTTAATGCAGAGTCTTGTTAATGCGGAATTTATGCAGTTGCTAACAAGCATTTTTCAGCGCCAAGTTCCTGTACAGAATACTTCATAAACCATGCAGCTCATTTCATGCTCCAAATGATAAAAAACTACCAGAACGCTGTAAACATGTTAGTGTAAAGAGGTGGTTTTAAAACTGTGGGGGGCATACAGCCACTGCAGGTGGGGGGCTGGATGGCCAGGGGAGAAAAACATGGAGTGAGACTAAGTTGAATGAATATGATTTATGTAGAGAAAATAAACAGCCAGGAATTTGCTGATGCTATTGTGCTGACCTTTATTTCATTAAAATTCAAAGTGGATATATTTTTATTAGTTATCATTGTTAATGACTGATAAAAATCGTGGGGTGAGGGGGGTGTTAACTTTTTTGGGTGCTGAAGGGGGGCATGTCAGAAAAGGTTTGAGAACCACTGGTGTAAAGCATGTGAAGTGTTTAATTTCCAACAAAAACACAATCAAAACAAAATCTCAGCTTGTGTTATCTTTTTGATATTACAGAAAGAATACAGTACATTTAGCAGTTATAAAATTAAGTGATAGAAATTGTATATTGTAAAAATTCTATACTATACATATATGCATATGTACTTAGTTTTTTACCAACATCAGTCTATGTACATCATCTTTTTCCAGCCCACAATCTCTTTTCCTGCCAGACGTATAGTTTAAAAATTCAATTTCCTGCTGGGTCCATCTTCCACAGCCCTTTTTTATTGATAATGAAGAGAATAAAATTCGCCTTACACCAGCAGTGTAGAATTTAACATGTTAACATATAAAACGTGAGTTTATCAGATTTGAGTGTATAAAGATTTGCAAATTAGTTTTGTGGAAAAGCACGGATGGAGCTGCTGCTGATGACTCAACTTTAATTAAAATGAATTGAACAATTTTAAAACATTTGTGCAGTGGGTGCATTTGTTGTTCAGAAAATAATATATGTTGTAGTACATGCTGGTTTCTGTTGTGCTGCTTTGTGAGGAGTTCTGAAAGAGCCAATATTCAATATTTTGCTTTAAATCATTTATTTTCTTTCTTTATGGATTATATGAATCTGAAGAGTTGAAAATATAAGAGCAGTCACCAGTCAGTGACTGGTAAAAGTGTGTCTGCCAGCTGATTTGGTTAGATTTCAATTAATTATGTATTGATTACGTGCAATCAGATGGGCATTTACTCAATCTCTGCCTGCTGCTTATACGCTTGGTTTAGCTTCCTGGCTCAGGATCCAATGGGCAGAAAAGGGAAGGACAGCAGGAACACCTGAATATATTGGGCCTCAGCCTATTTTAGAGGCTTGGAGTCTAACCTCTTTCTCCTCTTCTCCCCAAGCCTCTACCAGCCAGTTTGGTTAAGGTGTTGTGTTTTTGTTTGCACCCACTGCACTACTCAACACTCTGCATACATTACTGACAAATAATTATTTTCTCTTCACCTTAAGTTTGAAGTAAATTCAATTTATTCACATGATATCCCCTTTTTTTGTCACTGACTTTGAGCGAATTTGTGACATTATAAATACAAAGGGACAAAATCTGCACCTTCAAACAAACATTCAGTCCAGTCCTCTGTGATGGTTTCCTCAGCAAAGGAAGCTGTCACTGCAGTGAGCTATCAAATTCTCCCACTTCCATCTGTGTTTGATCTTTTTTTGACTGGCTGAAGAAAAATGAGGTTGTTGCATCCAAAAATTTGTTCTGAAATTGAACCAAGAATATAGGTTCAGTTTTTGGATGTTTTTGTAGTTGGAACACATTAGTGTTAGTTTTGGTTATCAGTTGTTGAATTCTGTTTATAGACTGTTCATTGAATCATCTTTATGGTTGCTGACATGGATGGGAGGGGGCCTTAACCCTAATTTGGTAGTGTGACTGATGATGATAAGGCAAAGAGGAAGGAGGAGGCGTGATGAGTTATTTGAGGATGTTTGTTAGGATGATAATGGTGAAGTTGGATGAGGTGAGAAAGATAAAATTAATGTCTTGTGTGTGTGAGTATCAGTGGAGGATTGATCGTATATCTGTGTGTATGCACACAAACACAGTTTGAATGTACATGAACATATGTGTTTTTTTTATACAGTTACATTGATTATTCTGTTTGTGTTCAGATTTAATAGGCTGAACTGATAAATGAATAATGGGAGTGTTACACGCCATTCTCTTTTGAGGTTGTGTGCTTGCCTCAATATGTGAGATATGTGAAATACATCATCCCCCAGGGACTCTCTCCTTAAAGGGGTGATTTGCCTGCTGGCTTGCTCTTGTTAAAGGGCTGGCTGACATGCTTTGATGTGGTTCTGTGCTCCCTGCAGTTTGATTGGCACACTGGATTAATGTTGTTCCACAGATGAAAGAAACTGTGAGGGGATGATATGAATTTTATGAAATGAAAATAGCAAATATTGAACATGATTAATGAATTGGTAATGTTTGCAAAGTGCTTTCCATGTTAAGCTCTGGACAGGTGTCATCTCATGTCTTTTCTTCCTCTCCTCAGTATGATCCTCTCACTCAGCAGCTAATCACAAAACAAGGTTCTTCTGAAGCCTTCTATATTTGTTTTCCTGTCTCTAGTTTTGCCTCTCCACCACCTCACCCTCCTCAGCTCCCTCACCCCGTGTCTCTGTGTGTGCTACTTCTAAGATCAGAGTAATGTGCAGTGATGAGCCAGGTGCTCAGTGAGCAGTTCATCCTGTGATAGTCAGTGAGCGCTGACACCTCAGAGAGCTCAATTGTTTACCCTGGTCAGTCTTTAGTCCTCTCCACACTAACGCATACACACACAGCTGCACACACTGCACAACACACACTACATACCAGCTCAGTGTGTGTGCATCATCATGACCCACACTGTCGTCCTGTGTCTGTCAGCTCTGCAGACTAATAAAGGTGCTTTCCAGCCTATCAGGGCTGATTTCCATCACCACAGTAAACACCTCAGTACAGGGGTAATTTCTCAATGTCACCCAGGCACCAGCTTCGCCAGACGCTGATCACTGAGCAACACAGATATATTTGCAACCACTAGTGGACCTGGCAGACAGATACTTTATGGGTGAAAACCCAGACAAGATGCAGCTGCTTTTTTAACTGGAATTAACTCCGTGCATACAAGTTTTCATTTCTGTTGAGAAGTTTTAGTTGACTGAGCGTTGTCTTCATTTGTAAATCACTGCTTTTAGTTTTTACTTTATCACTTCATTACTTTATTGGAGCCATTGAGATGCCATCATTACAAAAGCAGGTTGTGATGGCAAGTTCAAATATGAACTACATTTTATTTTTTCATTTATATATCCAAAATGTCCAAACATACTAAAAATGCTGTTAAAACTGCTGCTACCATGATAAGAGTTAAAGCGCTGATACCAGAACACCTTTGTCATTTTCCAATACATTGCTTTGCCAACTGCAAAAAGTTTCCTGCAAAATCCTTTTTTCATGAAGGGAATAAGCCCAACTTCTCAGATGCACCTGTGTATAATGCTGTCGTAACACAAACAGCTGTGCAATAACTTTGTCTTCACAAAAACATGATGTAAATTAGGCTCCCAGGCTGTGGAGACTATCCCAGTTGACATTGAGCAAGAAGTGATGTGCACCCTGGACAGTTTGCCAGTGGATCACACTATGTACACATATATAACATAGACAAACAACCATTCACACTCCTATTCACTTCTACAAACAACTTAGAGTTGCCAGTTAACCTGCATAACCCAGAACCCTCTTGCTGTAAGGCTATAATGCTAACCACTGTTTCGCTGTTCCAACATGTTTTACAGGCCTTTAACTCTTAAGCTCGGTCTGTCTGTAACTGAGCAAGCAGCCCAATCTCACAATCATCCCACACACTATCATACTGCTGGCTGCATCTAGACTGAACCTGTGGAGGCAGAGCATCCTCCACCCCTGAGAGGGATTTACACTGGACATGTAAGTCCCCGAGTCCTCCCTGCCTGCTGCCTTTGTTGAAGTCAAACCTCTCTGCTTAAACGCCAGCTGAATTACTCTGAGGTAACCAGGTGTGAGCTCTCAGTGGCCAAGCTCTGACAGTAATTGATTGATGAAGTGCGAAGCAGTGAGAAATACAGACCGGCAGCTCTGCAGAGCAAAAGGGCTCGAGCTGAAGACCTCTGAGACTGTAACAAGTAAAACACATGCAGAACGGCAGAGCGCCATATCTGACATAAATATTATTTTTGTAAAGCTAATGTAGATGTTGCAGCTTGTTACCATGGCATGGCTGTGTTGCCAGGCGCTGACGTGTTGTCGTGGTAGCAGACGCTCCTGTCAGAGTGTTGCCATGTTGCGTCGCTGCATCTGTAGCCCGGGCTTTGTAGTGTAAATAAGGATGCCTGTGTGTGTGTGTGTGTGTGTGTGCGTGTATGTGTGTGTGTGCTCGATCATACCTCTTCTATAGACCTGCTGTCACACTTCACATCTGCCAACCGGGGAGAAGGAGAAAGGAAGAGGAGGGGTGAACAGTGAGAGTGAATGAGACGTGAGAGACCTAAGTGCGAGACGGAGCTTGAAGGAGAGACAAAAGAAAAGAGGAGGATAACGAGGGGAAGAGGGAGCGGATTAAAAAAGGCAGAGAGAGAGCAATGGGGACAGCAAGTACCAACAGAGGAACAAATGCATGGAAGAGCAATGAGGTAAATTGGAAATGAGACAAAGAGAAGGTGTAATGGAGCAGTGCAATTTGAAAAGAAAATACAATTAGATAGATAGATAGATAGACAGATAGATAGATGCAAGACTGAGACGGTAAATGAATAAGATAGATGCGAGACCAACACAGTAAATGAATAAGAAAGCAGCTGTACTGTGTGTGTGTGTGTGTGTGTGTGTGTGTGTGTGTGTGTGTGTGTTTGTGTGTATTGCGAGAAACAAACAGATAGTCTTCGCATTCCTCTCTGCTCTCATGCTGCCGTGGTACTCTGCTTGCTCTGTGTTGAAAAGGATTCTGGGTAAACATGTTCAGGGTTTTGAGGACAGTATCTTGGTGTTTTTTGTTTGCTACGGTTGCAGGATTGTGTCTTGAAATCCAATGTTCCCATTACACTCCCACTTGGGTAGGTTTAATATTACATAATCTTTTTGGCTGCACAATTAGATTGAAAAGAAACATTTTAATGCATAATTTTACTCACTTTTTCATGAAATATCAGAAATTGTTAGAACCCTTGGGATCTTTACTAGAATTAAGGAAAGGCTTCTGCTCAGCTACAGAACATGCACAGGACTAAGGATGTTGAACAAACAGCAATATGTCTCAATTCAGATGAAAACATATACATACAGAAAAGAAATGTGTCTCTTTCCACTTCCTGCAGCATTATTCCACTAGGTTTGACTTACATTAAGCTCAGAGGATAGGTGTGCTAACAAAGCTGTACCTGTGAGCTTGAATCCTCTCTTTCACGCTCTTTCACAATAATCCCCGGGTGGATTATTGTGAAAGAGCATCACGCCTGCTCACCTTTTAGAGAATATTTTTAGTTACAGTTAGATGTGGTGTTATCTCTGTCTCTGTAACAAATTCACTCCAACTCCCAAAGCAACCTGATGGCTCTGATGGATGAAGATGCTGAATCCAAGAGGGGTTTGTAAGACAAACACAGTGCCTATATGTGCACATTAGGACACAGAGCTGGAGGCTCAGTTGGGACCATGTATATCCAGTTTTTCTCATCTGAGTTTGTTGCCAATTAGCCCATTACTGCACAATTGTTCCATGTATTACAAATACTGTAGGAGTATTTTTTTTAACTCTGGTGGCTTTAAGGATATCTATACCTCTTTGTCTATAGCTTTAACTTTTACCAGTTAATGCAATACACACACTTGGTTCTCCCCACCCTCATCTCCTCGTTCATACATACACTCAGACAGTATCAAGTGACCACCTTCCCCCACTCTTTATTATAATAATCAGTCCATCGATAGTCTATTTTTAGCTCTGAGTCTCCCCCGCTCTGCTTCTGCCTCTCGATGACTTCCTGTCTAATTATACAAACATGTGTATTCATACACGTGCACAGTATCAAACTCACTCGCAGGCTGCTGTGGATCCACATTGAGGTTAACCAATCATTCTTTTTCTGCTCTCACTGTCTCCTTCTCTGTTGCTGTCTTTTGCTGGTTTTCTCTGCTTGCCACTCTTCTGCCACTCTATTATTTAGCAAAGGTCTTTGTCCTCTTATCGTCTGACACCCAGCAGAGTTATTTCAGTATATCAACTATTTTAGCTTTGGCTCCAAATGGACTTTCCTTGTTATGTTTCTATGTAATCTCTCTCCCTTTCTCTCTCACACATTCTCCCACTAATGTGAAAATATTCTGTGGAGCTCAGTTGTCATGGTTTGAGGCAGAGGATGTCTTCACCCCCTAAAGTGGCAGTTCCGAAGCTTTTCTGTGCTATTATAGATTTAAGTCATTTAAGCCATAAATCTCTATGGCGCTCACACTCCTACTTGCAGCGTCACCTCTGAGAGGTTTGGCTGCACTGACTGATTGCGATGCAAAGACCATTTTTGGCTCATAGCCGACTTCATCCTTTATTAGTGAGAGCACGACATACAATCAATAGTCAGCAGCAGCAGTGCTTTTGGCTCAGAGGAAGCATCGCTGCCTCCTCTCAGTACAGTCTGCTATTTTTTAATTTGAGCACCTGTGCAGCTTGTCCTGCTTTGTTCAGTTAATTTATTAAAGCTCTACTTAGGAATTTGTGTGGCCTATGTACAAAGAATATGAACTGAACTGAACTGAAGACATTTCATACCTCATCCACAAGGCTCCATCAATTATAAATAGACTTTTCATCAGTTTTAATGTCTACCTGGGTGTTTTGGAGGATAAGAAAAAGGAAGTTGGTATGGTAAGATAGATAAAGACAGAGAAAGATAGCAATAGGGGCAGAAGGAACAGTGTGTGGATTTTGCTGCTGACAGTGTTTGTTTTAATAAAAAGGTCTGCCTCACAGTTATTTAGTGGGTATTGCTAAGGGGAAGGGAGGAGGAAGAGCAGAGAGGGAGGGAGAAAAACAGGTAATGTGCTAAACCGCTCTTAGTAGAAATGTGTGAAAAGGAAGGAAGAACAGAGAAACAGTCAGCCTATCTGCCTATCTTAAGGCCAGATAGTCGATCAATATTCCCAGCTCAGATCCAACAAGGCTCTTACTCCCTCTCTCTCGGCTCGATTGGTGTGTCCAGTGAAGGAAGCTGTGGGAGAAGGCCATCAGCAGGTCATCAGTATTCCAGCTGGCTCTGCCTACTCTGGTGTGGGCAGCAGAATAATTTCACTCTGATCTAACAGATCAATAGCTGTACCCAGTGGAAGGCGACCAGCCCAGCCTGGCTGACTGAGCTACTGCAGTATTCAGAGTAACACTGCACACGCAATGGATGGCCTTCTTTAGGATTCATTTTTTTAGTTTAGCACGCAGTGTAGTTCATGGAGTGGGTCTGAATTTACTGCTCTGTGAAACTTCTTTACATAGTCTGTAGTGAGGAAGTCACCTCACTACTACAGGACTGCTTTGAAAACAGACTGGGAAGTGTTCGCACAGGGGGCTGACTGAGAAGAATACACCTCATCTGTCTTAGCCTGCATAGACTTCTGTACGGGACTGGGTTAACCACCAAAACGATTCAGGTGTTCCCAAACCAGAAACTGTGGTTGGACAGAAATGTATGGTCCCTGCTCAGGGAATGAGATGCTGACTTCAGAACAGATGACGTGTTGGCCTACAAGAGTGGCTGAAAAGAACTGAAGAAAGGCATTAGAGAAGCTAAGTGCAGGTACAAGCAGCACATTGAGGGGCACTTTGAAAACAGCAACCTCCGTTGCATGTGGAGAGGTATTAAAACCCTAATGGACTAGAGTTGCACCCCACAAATGAGTTCACTGAAGATATGTGCTGACCAGCTAGCAGGAGTATTCACGAGCATCTTTAACCTCTCCCTATAACAGGCTGTAGTCACCACCTACCTTTAATACACTACATTGCCCCTGTGCCCAAAAAGACAGCAGTTAAAAGCCTCAATGACTGCTGCCCAGTTGCCCTAACACCAGTTATTATGAAGTGATTTGAGAGGCTTGTACTATCTCACATCAAGGCCATCACCCCCACTGATCTGGACACCCACCAATTTGCTTACCAAGAAAAGAGATCTGTGGAGGATGCAGTCTCAATCACACTTCAGACAGCCCTGTCCCACATGGAGCATCCAAGCATATATGCCAGGATGCTATTTTATGAATTTAGCTCTGATTTCAATAGTATAATCCCCAACAAACCCGTTTACAAACTCAGCAACCTGGCATTAGCTTATGCCACTTATTATGGACTTCCTCACCCACAGATGACAAAATGTCAGAAGGGGCAACCGAACATCTCGACCCTCACCTTGAACACAGTCGCACCGCAGGGCTGTGTACTTAGCCCAGCCCTCTTCACTCTCAGCCCCCATGACTGCACCCCCATTCACTCCTCTCACACCATAGTTTAGTTTGCTGATGACACCAGTAAAGTGGGATCATATCCAACAGTGAGGAGACACACTCCAGAGAGGAGGTCTAACATCTGATGAAATGATGCACAAACAACAATTTGGTCCAAAACACCACAAAAACCAAGGACGTCATTGTGGACTTTAGGAAAACCAGGAAGACCACACCTCCCACTCTCCACATAAATGGTAAGAATGGATAATATCAACAACATTAAATCCCTGGGAATCCGCACAACAAAAGATCTCACATGGTCCCTTAGCACCTCCCACCTGGTGAAGAAAGCTCAACAGAGGCTTTTCTTCAGCAGGAGACTCAAACAGGCCAAACCTTCCTCTCAGCTTCTGGTTAACTTTTACAAGAGCAGTATAGAGAGTATCTGCCACTGTACCACAGTGTGGTATCCTAGCTGCCACGCCAAGAGCCGTTAGTTCAATACTGCACTGTTTTGCACTATTGCTGCCCTCATCCAAGTGCCATTATACATGTAAACGTACAGATATCACTACCTCAACATTTCAACATTTCATCAGGCTTTTTATCTTTTTATCTTGCAATGTGTCTTTTTGCGGCTACTTATCTTGTTCATCTTGGTTACTTTTTCTGCCTTTTAGTTGCATGTATATGAAGGGATGGTCAAAATGATCACTTAATAACACCTGACAATATAATGCAGTCTGATAAAATAGCCTTTTGATATCTTTGTTGAGCTTATGCTTAACTTCTTGTACAAACTGAGTCAGAGGAGTGATGAGTCAACTCATGGGGGTGGGGAAGATATTTATTTCACCTTATGATATAATGTAATCCAGTATACAGTATAAACCACCTAAACTACAGCCTCAAAAATGACCATGGAGTTAAATCAATACTTCTGAAACTGGGGGGAAAAATAGGAAAAAATTATACTCAGTGACTGCATTAACTGTAGCACTGTTGTTTTGCATTACATTATATGGCAGCTAGACAAAATAAGCAAACACTTACACATTTTCCAGGGGACACAATACAACAGACCTCCAAAATATGATACAAGAAGTGTTGATTATCTCTCATGGTAGTTTTCCAGGCAGTGTGTTGATCGTTCTGGCTCGAGCTAGTTTGCGTTTCTGCTAAATACAAAGAATAAATGGACATGCACTCAAGGATATATGGCCACAAATTAAAACTGCTTTATTTGACTTGCCCAATTACATTACAAGTATACACAAATAAGATATTTACATAGGTTTTGTACGTTGTTTGACACTTCTGGGTGTCAAATACCACCTGCACCAACCAGCCAGACTACCTGTTATTGCTGAGATTGAACAAAATGTTCCCAGCTGCTCAGTTTGTAAATCTATATCACTGTAATGAATCTACATTTATATGTTGGCTCACTGATATGTGGTACTTGGTTCAAGTGAAAAACAAAGCCTATGTCTATGGTTTACATTTCTTGGGATTACAGAGGGATGTTTATACATTAGGCCATCTTTTGGTATGACATTTGTAGGTCACGTCAACAGTATAGAGCTCCAGTTAAGCATTATAGCCACTGGTTTGGGGTTTTGATCTAAGTCTCAGAGTACATCAAACAATGCACTTAGAGATCCACACACATCCAAACATACACACAGACACACACACACACACACACACACACACACACACACACACACACACACACACACACACACACACACACACACACACACACACGCATACCTGTGGTGTTGTGGATTTACAGTTTCCTACTGGGCTGTGATCAGCTTGGAGATGGGATTACTGTTGGCACAGTGGGCACTTTACCACCATTTAGAGTCACAAAGACAAATACACAGTCGAGCGCACACATGTAGACACACAGACAGAGATAAGTACAAACAACACCCCTCTGTACACAGTATGGCAGTCTTACAGACAGACTATAGATGCCTGATGGTCTGCTATCACATCTTTGCTCATTATGTGTTGCTAAGCTCCCATCTCTGCTCCCACTGGCGAAGTAAATACAGTAGCAAATGTTCAGTGGATGCACTACAGGAGGGAAGTGGTGACAGATGATCAATAAAGATCTAATGATTAAGATGTCACACTCTGGGGAGAGTTAAAGGTCTTTGCACTCCACAAGATAACTAACCCCTTCACTCACTTAGTTTTTGCACATGTGCATGCATTTTTGTGTATATGTGTGTGTGCATGCACATGTCTGTCTGTCTGCAGCACATCCACCACCTGCTGTTTTAATTTCCCACAGCTCACACTCCAATTATGATACTAGTAAGTATTTTTTACACCCTCCATTCACCTGAGCACATGCACTGTTCCTTTGGCGTCTTACAGCCTTGTCAGAACTGCTCATACCATTTTCAGACATACTTGGACCACTGGAGCACAAACCTCACACTTCAGTCAGATCGACATTCTGGCAAACTGCACAGCCGGATCAATCCAACTTAGATTTTACCATGTGGGCCTGAGTAGTGGGGGACGCTCTGAGAGTGGTCTCCCTCTCCACATTGGGCCAATGACTGTTTTCAGGCATGATCAATGGAGAGCAGGAATCAACACCAGCAGACTTGACTGAGCCTGGGCTGAAAGTCCACTTGGCAGAGACACAAACACAGCACCTCATTAAACTCGGCACTCCCATCGCTGCCATCACAGGGCCCAGCCTTGACGCTGCAGCACTGATGGAGATCTCTAGAGCGTTGATGTAGGAAGGCTGTAATTGCTGCATGCTAATGTGGTCTTTCTGCATTCCTGCTGTTTCAACAATAATCTAGTCAGCACAGTATTGTGTGCTGTGTAAGGGGGTTTGACTTATGCTTGGTAAAAGTGTCATACTGATTCACTCATTACTAAAACAGCACTGCATTGGCTTGTAGGGGCTGAATGATGGTGGTTTGCTGTTTGAGCATGCTTTCTCTTCTCCTCTCTATCTCTCTGTGTCTGACTGTCACTCACACACAATTGTGTGAATGGATTTGGCTATCACAAGTGATGTCTCTTCACTCAGCCTCCTCTGTTCCATTTCCTTTCCCCTCCCATTTCCTCTCATACACTTTGTAGCCTCAAATCTGCCGTCTTTTTCTGGCCAACCCTTTTTCTAGGCTCTTGCTCTGCCTTCCTGCCTTTTCTTCTCAAGTGTCCTATTTGGCTCTGATGACCTCTCTCTCCCTCTCACTTTCTCTCTCTTCCTCTCCCGCTCTCTTTTTCTGCAGGTACCACCAGGCAGCCTAAGGAGGGGGAGGTGCCTGGGGTGGACTACAACTTTGTGAGTGTGGAGCGTTTTATGGAACTGGAGCAAAGTGGAGCCCTGCTAGAGAGTGGAACCTATGAAGGTGAGCTCTGGGAGTGCTGTGGCCGCTGTGCAGCAAACATGCAGCATCTGAGACAGGTCCAGGTGTTTGGGAGAAGAAATGGGAACATATGTTTCAGTAAAGCTATTTCACTATTTTTAAATTGAATTTGCCATCTTGTGCTACAGTGTAGATATTTTTGCTTGATCGATCAAGTGTGTTAGGTGATGCTCTTACACACAGCTTAAGTAAACAAAATGAGTCCTCTGTGCCGAGTCATGTATTACAGCTTCCTCTGATGGTTGCTGAACGGCTGGTTTACTACTTCAGTGTGTATTTGTGTTTGTGTGTGTGTGTGTGTGTGTGTGTGTGTGTGTGTGTGTGTGTGTGTGAGCGAGCTGGATGAATGCCATCTCAAAGTCATGTCAAGTCTGTGCATCTGCTTTGCTACAGTGTCAGGGATACATCTACAGATTGGGGATTTGCTGGTTCATTTGGCCAGTAGCAATTTTGTGAGCATGTGCGGCAGAACACACGCACACAAATTATGTGTGAATGCATGCGTGTGTGTGTAGGGGGTATGGGCACATGTACGTTAATGTGTGTGTTCCCTTTTTGCATATTCATTTCCTAAGTGTCTGTCTTATTTACAGTGTATGTTTCCCTTAACACAGAG
Organism: Trachinotus anak; assembly: GCF_046630095.1. Taxonomy (NCBI): domain Eukaryota; kingdom Metazoa; phylum Chordata; class Actinopteri; order Carangiformes; family Carangidae; genus Trachinotus; species Trachinotus anak. The sequence continues at coordinate 16,534,581 of NW_027273853.1, read as the reverse complement.
TTTACTTATGCCCACTGGGGGAAACTGTCTCTTTCTCAGCAACTTGTTCTGTAATGCACATTAAAGTAAAAGAGCAGAGAAGAAGGAATGTTTGAGAGGAGGTAAAAAATAAAGAAAAAATTGAAAAATATTAAGAAGGCTTTATGTTCTGCAAAGCCTCTCTTCAGGTTGTCCTTAAGCCTTCTCAGATGGGTGCTTGCTGCCCATGCAGTTTCATACTCTCGCTAGCGCATCTTTGTTTACATGTGCTAGCGTGTGCACGGTTATATTTCTGTCGCAATGTATGAATTCTGTTTGGTGGGCAGTTAGTGTGTTTTTTGAGGAAGTGGTGGCTGCGATAGATCCTGTCCTAATATCTGTCCATATCCTGCTGGGATGAAAGTAAACTGATGTCCTTTATTGCCGCCTCCTTTCCTCTTCTTTGCTCAGCTGTTGTCCTCCTCCCATCGTCCCATTCCTCTCCTTGTTTCCTCTTTGTGAAACCCCATTCCTCTCCACTTTGAGGGATTATAAAATAAGGCACCCCTGCCTCTCACTCAAACTCAGTATTTAATCACAAAATATATTTCCCAGCCAGGAAGGGTGTTATTTACATTTCACATAAAAGTCAACCTTTATTGTGGTTGAAGAGCAAATAACATGAGGAAAGAAATGTGTTCAGTCAAATATACATATATATGTGTGTGTGTGTGTCTGTGTGGTGTGTGTGTGTGTGTGTGTGTGTGTGTGTGTGTATGTGTGTGTGTATATATATATATATATATATATATATATATATATATAAATAGATAGATAGATAGATAGATAGATAGATAGATAGATGTCAATGTCAATCAATGTCAAAAAGAGAGTGGTATATTTGATACTCTACAATATATTAAGGATGTTTCCAGCTCCAGTGAACTATCTCTGTGCTCTGCTTTGATAGTTTTGTGTTGTGTTGTGCGTTTGTGCCTTGAACAGAGCTGATTGTACCAACATGGGAGGAATGGTGCAACGGAGGCTGTGATTATACTGTTCTGTACAGTTGTGGTAACCATTTCGTTTTTTAGGAACGCTCTCTCTCTGAAAAACCTGTGATCGGCCAAAGTTTCCCATCACAAGCTAGATTTTCTTGTCTGAAAACATGAGCCATGTCAAGTTTGCACCTGACAACTTGAATTACAATATGCTGGAATGTCATTATGGAATTTTTGTCCATTAACGCATTTACATTAACATTAACATTTTTTGCCAATTTGTTTTATTATTTCACAGAGGTTTTGTATCAAGTTTACACAATGTAGTAATGAGTAACAATGTTTAAGAACACCATATGAAAGTCAGGAGCATGTGTTGTTCACCCAACATCAGCATCAGGAGTCACTATTATATTGTAGATGTGACAGGTTTGCAATTTGTATTGTGTCTAAAATGTCATATTTTAGAAGACTGTAAGGTATTATCTGTTGTCACTGAAGGACTGGGTCCAGACAGCAGTAGTGAGTGAACAGTAAATTAACTGGAAGGCACCTTGAGTGCCTCCTTTTATGGGAAGGTTGCAGCTTATAAAAAAATGTCATATAGGGAAAATATATCGTGTGCGCTAGGATGAGATGGAAGGACACTGATGGCATTGACTTCCATGTATGATTTTGGTTTTTTTCCTTGTTCTCAGTATGGTATTGTTTCTTTTAGCTTTTTTTCTTTCTTAATAACAAAGCCACTTTGTGTTGTGGTCAACCCGTCTTATTTCTACGTCTGTGTTTGGGTAGGGTGGGACTGGGAAATGAAGGAGGTGTCAGTGTGGAAACAGTATATGTTTTAATTTTCTGATTGCATTGGCATCTGTCAGATTTTAAAATAAAAATTGCATGTAATAAAAAACGAAAGACTGGATCCTGTTTATGTCAGTTCAGATTCTCAGGTTTACAGGCAGGCGATCTGTCGGAAGATCTCAACTGTTAGCCATTGCCTTTGCTTCTTGAAACATCAGCCATTATGCAAATGCACAAAATTGACAGGATTTATTGGAAATGATTAGTTCCCAGTCAAAAACAGTTTAAGTTACCTCTGCTCCACTCTGTTCAGACAGATAAGCCATACATTTTAAAAGGAAACTATCCATTCAAAGTCCCAGTTTCCCATAAGCAGTAGACCTCTGCTCTGCTTGGCAGACGGTGTGTTACATCACCTGAGATAGTCACATGTGTGGCCACTAACACAAAGGTGCCGTGCCTCTCTGCCCTCAGATAACTTTTACGGCACACCGAAACCCCCAGCGGAGCCGTCCCCTGCAGCCCCTCCTCTGAATGTGAGTGAGGCTCTGCTGCCCGGAGCCCGGCCCAGCGCCCAGGGCAAGAGGAAGAGGAACCAATCAGTCAGCAACATGGAGCAGCGCGCCAGCCTGGAGCCGCCTGAGGAGGAGGAAGAAGAGAGTCCGGTTGTCAATGGCAATGGGGTGGCCATCACGCCAGGTACTGTAGGAAGAGAGAGAAAAACATTCGATTCTCACTCTGTTTCACAAGTGCCGTGACAGTGAAGACATTGTATAACATCATAGGTAGGGAGAGAATCTGGTTTGAAGGCCTTGACTGGCCCTTGAGTTATTTATTGCTGTCTTACTGGTATGATTGAGTAAAACCAGAGAAACAAGTCAGTTGTCATAGCAATTTTCACCTTTCCTTTTTATTGTCCCTTTAGGATAAATCAAGAGTCTATTTTCTCCTTTAGTCAGTTTCATATCTGCAGTTTATATAGTTCAGCCAGTGCAGATGGCTACAAATCTGACAACAAACTGTACCCTGACCGGTCATTACAGACATTAACAGACTCTGCTTGCATGAGTGTGAACTGCAAAGGTTCTCAATAACCTTATGTAACAGAATGCACAAGGGCACCTTAATGTCTCCACCGTTATCACTGTCCAGAGTCTCATTTTGGCTTCAGCTCCCATCTCTCTGTCCTCTCATTTCTCCATCTCTCCTGCTGTCTTTGCTTTCCTGCCACTGGCCTTTGTCACTGTTTCTATTAATACTCTTAACTCTCCCCTCTCTCTTCCTCTCCTCTACCATCCTCTTCCTTCTGAGCTCTTTGGCTTCTTCGTCTCTGTGGTCCTGTCCCTTCTGCCCTCTCCTCTTCCGTCTGCTTCCCCCATCTCTCTTTTTACTCAGTGTTGTCATATTTTCCCCCTGCTTCTCTTCCTGTTATGTGTTCTGCTGTATTTACTTACTCCTTTCTTCTTTTGATTGTATCAGGAAAATCGTTTTTAATACATGCTCTTCAGACACCACAACAATACTAGAAGGTTCTGTAATTTCATACCAATGCCACTTGCAAGAATAACATCAAAAATAAGATATTTTTGATGGTCACAGGAAAAAAGACTTATCTTGAAGAAGATTTGCTTCCAATTGATTTTAAAATAAAATTATTTCCTTACTATTATTCCCTACTATTTCCTTACACCTGGAAAAAAGTTCAACAAGAAACAACAAATTTTAGTAAGTCTGGATAAAGATGCAATAATATTGTGAAAGAGCATTGACGTTCTTTCATCTTACTTTTCCTGTAAGAATTGTGATGTTACAGGCAAATACTGACATTTTTTGGTATTCACTCTCCTCAATTGCGTGCTCATCATCCGGTGACTTAGATGCCACCAGTTTTTCTCCTCACTCAAAAAACCTTCCCTTGTGTTTCTGACTCAGTCTCTGACCCCTAAAGTCACTGTCTTTCCCTGTTTCTCCATGTTGTTTTCTCCTCATGCTCATTGTCCTCAGACCCCATCTCTCTTCTCTCCCTCTCCTCTTTCCCTCTCTCTCTTTCTCTCCGGGGGGTTCATAGCTCTGCAGTGGCTTGGCTATGACTCATCATGCGTGGCGTGTGTTGTGTGCATTGAGGTCTGCATGTGTGTGCCGAGTGAATTTGAGAATAACTGTGTGTGTGTGTTTGTGTGTGTGTGTGTGTGTGTGTGTGTACACTCTACAGAGTCCAGTGAACATGAGGACAAGAGCACAGATGCCTCTGGGGAGGTTGCTGTTGAAACATCCAGCCAAGCCCCAGCCTCCGTTGAGCCCCCCACTGAAGGAGAGGAGGCCCCAAAATCTCCCTCTAAATCCCCCGCCAAAGTCCCAGATGCAGATGAGGAAGAGCTCGGTCCACTGCCTGACAACTGGGAAATGGCCTATACTGAGAAGGGGGAGGTCTACTTCATAGAGTAAGAGAAAATAATACTGTATAAGTCTATTTTGGGGTTTTTAAGTACAAGTATAAGTATTTTACTCCCCGAAAACAACACGTCCCTTATGTCTGTATCTGTTACAGGGGGTTAAATCTTTATTTATGACATGATGAAAAAAAACATTGTCTAAAAATAATAAAACCTCACCTGCACCTTCTTTAAAAACATGGTTAATGTATAGCTAGCTGAGTAAACTTTATAGTGCTAGCCTCTGTGTTGAATAATTGATGTATCTTAATGCTGCTAATCAGACACACAGAATATATATACACACAGAGACAGACATGCACACCACTGCAAACTTATGCCCTCTCCTCTCACCCTTACTAATTAGTCGCTGAGGGCTAATTAGTGGATTAATGGCCATTTAGTTTACCTTATAAATCCCTTTGTTTCTCTTTGCCCCTGTACACACACGCACACACACACACACACACACACACACACTTTTATGTTCAGGTCATTAATGTCACTTTGCACTCATCTCTTTCTCTTACCCTCACAGTCAGTCTCTGTCTAACCTCTGAGTGCCCCTTTCCTCTCCTTATTGCCTTCATCTACATCTCTTTCTGCTTCTTCAGTCACAACACCAAAACTACATCATGGCTGGATCCTCGACTCGCAAAGAAAGCAAAGCCACCAGAAGAATGCAGGGAAGACGGTGAGTCTGTACCTACCTGTTTACCTGTTTGCCCCCTTTCGTTTATAAGCTTTTGTATTTGTTCATCTTCACGTTTAGGCATTCATGGCAGTGTGCCATCTCTGCATTTCCTACTATTTGTGTACCTGCATCGTCTGTTTCTGACTGACTGTTCCAGAGTGTTTACCCTCCTTGAGAAAAAGAGATGTTGTTTGAGGTGTTTTTAATTCTGCTGCTGGCCTCACTGTTCTTTACAGGATTATGAAATATAGAAAGAATAAACTTGACAAATACATTTTACGATTCTAGGTTTGTTGTTGGGACATGTTCATTAACACTGAATGGTCTAGCTACATGTGCAGAGAGGAATGAATTCAGTTTCATTCAGTATTCTTTTCTGTCTCATGACCATTTGCAATTAAAATAAGATGGCTGTAAGCTGTGAGGACATGCTTTATGTGAAGACACTAGTCGTTGGACCTTATTATAAAGCTCTGACTATAACCTGTGGTCCAGACCTCATCACTCCAGAATAAACTTTGTTGTGTTTAGAGATAAGGCTGGTATCAGATATTTGTCTAATTGTCAACAAACCCTGTAAACCTTTTAAAAATGAATCACAAATATACAGTTTAATTAACAGTTTTTAGCAAACACCACTCAAACATGAGTAAAAAGTGAAATTGTTTAAGACAGTTTTAAGCTGCAGATTGATACGCACTTGATGCTCGAGTGTGGTGGTTCTCAAACTTTTCAGCGTGTGACCCCTTAGACAGAGACAGCACCCACATATGACGCCTCATCACCTTTATTCATGAGAGATGAGCTGAGGAACCAAAGAGTGATTTTCCTCTCTTAGATTTTTTTAACTTTTAAAGGCCTGAAGAGATAAATCTTTCCAGGAAAAAGAAACAAAGAGTAGTTGTAACAGAAGTCTGAAAAATATGCTGTTTGGTCTAGCAGAAATAGTTTTTATTAACCTGTTCATCATTTCGTAGCCCTTCGGATTTATCTTCTGGAACCCTAACAGGGTCTGAGATGATTGCTCTAGTGACTATTCACAGCAGCACGAAGATGTATGTGGGATTTAGAGCTATGTGTTTTTAATAGTTTTGAGACAACAAAGGTGGTCTATGGCACAGAGGAATGAGCTATATTTGGGTTTAGTTACACAAACAGTACTCATTGGTGGGATCAATTCATTGTTTGCTTTGGTCTTTTAATGGGATTGATTGACAAGAAAATATGGTGTGTCACTAGCCTCGTCTTTATCCCTCTGTGTCAGCACCATCCAGGCATTATGTTTTCTGGTCGTCCGTCCCATTGTTGTGAACGCAATATCTCAGTAATACCTTGAATTAATTTTTTTCAAATTTGGCACAAACATTCACTTGGACTCGAGGATGAACTCATTATATTTTGGTTGTGAAAGGGCGAAGTTCAAGGTCACAGTGACCTCACAAAGCATAGCTTTGACCTTGTGAATGCAATATCTTGGGAACTCCTCAAGGACATTCCTTCAAATTTGGCACAAATGTCCATTTGGACTCAAGGATGAACTAATTAGATTTTGGTAGTCAAAGGTCAAAGGTCACTGTGACCTCAAAAAACATGTTTTTGGCCTCTTGAATGTGATATTTAAAGACAGCCTTGAGGGAATTTATTCAAATTTGGCACGAAATTTGGATGAACTAATTAATTTTTGGTGGGCAAAGGTCGAAGTTCTAGGTCATGGTGAACTGACATTCTTGTGAATGCAATACATCAGGAACACCCTCATGAAAGATGTTTTTGACCATAACTCACAAGTTAATATGCCAATTATGACACAATCTAACACAAATGTCCAATAGGATAAAATGATGAAGTGATTCCATTTCATATCCAAATGGTCAAAGGTCAACTTCACAACACAATGTTCTGCAAAAACATTTCCGGTCATTATTCAATACTGTAACTCAGGAACAGCTTGGGAGATTGTGACCATATTTTCTGCAACTGAACTCACCAAAAATGAAATCTCAGAAACTAAAAACTAAGAACAGGAATTTAATACAACGACGTTTAGTACTAATGTCAGTCATGTAAATAAAAGGGAGTTCCTGTGGTGGTTCGGTGTGATCAGATTATGTCAATGAGGTGATCTTACATCCTCACTGCTGTCACAGCCTTTGGTCAGCGAATTAGATTGTGATGTAATTCTCCAGGGCGAGATCTGAATCAATACCTCCTCTACCTCTCCTCTCTTCTCCAACTCTTCAATTTTCTCCCTCCTCCATTCTTCCCTCTGCACTCCTTCACCTCACTTCTGTGTCACTCTCCCCTTTCAATCTCCCTCCCTTCAATTTTCCTCTTCTCTTTTTTTCTCTTTCTCACTCCCTCTCTCCCTCTCTCCCTCACTCCCTCTGCCCAGTAAAGGGCCGGTCTGTGACAGGAATTCTAATAACCCCACTCAGCTCTGCACAAACTGGTCCTCACTCTCTCTCTACACACACACACACACACACACATCACTGTTGTCAATTCACAAACCCTTTTCACAAACATGGCCGACATACTTCAGCTTCATCTTGGCAGAGCACAGATCGGTGTTCACCAACGCCAGCGATGTTGAGAAGCCAAATATCTGTCAACTGCAGTGCTCTGTGATCACTCATTTTGTGTATTAGTGCAGCAACTTGCTGTTGCTTCTGGCTCTGTTTGGGTCTACTTCAGCACAATATTAGAATTTGAACCCACTGTGAATTTAACAAAGTTAAAAAAACGACAAAGTACAGCTGAGGCTGATGGGAATGTCATGTTTTTTTTTCCAATATTTAGTCGTAAACCAAAATGATTGATGCATTACAATTTTGACTTGATGACTCTGATATAAATGAAAAGTCAAGGAATCATCAAAGTAGTTACATCAAAGCTGTTACAATTAATCCTGGAGGCAACATGAATGTCTAACTTAATTCATAGGAATCCATCTTCAGGTGGCACTAGAGTAAAAGTCAGGTTATCACCATTCATCCTCTGGGGAAAATGAATGTCTGTCAAAAATGCTTTCACTTCTGCTCTTTACATAAAGTATTTAGATAGATTTTTGCATTTTGAATTCTCATACTTTAGTCTTAAGTCTGTCATTAGATCCTTCTGTAGTCTTCCTGACTAAGGACAGTAAGATATGTTAATGTCAACATCTGAATTCCATGACCATGTTAAAACATATAATATGTGATAAAAGACTATTTTTTGCATTTTGCCTGACTAATGAAGATCTCTGATAAGTAGGGAGCCAATAAATCAGCCATGTTTGTTAAAGTGGCAAAAATATCCATGTACTGCCCTCCATCTCCTCCTCTGTCTGCCTTTCTTTCTCTTTATTTTCATTTGTCTGCAGTTTATTCTCTGTGCAAAGGTGATTTGGGCTTCCTCTTTTTTTGGTCTGCCAGTTTCTGTCTTTGGGGAAACAGTGGTTAAAGGAAGTTAATGCTTGAGCGATCACTGGCAGAGGATTTTGAATCAAAGGCTGTTAGCAGAACATTTGTGAAGGTCTTGGATGACACATCGCATCTCTCGCAGCACCTTTGAATTGATGCTTTCCAGAAAACAGGTTTAGTTGCCAGGAAATGTTGTGTTTTTCAGTATAAACAGTTTAGCGGCCACCTGGATGACAGAAGGATATACAGTAGTTTAATCCAGTGTGCTGCCCTGTACTTTACTCATCATGTTATTGTTTTCTTTTAATGATCACCTCTTAGTTATATGCTGCACTGCCTATTTTCAGATGTTTACACTATTTGCATGCTTTTGTTGCAGCAAGTTACTATTTAGAGACAATTTTCCATTTTTTTGCCCACATTAATGGACATGTAGTTTTTGAATGATGAAATATGGATGGAAGCAAGGATGTCAGATTCTGCAAGAAGAGTGAATAAAACAATAAATGTGGGGAGGGGACAGCAGTAAGGGGTGGTGCTGTTTTTAACTGCCCATCTGCCTGAAGGTTCTCCCAGAGTCTCACTGCCTTAGGCAGAAAGCAGACAAACACTCAGGCATACTTTCATCAATGCTGGTTTTGCATCCTCCCTCTTGTTATTCCCTTTCCGTTGCTTCCGTCTCATGCATGTCTGGTCTTTTTGCTCCACTTTCCTTTAGCATTTCATTCATCCTCATTCACTATTCCCTTTCCCCTCACTCAACCTCTCAGGGTTGCTTTGTTCCATTGCTGCATTTTGGGGTATATGAGGAGATGCTTGTTTGTATTGACGTGTTTGCACAAATGTGCAACTTTTGTGTGCATTGTGTTGTATCTATATGCTGAGACTGACTCAAAGTACTGACTGACTGGTTCAAAGGCTTGTCACCGCAGATCTGGTTCGCTGGCAGTCTTTTTGTCAGGCCTGTCTTTTGTTACGTAACACAAGCCTATATCTCCTCTCTCACTCAGAGGAGGGAAGAAACGGGTGGAACAAGCTTCAAATAACTGCAAGTGTTGGTTTCAATTCTGCCCTTGCCTTCACATTCAATCCCAACGTCATTTTTAAAGTAATCTTACTGTGATGTTGATGAAAATATGTTGCTCATGCTCATTTAGAGGCAGGACTCCTCCCTGAGGCCGATGTCACAATGTTGAAACCCTGTCTGTAACCAACAGAGTGAGTGTGAAGTAGGAAATGAGACTAGACAGAGATGGTGACAGCACCAAGAAATATGAGAAATAATGACGTTAGAGGAAGATGATGTGATGATTTGCAGAGAGATGCACTGTGAGAGCCTCTTCTTCAAAAAAGCAAGAAAGAGACAAATGAAGATTGAGAGAGGTTTGCGTATGAGGAGAGTTGAGGGACTTTCAGTGACGGAGTTGTGCTAAAATGTTACCTCTGAGTTACATCACTGTTGTTACACTCAGTCGTGTCTGGACCAGGACCATTTCTCTGCCTATATTTTTCCCTCTCTTTTAATGTCATTTTCTTGTTGTCTCTGTCTCTTTATTTCAGTCTTGACAGCTCTTTGTTATTTCATGTCTATGCTCTCTTTAATACGGCAGTGTAAATACAATAACACAACACTGAGGGGCAGTCTTGTAATTAACAATTGCAACAATTAGTTGATTCATCAATTAGTCAGTCAGTGAAACTTGATGTGAAGCTATTTTCACAATCGATTAATATTTTAGATCATTTTCATCAAATAAGTTCTCATCAGCCTCAGTTGTGCTTTGTGTTTAGTGCTAATTTACAACTGTTAGCACACTGTGAACATCATGAACATTATACTTACTATGTTAGCATTGTTCCCATCTATTCATGTGGGAATGGTTTTAATTAGTCTTCTATGATATTAAACAAATGTATTTGAGGTTTGTACGCTTGGTTGGACAAAAAATTTGAATATGTAAACTTGGGCTATGGGAAGTTGCTATGGGTATTTTTACTATTTTCTGACATGTCAAAGACCAAACAATCAGTTAATTGACAAAATCATTTGGTAGGAAGTAATAATGAAAATAATCATTAATTGCATCCCTTCTTGTTATTCTGGCTCTGATATTATTTGAAATTTTAGAGGTTGTTTTTTTGGTTGGAGTTTATTGGGTTCTTGAGTTCATGGTTAATATGTTTTTTTTTCTGAGTCAGATGAGTTTATTGTATCTGTTCCGGTCTGCCTGTGGGTCAGAGAGACTGTGTGAGAGGGAAGATGAGTCATCTAATGCAGAGAAATCAGAATTAGAATTTATGTCTGAGAGAAACAAATACAGAAACCCATAAACAAGCACTGGAACACCCAAGCAAACACCTTGGTGCTCGTTCTATACACAGACACATGACGAGGTGTTTGATTGACTCATTCAGACATGCAAACACAGTCAAGCCATGTAACACACACACACAAACACACACGCACTGCAAATATAGACTCATATGAATGCATAAAAACACACACAAACACTCCCTCTCTGTATTTCAGCAGCAGGAAATAGAGACAAGACAGAGCCCTCAGCTCAGGCAAGAAAAAAAAAAGACTTTCACTGGTGGTTTCCATGGAAACTGTCTCCCTTTCACTTTAGGGGAGGGCAAGCGACTAGTGGATGAGTTAGGCCGACATTTAAGGTGGCTCATGGAAAGGGTGGGAGGGAATTTAAGGTGGTTTGAAGTGTGAATCCATCTGACTTTTGCACCTCAGGGATGAGAAGGGTCGTTTAAGGTAATGACAGTGCAGTGCAGGCAGTGTGAGGAAACAGTAAAGCAGAGAAAAGATAATTGCAGCATCCACCCGTTCACCTTGGGCTGCACAGTCAGCATGCTCAGCAGCCAGGACACACACACACACACACACACACACACACACACACACACGTTCACACACAGATTATTGTTATCAAGATTACAAATCTGTTCATAATTACATTACAGCATGAAGGGATGATGCCACAGTATCAGCGTCAGGGACTAAATAATTGTAAAAATAATAGAGCTGAAGATTTGTGTGTGTGTGTGTGTGTGTGTGAGTCTGTCAGTGAAACTGAAAAAACTTAAGAGGGTTTGGGTAGAGTTTTGGGTTGAGTTTTCTGTACTTTTGCCAATACAATACCGTGTTTGGAGAAATATAAACATTTCAGTAATGCGCTACGGGCCTGTAATTTGACAGACAAGGACACAATTCAGCATATTTCCAATGACGAATGAATGATTAGAAAAAAATGACTTGGATGTAAGTAACACTTTGAAGGATGCTCCTATTCTCCCTATACCAACTTGCACAGTTCTCTCCAGGACACAAAATCATTAGGAAATTATTGTTGCCAACTTCTTAAAAAACAATTTTTCATTTAACAAAAGCAGCAAAAGTTCTGAAATATGAAATGTTATCTAGGCAAAACAAGATCTCATCAAACAATAAGAAAACATGACTATGAAACAGGCTCTGTGTTAGATGCAGTTACTTGGTACCTGGCAATTTTTGATACATAGTGTTACAAACACATTTTGGTTGGTATTGAGATTGTGCTTCCAGTGGTTGTGGCGTTGCCCGGGCATGAGCAGTTACTGCCTTGTGCAAGCTAATGTACGGTGCAGAAACATCACAGCTAAACTCCCCACACCACCTGCCACCAGCACACACCTCTCCATATCCAACACCCAGCACACCCTTACACACACTCTATTCCCACTTTGTCTCACTTTTTTTTATTCACCTAGAGCTTTTTTACCACCAAGGTTGTCAGCTCTTGTGTAAATTCCTGTATGTGTGTGTATTTGTATTTTAGTAATAAGGTCAGGGTCATGCCAAGTCCATGATAACTTATTGTTAGTGTATTTGTCATCTTTTTCAATCTGTATGACATTAGTATTCTACTGATTCCATCAGGTTTGCTTTATTTCCTTGTGGGAAACGCCCACCTACTGACATAGTCATGAATTTCATGAATTGCCTTTTTTCTTATTAGACAAGACATAAGGATGAATTAATATGAGGGAGGAAGATCAACCTTTCAGTAACACTCACTGATGAATGCTAGATGTTACTGTGGGCGTGCATTTTTGTATGTTACCTTAGCCTTATAGTATTAGGTCAATCCCCTTGTTGTTTTCCTTCTGCCTTAATGAAGGTTGAATGGTAAAGCTGAAAACCAAAACATCCTGAATTTTGCATACACCGACAGAGGGCGCTCCTTACAGTGCACTGTACATTGTGTGTAAGAGTGTTTGTGCGTGTCAGTGAGAAGTTATGAGAAGTAAGATAAATAAATATAATAGGGCATAGAGTACGGGAATATTAGCAGTGCCTTGACCCAGTTCTTTTACGATGGAGAGAGGAGAGATAAATCCGCAAAGGGACAGAGGAAGTGAGGAGGGAATAGAGAAGCAGGGAGAGAAAGAATGAAACAATTGACACAACAGCCATGGAAGCAATCCAAAAGAAAAATTAGTGCTTGGGTGAAAGAAAAAAGAGACAACCATGAAGTGGTCTGGCGAAGGCATTTTGGCCATGAAGGATTTGTGCACACGACAAAGGGAAGAGAATGAAAGGAAGAGAGGGCAGGATGCGACGTGTCAGACGATTTAAATGTTCTTGCCCAGCTTTGCTTTGTATTGATGTCTCTGTTGTGATTCGTGTCTCCATGAAGAAGCCACTGCTGCAGATCGAAGTGTTGTCTCTCTATTAAAGGAGCACTTTGGGAACGTCTAGCTGTGATCCCTGAGATTCATGTTGTCTCCCCTCAGTGGTTCAATTTAGTGTCTACTTTCCTTCTTCTGCTCTGAGCATAAACTGACTTAATTTCCCTCTTCTTGTTTCCACCTTCCTCTCAGAGCTGCCCTATGGCTGGGAGAAGATAGATGATCCCATCTACGGCAGCTACTATGTAGAGTAAGTCTCCCTGTTGATTTGGTTATCTCAGCTGCTCTGTAGTAAAACAGGAAATCAATTTCCATGGTTTACAACATCTCATTATGAATTATAAATGACTAAATTTTCATTTCTTTTTTATGTCGTTCTGCTCATTTGACTAAACTGATGGTGAAATGCTCAGCTGCAGGTCCTATCCTAAGTATGCTGCTGATAAAATCTGTTCACCTGGTCAAAATTATTGAATATGTTGCTGTGCTGTTTTATTTGCAAGGGCATTACATTTTTTCCAGTCCAACCAAAATGAACTCTAATTGGAGGTAAAAACTTAAACCCAGCAGAAACACATACTGTATGTGTCGAATGCTAGTTTAATTTTTACTTGCATTTAATCCTTGTTTTGGTTTGCCAACTTCTGAGAAAAATATCTGGGTCTTAAGCTTAGGAGATGTTTATAACTCCTCTTCTTATTGCACTCACTGCAAGTTGGTGAGCTTGACTGTTGATTTTCATTGGGATTAAGAGGACTAACAACCCTTTCCTCATTTGACTCAGTGTTACCATAAAACGTTTTTTTTAAATTAAGCCCTCTGCTCTGGTGCCTATATGCTGGGAGCAACACAAGGTCACTGGATTCAGTGTACTGATGTAATGATATAAGTGTAGCTTTTCCCATCCAAACAGTTGCAATAAACCTAACACATGATTCATGGCAGTGTCAACCAAATACTTGTGCAGGACCTTTAAATGCATCAATAATTTAATACACTGAAAGGCAGCGTTGTTCTGAATGAGCTCTTTCACTTGGTTCTTAGGCTCTTATTTCTCTGTAAAATTTAGAATTCAGAACTGCATTGTTGTATTGCTATTTTTGTCTCGAGAAAAGGCTCTAAATTATCCCTTTTCCATTACTTTTAATGATGCAATGTATTTTCAGTCACATCAATCGAAGGACTCAGTTTGAGAACCCGGTCCTGGAAGCCAAGAGACGCCTGGAGCAGCAGCGGCAGATACAGAGCCAGGGTCTGTCTGCTCTACCACTTCCCACTATATACAGAGGTACACATGCAACACTACAGGATGTGTAGTACTTAAAGACATGCTGACATACTCATTCAGTTACACAAATATGGAAATGACAGGAGTGCAGAAAGAACATGCTCAGGACATAAAGAACCCTGAAAAACCGTGCTGATATATTTTAAAATCGATTGTTAATGTTCCTACTTGTGCAGATTTTGTACAGGTTTCTTTTTACACTGAACATTGTGCATTTCTCATTATCTTCCAAACCCATGTCATAGGCAGTTTCATAAGTATCTGATGGGGCAGATGCACAATGTCACAATGTACGGGGTCGAAGGGAGATCACTGGCAGTACAGGGGACAGAGAACATGCTCACCCTCAGGCCCCTAGTGGGTTAATCCAGGCACGCACATTATGTACTGCTTCATCTGAGTGAAAACTACATATCTCCAATGAGTCATCTTATCAGGAATTTATCAGGGAAGTGTGTTTTTATTGGTGTGTTTTTTTTGTTTTGTTTTTTTTTTTCAGAAAATAGCCTCAGTAGGTTGAACCTATGCAGTGCAGTAGGTTCATTCATTCAGCACTGAAAAGATGATTTAATGCAAAAATAATCTGACAGATCAAATGTCCAAGTTTTCTAAATAACAAGGATACGAAAATATCATGCTTCAAAACCTTCTGTCCCTGCAGAGAAGCCATTGTTTACGAGGGACCCAACCCAGCTGAAGGGCAACTTCCTGTCCACAGCCTTGCAAAAGAGCAACATGGGATTTGGCTTCACAATCATAGGAGGTGACGAGCCAGATGAGTTCCTGCAAGTAAAGAGTGTAATACCAGATGGACCAGCTGCTCAGGACGGAAAGATGGACACAGGTAATTATGTTAGCTGACACAGAATTTTGACAAATGGATGAGAAATAAACTGAGGTTTAAACAAACTACAAGCTGTCACTGTTGTCGCTGCTGATGCCGTAATGCTGTGTTTATACAAGTGCTTAAGCACAGCCTCATTATTCTGATACTGCAACATTATGGACCTTAATTTCCTGCCAAGGCAGATCAAGTACGAAGACCTTTTGCTGGCAGAGTTTCAGTTTAATTCAAGCAGGTTTTTACCTGACTCTTGGGTAATTTCTGTCAAAGTTTCTTGTACCTAAAAGGCCAGGGGACCACAATAGAGTGTCAGTATCCAGTAAATTTGATGCTGCTGTGTAATTTTGGCATTGAAAGTTACACTTGTGCCTCTGCCAACTGGTGCATTTCTTAGCATTAGCTCAGCATAACTGGTGCTTTAGTGAGCTTTATGGTTTTAGCTAGCAGAGGTCACCAACACAATCCCATCCACACATTGTCTGTGTTTGTATTTATGATAAATTGTCTTCAGTGATCTAGTGATTCATCAAATTAAATTTAAAAAGTAAGTTAGTATCTCAGTAGTTAATCACACTTCCAAAGTGTGCCCTGGTGGCAATTTGGGGCATCATTTATTTGTTTATTGTCCATTAAGGAGATATTAAGGCTTATTCTCAAGTATGTTTTGAGGGGTGTTTCTGATTGACAGGTGTCACAACCTATTGCCAGCTGTAGTTCACAATTGTTTGTACTGCTTCAGCTTCACCAAATGTTGATTTTGTGGTTATAGTGACAATGTTGCAATGTAATAATATTGGATAATATTTTGTGGTCTTGATGTCGCACATAGATTTGAACCCAAAAGAAAATACTGTTTTCATTCAAATGAAGCACAGCTAAGATTGCTCTTCCCTTAAATCTTCACCTATCAAGGGATGGACACATATGGATGGACATATGCAACACACAAAACCAAGGCACAACATTTGTTCTCTAGAAAAAAAATAGCTAGATTTATTTATTTATTGAAACTTTGGGCCACTTTTTTCCACCCTGTGGTCCATTTTTGTTGCCAACATTGTGTCTTTAGCTTATTTTAAGTGTTAATCTTTCACATATACAACTCGACCACAGTTGTTGAAATTCCCAAGCTGTATACTAAGTATATGGTACGAATAATATGAACAAAATTGCAGTGATGTTTCAAGAACAGTTGAAGCACATCTTAGAAATGAAAAACCTAGTGGTAGAGGTTTCAGCATCCCCAGAAATATCAATTCATCTTAAAAGGGGACATCATTGGCCCTTGGTGGCATATTTGGGGTGTCCTATATTTGCGCCTGTAGCACTGTGTGTCCCAGACAAGGACTTCACTTTCCTCTCAGCACACTCTCAGTCCTCTGTTGGTGCACTATAACGTTCTGCTTTTAATGAGAATGAAAGGTATTGATTTGATCGGCTATAACTGATACCAGCCCATACAACACCTACTTCCTTAGGAGAATCATTTCTGTTTTTACAGTGGCACTGCGGGTGCAGAATCATTACACTGGCACCAGTGGTTTACAGTATCATCAAAAATCAGGCACACACAGTTACACCAGTGCCATTCAATTCCCCAATACTTGTGCTTGTGCTTTGATTCATAAAACCAAAGATCTGTAACATTCACACAATCAGTAATACAGTCTCACATGGCTTTCTTAGAGGTCAGAGAGACCCTGCTATATGTGGAAGGTTAACAGTGGGTCCTTGCAATAACCAGTGTGTTTTCATTAACAATATCCTTGAGAAAGACATCAATCCCTACCTGTTCATTTACTGTAAGTTGATGTAGATGAAAGCCTCAGCCAATAGGCTTATATGTAGAACAAAATACCTAATGAGTGATTCATAGGTCGATTCTCAGTGTCCTCTAGGTTATAAATATTGATTTTTAATCTTTTAAAGAAACAAACCTTA
Source organism: Trachinotus anak (assembly GCF_046630095.1). NCBI lineage: Eukaryota > Metazoa > Chordata > Actinopteri > Carangiformes > Carangidae > Trachinotus > Trachinotus anak. Next base: position 16,517,538 of record NW_027273853.1, on the reverse strand, counting down.
GTTTAGGCCTTATCTCAAAGAGCTGATGTTGGTAAAAGTCATAGTGGGCTGCGGTCTTAGGTTCAGAGAAGGAATTACTATGTAAGGCTTTATGTGTGCTCTGCTTTGAACCTGTCAGCTGGCCCCATGCCTGGCACGATTGGTGCCTAAACTGCTCATTTCAGAGCAGGGAATCCTTCTTCCTACTCTCAGCTTCTCTCTGATTTTATGTCTCTTCCTCTGCCTATCAGTTTCTCCTTTATCTGGAATCCATCTCTTTCTATTTTATCGCCATCTCTCTTTTTGTCTCTCTGGCTTACCCTTTATTATGCTTTCTTATCCAACCATGTCATCTGACACTTCTCCCCTGCTTTCAGCCTCAGTATATTTTCATCCCCTTTCTCTTTCCACCTCTCTAGTTTTTCTCTCTTCATCCCTCTATCCTGGTCTGTCAGCCTTTTTCTCTTTCTCTGTTCTGATTTTCTCTCTCTCCAACTTGCTCCTCTCCGCTCTGTGGTCCGCTCCTCATGCACATTCATGCGCGCACACATTCACACTCACCACATGCACATAGTCACACAGTCACATACGGGCACTCCCTGGCTGGGATTAGCTGGCCTATTTGAGCTGTGCGGCATTGCTCTTAGGGATTGTGTATGATTGTGCATGTGACATGTAGGAAGTGTGTTTATGTTTGTGCACATGCTCATGGGAGTGCGTGGATGTCTGCATGTGTGACAGAGAGTGCCTCCATAAGTGTGAAATAGAGGATTTGAGGCAGCTGCATTTGTCATGGGGCTGTGACTATAAAGCTGAAATCCATAAGTTTCCACACATTCAAACTACAGCAGAGATGACAGGGTATCTGGTGTCGCATTTGTGAAGTTGTTTCACCTCGTTGTTATTGGTATTCAGGAAAAATGTCGACGACCAACCAGGTAAAGTGAACACAAATATAAAATTTAGTGAAGTGATGACATTAGATAGCATCAGCAATGCTAGCTAGAGCAGGTGTGACCTGACAAATCAACCTTTCTTACACACAAGACCATAAAGAAAGGTATGCATTTTCGTTTCGTTTCCATCTGGTCACTAAAGTATCATGTATCATCTTAACCCTCTTGTTATGTTCCGGGTCAAATTGACCCATCTTAAAATTTGAAGATCTAGGAAAAATAGTTAAAAGTATTTTTTCAGTATGAAACTTCTTCTGCTTGCCTTAATTAGTGTAATCAACATATAATATGAAAATGGTTCATCTCACATATTTGCAACCACCCCCTGCATGTTTATATTAACATTTAAATGTTATGTCTCAATGTTATGTAAAACTATTGTGTTTCATATGTTGGTCTTTCAAAAGCAATAAAGTGGTGAAACGTTTAAAAAAAAAGTTTGAACATGCATTTCTTTAATGAAAAACGAGTGAATTATCCTAATTGAATTATTACCTGTTAGAGGTAAGGAACACCATTGCACTAAATATTGATAGAATAGTTAGTAATGGAGTTAGTAATGGAATATTCACGGTGCTTGTTAGGATTTTTTGGTTTCGGGCATCTTTTGGATAATTAAACATGCACTGGGTCAAATTGACCCGGGAACACCATTGCTGTTCCTGACAAATGAACATAACAGGAAGGTTAATGTATCCGTATGTATCCCTGAGCCAAGACTTAAAACTGTTACTACCTGTGACTGTACGTGTGTGCATCCATTCAAATATTTAAGATTTTCACAATTAGGGGGTTTTTGTGAATGTTGGTGTGCACCGGATGTTTGTCATATTCACAGAGACACTGACCCTGTCTCTCTCCCACCTCTCTGTCTCACACATGCACTTGTACATGGCCGCAGTGAACTGATATTATATTCCTTTGTGACACTTGAGATTTGATATTTATGGCATAACAGGCGGTTACAAGTTTTATTTTTGCAGCATATTATGTTTACACATAAACCACTAGGACCAGATGATGGTGTCTGTGTCATATGTAACATAGTCAGAGTGTGACTGTTGTGTCCTTGCTATCTTCTTTCTCTTCAGGCGACGTCATCGTCTACATTAATGATATATGTGTGCTCGGCACCACACACGCTGATGTCGTAAAGCTGTTTCAGTCGGTACCGATAGGTCAGAGCGTCACCCTCGTGCTCTGTCGAGGATATCCTCTGCCTTTTGACCCCGAGGACCCCAGTGGTGCAGCAAGCACCTCCCTGACACCCATTGGCCTGGAGCACCGTCCCCTGGTGGTGAACGGCCGCAGCAGCTACGACCCGTACCTGGAGTACCTGTCCTTGAGTTCCCAGCTGCCTCCCCAGGCTCTGGCCCAGGCCGGAGCACCTCACCCTGGGGACACACATCTAGACGGATCATCCCTGCCGCCTACCACACCTGGCTCAGCCTCGGCACTCACACCTCATGAAGACAACGTGTCCATGGCCTCCTCGGGGACTGCAGGGATTGCCGGGGCAACAGCACAAGGGGCAGAGCTGCTAACGGTTACTATGGTGAAAGGGTCGGAGGGATTTGGGTTCACTATTGCCGATAGTCCCACTGGTCAGCGAGTTAAACAGGTAATATGGATAATAGGTAATCATGGATCATCTGTACGTCTCTTCATTCACTTAGCAGACCATGATTAGTCCAGAAATAACAGAGCTGTTTGATATTTTAATTGTATTTTACTGTCTGTAAAAGAGTGAAACTGCAATCTTCAGCTAAACTCAATAGTTGAGTTGAGTTTCAAATTAAACTAGAGGCACAGTTAAAATAGCAGGTCAAGATAAATTTAATCCAGTCGATGCAACTTAGTAGAAAGAAACTGAGATAAGAGCAAAGTCAGTTCAGCTGGTGTTGGATTTGCTATCTATTGCCATGGTAATGAATGAATGAAGACTGTCCTAAAGAAGCTAAATCCCAACCTGCGTACTTAGAATCCAGGCAGTAAAGTACAGATAAATTAGACAAGATGAGTTGCAGTGTGACAGAATCTATTTCTCACCCCTGTTGTATTTATGTAGTAAAGCATCTGCACTACAGAAAACACCTCTTGACCTTAACAAGCAATTTCTTTTATGTTCAACATACAGTATATACAAATGAAAGACATCTGCCTGTGGAGTAAAATAATTGCACCTGTTAGTGCATTAGTGCATTTTCCATTGTTTCCACAATTTTCCACAAACAAGCTGCATGTCAGTATCTTGAAATATTGGTCCTGTAAATCTTTAAACAGTCAAAAATTCTTGAATTCATTTTGGAAACAGCTGAGTTCCAAAATAATATGAGTTAGGGACCACCAATAGATGACTGGAGAGGAAATGGAGAGAATGAACAGGAAAATGATGAATTATGGTCCCTCAGTACAAAAATAAACCTTCTGAAGTGGTAGGCAATAGAAGTTTTCTGTTAATGATTTTGGAAGGTGCCACAAAATCAAATTGGAGTTTGTCAAATTGACTGAGGTGGATGTGTCGTGGTGTCGTGGTGCAGGTGCTGGAGCCGGGTTCACAGGGAGCATCGGGGCTGATAGAAGGAGACCTGATCCTGGAGGTGAACCAGCAGCCAGTGGCTGCAGCTGGACATGGACGAGTGGTGGAGATGCTTAAAGAGTGTCCAGTGGGAGCCGAGGCCACACTCCTCATACAGAGAGGTACAGGTGAGAGAGAAAAAACAGTTTCCTTGTTTCTTTTCTGTCTGTCTGTCTGTCTGTCTGGTAGTTATTTTGTATGCTTCTAATACAGTCTCACTCTTTCTGTCAGGGCGACAGGGAAGCTTGTAAATTGTGCTTGTTAAAACTAGTGCCAAATAAACCAGACTTATAGTACAGATAGCAAATAATAAATAAATGAAAATTGATAGTGTTATTTTGTAAAGACAATGACAACATTCTTTTTTGGGCTCTATAAATATGTTTTACTTTCTCAAGATATTCAGACTTTAATGTCTGCTGATACCCCTTGATCCACAGTATTTATGTCATTAGCTGTGGCAAAAAGGATTGCCGTACAATTCGTATCAAATCATGAGTTGCATTTTTGGCACATTTAAAGACCAAACTAATTTGAGCAAAACTGAAAGAGGTTCCAGTGCAAGAGCAACTGCCCAGCTGAGTATAGGCTGACTTCTGATTGAAAAGCACAAATATCATGTTACTGTGCATCTTCAGCCCCAGCTGCAACTTCACAAGAGATGAGTCAAGTAGAGTTGACAGTAAGAGCTGAGAGAGCAAATGAGATTTTGATTATGATCATTTTGAGACCCGTTGCATTTTTGAATACTTTGAAATGATTTTATTCAAGTCTCTAGATGAGATTTTATTTTTGGAATATGAAATAGTTTAGAGGATGGAGGATTAATTTTACCTGTTGTAAAACTGCTCAAATTATCTTCTTTTTTTTTTTTTTTAATTTAACAACAGTGTTTTCCTAAAAACTGTAATAATTCAGGATTATTTCACAGAGCAATAATTTCTATGCGCTGGTGAAGAAAATTAAGAAAATCAGCAATGAAATTAGATCATTGCATGATTTAACAGCCACAGGACACATCATAATTATTATTATTATTATTAAATAGAAAACATAGAAATGAAATGGACGATATGTTTTTTACCTATTTCATATGTGCTGACTCATTATTACAGATCAGAAAAGAAAGTACGCAGATGCCATCTTAAGTGTTGTGTGTGTCACACCATGTGCTCTCAGTGTTTTCCAAATGTGTCTTTATCACCAACAAGTCATCGATGGTTTCCACTGAATTAGCAGCACAGGGGGATTTAACACAGGAAAGCATTTAAAATGCAGCAACTCAAATCTGTTCAAATTTAACATGCAGTGGAGAGTTGGGATGAGAAGTTAATCTCAATGTTAGATGTAGTACAGCTCTGTGGGTTGCGATGGCACCAACACTGCTGGGGGGAAAGCAGCTTCATTCTCACTGGGGCCACTCATGTTCAAAATAAATGCAGTTATTTTACTGTAATGTGTTTTCCGACAGAAATGACTGTTGAGAGTGTCATCTAGCTGGCAAACAAGCTGAACTGGTTGGCATGATGCTGTTTGACTGCGTGTAGTGTCTGACGTCTCCAAACTCTGAAATGATGATGCTTTGATTTTACAACCAGCATTTTTACTGTTTTCAGTACACAAATGTTCAATTTTGATGTGAAGCTGGGTTACAACTGTTGAATATAAAGCAAAAAGCTTTAAACAATATGCACAAAGTCCCTTTTTGAAATCTTGCAATTTTGAAAGTATTGGCTATATCTTGATCTAACAATTATGTGTGACAGGCTACCCATCCTGTAGGAGTCTGTGTGTTCGTCTGGATCTTTCTCACAGTGGCACAATGTTTCCTCCTACACCCACTTGAATTTTAAGTAAACACGTTCTAATATTCTTGATAGATTCCATTGTTAGCTGTCTGTGTATTTAGACACACAATTCAGGGCTAGTGTTGTTCCACAATACTTGCCACATGCCAAATCCCTGTAACAGGCTCTGCATTGTAATGAGCTGCTCCACACCACCTTTAGTTTTCTGCACACGTTCAGCATTTTACCTTCCCTCTTGAAGTGAAAGGAGGAGACGACCACATGCCCTCAGTCTGAGAAAATAAATCAAAATGAAGTAATAAAGTAGCCCAAAAGAGGAATGAGAGAAAATTTCACAGTGGGGAAGTTTGAAGTGCAGAGTTTTTGTAATATTGCCAGAATGACATGGAGTGTGGCCATTTTCCCTCTTCTTCTATTTCCTGCAAGATTGGCCACCTGCGAGGAAATTAAATTGCATAGTGAAAGCTTTATTTGTTTGACATGTGCTCTTGCACTCATTCTCTAAAAAGTGCTCTGGTCACAGGGTCAAAATTAGACTTGATAATTACCTGGGGCTACTGATACGACTTAGCCAATGGTCATCTGACAAACACACACGCTCAACCCTGCAGGGATTTAACGTACAGCACCACCTGGATGAAAGTCCAGAGAGTCAGAGACTTCCAAGACTTCCTCTCCTTTGGCCATTTAAAAATACAATGTTCACAACTTCACAATTTGGTTTTGATGCACCACCCAGCAGCTGTGCAATTCACATGTTCATGCTCATTTTGTCATCAAGTCTGTAGTTTTTCTAGAGATGAATTGCCAGGAGTGAAGAGTTAATTCGCATTGTTTCTGAGATGATAACAGAACAATGAAGACGGATTATAGATACGCTCTATTTTTCATGGGTTATATTTGATCAAGGATGAAGGCAATCAGTCTCATATGCATCTCAGGTTTAATTAATTGAAGTGTGACAGGAATTATTATCACAGACCTGAAAAGCAATCAAAGACATTAGCTCTTAGTGGTCCTGATACATCAGACTATCTGATTTAAGTGCTGCTGGGTGGTTTGCTGATTTTATGTCAGTCCTGTTGTCCAGAGCCACCTCTACATTATTGACAAATATTGGAGATGTATTGACAAACTGTTGCCTGATCTGAGTGAATTGATTGTGTTCTGTTTGTTGTTCAGTCACTTGATTACGTTAAAGCTGATAAAGTCTACTGAGCCTTCAATGAGCACAAATGACTCAAGTGTTTGTAGTAGGAATAGAAAAAAAACTCTGTGTGTGTGTGTGTGTGTGTGCGTGTGTGTGTGTGTGTGTGTGTGTGTGTGTGTGTGTGTGTGTGTGTGTATGAATGCACGTCAGCATGCATGCAGCTGAGATCAAATGTTGAGGCGCTGAGCAGCAGATCGTCTCATGACCATGCAGAGCCAACATCTGCCACCTGGTGGTTAACCTTTGCAAAGACACACACTCATGTTTCCTTGTCAGATACGCCATTTAAGAAGGATGCTGAAATTCAATACACAAATGAGATTGCCCTACACACATTAATGTATCACCACATGTACATACACAGATCTGTATACGAATTTACGCGTGCACACACACACACACACACACACACAAACACACACACACACACACACACACACAAACACACAGCTTGCAATGGATATCCCTTTAAATACTGAGCTGAATGTGACAAATCACCTCCCTTCCCCCAAAGATGCCATCTCCTTCAAATTCACCCGTTTCTATCAAACAACTCAGGACAACGGCCCCGCAGGGACTGTCAGCCTGACACACCAGGAACCTCTCTGGCTCTGTGTGTCTCTCTCTCCTCTCTGTGGGGTGAAAAAAAGGACAAGGTCTTTTACAGTGACTCAGATGTGCAAAATGTCAGGAATGTTAAGGCATGTTTGTGTTTGTAGATGCAGGATTTCTTTGCTGAGCACAGAAATCCCACATCCAGTGTAATTCAGGTTGCACACATGATTTCAGATGTGTGACTGAGAGCATCGGTGCTTTGTGTAACACAGACAGGGTGTTAGACTTCTGTTGGATGTGTGTGTGTGTGTGTGTGTGTGTGTGTGTGTGTGTGTGTGTGTGTCTGTCTGACTGCTCTGCTGTAGCGTGGGCACTCTGCCAGAGTTCCACTGAGCTCTGGTCGTGTTCACAGCTCCATCCCGACATCCCAGTTTGAAGCTGAGCCAACCACAGACTAGAGACATTTTGCGGCACCAATGAGGATGCAGATCATGGCTGTGAAGAAAACGGTGTCAGACTGCACAAGCCAATCAGGCTGATCTGAAGGCCTTCCAGAGCTCAGCAGGCTAGTCTGTGAGGTCGGCCTGCCAGACTGCCTGACCACTGACTCGTGAGAGAAGCCACATGAAGCCTCTCCACCAGTCATTCATTTGTAATTCATCAGCATTCATACGAGTGCGCCACACATCCGCCACATATGCTGATGAACTGTATTAGCATTTAAATTAAGCTTGAATGCATCCGTGAGGATGACGCCCCTCTTTAATATGAGTGGACAGTTGTAGCTCATACTCATTTCCTTTATTGGGTCATTAAGGAAAGTTTCATGAGAATGAGTTATTAGAATTCCTTAAAGGCATCCCTGAAGGCTTGTATTCCCTGCAGAATGTGGTTATTAGTCCCAGCCTCCCACAGAGCCCTCCCTCTGCTGCTACCACTGTGCTGAATCATTTCAGCACCACGGATAGCTCTCCTCAAACCTCCATTCATGTTTATGGCATTTATGGACAGGAGGGTTTTCATTTGTCTGCGTTCCTCATCTCGTTGTGTCTTCCTCTGTGCTCACAGGCGCAGCAGGGATGGAGGACGTTTAGTTACAGATGGAAGAGATTTCCAGGTAGCAAAAATGTTTTAAGTGAGCGAATGGAGAAGGGCTAGGCGTGAAAAATGTGGAAAAATAAAAGATGAAAGTATAAGGAAAGGCAAAAAATGTATTTCAATTTTCATTTGTCTTCACACGGACTGGCAGTGATCTATTGTATTTTATTTTCCTCAAATCTCTCCTTGCTCGCTGATTTTGATAGAAAGTTCTGCCATTCTGCTCTGTTGCTAAGTGTTCTGGCTTTCATCTCACACATCTAAAAAGCAGGCGGTTGTAGTTGGAGAGTAATGCCATAAATATATTCCATCTAGTGCTCTCTGACATTTTTCAGGAAAACTCATAAACTGGATAAATATTAAATATATCAGGATTCTCTTAGGAATATTTTGCAAGCACCCACATCCGCTAAGGATTCATGAGCGATGCTGCAGGGGTCTAGCGTGCTTGATGAGTGTGTTCATGTGTTTCTATCCACATGTGTAAAGATTCAAACTGGATGTTTACACGAAGCAGCCATTGCATGTTTTTCCCTCATGTCTGACTGTATGTATTTGGGTCTCAGTAGCATAAATTGAGTGTATGTCTTTGAGTCAGTGGAGTCACAGGGGAGCTGTGTTGATGAGATTGTTGTTGGGATGTAGAGTGCTCCCTGCTTCCTACATGCAGATAAAATATGACTTGCAGAGAAAACTGTGTGTGTGTGTGTCCGTGTGTGTGTGTGTGTTTGGGGGAGGGGGCCTCTGTTTTTGCCTGCAGCTAATGATGTAATTATGTTGAAAACAAATGCAACAACCAAACCCGTTTAGGAAGAGTTACACAAACAAAGTCAAAACAGAGGAATATGAAATCAGCAAAATGAGAATGAAAATTTTTTCACACACTGAGGGAAGATGATTTTAACACTCCAATCCAATAACTCATTTGTACGAACCTTTTTTACGCTACACAGGTTCCATTATAGTTGTTTTTGTCGTGTAGTTGTAATTGTCTGTATTTTGTTTGATAAAGATCTGACAGATTGTCTGAGTCTGCTCTCTGCCAACTGGGTTTTCTCGCTTTCTTCCTCAGGCCACATCTCTCCATGGAAGGCCTCCAAACAGGTACAGTGATTAAACCAAATGTGTTTCTGCTTGTGTGTGCGTGCATGTGTGTGTCTGCCAGAGAGAGAGACAGAAAGAGAGGCAGAGAGAATCTGTGCATCTGTGAACCAGATTTGTTTGTTGAAGCAGAGAGGGTAACATGGTAGCATATAGGATCAGTGTTTGTCACTGAGGCTGTGTTGCCTCACAGGTGCGTGGCTTTTGGTTTACTGTGACATGAACCAGCCTGTCCTGACCTGCTTATTGGTTTGATCACATCAGATCTCACACCTCGCCAGCTGGGGAAAAGCTCTTCAGATTTATACTTTAACTGCACCTGTTACTGCTCTTACAATCAGCATTCATTCATGGTATTAGTCCGAACATGCAGACATTATGAATCTTATCTCATTTAGGTTTTAATTGTGAATACTGATTTGAATTCATTATCATATTAGCCCCAAATGGCGTTTTTTTCTTTTTTGCATTGCGTTACCAAATCAAAACATTTAACTAAATGTTGACTTGATGTGATAATACATGTTTTATCTCCCTGACTCAGAACAAATCATGTCCACATCTGCTTTATAGTGTATGAAAAGGTTCTCTTTCAGTTCATTAAATCCCTGCAGCCATCTGAAGGCAGGAGGACACATGTGTTGATAAATCTGCAGCCTCTCATTTGAGAAGTGTCAGAGCACAGTGCCACTACACACAGCTGTCCACTGTGTTTACCTTAATTAAATCACATGCAAATGACACCAGGCTGCTACAGTGTAACCCAAACCAATACTACAGACATCAGACTGGTTCATTGTAACTCTGTATTCTGTTGTTTAAGTGGGAGATGTTGGATTGTGTCGGCATTCCCAACTTCCTTTTTCACAAACGAAGCATTTCAGGTTTTATTCTTGAAATGCATCACAGTGCAGATGCTGTTGTAACACATTTTGTAACAAGGTCTGATGTGACAATTTATAATGTGAGATGAAGTAGAAACAAAACTGAAATATAGTCAGATTGATGTGGTCATATAAACAGCCTCATCAATACTTTTTATTATAAATTTTTTGTCAAATAAAAACCCATACCATCTACCTCTAGCTGCAGGTTTGAACTGCTGTGCGTTCAGGATGTGCCACTCTACAATATCAAGTCAAATAATATAACTTCATATAGATGTCTATTTCTGTTTGTCCAGCTGTTGTCGTCAGTGCCAGTGTGATGGGCACAGCTGTTTCAGAACGATGAGACCAGTGATGTGACTGACTAAGAGTGAATTTATGCACTACATCAGCCAGCCCCTTTGCACTTTGCATAGCTACACCTACATGAACCAAAAAGCTAGTGTCTTTGGAGACTCGTTGTGCCTAAGATTTACAGCTCAAAATTGGGCCCCTTATCTTCAATCAAACATCCGTTGTTCATGTTTTCCATGTAGTTGACTGACCAGTGGGACCCGCATGGCAGCCCCCAGGCAAACTTGTCTGGCCCAGTCTTGCCACCTGGCACTCCCTTCCCAAACCAGCCACAGCACCGCACTTCTGTGCCTGACTCAACTGAAGGCTTCGACCTAAACAAGCCTGATCCTTATGACCTTTATGAGAAGTCGAGGGCTATCTATGAGAGCCGACGTGAGTACAGAACCTTTAGTTCATGAAAACAGGGCGTGATGTTGCTTTAAACACACAAACACATAATATGTGCATTTCAAATGAAAAAGAGAGTCAGCCTTTATTGTCTGTATATCTGTGTGCCAGGTCCAGAGTATGAAGAGGTGGAGGTGCACCTGCTGAGAGAGAAGACCGGGTTTGGCTTCCGCATCCTGGGGGGAGACGAGGCCGTGCAGGCTGTGAGTCCGGACGCCCGTGACAAGGCTCGTATGGGACGGGCTGGACCACAAACATTTTTAACCTCATGCACACCAACCTCGTCTGACCTGCACCTTAACTTATCTCACGCTCTCCATCCAGTTACCGTTCATACAACTAACCAACATACCATCCACACACACACATACACACAAGCACACTTTGACTGTCTCACACTGTCCTGACCCTCTAACTGCTCAGTACCTCCCATACTGAAGTAACGCCTTGCTAACTTGTGCAAGTGTACAACAGCATGCAAACTGTGAGAATGAGGCAGCAGAATATTTGGAAAGTGAAAAAATGCTGCTATGACCCAAAATTACTTTGCAAGCTAGATAAAGCAATTATTGTGTGATTCCACTGCGTCTCTGTCTCATCCTCTTCACCTTCATCTATGCTGCTAATATTGATTTTCTTTGAACAGATTGTTATTGGCGCTATAATAGAGAACACTCCTGCTGAGCGTGATGGGCGACTTCGACCTGGGGATGAGCTCATTTCTGTGGATAAAAATGTGGTTGCTGGGAAACCGCACAAATACGTAATAGACTTGATGCATGCAGCCGCTCGCAACGGTCAAGTCAGCTTGACTGTGAGAAGGAGAGTGCAAATGCCTGGTGAGGAGATGCTTTGTTTTTTTTGTTTTGTTTAGTTTTTTGTTCTCTCGGGTTTTGTTTTTTTTTCACACTTAACCAAGACGGGAGAACATGCTGCACATTTCACTGGCATCAAATTAAAAAAAAGGCGACTTGGACAAGACACACATGCTGACGGTCTGCAGTGTGAATCAGTGTGTATTTCTCACCCACACATCTTTTCTGTGGTAGTAGATCATACATACATATATCCTTTGTTCATTTTTAGCACTGCAGCTGGCTCTGTGATTTGTCTTTTTAAGTGCAGTACAACTGCATGAGTCACTTATCAAATGACAAGCAGACAAGCAAAGTTTGACTTTGACAGAGAACCCCTGCTGGAGGTAGATCATCTTAAGCTGCCTTCATTTTAAAACAAGCTTTAAGTAAATGGCCTCAGTGGGTAAACTGATCATGTTTTACAGAGCTGTTACTTTGACTCATATTGTCTCATTGCTTCCTTTCCTACAGGTGAACCCTGTCCTGTGAATGGCCGCAGCCCTGGCTCAGTGTCGACACAACACAGCTCTCCACGCAGCGATGCAGCCTCAGCTTCAGGCCCTCCAGCGATCACCATCCCCGCTGCCACCTCTCCTCCAGAGGGATCTGCCCTGCAAACCAGTGACGTGGTTATTCACCGCAAGGAGAATGAGGGCTTTGGCTTTGTCATCATCAGCTCCCTTAACAGACCGGAGAACACCACCGTCATCAGTAAGTTGCTTCTGTCTGAAGCCATAAAGGTTGTTACTGAACACAAATGGAGATTTTTAAATCCTTATGACCAAGGATCCATGAGTGGTTGTTCATGAGTTTTTTGGACTGTTATATTTCCTGGTGCAGGAATCTGTGGCTCTTTGGAATACATGAACCAAAATGTAAAAAATATACATTTTTTAAAATATATTTAAACAATGTTAAATACATTTTTAAGATATCAGATTTTTTTACAACACAAGTGATCTTTGCACTGCAAATTCACTCAAAACACAGGGTCAAAAGTATAATATCCACTATATCTGCTTTACTAATAACCAGTGGGCTGCATGCCCCTTTAATTTTCTTGACTAGTGTTTCTTATCCTGTTCAATAGTTTCAGAACCTTCATAAGCTGGGGTCAATCTGAAATTGATTTGTTTTTAAGATTAATTTTTTTTTTAATCCTAAATTGGTCTTAATTTCATGCCAAGATAGTATGAAAAGACTTAATATTCTTAAATGTGGCTTTATTAAACATATATTTAGCGGTTACACTAAAGAGAGCTGATCTCTTTTAACAGACTGTGGGATTCTTGAGTCAGCTTGAATTGAGTGCACACTGAAGATATTAATATATCCTGCACAACTTCCCATGCACTCATAGAAATATCTACTGCACTCCAACATTATTGATATGAATTTATTTCTCTGTTTGGTGCGTCCAGAAACGTTTTACATTGAAGTTATTTTTTGGTTTTTCTATATTAGTTGTGTAAGAAGTGTCAATAAAAGATAAACTAAAAATAGAAAATCTAACATTTTTTGAAAGGTTTGAACTGTGTATTTTTGTGAAGTGATGGTGCTTCGTAAGGCCTAGTAAATATTTGTAACTGTCATTTTAAAGTGGCTACACTGTCCCATAGTGAAAACTGGTGAGGCTCATACTGTAAAACAGTTCAAAATGTGATTTGCTCCACTTAAAAATTGACTTTTGTCAGTGCTGTTCTAACATCTATCTTCACAAATGGTGTTGACAACCACCTTGTTATTGCCTGTTTCCAGCTGTGCCCCATAAAATAGGACGTATCATTGAGGGCAGCCCTGCAGACCGATGTGGGAAGCTGAAGGTGGGCGACCGGATCCTGGCTGTGAACGGACAGTCCATCATCAGCATGCCACATGCAGACATTGTCAAGCTCATTAAAGATGCTGGACTAACAGTCACACTGCACATCATACCCGAGGAGGGTAAGTGTCAGGCTTCTTTTTAGTTGCTTCTTTCTCTTTGTACTTGATAACGAAAACACCCTGAAGTCAGTTTCCTTTGTCTTATATGAATATGTTTTATTTTGCTTTCACACAAAATGTACATGTGAAGTATTCTCAAAACAAGGACACAAGGTTAGGAGGAGTGATGCTCCTGCAATGTTTTGGTTATGGAGGCACTGGAACATTTCAGTCAAAACCAAATTTTTAACATCCCTGTCTTATGACATTGAGACACTTTAGAGTCTATGAGTGTGTGCTTTATAACAAGGCTACGTTATTCAGCAGATAATTCAGTAGTTTTATCAAATACATTTCAGAAAATTTTACTACAGTGCTGCATTCTTGTGCATCATGGGTAGGTTTTATTTTTCAATTCATTCTAACCCTTTTTCTAAGTGTAACACACCCAGGTGAACTCTTGTCTCTCCTTCTGTCCCTCATAGGTTCCCATTCTGGGCCCAGCTCAGAGAAGCAGAGCCCCATGACCCAGAAACACAGCCCACAGACCCAGCCCAGCCCTGTAGCCCAGCCAAGCCAAGGAGGCATCCAGCCCGGGCAAACAGCTCCTCAGCCAGGTCAAACAGCCACTCAGCCAGGTCAAGCACCTGTCCAGCCCAGTCAGACACCAGCTCAGACAAGCCAAACAGTGACTGGACCTCCTGCACCAGCCTCCCAGCCTGCAGCAGCTGGAACCCAGCAGAGCCCAGTCACCCAGCCCTCTGGCCCCCCACCACAGCTCTACCTCCACGATGGAAGGTAAGAGGTGTGCTAAGAGGGATGTTCCTGTTCGGACTCAGCAGGAACCTTTTGTGAGTTTTCCGTAAACAGAATCTTGATGACGGGAAAAAGGAGCAGGAGTTTTCAAAGGTGACAGATATCAAACTGTGTAAGTAGAGGAGAGTGTGCCATCCTCGTCTTGCATGCCAGTTCAGGAGAAAACCTGCGCCTGCAGACAACTCTGTCCCACTCTGACTCTCAGTCTCAGGCTGGTTCCTACTTGGTTGCGTAACACCACTTAGCTCTTACAGTGCCAGTGAATAATTTACCTTAAGGCCCTGCTTCTATAATGCAGGAAACCAGTGAGGGGCCCTGTATCAAGATTATGAAAGTGTGGGTGCGCACATCGATGGGTGTGTGTGCATGTGGGTCTCAGATCAAGACACTGAGAGAAGCACTCCCAGAGCTGTGGTTTTTTGCCCATTTTACCCAAGTGGGAATTTGATTAAACTTTCAAAACATAGAGTGATATTTCCTTCCTTTTACTGGGGAGCCTCCATGGCCGCACACACGCAGTAATCCTTATACTCTCGTCCTTCACATGGCAAGCTAAGCTCAAATGTTACCATATACATATATCTACTCAATATATCTTTGTGTGCAATAGGACACTTCCTTTCTTTATGCTTCTTCAAAACAACACTGTCTCCATCAAAGCACAAACCTCTCCTCTGATTTTGTCCTGTTTCTTGATCCTCACAGGTCAGAGGTAAAAGCCAGACAGGACGTCAAACCTGACTTCCGCCATCCTCCATTCACTGATTACAGGCAACCTCCAGTAGACTACCGTCACCCACCGGTTACCGATTATCGACAACCTCCAACGCTGGACTACAGACACCCGCCTGGTCTGCTGGACTTCAGACAGCATCCTGCAGCTGCACAGTTTCCCCTGGGGATCCCCGCTGACTTCAGACCACAGGTACAGCTACACCTAAGCTGATGCTGTCTTGAGCATTAAGTCCTCACATTTATTTATTTATTTGCTGTAGATTTGTTGCAAGTTCTGTACATTTTGCTCTGCAGGATTTCGATTACTTCACAGTGGAGCTGGAGAAAAGTGCAAAGGGTTTTGGCTTCAGTATCCGGGGAGGCAGAGAGTACAAGATGGATCTATTTGTGTTGCGCCTTGCTGAGGATGGTCCTGCCATACGTAATGGAAGGATGAGGGTGAGATGGCATGGATAAGATAATTAAAAATATGAAGTTAAAATGCTCTTTGTGAGTATATTGGAATTATTGTCAGTCAATAACAGTTGTTTTGTTGAAGAAATATAGAAAGAGTGAAACAATCCAGTCACAGATGTACAAATAGAAATAGCAAAATGCCAGTTTGTCATCTTGATGTCCATCAAAAATAATATCACATAACATGCTCGTGTGTGATATAGTTCACTTGATTTAAAAATGATTTTTACCTTTCAAGAAAAGGACAGCACTTATGTTCTGTTTTGCTTATAATATGTCACTTTTTCCTTTGTATTCACATATTTACTTTCTTCCACATCTTCTTAATAGGACAGGGATAGTTTACAGGTTAGGAAAGGGGGAAAGTGAGTATGTGCATGCGAACTCAGTGACTGAGTGACCCTCTGCTCACCCTCAGCAACTCTTGCTGAAGTGCATTTGAACAAGGCACTTAGTGGCACTTATCCCCCAGTTGCTCCAGTGGCGATTGTGGTTGTGTAAAAAAGTCGACTTTCCATGGATACACACAGTTTGACAAAAATTGACCCTGTACTCGGTGTTCCTCCTTTAGGTAGGGGATCAGATCATAGAGATTAACGGGGACAGCACTCGTGACATGACTCACGCCCGTGCCATTGAACTCATCAAGGCAGGAGGCAGGCGGGTCAGGCTACTGCTAAAGAGAGGCACAGGACAGGTGCCAGAATATGGTGGGTTTCCCTGACACAAACTGGCATCTCTAAATGTCCAACTCTTTCCACTCTGTCTCTCATTAGTCTCTGACCTCATCTCTTTCTCACTTTCATACTAGAGATTCGATGTTTGAGGTTCAACATTACTGTTTTTAACAGAATGGCTTTTTTCTGCAAATGCTATGTTTTACTCAAGAACATATTAACATACATTTTAATATCTTCCTGCATTCTGCTCCTCTCTATTCTTCTATTCTGTCATCTGAATTTAAACATGTCTTTATGTGAAAAACAATTTTAATCAAACAGTGGAATAACAACTTGCTCTCTAGCCATCGTGTGTTGTAACCCCTCTGCTTTAAGTCTAATGATTGGTATAGGCTTTTACTTGCCTTCCCTTAGGAATGGTACCTCCCAACCTCTCCATGTGCATGAAAGGTGACACACTAAGCTCTCCCTATTTCTTCCTAATGGGCCACTCTAAAGACACGGTTTGTGAAAAACTGCACGTCTTTCTCTCCATACTGATTAATCTGTGTGCTCTAGGCATGCATTCATATGTGCATGCTCATGAGTTTATGCACGAGAAAATAGCAGCCGTGTGTGTGTGTGTGTGTGTGTGTGTGTGTGTGTGTGTGTGTGTGTGGGTGTGGGTGTTTACGTGTTGTTGTAAAGGAGCAATATCGTTTGAAGTGACCCTTCAAATGAAATTGTGTCCTGAAGAGGGCTGTGAAGTAGACTGTGTCACACAACTACAAATACGTGAATTGTTTTCAGGCACTGAATAAATCCTGTCACACGTCTGTCTGTAGAAGTAGTGTAGATTAGACTTACTATGCATAACATATTTTCATAGAGGCCTACTTGGTCAGGTGTTTGCTGCTTTCACACATTTGCATGGAAAATGTCATTATATCAGGATATGGTGTGTTCTTGTACATATCTTTCTTTCTCTCTCTGCTTTTTCCTCTCCTCTCTTACTGTCTCTCTCTGCATGTGCATGCTGGTTGTGCCACTGTTTTTTCATCTTAGTCCACCTCAGTGTGTTTTGTTCCTCCCCAACAGACTGTGCCGGCCCCTGGGATTCCCTTTCTACAGCCCACTCTGCCCTGCAGGAAGTGACCCTTGAACCCCACCCGAATCCATTGCTCTCATCCCATCCAGCCTCAGCCCCAGACTCCCCTCATCAGCTCCCTCTAGAGGCCACAGTGTGCATGGCAGACAAAGCTCCACAGCTGACAGACCACAGCTCCATTAGAGGGGCTACAGGTGGCAGGTCCACCCAGCAGAAGTGCATCATCAGGGGGCAGGGAACCCCTCAGGGGTCTGGAGAGGTGGACTGTGGACCAGATGACAGACAGTCTCGGGCTTTGCCTAACAAAGTTGTCCAGGGGAGGTCCGTTGAAAGACGAGAGAGGCAGAGGGAGGCTTGCTCCCCCTGCTGTGAGAGAAAGGTCCTGCACACACAGGCGGTGAGCAATGTCTGGCCCTGGGACACATATGTGAGTGTGAATTCAAATGGAGCCTCTCTGGCCAGTGGCGATGGACATGTCAGCCTCCAGGAGAGGCTGGTGTCCAGAGGTCTGTTCCCTAGAGAAGATGAGAGGGCAAGCGGCCACAGTGGGCTCTGCTGCCCCACTAAATCTATGGAAGATCCTCCTGTGAGGAGTGCAGCTGCCTCCCCCGGGCCCTGGAATGTGCCTGGGTCTGATAAACTGCCTGGCACCCTGAGGTCCTGGACCTCCACAGTAAGCAGGTAGAATGGATCTAGCTGGTTTGGACTGGATCACACTGTCTGGCTCTTCATTCAGTTCTCCATTGGATGAACAGGAAATCTCCCTCGCTCCCTCTCTCTCTTTCTGTCCTGTTTTCTTCTCCATCTACTTCTGAAATCATATTTTGTTTCATTTGTTCTTACGAGATGATTATTACACCCACCACCTTAAAAAACAGAGGAACTTTCACAGCTATTGTAACATACAGTATCAACCCAGGTGGAGGCATTTTGGACCCTCAGTTGTGACAGCTGATGTTCTGATCACAGATGAAACCTCGAAGTCTGATTCTGAGTGGAGCTGTGCTTGTGATGCGTACTTTTAACCGTTTAACCATATCTGGCACAGATTGGTTAGTACAACATAACCTCAGATGGAACAAGGTTCCTCACAGGAGAGACATATGTACATCCAAGAGGTTTAGTTTTGCTCCATTTTCTCTGTGCAGTGGGATGAATGAGACTATAAATCTGTCAGACGGAGGAAGTGATGCTGAAACTCCTGGAGGACATGGCACTGACCTGAGTGACAGCCTGGTTAACGTGACATATGTTAAGATCTCACACGCCTACCAATATATCATATACTGTAAATGTAAAGATGTGAAAAATATGTACATTTGGTAAACTCAAAAACGTACCTGTTGGTGTTTTTTGAGGCCGTGTTGTAGTTAGAAACATTGTAAAGAAAAGAGAAAAAAACACCAGGACAGTATTTTAGGATCACTATTCCCATGGCCTCGTCTATGACTACATATCAAAGACTGTGCAAGTCACCAAACCCAGACTGCTGAGGGAGGCAGTGGTCGCGTGCATGGATGTAAACCACCATGTCATTAAACAGGGTCTCACATGTCTTTTAGAGGTAGAATATAGAGAGAACATCCTCTATGAAGCTGACCAGTTGGTACTCATGTGAGACAAAGAAGATCTTTTTTTCATCAAATTGAACTTTTGAGTGACTGACAACAGTTGGCTTAGTAAGAACTCATAAAACTGTTCTGTACACGAGATCACAAGTCAACCATGCAGTCATTGTGCAGAATTATAAGCTGTGCTGTATTCATTTAATGCTCAACAGAAAAATTTTGTCTAGTCTATATTTCCCATTTCTATGCCTTTTACTGTGCTACGTGTACCACATCACTGTGGGAGAGGGGCATCGGTGTGGGGAAGAGGAGGCCGATGGTTATGAGGTGGGGCAGAGTGCCTTACTCAAACTAATGCAGAGCTGTCGCTGTTGTGATTTGTTTTGGGAACTGAATGCAAAACAGATATTGGTGACCACGCACACATATCAGCAAACTGTTGAGTTGTGGAGCCTGTTTTTGTCGGACTTGATACCAAGCAGTATATAGTTATCTTGATGCACTCTCAGCTGTATAGCTTATCAATGTCAATGATTGCCGTTGTCCCCACGTAGGGAAGAGGAGATAAATTGTAGCCTGTAGCATTACATCCTCTTCTTAGACAGTCATCTGGGAGAGTCGAGCTGTGAACGTTTATCCAGACAGGGTTATTATCTAAGTGGACCACGGTTTCTGTTCCGTCAGATGAGTGTTATTTCAGCTTTTTGGAATATTTTAGATGATCGGAGAAACATCTGTTCGATAACATAGTTTTGTCACTGGCAGAGTGGAGGCATGCTGCTATTAAACTGAGACACCACAGATGAAGTCACTATCCCCCTGCATTTATCCATTTTGATATCATGCATTTCTCTCAACAAGATATTTGCTCTCATTAAAAATTAATCACCAGAGCTTTTGAGTACTGGGGGACCATATGAGTTTAAAAAATAATCATAATGCATTGTGACAATGTGACTGAATGCAGCATGATGGCAAATCCAAGCTGTACTTGTAAATTGGTAAAGACCAACTGGTAAACTGCTTTTAGCAAGACGGTGCACCTGCGGACTGGGACACTAGTAAGACATAAAGCATCATAAGGACTGAACCTGACCTGCAGTGGTTTCTGGGTAAAACATGTGGTCTGGATGTTTCTGAGCTGACTTGAAAAGTTGAATACACCTGTGGTTCATGTGATAAACTGGTTAACATGTTAGTGAGGAGCATGAGAACATGCCGTTAGGCTGTAGAAATGTGTTTACTGTATGTAGGTGAAAGAATATGTCATCCAGCCCTCTGTCTCCATCCAGGCCGTCCCCCTGCCTGCTGTGAGTGATTTTGTATACAGAAACAAAAAAACGCTTTATTGGAACCTGTGAAGGATGGCACGATCATAAATCCCCATTGAGATCAAGTATAACTGTGTAGTGTTAATTGTGTACTATTCACCTTGTACAGCTGTATTCCTACAAATATGGTTTACTGTATCATTGATACTGTAGTTTCAAAGACGTGAACAACTATTTTTATGAAATGCGACAGTACTGATATATTACATTTTGCTAAAAAACAAAAAACTTGTTTACTGAAAGATATTCTGAAATACTGTCAAATAAACTCTTGACATGGTGTAAAATATTCTTTTCTAGAAAGTGTTTTACTTGCAACCACAGTGGTGAGATTAGAGCTGAAACGATTAGTCAATTAATTAATTGACAGAAAATTAATGCTCATTAAAAGCGGTTTATGGTTGTAATTGTTTACCCAAGCAAAAATTTCTTATTCTCTGATTCCAGCTTCTCAGATGTGAATATTTGCTGCTTTTCTATGTTTCATATAATTCTAGATTGAATATTTTAGGCATTTGAATTGTTAATTGGACAAAAGAAGACACCAGAGGATGTCAATTTAGGTTTTCAAAACGTGTGATGGGCATTTGGTTATTTTCAAAAGTTTTTTGGACTTTTTATATACCAAACAAAAATCTACACATTAAGCATTTATGAAAATAATTGTTGGTTGCAGCTCTGGGTGGGATTATATCAACAAGGAATCCACAACAAATTGAAAGTGGATTTTTATTTTAACAAATCAGCCTCATATTTACAACAAAGTGTGCAGCACAGGCACACTGTGGAACAATTTAAAACCCTTTTAGTCTTTTCACACAATTCCCCTTTAATGGCCCTGCACACCCACGTTTTTCCTTTATTGTATCTGATTAGACCTCTTTTCACCAAGAAGTTGAGCAGCGCTATACTGGAAGTTTTCTGAGGTCGCCAAACTGCATGAAAGAATCTGAAAATTGTCCCACTTTTTCACAGGTTAAACCTAATCTGCCAGGGAGATGTCAATCAAGAGTATACACAAAAACATAACCCAGAGAACAGGTCACAATAAATGAAAACCCCTATGTGAGCATTGTGGGAGATTTAATACCAGGTACCATCTATTTAATAAAGTCAGAGCTACAGTAAGAATGTAAAGAACTTCTGCTGTTCAGTCTGGTGCGGCCTTCCAGTGAAAGTGACAGAAAATTAGTGGAGGTATTGATTACAATCCTTCCCAGGTGGATGAACAGTTATGTCTGAGTCACCCATCCAATAAAGATTTTTTTAAAAGATTTAAAAAAAAAATATTTACACATTTCTGAGCAAAGCAGGTACACGTTTTCTAATAAAATGACTTGTAAACATTTTCCCAGCATCTCATTGCTGACTAGGCCAAGTGGTGAGCTGTCACTTGGCTACAGCTGAGTTGCTGCTGATGTGTCATTGTTGAGAGTCATTTTCTGTAGGAACTGGGCTTTCACTGTTTTCCTGCACATTCAAAGGAGCCTCCTGAGAAGGAAGAACAGAAAGATTGATAGTAACTCAAAAAGACTATAAAAATGCTCTTCTCCTTTTGCAAATATGTTTTAATTCAAAGCGAATACTCTGTCTGCAAGGTTTACATTCATGCTTTCACTTACCTTAAGATGTCTGTAGATGCCCAATTGGAAACGACAGCAAACTACATCAACCAAGAAGCCAACCATACCATGGAGCATACCTGCAAGTGAGAAAAAGGTCCAACATTTAGAAGCTGATGCTCATGGCAGCTTAGATGAGGTGAAAATAGCTTGGATGAAGCTGTGAGGTGTGTTAGCTTGGGTTTTATAGGAGAAGATGCTGAGTCAAAGTGCAGGTCTGCATTTGAAAGACTTCCATAAATAAAACAAAGCACGATTTTTGTCTCTCTTACCAAACTGCTGAACACTGTTTAATTAAGACTAAATGTCTACCCTCAAAACAAGAATTACTCTTCTACATTCTTCTGATACACTCATCACCTTCTCCCATCATCTTCAATATTTCTGTGAAAAATCCAGCTGCCCAGCAATGACAAGATTAGATAAATGTAAAGGTGGCTGCTTTTAAAAACTCCTTGTTCACGTGTTCAGGTTCCTGTAAGAAGCTTTATTATCCAAGATTAGAAAATTGGCAATGGCAATGCATTCAAGAGCTATGTCAGAAAGTCTAACCTACATAGATAATACTTTGATGTATAATAAAGCAAATATGGACACTGTTCATGTGGACTGGTAGTTCACTGATTTAAATAAATGGGTTATTGTACACCAGCTGAATCATCTGCATCTGCAAATGTGCCTACAAAGATTTTTACAAACAGTCCCTGCTTACCACTGCATTACCTTGCAACAACAGCATCACTTTGACCAGAAAATAAATAAATAAGGCAAAATAAATGTTCACTGTGATGCATTACTTATCTTGCCATGTTTGAAGTCTCTGCAAGTTGATTTTCATACGTTAGTTTGATTAATAAGCTTCAAGCAAGCATTGGCTGCCCAGAAGTCAAGAAAGCAATCTAAAGATTTTTTACAGTATGATCTAAAAGTGGTCAGCACCTGAAAGTGTGGGTGAAAACATAAAGCTCCAGTATGGTCCTTCAAGCACTTGGTGACACATATTACCAATTTAGAGAATTTATCTACCTGTGGTAGAGAAAATGCCTCCGATGATGCCACAGAGCCTGACGAGAAACTGCCAGAGGGGCATGTGCTGCTCTGTGACTCTGACCATTAGTGAACTGATATCATACTTCATAAAGATCCCTGACACTCCATGGCTGCCTGCAGCATGGTTTATCACTCGTTCCTGCAGAACAACAACAAGAATACAAACACATTTACCATACTGATAGATAGCATACTGCACAAATGTATAAACATGAGCAACATTAAAACCTACCCTCTCAGTGACTGAGTACTGATTGGTATTAGCAGAGATCTTGTAGGTATCCAGCTTGGTCGGCACTATGGTGATGAAGTACTGAAACATGTGGTTAGCTGGGGAGAATGATCAAAAATCCATCAATGAAAAAAAGCATATCAAAGCATAAATGAAGATAAAAATGGATTTGTGTTTGACGACACAGACGTACCATCCGCAGAGACTTTTTCTGTGCCATCCAGTGGGTTGATAATCCCAGGGATCGTTTCTCCGAAGGACAGGTGGTCAATCCGGTGAGAAAAGTTGTAAGCTGTGGCACAACGCCAAGTCAAAACAATTATCTTCAATATTTCATGAGTCATTGGGACCACAATTTTAATATACAGTGTGAATATCATCTCCATATGGCCGAAGCATGAGAACATATATTAGATATGTGCAGAATACGGTTTTGTTAAAAAAGATTATAAACTCACAGTCATGGCTGACTAGAGCAGCTAGATGGGCATGGCCTCTGGGATGTGGGATGGACCTGTGGAGCGATAAAAAGTTGTTCTGTCTGTCTTATGTTACAATATTTAAGAATTTAAGCAATTGATAAAACATGTACAGGTCTAATTCTTACGATCTGGACAGATGCAAAATGTTTAATTCCAATTAAATTATCAATATCGTATTGTAAGCATGTTTATAACCATGTGGATACGTACTTGCCAACAGTAATGTGGAAATTTCCTGCCACCTTGTTGACATACAGATGTCCATGTATCCTGCAGGCACTGAGGGAAGTGGAACTGTCCTCACTGTGGGGAAAAAGAGAAACACAATGTGATGGGGATAATTTTATCGTGATTATTAAGTATATGAAAGGCTGGTTTATCATTCTAATCATTTTCAGCCATCTCTCAATTCCAAACAGAAAACAGCTAATTTTTAGGATCCTGTACCTTTGAGGCTGAACAGGAGGAGCTCCTTTTATTGCAGCCTTGAAGAGTACATCCTGAAGAGCGTGCTCCACTCTCAGACGCTCCTGAATGTGCAAAAGTGTCCTGACAGTGAAGGACAGAGCAGTTAGGAAAACAAGGACTCGCATAGAGTGAGACAAAACCAATTCAATGGATAAAACAGCATTTAAATTTTACAATCAGTACAAATCAGGTAAAACCATACTGCACCTGTTTGTATAGGTAGCGAATACTTTTTGCTACCTATACCTTTTTACTAACTACAACTACTACTAATCTATTAACACAACCAACCAGTTGCACCAAATTAATTAGAGCTGCAACAACAAAACAAAGTCATTGATTATTTGATCACCAGAAAATTTAAATCAATCAATGAGTTATTTTCACAACAGTCTGTGGCCCTAGCTCCTAAAATGCTTTCCTTTGTCATAATAATAACCTTAACATTGCTGAGTTTTGGTTGGTCCATCAAAACAAGCTGAACAACCTAAATACATCAGCTCGAGCTGTAGGAAATTGAATTGTTTTTCACTATTTTGTAGCATTGTGAAGACAAGAAAATAATTGCCACAGTATTGATCATGAAAACAATCATTAGTTGCAGTTCTACTACCAATGAGAGAGAGAGAGAGACCATAGACTGTATTATCTGCCACTAAAAGACAACTCCTTGCAGAATGTAAATAACATAAGCACAGTCAAGATATCACCTTTAGGGAGTGCCCTTGATATTACAGGTTCAACAAGTTAATCTGAATCTTACATGTGCCATAATTTTTGATGTGGGGAGAGTTCAAAGTTGACCTAAAATGTAAAAAAAAAAAAAAAAAAGTCAGACATGTATTCAGAAACATTACCACTGAGTCATACAGGATTAAATAGGATTGACAGCATTTTGGAGTTTGACACTGTTAACTTTCCACTGACAAGTTTTACTCTTAGCTCCTCATCTTCATTATTTAGTAAATTAATTGTAGGAGCTCATACTCACTGGTTCATATTTTAAGCCATCGGATGCAACCATAGTCTCTGCCAGATCCAGGACATCTGCACCTATATCTACATTCACGCATACATACAAATCAAAAAAACATCATAATACTTTTCTCAACCAAATATGAATGAGGGTTTTTTTTTTCTTTTTTTTTTAATAGAGCTGAGATACAAATAAAATATACATTTTTTGTACTTACACTGGCATCTCATGGCAACTGTAATGTCAATGTTTATCTTGAGTTTACTGTAAATGAAGAGATGTTGTATTAGACTGCATTGGTTTAGTGTGTCTAATAAAATGAAGCTTAAAAACACAGCTCTTGAAGGACAATAATCACATCTTTATCTCTCACCTGCTGAAGTCTTTGTCCACCTCGTACTCGTACCTCATCCATGTGTTTCTGTACACGAAGAACTCCAGGAAGGCGAGTACAGCCATGAGGGTGAAGGCTATCAGAGACACTGGAGGGAGCATTAGCATTAGCATTAGCATTAGCTACCGCGCTGACACTGAAGCGGCTCCATGAATGCTGCAGCTGTGCGCCTACCTGTCCCACCGCTGGCTGTGGACTCCACGTAGCTCTCGGGAACTTTGGGGAAGGCGTCCAACTCCTTCACCAGGGTCAGAGCCTTCTTCTTGGTCAGCCTTCTCATCTTATGTGACTTCAGGTAAAACCCTCATAAAGTGGACGTTTGTTTGTTTGTTTGTTTGTCTTTTTTCCAGCGGCTTGGTTGTTGTTTTTTTGTTTTTTTTTTGAATGACCGTTGGGCTATCAGTCATACGTTTGTCATGTCAACAACCGAGCTAACCGTTAACGTCGGCTACTTCAGCAGACTAAAACATCACTGTGGTCAAAATGACGAAACAAAATACAAAATTATTGTAAGTGCTTCTTGTCAAAGTGGAAAAAAAAGAAAAGCTCCCAAACCTAAAATTTCCGGTGGACTGAGGTTAGCTAGTGTCGTTTGACCTCGTTGTCTGGGACTAAAACTGCTCCCGTTCGGACTCAGCGCCCTCTGTCGGTTCAAGTTGCAACCAACACTTATTTTAATGTCTTAAAAAAAACTCAGTAGTTTCTGCCTTTTTATATACAGTCTATGGTTTCTGCAATACACCCTCGCTTCCTGGAGTACCGGAGGCTGCAGTTTCACGACCGCATTTCTAGGACTTAACTTTTTCAAAACCAGCGCCACCTAGCCAGTAGGAGTACCGGAGACTGATTTAAAACTTAAAATGTAAATATGAAAACAGGTGAGCAGGCACTCTGGATCCTGGGTATAAAAAAGGTGCGTTTAATATTACATTTGATACCAACAGCAGATCGGGGTCGGGAGTAGAGCAAGTGAAATCTGTATTCCCGTCGATACGTGCTTCTGTTAACCGTGTAACCTGGGCTCATGGCCGGATTCACCTGTCAAAGGGGCCGTGCAAACATTTTGGCTAACCTGAACCTTCCCAGTTATCTCTGGTTATTTTTTCTTTTTTTTTTTCTTTTCAACAGCACCACAAACCTCATCTTCGAAAAAATAATCATATATCTTATATGATATATGATTATAACAGCATTTTAACAGTCATGAAGGTAGGAGTCATTGCAGGTCTGTTGTAGTGGACTCCATTGGTTTTAGTTAGGTGTTCCTTATAAACTGACAACTAAGCGTGATTCAAAACTGTTACGGTATATTGTGATATATGAAGACTTCTGTGATAACTAATTTACCATTAACTAGCCAAGACTTGATCGCAAACTGGGCAAAGCAGACACCTGCCCCAGACCTGTATAGAATTTACCATTAATATCATTGTGGTCATTTGATTGTTAACACATATGAGGAGCAGCTCCTCCCCAATGTTGAGGGCAAAATGAGCTGCCCGACCTGTTCCTTTTCTTACCTGTGCTTTGTGTACAGTATTCCTTATTATGAGATGATGGTCCTGAGGGTACAGATGCCACTAAATATAATGGTCTTATTCTTTTAGCATATGCAGAGTAACCATATTGCATCTTAATCATGTCCATATCCATGTAACATGCATCAACACACAATGTGCTAGAAGTTGCTTTATTACTCTTTCAATGGAGCAAGCAGTCCATTTTAGGCAGAATTCCTCCCTTTAAATCAAAAATGCATCTTCAATGTGGACGTGTGGTCATAACTTTCAGTCACACAACCTGGTATCAGATTAAATGCTGCTGAAATAATTCATATCCCTGGGTTGAACAGGGGTCCACAGGATAACAATGCTGCATATGACAATGTTGTTAATTGTATCACAAAAACAGTATTAACTACTTGCAAACCCTAACTACTATTTTTCAGGTTGAGAACACTAACATTTGGCTTTCAAGTAACATACATCATGACAGACATCATGAGACTTCTTCCCTCAGTCAAGTGTGCATCTCTTCAAACCCAAAAACACATGAAATATGATTATAATCACATAATGAGTGAGGGTGTTTGCGCAGGTTTACTGTCAATAAGACAGATATGTTCATAGTGAGATACTATACAACTTCAAGTATTATCTGCATTGTTTTAGTGCTGTGCAGGAGTAGGACAAAAGCATGCCAACAAATAACCAGTGTCCTCATAGACAGTTCATAGCAACCTCTAACATCAAGGTTGTTATGCTCTTTCCAACAGGTAGATTAATCACTGGAAGGTCAGCAAATATTGTAGAGGCCAACACAAACTCAAATATACAACATGATCTCTTGCTAAAATAGTTTTAAGGGTGAAGCTTAGTTTCATGTGACTGAAATTCCTTCACAAACTGTCCGCTCTATTCTGCAGGTACAGAATCAGGACCTTCATCCCGTAAAACGGCAGTCTCTAGGACGTCGGAGGTGGGTGTGTCAGACGGCTCTTGGGAGAGATCCTCAGAACATCTGCTCACAGTGGGTGAGATCACATCTGGACTTGTATCACATGACTCTGTGCTTTGCTCTGAGATGGCTGTTGCCATTGTTGTTGCAACACTTGGGGGAACTGGGTCAAATTCATCATCGTCGTCCTCTAGGATTGGTGACTCGTGAATATCTGCAAAAAAAAAAACCAAGATATTTTAGAAAATGCCATTTGGATGAACTGATTTGGGGAAGTTGATCGTGTTTATTAAATGATGAATGGAAGGAAAACGCTAACTCACTGTTGAAGGCCTCTGGGTACTGCTTAGCGATCTTCCCCTTTAGTGTCCTGGAGAAGCAGAGGAGATGAAAAATCAAGAGGTTGTGTTTGTGTGTGTGTGTGTGTGCGTATGTCTGCACTGATGGGTAGTGTTTACCTGATCCTTCTGAAGATGCTGTCCAGATCTTTCTTCATCTCCACAAGTGTGCGGGTGTGGAGCAGAAAGCGCTCATTCATCTGTTGCAGTCGTACGTTAGAAAGCCCATTGAAGTTGATCAGCATTTCGTTGGTTTTCTCAAAGCGGTCGAGCCTGTTTCAACCAAAAGTTTACAAAGAGCAAGCCATGTGGCAGCATCACTGTCAGATACAAGTGAACTGACCTTCACCAAACAGCATAACATGTCATACTTATTAATATGAAGAAGTAGAGAAGCCACATGACAACACTCACATGTGTCTCTGAGCCTGGATGATGGCGTTAACATCCTCAGAGTTGACCATGCTCAGCATCCTGCTACAGAACACGCCGGATGCTGTGGGCTCCGCCATGATGATGAAAAGCTGAGAATACAAACTATATCTCAGAAATGTGCGAGTAGTATAATAATCACAAAGATTAACAACATAAGAGCACTGAACCGAGATAAAGCTTAATAATAAACCCATTCAGCGCTCACACCTGCATTAACAGCTAGTTAGATTCAGTAACGTTACTACACGTAACATTTTCTCCAGGGACAGTCAACTCCAGCAGTTAATTTTTAATTTTCTCTGAAATATTTTAATCGCAGGGGGTTGTACCAATGAGTAACTTTAATAACAGTTCAGCAGCCTGGACGAAATTACACCGTTAGCTTGCATGCTACAATAACAACCGGAACTACAGCATTCATGTTACCAACCCCAGGTTCCACGGTGGTTGTCTGTCGACCTCTGCCCGTTTAAATAACAGATTTAAAACTACATTTGGCCTAAAGCTACACCTGACAGCTGGCTGTTAAACAAAAACAAGGCATATCCGTGTTTTTTGTTTTTTTCACTTCCTGTCATAGGACCACCGTTTCCGGTGGGTTTTTTTTTATTTTTTTGTTTGTTTCATTCGATTTTTTTTTCTTTATTTAAAACTGCGCAAATTACAGATACAATTTTAACGAATATGATTTAGTTATATTATTGTCTTTCAGAATATTTATATAACAATAAAAACGAATGTGTGGGACACTTAAGACCTACACAAATACATAAATAAATATCAATAAAAAAGTCAAAATAAACCAATGAAAAAAAGCGGGATTTCGTCCGCAATGTTATCCAAAATAATTTATGTTTTGATTTCCTTTCTACTAAACTAAACATTCATAAATAGCCTTATTATAGATAATGTTTATCTAGCTTGCTATTCGTGGTTTATGAATGCAGAACATCCAAAGGAGGCACATTAAGTGTTAGATCATCCCTCCAAAAACATTTGCCCGAGGTACCGTTTTAAAATTCTGCTTATTTCATCAGTTCAGAGAGAGTATCAGAGTAGTACAGCAATATTTATCCAAAAGGGGGGAATAAAATAGGTGGATCCAATTTTCTTCATCTCTGTTTACAAAATTAAACAGTTTGGGTGTATTTTGACTATACTGCATGGATAACGGACAGACTCTAATGCTGCAAAAGTTGACAAATAACTTGACATGTGCAGGTGTAAGCTCTGTGCATTATTTTATAGAGGAGTCACTTTAATGATAATTTGCTTCTGAAAAAGAAAACCATAAGCTTCTTATGCATTTTCTGTATTGTCTTGGTCATTATCAGTGTTTTAAAACATTTCTGCTAAATTTCCAAAGCCTAACAGTTTAGCACCTGTGGTATGGGAGTGATATACTCCACGGTCTTGTTCCTGTTGGTGCTTTTCAAATGTCAAAGGTTCAAAATTTGGATCCCAGATTGAAACCTATATGATGTTGTACAAGCCAAACCAAATTCTGGTTGCCTACCCTTTTAATTCCCAGAGATACCAAACTTTTTTCAAACTGACATAAGACACAAATCAGTTTTTTTTAATTGACACAGTCAAATGCTTGGTAAAACAGATTAGCACTGGCCTGAATGTTGATATACAAGCCATATTTCTTTGTGTTTAAATCTTAAGTGAAGTGATTTAGTGTAATTGCACTAAGATAAAGTGGTCTCCGAAATGTTGTAAATTCACGTTTACCTTATATTACATTACCTATATCAGACATTAACGCTTCCATGATATATGTCACTGCTGTGAAAGCTGGTCTTGTAGGACACACAGTAAGTCATTACATATGTAACTTTTTTGTCCACCTACCCACCTTATACCAATAAATTCAGTAACTCCATACTTCCAGAAAACTCACAAAATTACTTTTATTGAGGGACAAGTAAAAAAAGTACATGATGTATAAAAAATACAAAACTGCTTTGTCTAACTTGTAAGCTAAGTAAATGCATAGCAACAGTACATGCAAGTCTAGAGTTAGATATCCTACTGTTCTGTAACATTTTACGCTACAGGCTAAACAGGGGGAAAGTACAGTTTGGTTGCAATCTATCATTCGTTTCACTCTACATGATACAGATCCAAAATGATGATACAGAATAAGTTAGGTTGCACGCAACTCAACTGATGAGTAAATAAATACTTAACATCATTTCACAAATATTGACAACTGGTAATTCAACACAACGTTAAACAAAGCCTGTGTGAGAATTACATTCGATTTCTGATGTACAAAAACCATGCTACGCGTAAGCTAAAGATGAGAAGAATTCTGAGTATTACACTTCTAAGTGGGGATGCAGTGATATAAATAAATATGGAATAAATAAATAATGAAACCCATATAAGAGCCATATGGCTCACCCAACCCCTTATGTACATAACACACCCCCTGCTCCCAACTACAACATCACATGTATGAAATTTCATATTAGTGTTTGTTTTAAGAATACCATAAACATACATACAAATGACCTCGGACAAGCACAAGTGTCCATAGAAAACCTGCATTGATTTGACATTGGGTGAATTTCAATGTGCTTTGGCTTTCATTTGATAAATAAAGTAATATTAGGCTATATATCACAACACATTTGTGGTATATAAGAGGCAATGGCATAGAATTTCAGCTTGTATAAAGTCTTTTACCATATACTGACCGGGAATGAGGGAAATCACTGATATTGATATTGCTGAATGACTATAGACCGATTGTGTGTTTTGCTGTCGTATTGTGTGGTATTATTATGCAAAGACACTTATATTTTTCCTTTTTCTTTTTTTTTTTACATATAAAAATAAGTTAAAACTTCAGAGAAATGGATCCAAAAAAATAAAAGTAAGATTTACAGTTTATATAAGGCCATGCAATTTTAGAAGACTCATGCATCAGATCATTAGGTCTTTTGGATGAGTGGCTTGCCATTCATGCAAAATGCACTATGTGTTGCTGAGGCCACGATAAATATAGCTACTGTCCCTTTTTGTTCCTAAATACCAATCCAGAATTAACACTAGCACTGTCTGTAACACATAATTAAGGCT
Source organism: Trachinotus anak (assembly GCF_046630095.1). NCBI lineage: Eukaryota > Metazoa > Chordata > Actinopteri > Carangiformes > Carangidae > Trachinotus > Trachinotus anak. The sequence goes on along the minus strand of NW_027273853.1, from coordinate 16,485,622 downwards.
GGTGTATTTGCTGTTGAAGCTGTGAATAGGCCTTATTTAAATGGGACCCACATACGTATTTGCACACAGAGACGCTAATCCAGTCTACAAACACAAAATCTTTGATACGAGTGAATGTCAATGTGAATAGACACAAACACAAGGGCTACTGTACAGGTCTGTGCTCTGTTAATGTAAAGTGTCATTCATTCCAAAACGAGATATCCACCATTTAAAAAAAGAGCCATCTATTCTGAACAAAGAAAGCAAAACTAATCCCATCGTATTAGTCATCTTGACATTTATGCTTATAAAATATCCATGTTGATAATGGTTTCAGCTGTATGTTTGAAATGTTGAGTAATGAATTTCAAGTAGCACCTTTTTTTCTGTGAGTAAGTGGATCTATTGCGTTTTGGAATAAAATCTTTTAAATGTACCAGCAAACTAGAGCTCCAGCATTTTATCTAAAGTAGATCAAAAACACCAAGGATGATGGCCCACCGTCAGGATGGTTGGAATATTAAATACAAAAAAAAGACAAAGTGGAAACACAACAGTCCATAAGTTACTGTTTAAACATAATAAACAAACCTCCAACATTATTATGGAGAAGACCAAAGGATTTTCAGCTGCTTTATGATTGAAGGCAATCTGAGGCGACTTCTTTCTGTAAGTGCTCAAGAAAAAAACAGCACCCCAAGATTTCTTCAGAGATGTGTGCAAGGGGGGTTCTGACTTTACCACCCTCCCTCTGCCACCACCACACTCCTGGGTGGAGGTGTTGTCACGGTAACGCAAAACTGAGCAGGCTCTGCATTTTCCTCGCATGTTGGCGTCTCCTTCACTTCCTCTACCGTCTGGGAATTTTGCCCACTGACATCCATGCCCACCTGGCCCTCCACTACCTCCACTTCTTCCTCCTCATCTTCCTCCTCCTCATCTTCTTCCTCCTCCTGCTGCTGCTGCTGTCGTTGTTTGTTGCGGCAGCACGGTTTGAACAAATGCGGGTCGATGAGCACCTCCCCAAAGCGCCCTTTGTAGATTATTCCACAGCACACTTTTTGCCTACACAAAATATGATACATTGTTCCTATTCAAGTCTATGAAGTAAGACCACAAAGTGAAAATGTACTGCATGGACAAAAATGGCTCTTTGATTTTTTTAATATGCAATTTCTCAAAACAAATCCTAAATAATGACTATGTTTTATAAAGAAGTGCCACTGCCTCACTATCTGACTTACCTCTTCCAGTAGGTGAGATCCAGGAAGGAGAAAACAGGTGAGCGGCTGGATCCTGGGCTGAGCTCAGTGTCAGAGCCGTCATCCGACAGGTTGCTGTAGCTGGGAGACTGAGCCGGAGAGGCACTGGAGGTGGTGCTGTGAGCATCTGAATCTGGTGGGTGGGCAGAGCGCAGCACCAAAAGTGAAGGGATGATTAGGTTCTACATGTGTGGTGTGACAAAAGAAATATCGACTCCTTCTGAGGAACAAATTAGTGAGTGCCATTAAAGATGTAATTGAATCATTGAATGACAAAAATGCAGAGCTCACTGTGTCTTTTAAGCTCTTTCTGCAGCCTGCTGATCTGGCTTGGCCGTGCTTTCTTGGAGATGGACTTTATTTTCTTGGGCCTGGAAGTTATCTTTAAGCTGGGACCTCCCCTGGCGTCCACCACCTGTATGGAGCAGAGGAGAGGAGATGAAAGGAGAAATGTTGACTTTTAATTAGTTTGCATGATTCAAGTATTTAATCATGACCCAGTCATAGCTCAACCATATGATTCTCACTCACATGGTTCCAGTTCTTCTTAGTCCCCACAGGAAGCTTTTTCCACCGTTTCACCAGGAGCACACAGGCATTACAGATTTCTCCAGATCGCGTTTCACTCAACCTGCAAGACAGTTACACTTTGTGAGGGAAAATATTTCCTATCAATGCGGTATTTTAAAATATACATATTATCTGCTCCATGTGCTCAGGTGTGCCTCCTACCCGAAACAGCTCCTGAACTCCTTCTCATACCGCTTGCTGTCCGTGAAACGGGAGCTTGACGACTTTGCGCGGCAGATGCAGCAGCCGTCCAAACTCCTGTACATTTTCGGCTTGTGAAAGCCAAACATCTGAGTGCAAGAAAAATATTTAAATATTAACATTTCAGACTCTCATGACAGTGCATCATGTGTTAACCGCAGTACCACCGCCCCCGGCAGCCGTAGCCTTCTTCCTTCAGATTAGACATGGTATTTTATTGTGCCATTTCAGATGATCCAAATGTAAATTAATAAATGCATATCGACTGTTTTGCACTGAAAACATCTACGGAAAGCGATTTTGTTAATGCATCCCTCCGCTCTGACCCACATGGGGGAAGTAGGTCAACAGTCAGACAGCGTGTCAGACAGATCATGTCACCATGCTGCGCTCACAGGATGCACGCTTCATTTTGAAACTCAAAATATAAACACAAGCACGCACTTAGTCCCAGCCTGCATGCTGCAGAGGATTTATGTTATGGTCAAAAACAAACCACAAAATGCAAGGGTGTGTGTTGCCAAAAGAATTGCAAAAATATAAATGTGTCCGGGGAAAATAGAAAAATCACTCGAAATGCATTAAGCGCGCCGATTATGCAGAGGAATTGTGATTTATGTTGCTAGGCAAAATTTATCCTCCACAGCACATGTAGACCTGAACTGCGGCAAAACTGCGAGCCGCGCCCCCCAGACTGATTTTTTTTCTTGCCATCAGACCTCGGGGTCTTCTGTCAGTGCGGTGCCACAGAGAGCAGGGAAAATCAAACCCCTCACTCCGCTGGTTATATCGGATACTTTTTTTTTTAGGTTTGGGCAATGTGGGGAAGACGATGAGAACTAGAAAACAGTCGCCTTGTGGCTGAAGATAGCAGTATGAGTGTGAAAAAAATGACACGGCAAACAGACACTATCAGCAGCGAAACTCTTAGACGGTAAATGCATAAAATCGTGATGAAAGCCCATAAAATAATAAATACATAAGCATAGCCCTGTAAAATATAAAACATCTTCAAGTTATTTCAATGTACAAACTTTACTCTTTCAGTACATTTCTCCAGAGACTGGCAAATAAGGTCACTGTCCTACAACTATGCAGAGGTCGAATTTATAGCTCTATTTAACCAGGGAAGTGCTCCACCGAGATTAACATGTGCACGAATGTCCTGATTAAGACAACAACAGCACACATAACACACAGGTCACACAACATGACAGACTTACAAACCATTAGATAAAATTAAAGATAACTTCAGAAAAAGAGAATAATCAATAATGTTCAAAACAAAACAGATATGATCAGAAGGGTAATACAATATTAAACTAAAGCAGTTTAATTATTAATTTATAGCTATCATTTTAAAGGTGTTATTTAATAAAAACCATGTATAAGCTCTAGAGTATGCAACAAGACTTTTCAGCCTCTAGTGTGTCCTCTGTCAACAACAGACGATCTCTGCAGCAGAATACAGTACGTGACGCAACCCAACATGGCAACACACTTCAAAGGCGGAGGCAGTGTGGCGAAGGGGGTGTGATGCGATTTTCCGCAAAAACTGCAATATTAAAAGCAAACTGTAAAAATCCCCTCGAAAGCGTTCGGGGCTTGCGCGAATAGCACCCCGGCTTTTTAAAATAAAATAATACACCGAGAAAAGCACTTGTTTTTATCGAGAGAAAAGTGCAAGTCGCCGATTTCACCGCCCACTCCAGCGAGGAAGCATGGCATGCCACACGACCTGCTTCTTGCGCACCCATTTTATGATGACCGTCCTCTGCTCGACGGAGCCAGACTTTCCTCCCCAACATCAACTTTACACAGTGAGAAAAACTCGGGCAAAACGCCTTTCGAAAGCAAAACGATTTGTCTTCAGATTGAAGACGGAGCTGTTCTCGGATGATCGTGTAATTTGATCTTTACTCTTTGTTATTCCAGAGCCGCCTCGCTGCAACAGTCCACCTCCAACTACATGTGCACTAACTTCAAGGCGACTGCTTTTTAAAAAGTCGGTGTTTATACCGCCTTGTTTTTTTCCTTTTACACAAAACAACATTTTTTTAACCCGGCTCGGATTTCATAAGGCCTTTATAAACAGTTTGTGTTGCGCTGTTTTGTTGACAGCAGCACCCGCGTGTTGGGGAGCATCTCCCGTCCGGGTGGGCGTGAGAGACTCAACTTGGCTTATTTAGCTGGCGTAGCTGTGTAGTAGACAACATGCACTCCGCGGACACAATGTGGACAGTAATGCTTTCAAAAGAACAGGTTTCAGATCGTAACGCTCACAATGTCCGACTTTAGCAGCGAGGAAAGGAGCGATTTCCTCCTCCGGCCAAATGCGCTGAAACAACCAATAATAACAACAGCTAACCCTTGCTCGTCATGCTTGCATGTGCAGGCCGTTCTCTCACTATTAAACACGTCTTTTGGTTTATCCTGCACCCCCTCCACTTACTTTCACTGTTTATAAAGTGACCTACACACCCAGCTGACCACCCAGTCGATTTTGCAGCAGGCCTAAAAAGAGCAATTGTTCTGAGACAAGTCGAAGCTTGGTTCAGTAACACATCGGAAAGCTCCGCAAAGACTTTAAACCCCCTCAAAGAAACAAACAAAACAAATAAAACCGGCCGCCTTCTTTACCTTGTTGCAAGTTGCTTGAAGCTGAGTCAAAGTAATGGTCCCTTTAGCGCGTCGTTGCGATGTGACTATTATGAAAATCAACCCGCATCAGTAACCCGCTCTCTTGTTGATGTCTGCGCTTGTGGACGGGACTTGATAGTTGTGGACGTAGTGCGCATGCGTCAAATCCACACCTCCATTTCAGAGTAGAGCAGGAGGGTTTTTTCTTTTTCTTCAATCAAACCATTTACATAAACGACGTGTGACGTGTCCGTGCGTCTGCGTTCTACTGCCCTTATAAGGATGGGAACATTGCGCGGGAACAGGGGGCTCGGCCCCGGTTGCTATGGCACATTGGAGAATGTAAGCAGGGGGGCGGGGCTTGTCGTTTTACTACAGAGCGCCAGATGGCCCGTCTGGAGGCCTACAGTTTTTAGGGGGCTCGGCGTCTAGCACGGAGATGCGCTTTGTCGATCCCACTTGCGTGATAACGGACCAGATTAGTAGTAAGTAGAATGTGGCTGAAACATGAAATCTCTCCTTCCAGTGGTCCGCTTAGGACGAGCAACCAGTTGTACCATTTTTTAGACAACCAGCGAACCAGTCATCATCCTGTCACCTAACACTGCATTAGTTTAGCATGTACACACTGTTGTCCAGTTGTGGAATGTAACAAAGTGGGCCACATTTACTCAAGTACTGTAAACACACATTTGAGGTACTTGAACTCATAATACTTCTAAATCACTACAATTGAGTAGGAAATATTGTACTTTTTGCTCCACTAAAATGATTTGACAGCTTTAGTTACTTTACAAATTACAATTTTTGCAATACATATGAAAATGCAGTACAGCTGAAAATGAATTGGCAACTATTTATAATTGTCATTGTAATTTTTCATGCCAAATATTTAATGGCTCCGGCTTCTCAAATGTGAGGATTTGCTGCTTTGCTTTTAATTTTTGTAATAATTGCAGTTTCATTTTAATTTGGAGATTTGGATTATTGATTGGACAAAACAAGCATTCCTGAGGTGTCACTCTGTGCTTTGGGTAATTGTGATAGGCATTTACCACTATCTTATCTACAAACCAAACAAACAATTGATTAATCGAGAAAGTAATCAGCAGATTAATCCATAATGAAAGCAATTATTATACTTGAGGTGCTTTTTCCTGATTATAGTTCCATATTTTTATTTAACATTTACAATGCAGGACTTTTACTTGTAATGTGTTTTCACAGTATGGGATGACCTGAGTTACTTCATGACTGCTATGGAGCTCTAAATTACATACTCTAATGTAATCCAATCCAATAGCTCTACAATCAATACTCAGTACTCACAACCCCTTGTTAGTATGACAAAAATACCAAAATGTAATTCTAAACACCCCAGGCTTGTCTTCAAAAATCACTTAAATTCAGCCTTTCAAGCTGCACAAAAGTAGGTTTTACTTCAGGGGTATTGAATGGAATTGCATGACACTGCATGAGGCTTTTTTCATTTGGTGTAATGGCTGTGACAACAGGAACACTGCCATCAGTGTAGTCAAGCAATCAAGTTGGCATTTGGCAAACTAAAAAAGTCAAATTCTTTGTAAACATCAAATGCAACTAGTCCTATGTAGTGAGTATACAGCATATACTCTGTTTTGCAACTGAAAATTTGACTATGCAGGAATCTTATCATATCCTTTCGGACATCACAGATTTAAAGTAAATAGCACAAAAAACTCAATACCAAGACATGTCACGTATGTCAATATTAACTTTAATCTTTGACAACACATTTCATAAATAACAGTTAATTATTGCTTTCTCTAATCTGTATTTAAATGATATAGAGGCTTGGTCATTGTGGGTTACATAGTGCTTGCAGGAGAGTGCAGGAGACGGCATTTTCACAATTCTTCAACTGTTGAATTAAACGCGACATCAACAGAAAACCTAGCATTTTTAAGAACCTGTGCTCTATTCATTGTCTGGATTTTTCAAAGACAATTGAACAGTTTAGAAACAAACAGCATGACTTTTAATCCACATAATCAGTAAAGTGTGTCCATAGTGGGATCTATTGTTTTACACAGACACAAACAAGATGCTTTTATACAGAAAAAAATGCCACAAATTCATTATACCATAATAACAAATGGCCACAATTCTATGAAAGATCTAATGATGCTAAATATTTACAATGAGAGAGGGAAAAAAATACTTTCTGACAGTGGCAAAGACTACTTGAACTGACACAATTAGGACACCAGTTTAGTTTCAGTGTTTGACCAATGGAGGGTTTCATGAGCACAAGTCTGCTCAGCTTGTGACCACAAACTGAAATAAACAAGGAGAAACAGGCCAGACCTTACATAGTTTAACAAGAGCATAATAATATAACATTATAACATAGTATGGGAACACTATCTTTCTTTCATATATATATTAATATTTTCAATGAATGATGTCAAGAAAAATGTTTATATAATAAGGCCTGAGTCCTGATATTCCAGATCACAACACACTAAGACATAAACAAACAAACAAAGAAACTGATTTTGGCCATGCATGTGCTTAGTTTAAAAGTGCAAGCAATACAGCAGTAGAAGAAGAGTTATAGTTGTCCTAGGGTCAGGTACAGTAAATGGTGTGAGCTGTGAAAATATCTACTGTGGATGTGAGATTATGAATGACTCCATTTCTCCTTGAGGAAACAGAATTTCACAGTGTAAACAAGCATAGGAAAAATCTCACTATTTCCTGAAGCAAATAAAGTATCTAAGACATTTACATCGGTGAACAAGGCAATATGTCTGGAGCTGGAGTTGCCAGTGACTTCATCAGGTCCACTGTTCTGTTCTTTTTTTTTATGATAAAGTCACATTTCTCAAATGTCTGAATATACTTCCCTTTCCTGCAAGATGGAATTATGAATATCTTAAGCCATTCGCATTCCTGCAGTAGGTTGCAGAGCTGGGAGCTGAACTCCAATCTTATCCGTCAGGGTCAGAGGTCAACCCCTTTAACCAGTGCCATCTCCAGGGTGATGGTGAACTCATTGAGTGTGTGTAAGATGCGAGAAAGTGAGTGTACAGCTGCACGGTCCCGCAGCAGAGCCCCTTCCTCATATGTCCGCGTTGTCAGAGGACACTCTGCCAACAGGGGGAGCCACTGAGAGAGAAGCCGATCCCTACCGAGAGGAACAGGTCAGTTACGATCCCATAAATGCCTATTGAAGTTTGGTATTGAACTGAAAGCAAGTTAACTAAGTGCAGGACAGAACCAGAGTCGTGTACTTTCTCTTGAAACAGCTTTCATAGTGGAATGGCACGCTTTCACTGTTCATTAATCTGAATGTTCAGTTCATTCGGTGTCGTAAGAAATAATATCTTTAAAATGACCAAGTTACAGGCATTGGACACAATACATCCCAAATTTATTGCTTTACTGTTCTTACAGTTTCCTTTATTATATATTTATTTATATCCTTTATTTACACAACACATGGAGAAAAATCAAAAACATTCCTAATAAATTATTGCTACTTAAATTTCAGCAAACTGTAACACCTAAATTTTAACCTTTCCTTTACTGATTCTGACTAGTTCTGCAGAGGCGAGGCAAAATAAAGGATTTCATGATGTGATTCAAGAACAGCAGTAATATGAAGTCGCATCTTCAGTTAATTTTAAAATAAAATGTTCATTTTTTTTCATGTTTATCAAATTTACTAATAAAGATATGAATGATTTCTTGGTCTTTTACCTAACTAGTGGACGAAAGCTGATTCTTTCCCTTGCTGAACTGTCTGTCATGTAAATAGGTCAGTGAGAGAAAGCAGTCATACAGTCCTGCTGCAGGCCACTTCCTCATTGCCTCAGAAAGGAAACTGTATCATCTTTGTACAACACAATGTAATGAGCTTTTAACAAATAAATTAGAATAATGTTTTCCTAATTGGGTGTTTTGGGGAGTCGCACTTTGACTCTCTCTTGCTTGAGTTTTTAAACTGTCATTTTTGAAATGATGAACACTCACCTGATTCCAAGACAGACGAACAGCTGGAACTTGCCCTCTTTTCCGATGTTTCGAGGCGAGGCATTGATGGCATTGACGTAGTGGCACAGTGAGTCGCAAGGTGGACCCTTTGTCAGTGTTGACCCATGCAGGTCGCCCATCTGATCAGCTGTCTCCATGGAAACCACTGCCTTCTCTGTGGGAAGGAGTTGGTCACACTGTCATTATGTAACTCATTGATATACTGACAATAATGTAAAATCAGGCTTTAAAAAACAAACACTGGAGATGGATCATGTAACGCTGTTAACAAAACATATCAATCATGTTTTGTTGCAAGAAAATTAATTTAAGAAACTCATATTCACTGCCACTAGATGGAGACAGGAAATAGATATCCATGAGAGGTACAGGAAAAACATACATTTAATGTTTATTGGATGCTCTTAATAAACTCACACTCACAGTACCTACCAACAAAGTCCCAAACAAATACGTTCCTCTGGAAAAGACGGTTGGATTTGAACCCGTGGAGGAGGAACTTCTCTAAGGACAGCACCAGCCCTCCCTCACCACATAACAAGACAGTCAAATTTCCCCTCTGGGAGGGAAGAAACAAGACCAGAGAGTTAACAGAGGCACTGTAAGCAAGAGGTTCATCTTACAACTTCAGTAAATCCGCTCATAGTAGAGATAGAAAGCACTGCAGTTTTCCAAAATTCTCCTCAACAATTTGTTTATTTTGTTATTTAAGAAGGCTCGTATTTACTAAGAGGAAGTAAACAAAACAGTGCTTGTACATTAATGCACTAGAGATGTTATTACAGTGACTTCAAGGCCCATTACAGATGAACTGAAGTGATCCATCAAGTCTCTTCAGTGCTTTTAACTTGCTGTTGAGATGAGAGAGTCTTGTCTGATACACAAATGAGGCCCAGGCTGGAGAAGCCGGGGTAATGAAGCGTGTTGGAGATAAAAATAACACGCAGGAGGTTGATAGTGCAACACATCGCTCTTCTCTGCATCAACTATTTTCTCCCCTTATTTTAGCTGGGTGAGCCAACAGGCTAAATGAAAGCAAGAGCTGAATCGTGGGGGCACACTATTACAGTCACATACCTCTTGTTCAGGTTTGTGGAAGTGCTTAACAAGGTTATTTGCCGCCTCCCTCATGTCTTCTTGTACTTCTACAGACAGCATTCCTGACAACATAAATGCAGAACAGTTACAAATAGAAACTTGAGGATGAACGATGACAAACATCAGGGGGAGAGAACAGGGGCTAAATAGAAAGGTGATACAGGAGCAGAATCTGTTATTGTGGTGAGCTTACCAACAAGTAGGTCAGCTATTGTACTAAAGAATGTGTTCTTTGTCAGTACGTACTGCTTCGGCTGCCAAGCGATCCCAGCACTGTCCGAACACTCTGAGAAGGAGAGGCCAGCTCTGGAGGCGTCCCTGTCCACCTTCCAGCATCCTCATCTCCACCAGGTGACACCAGCTGACCAATGAGAACTCTTTCCAAGCTGCCGTCACCCACGCCTTTCCCCAGCCATCGGCCACATGGGAACCTGAAAGGAAAGAGGACAAAGTGTTTCATTATGTTCAACATAAAAATAATAATAATAATATGATTCACTACACAAGGGCATGCCGAGGGACATCTGTTCTCATCAGCTTGTGTAGTGTGCCAGGTGCACATAGTTTATTTTTCTAAATGGCTTCAAGCACCAAGCACCTTAAAGCACCTTTTGGTTTGGTATGTTTAAGCCCATTTATAACAAATCACAAATAATTTAGATTATTGCAAACCATTTTCCAAGGCATACAATATATCTCTAGATTGATTTACTGTATATTAAGAAGCAGCTGGTTTCAGTCCATTTATTAAATAAATTTGCAGAGACCTGAACCAGATAGGTAATCCATCACAGGGAACATCTGGTCACTTATTTTCCTTGTCTACGTTATGTTATTATCTAATAATAAATCAGCTTTCTCAGGGGAGTGTTTAAGAGAGCTCCACAATCCAACGTTTGACAGTCAGGATCATTTAGACATCACCGTCTGATACATTATCAAACATGAAGCTGCTGTCCACAAACATTTTTGCACATTTAGTCACTGTGCAGTAAAGACACAGTAAGTGTTCACTGATGAGATCAAGGTCAGAGGATGAATCTTACTTGTAGGTATGTCCAGTGATCTCATTGTATACCATCACAGAGTCAATCAGACACTTGGCCAGCAAACCAGAGTTCTCCTGTCCAAGCTGCAGAGTGCTCAGCCTGCCCAGGTTCTTGCACTTAGATTAAAAAAAAAAACACAGACCACAGCAAGATCAGCTCTCAGTTTGTTGATCAGTGTGTTGACATTAATGCTGAGGGGTGTATACAAACCTGGAAAAAAATCTCTTGCGTATTCTTCGAGATCTGTCTAACTCCTGAATCACCCAGTTCCCCTGATACACACACCCAGGGGTTAACTGTTGCCATTGCAATGCTCAGCTTCTTCATGGGTATGATAACAACACGGTATGGAATACCTAGATAGACACAAGACACCAGCAGCAAAGTTTTATTAAATCATTTGGTCATTTCCTTCGCACTTGAACTTGTAGAACTCTTCTGACAATAATCAGATCGAACAGGATTTTCCAGTGATGGGTGATTTTAATCTGTATACTATGAGTTGAAGAAAGTTTGGCATGTGGATGGGTGAACAATTGAATGCAAACTTTCAGCGTCTTTGCAGGCTATAAAACCTCCAGGAATTTTTTACCACTTTGTTGTTAAAGTTTACAGGACTTACTGATGGAGGTGAAGACCCGTGTAAAACAGAGGTAGTCCACAGTGTTAAGAGAGAGCAGATGAAACAAAAACTGCTCCCTTTCTTCCTCACACAGTAGGAATGCATGAGGTTTATATAGCTGCCTGTTGGGGGACAAGAGAGGAAAAAAAGTCAAAGTTACAACACTTAACATAAATCAAATCTGAGTAACATCTGAACTATGAGTGAATTCTGACCGGAGCAGCTCCTGGTTTGTAAGCAGCTCTTTAAGGTGATGGGAAAGCATTTTCTTCTCTAGAGCCAGATGGATCCAGGCCCGGGCCTGACCCACCTCTGACAGACTCTCACTCATGGTCTGGATAAACCTAGAAGAACAACAGACAAACAAGCTCTAATATTCAGCCTTTTCTTATAACGTATTTATTGACCCTTCTCAGTATTTCGTTCATCATTTAGAAAAATCAAAGCTTGTGACCATGATATTTAACCTCGTGACCCCACCAGAACAGACCTGCAGATATAATGTGTGTATTGCATATTGGTATTTAAAAAAATCGAAGCTTTTGTCTTCTAAACCTCAGCCAAAATATCTGTTAAAAGGGGAAAATGAAGCAGCACTTAGTATAGCCTAAGGCATTTTTTCATTTGCATTTCTTTTATAAAACAAAAAAGCATAGGTCACAAACGGAGCCTTTAATGCCATATACAGCATTCACCACAGATACATAACTCTTTCCAACATCCCAGTATGTATTCTCTCATTACCTCATATCCTGTATTAAGGATCCTCTCAGGAGCTGAGCGCCATCATCAAATGTTCTCTGGTCTGAAGCATTAGACCCTAAACAGGAAGCAAGTTTAACACCAACGATCAGACGACTTTTAGCTCAGTGATTTACACAAGAAAAACAAAACAGTAGGGTTGTGCTCTGACCTGGAGATTCAGCTGGTGCCTCCATCTTCCCCTGGGCCGCCTGGTAGTGAAGCAGATGGGACCAAAGAGCAGACTTTCCCTGCTCACAGTAAACACATTGTCAACATTGAGCCGGTTCATACATTTATCTCTTTCATGTGCATGATGTAAATTTGTTTACACAAGGACACGCAATTCCAGATGTTTCTGTAGGTCATCTGTGGTGACAGGGCATGTTGGATTACATGTTTTTGTGAGTCTGACCTGTTTCAGCTGCAGACCATGGCCCCAGGTTCTCTCCAGTAGGTCACACAGACCATGGATGAGTGTGTTTTCCTGCAGGCCTGTGATGTTGGCTTCTCCCTGACCAAGTTCCAGACTCTCCTTCCCCATCCTCTCCATCAGCATCCGTTTTGTCTAAAAAAAAACAGAGAACATTTTGTGGCATTAACCTTGAACGATGATCAGTGGCCTGTAATGCCGCCATCACTGCGCAGTATGAGAGCTCTCACCTTCAGACGACACTCGCTCAGCAGCCCATCAACAAACTCTCTGTGAGTCTGAGTGACGGCTTGAGGCGACGGGTCAAGTAGCTTGGACTGACGGAGGTTCTTCCTTGCAAATGTGTGCCTCTGTTAAATAAACCAAAAGGTGATAAATCAGGCACAATCGTCATTAACCCCTTCAGAGTGTGTCTGTGTGTTTACCCATGAAAAGTACCTGTCTCTGTTCATTGTCCACTCCTGAGTGATCAGTCATCGTTGATCTCTTGGGGTCAGTCCTGCGTGATGCTGTCACACGACTGGACCACCTGTTGATGCAGAGAACAAGTATGTGCTGGCTCTGTGTTTAAATCATGTATGTGTATTTTGGTAAACCCTCGCAACTATATGTAATGATATCCAAATGCAATGATTCCAGTTCTGAACCTTTTTTATCTGAGGGGGTACCTCAGATAAAAAAATCTTCATTTTCATTGATTTTAAACCAGATGTTAAATAACACTACTACTGACATAAAAGTGGATATCACTGCTATAATTGTTTCATACAATTAAATTGTATGAAACAATTAAATTAACAATTAAATTAATACTTGGGCCAAATTCTTGGTAAAGGCAGGAACAGAAAATTTTGAATATTTCTACATTACCTTTAGCTATTAAACTATTTTATCCATCACTCGTTAATTATTGCAACTGCTGGTACGTTATTTTTAGCTAACAATGCCAGCCATTACTCCATTACTTTTAGCTATTTTAATCGTTTATCCATTACCTTTAACTAACTCCTTCAACCTTTTGTATATTCATAGTTAGGTTAACTGTTTATTTTGATAAAAAATTACAAAATCAGCATCACGCTAATTATATATCTCATCTGTCTATTTTCTGTCAAACTAAACATGTGGATGTATTGGTTTTAATCAAATCTTTTTTTCTTTTGAATTAGTTGAGCTACTCCTTGTACAACCAGGAGGTACCCCCTGCCAGTACTCCCTGGGCTTTGGGCACAAGGTTTTCTGAACAGCAGAGAATGAGGCTCACTTGTTGGTGTTTTGTCCCTGTGCAAGCACATCAGCCTGCAGCTTAGGGAAGTATCCTGGCTGGTGACGACCCTGGCCAATCCTCATGTCCAGCAGGTGGGGGTGTATGGCTGTGTGGTCGGCCTTCAGCAGCCTGTGCTCAGTTGCCTGGGCTGCAGAGGTAAACACAGACTTGTATTCAAGCTGGATAAGTGCTGCTAAGTTTGTTTTGTTACAAGGAGACACACAGTATAAGACAAATTACAGACATAATGCAACTGACAGTGTGATGGAAAAGAAAAAACAACATTTCTGACGCAGAGTCTAAATGTGAATACTGACACAGACAGATTGAGATGTGAGCAGGGCAGTTTCTGCAGTGCGGTTGGCAGCACTTCAAAGCAGGAAGGTTTTCATAGGATACAAAGCCCTCCTCTTATATAATGTTCATCCCCCGCCCTAACCATTTAGTTCATCCCGCCCCAGTTCTGTGATCCTACCCCCCCCCCATATCTGATTCTATCCCACCGCCTTTTTGTTTCAGTTATTTATCAGATTATTTGATTTTCATTTTCATTTAAGAAATATTTCCATCTGTTATAATTTACATAGTTAATTGTTCTGGTACAGCAGCCCCACTAAGGACAGTTTAAGCAAGATCCTCGGTGCTTATTACAAGAGAAAGAGAAAAAGCAGTGGTTGCAGAAAGGCCAAGCAACATGATCAACATATGAACCCAAACTGAAGGACAGATGGCAACAGATTTGCAGATACCCTCTGCTAAGTCTGGCATCCACCACTTCAATCACATCCTCCAGCTCAAATGATCAGTTGGGGTTTCAATCTACCGGTAAATACTGAAAGGAAACTGGTCAAACAGTCCACTGTTACTCTTGGTTTGTTGTAGGTTGTCACTAAAATGTAAAGCTTCTTAAATGACCACCTGTAATAACTTAAGTATTAAGTGCTACTGTCCCTTCACTCATATATTTGTCACTGCCTACCTGTGCAGTAAACCTGCACATCACTGTCAGATGAAAATCTATGGAAATGAAGTCAAGTTAGATTAAACTTTTCCTGGTGACAGAGAGCAACAATGATGCATGAGGTATCAAGTGAAACATTGGACCAGAAATGCTTTAACATGATTTCTGCTGCATCGTTTGGCTTGTGTTCAAACATGTAGGAATATGGTGTTGATATTTGAAGTTATCTTGCATCAATGTGAATGCCTTAGTACTTTATTTCATCTTCTTTTGATCATGAGCAACTTCACAGTACCTGACTCAAAGAGCGTGGTGCATTTCCTGTAGTGACAGGTATAGGAGTCCTTGTCTGTGTCATACAGTCGTTCTTTCTCCAGTCGGTTGTCAAACAGCTGCTGCAGAGGCTCTCTATCCGCCCAGCGAGATATCACTTTCCCATCCACGAAAGAAGAAAACATGGATGTCTCAAGGAACCGAGACAAGAAACGCAAGTGGGTTGTGGGCTGAACTGACAGGAAGGAGCCCTGAAATATTTTAAACCACAAGTAAACACAATCAACATCTGCAGGGATTTTGTATCATAATCAAAAGAACACAGAAAAACAATCTTAATATATGTGGAAATAATAGACATAAACACAATCCTGACATCTACTGAAGTACCTTGTCAAAATTGAATGTCGCCTCTCGGTTGCTCAACCAGGAGTCCAGGTCCAGAGCACTGTGGATGACGAACTCTTCATACCTGCCAAACATGGCAGCAAAACGTCCAGCAAACACCTCCCTCAGCTGAATGTTCAGCTTCGCAGCCTTCAGCTCTTCCTCCTCCTCTTCGAATTCGTGTCCCAGCGTCTTCCCGCTGTCTGACATTTTCCCTCCCCCGCACCTCCGGGCTAGAGCCTGCAGCCTCTCCAGCACTGCCAGCTCTTCACCTCCGAGGTTCCCGTTCCTTCTGTCCTCCATCAGATCCTCCAGGACGAGGCTGCTCATGCGAGGGGAGGCGGTGGTGGTGATGGTGGTGGGCTTAGTGATCACACCACCCAGAGGAGGGACCCCAAAACGCATCAGTACCTCGCTCAGTTCCTGGATTAGCTCAGTCTGCTCTGGAAACATGGGAAGGTCCTCAGGGGCTTCAACACAGTGGTTGTCAATATCCACAAAGCAAAGATTGGCCTGTGTAGAAGCATGAGACAAACACGACTGTTCAGCTGGCTCCTCCATCAGATAATCATAATAGGTTTAACCAGTCACAATGTGCAGACTCTTATTCATCTCATGTAGACAAAGTGGCTGAGCTTTAACATCCAATTAAGATCAGAGATGAAGATTTACATTTCATAAATAGATTCTTGGCATTCCACTGCGGTAAGCCCTCACAGGACATTAGCATGGGAAGAATTATCTTATGATTACTGCTATCACTGCAACAGGAGAAACTGCTCAGTCTCTCACTTTCACACCTGCAAACAACATCAGAAACCTGTGCAAAAACTGTGCCCAGGAAGCTGCTGAGCAATGACTAATAGAACTTTGTGTGAAAGACAGGCACTGATTAAAAAAAAACTGCCTCTGTAAGCAGCAGTTGAGCACAGCGCAGTCAGCAGCAACACGACCTTCAACAGTGACCTCAGGCAGTCAGTTTGTAGCCTCAGGGGAAGTTGGGAGATGTGAGTGGAAAGAGGCAGACATCCTCTTACCCTGGCAGCCTACTTTCTGCAGCCTCATCTTCCTAGTTAATGTCTTCACCTCTTAGTATATGTCTTTCATCATCTCTTTGATCCAAAGAAGAAAAAAAGGAAAAGGATCAAACACTCAACTCATTATATTTTATTTTACCAATTTTATTAAATGTTTTTCTCAAATTCACCTGAGCCAAACTGTGCATTTATTACTGTTCTGATGAATTCCAACCAATAATTATCAGTATGATTAAAATATTTCCCACTTCCTTCAAATTGCACAGCTCGAGAAATAAGTGGTGATCCCTAATTCTCCATTAATTATTCAGCAAGTCCCATTATTCTGGATCTCTCAAGCTCTGTGTTTTGCTTTCATCCCCCCGAGCTTTCTTTCTATTGCCTCTTTTCTGGGGCAGAGCGACTTCAAAGAGGCTCCAGTGAGATATTCATGCTGCATGAAGTGATCTCAGTTGCAGGACTAGATTTGAAGGCCTCGACAAGGCAGCGGGCAAATTGTCATGCAAGTGGAGGATACCAGTAAGTGCCTGTGAGAGGGTTACAGTTTAACAAAACATTTTTAGATTCTTTTGTGCGAATGTTTACTGAAATCCTGAAGTACTGACTGGCACATTCACAGGAAAAACAACAGATGTGTTTCACACATGATCCCCTTGTTGAGTGCTGTACCTCATGTGGTAAATGGAGAGAGGATCGCTGGGCTCCTTCTCTACGCTGGATGCCCATCATAAATGGCACAGGGGCATCCAGGAGGTGATGTAACGGCGCAGAAACGATGGGCAGGTAGATGTGTTGCCACTGGAACGGGAATAGCAAGGTGGTGACACCCTCTGCCACTGTCATCAAACGCTGGTAGTCTGATGAGAAAGATATGACATAAGTCACAATGTAAGTTTCCCTGCAGTATTCAAATTCAAATCCATCTGTCATGTTATTACTGTAGGTCACCTGTGTAGTAACTGCCTTGTAAATTGTTTTGTTTTATGCATTTTTTATATATTTTGTTTCATTTTGTCTGGTTAATTTCTATTTACTCTATTCCAATGAAAATGGAACCTAATCTAACTAATCTAATGGAAACAGCTGCTTTGCTACAGGTTCTGGAAAAAAACAACTGATAGAGATTGATTAAGGTGCTCTTCAGTTTACTCACACAAATGCTCTCCTGCAATGTCTTAAAACTGATGTCTTTTTAAATATATCTTTTTCTGATTTCAAGCATGCTGAATAGTGAATATGGTGTTTACCTTGGGAATAAAGTAGGACTTGCGTCTCCAGAAATGCACAGGTAAGTAGTTGCACCATATTGTCGACACCCAGCAGGGAGAACGCCTCTCCAAGAGGATACTCCCCCAGTGGGAGCTCACCCGGCCCAGGCCGCTGGCACATGATGGGCCCCTGCACCCCGTGGAACCTCAGCGACCTGCCAGGTGGAGGCAGGGGCACCTCGTACAGGATGTTGTGGATGTAGCTCTCCAGAGGGAGAGGTGGCGCCGTGTGTGATGTCACAGCCTGGTGCAGCTGAGACAGGAACTGCCGTGAAGCTTGAAGAAAAGGGAGCGGCGTCACGAGGCAGAGGGCTTTGGACACGTACAAGGTGTCACGTGCTGGATCGAAGGAGCCTGCACAGCCGAGGTAGCCAGAAACTCCAGCCAGGGACTCAGCATCTGACTCATCCAAGCTGCTCACAAGAGAGTCCATGCTGGAGGTGGAGGGCGAGGAGGCAGATGAAGACGAGGTGGAGGGAGAGGAGGCCGATGAGGAGGACTGGCGCTCCACTTGGTGCATCTGATAGAGAGTCTGCATGGCAGTGATGATCTGAGGACTGGTCACCTCCTCATAGAAAGTGTGAACGAAGCCGTAGGAACGTGTGCCATCATCAGAAGACATTGTAAATGAGTGGAACTGAGGATCGAGTCTGTCTGCCTGAGTGCGGAAAGATAGACCCCTTGGCATACAGAGCTGAAGAGAGGGTGGTGAAGAATGAAGAAGAGGAGAAAACATAAAAGAGCATTTAGAATAAAGTGGAATTTTAATATTGATAATGTTATGTGGTATTTGTGTACTTTTAAAATGTAGGTGTTTCCAGATGTGAATAAAATGACATTAAAACTGTTTAGTAAAGTCATATACTGTGTGTGGGGAAGCAGTTTACTACAAATTTTAACCTGTCAAAGAAGGAAGACTAGGTCTAAAATTCAAAACTTGATTCCCTTGGACTGCTACCAGTTCTTTCGAGGTTTATCCTTTCATCATCCTGACCTGCTTTTCCAGCAAAGAACTATGAACATGTAAGTAGATTTAAAAAAAAAAAAAAAGAAAGAGAAAAGTACGTGAGAGGTAGAGTATGGGTCTCTCTACACTTTTTCCAGTTGATTTTATTATCATGTTTCTTTTGTCATTGTAGCCTTGTTCACTTACACTTGGATGGAAGAGCAACAATATATTTGTCCTACAAACAGGCACATCTTGTCCTTCCTTATCATTTCCATGGGTTGTGAGATAAAATGACCAATGCTGAAGAGGCCCAGTTATGTGCAATCCAAACTCTCACCATGTTGACAGCATCTTTGTTGAAGGGGTTCCTGTCTGTGTTTTCAGGGTAGTGCACAAGAACCTTTGACTTGAAGGACCGTCGAATGGGGCTCTGCTCAAAGCTTTCACCTGAGAGACAGACAGACAAAATAAAAAAAGAAGAGTATGATGATATTAATATATCAGTGCAAAGTGATCTTTGACCTTCATCACTGCTGAATCACAATTCCTAGCGAGACAGAAAGGACAGAACAGAGGACGTCTCAATTTGACAGCAGCTTTGATTTATGAAAAAGCTCCGACAGGACGACCTTGTCTGACACTGATACAAAAAAAAAAGTTCATCTGTTGTCGACAGCAAGGACCATTCTACAGCGAAGAGGGAAAACCCTTCCAAGGGTTATGTAACTCAACTCATTACTATAGAGATAGACTGGAATAGTGGTGCAACACCCCTCATCCCTGACACTGCAGTAGGAAACCCTTTACACCTCTAGGACAGAAATATGCTGTTTATTCATACAACAAGAGCTTTTAGGCTCAGGAGCAAGGATGAGAGATTTCTATAAAACAGCTACATGTACACAAAAGGATCGCATTTGCAGCCCATGCAAGAAATCTCTATATATTCCTACAAAGCACATATTTGATGCATTGCCCTGTCTGCCTCAAGTTTCTCCTCTCTTCAATCTCTGCAGCCTGTGTCAGCTTCTAGCTCCGGTTACATACAGAGTGCTGCCTGTGTGATGAAGAGTGGATGAAGAGGAGCTGCTGCAAAAGAGAGCAGAGCCTAGAAATACACTGTGTGTATGATTCAGAGTGTGTAATCGACTGACAGTAGTGAATGAAGTACTTTCATTATTCATCAACTTTCTGAGGGGATGCCCTTGAACAGTGCTCTTCACTGTCTTCCCCATTTTACAAATCCAACATGAATACTCAGAATCAACCTTTAACCAACATCACTGCATTACAAGAACAAATCCACCTGCAAACGGCACGCGAGCAGTCTTCTCTCAGCTGCCAGCTCTGACGCACTCATTCAGCATTCAGGAACATCCACCTCACGTGCCTACAAGATGACGCACAGGACCCCGAGAGAGGAAACAGGAGGAGGCCCCTCTTCGACTTAAACTGAGTCAAACTCGTAGGTGGGAGACCGAAGCTAATGGATCACAGTGACAAGAGGGGGAGTCAATGTTCTTTGCTAAGGATACAAATTGATGTTGCCGTTGAGAGGCAGAATTGAGCCTTGCACAAGGACACCTAGTTGCCATGGTAGCCACATCCGCTGTGGCCTCGAAGATAACCATGAGACAAAGCTCGTCAGCTGTTGCGTCAGCCTGAGCTTCATCAGCTGACCCGATTAAAACCCACACTCCACACGACATGAGTTCCCACCAAAGAGTTTGCACAAAACACATTCTAACGCAGTCTCGCTCTTTTCCTGTGTTAACAGCAAGAGGGAGGTTTGTTTAAGCGTTTGAATGACAGATTAAGTGCCTGTTTCAGTTCGGCGGTAATGAGCATGTTCCCTCCTCTCTCATCATGCGAACAAATACACACAAGCCAGTGTGATGCAGGACGCTTTACATCATCAAGTAATGATTATTTTCATATGAATGAATCATGTGGTCTATGAAATGTCAGAAAACAGTGACAGAAAATCCAAGGTCACATCTTCAAATAGCTTGTTTTGTCTAATCAGCAGTCCAAAACTCCAAACAAATTCAGTTTGCTATCACATTAGTCAGCAAATCCTCACAATTAAAATGCTGGAACAAATTAATGTTTGCAAAAAAAGTATTTAAAATAATTCCTTGATTAACAAAGTTGTTGCAGATTTTGGTCAATTAATCAATTAATTGCTTCTGCTCTAATCTTCAGTAACTACAAGTCCTTATGACTGTCACTATAATATCAATATTGTCGATCTTTTTGGAGGACAAACATATTCATTCCACGGTTCAGACATTCATCACAAAGATTTCTGTCCCAAAATGGTCCTCCATCCCTAAAACAGGAGCACTTCATCAGGGATGATTGAACCGCCATAAAGGTAGACATCTGTCATATTCAGCAGCTGAATTACCCCCACCGTCCCATTCGTCACATCATTACATGAGTAGATGAGGACGGAGATGAAAAGTGGAAGGAGATTAAAATGACAGCAAATGTCAGCTGGCACTGACTGATGAGAAGATATTCCTTTTAGGCTCAAACTGTTTAAGTTACTCTGTCTTTGCATTACAGACTTGTCTGTCCATTGAAGGTGAAACAGATGACAAAAAACGACAAATTTTGCTTTTCATCTCAGCCTGAGACAGAGATGTGGGGCTGGGCTCATTTGCTTAAAATACAGGATAAAAGTAAGTGCTGAGCGCCCAAAAATAAAACAGCTCAGGCTGGATATTCTGCGTACAAGCAGCATGTGTATTAATAAGACAAGTGCAAGATATATACACCTCTAAATAGCACAGCTCTCAAAAGTTTGGTCGGAGGGAGTTTGCGCCCTCCGCTGATGTCATCGCCATGTGACGGTCATCTGGCCTAAACAGGCGCTGAAGCCTCAGCCATTCAGCATTCAAACAGGCAACGTCATGTGAAATTTGATCAGGCTGCAGAAAACACAGTGGCATCTATTGAGAGGCCAACAAGAGCAGATTGTCTCGCTGTAGGCATGCACTAATTACACGCACAGAAAGAGATATTCTATGACCTCACAGAAACTCTTATAAGGCGAGTGTACGTGAGGGAATAAACATCTCTTGCTTGACTGCAGCTCGTGGAATATGTGTGCAAAGATAAACACACTCACACACAGAGACAGAAATCCCTTGAAAGGAGCAGAGCCCTCTGCTGCAGTGGGTCTGAGATGACCTGCTGTTACATAAGCAGATTGGTAAAGCTCAGATATACTAGCCAGCGGCGCTGTCACCCGCCGCAGGGAGCCAGCTATCAAAGTCCTCACTGGTTAGTTACAGCACTAACTAATCTGCAGCAGAGCTATGAGCTCAAGCATGATACAGTTTGTCCTACATTTACATTTTTCTTATCTGAGTTTGTGCTCTTATTCAACAGACATTTGGCTGAAAGAGAGAAATAACAAGCAGGGTTAGGCATGTCTGGTTACCATCTCTCCCCTGAGGAGGTGCTCTACATGAGCTACATTGCTGCTACAAAGGAGACAAGGAGAATACAGGGTGTGACTATTGTTTGTGCTCCACAACTCAAACCTGGAAGTGACATTAAAGGTGTTGGTATTCAGCAGACCTGCATGGTTCTGTTTCCCCACGAAGACACACACACACACACACACACACACACACACACACACACACACACACACACACACACACACAACACATACAAAGCAGGACACGTGCAGAAGCCACAGAGAGCTCCTGGGTGACTCTGTCCTCACGTAACCAAGCTGAGTGTCAACACCTCAGTGTGGAAGAAAGCGACACAACCTGATATCCCTATTCCTAACAACGCTATCCTACCCACCACGAATAAACATCACAAGCCCCCACACTGCAGCAATCATCACCGTAGCAACCCCCACATCCACCAGCAATACTGCATCCGTTTCCTTTCGCCTCCTTCACCACCTCTGGCTTGGGTAAGAAAAGGACACAGGTCTCCTGCCTGAGGCCGTGAAAATGATAAGAGCTGAACAGAATATCACAGAGATAATCACACTGCTTTTTGACTCACAAAGCAGTGTAATCACACACAGCCCTGTGCTATCCATGAAGTACTGCCTGGATCTGTGCTCCAGCTTTATTGGGCAGGGAGGATGATGTTGTCCTCTCTCTGTTCAACCCTTCCTCTGCTATGCTCCTCATCCAGGTATAGCAGTGGATGACTTGCAGAAAGCAGCAAAGCTATATTCTCAGCTGACTGTGAATACTCTCCTGAAAATATGATCAAAACACAGTGAACAGAATGTGCTTTCCCCCCAAGCAGAGGCAATACAAAAGTACAATACTACAGGGTAATACAGTGTATTTTGTCATTTTAAATTAAATTGAAACTGCTTCAAATTCATAGGAAAATGGTCATTTTCTCAGATTTGTGTTTTTGTTTCTGGTTATCCGTTTCATACACAAAATATATACATTTCATCATCCGTGTTTGTTCAGAGATACGTTTAAAAAATACACACATCCTACCAAAAAAAAAAACGAACTAGTAAATTCTGATAAAAAATCATTTAAAATAAATTGTTTTTGGCAGAATTACAGACAGAAGACTGCTTGCAGATACTATGTTGTAAACAAGCCTTTGTGACGTCCAATCAAAACATATTTACAAATAGGCCTATATGAGCCAGTAAATGCTCATGATAAAGGCTGTCATGAAACACATATATTTCCTGTCTTTTCTCTGTTTTGATGACCAGTCTACCTGCTCCATCGTCCGGCTCCAGGCCCGTCTCCGCGTCCACTCCACACACAACAAAATAGTGGGCGAAACGGCAAGAAGCCGATCCTGCGGCCGCTGCGCTCCCGCTCATCCTCGACGCGTTTTGTGGTTTGAGAGCTCCGTTAACTTCTACTTATGGATGTTCATAGCTGATGCGGCTAATCCGAAATGCTGCACCCCCCCTCCTCCTCGATCCGTGTGTGTGTGTGTGTGTGTGTGTGTGTGTGTGTGTGAGCCCGCCCGCCTGCACACACTGATTCGCGGTCTGACTCTGATGGAGCACAGAAAGATCCAGCGATGGTCATCCCGTTTGTTCCGAGGGGGAGGAGGCTGTATGTAGGCCTGGGAGGGAGGGAGGAGGGAGGGAGGGAGAGGGAGACAAAGACCCGAACGCATCATCATCATCATCATCATCATCATCAGCCTCATTTTAAAGGGTGTTGTCGTGATTCATCAGCAGCACCCACATCAAAAATAATCATGCTTTGACAAGGGGACTTAGTGATTTTTATTTTTTATATCAGTGAAACCAGGAATGCATATTTAATCCCGTAGATCATTGCATTGATTTCATTTTGACATGATAAAAAAAAAAAAAAAAGACCTAAGCTCCTAGAAAGTTTTTTCAGATGGTAGAAACACAAAATAAGACAAAACCAAAGGGAAAGTGTTCAGCCCATTATCTAACCACATACAGCGAATGTTTCTAGTTTAATACATTTGAGTACACATGAGAAATAAGGAGATGGATCCATTATTATAGGTCATAAGGTATTTATTGAACCATTCAAATACACAAACAAATTTCTTCTTTTATAGGCAAAATGCTAACGTCTTTAAATAAATATGATAATCTAGGTCACAAATAAATCAACTCCTGCTGTATCTGTTCTGGTAAACCATATTGCCTGAGAGATATTTAGGATTTGGGTTAAATAAAAGTCATCAGTGTCCAAACATCAAAAATGTGCAGCATTTCTATACACCTTGACTGGCTCATGCCATAAAGTCCTTGCATTAAAAATCATATTTGAAATAATTCTTCATGCAAATTAGAGGTACGACACCCATCCTCCTTTCTGTAAATGTTGTTGAACAAGTGAGCAGATGTGTCCACAGCTTCAGTTCAGTGCATAACTTCACATAACTAGGCTTGTATTTAACATTCAATCACTGTTGTCATTCAACAACCATTTTATGCATTACATTTTTCACTAACAGTAAACATGGCTATCACCACTACTGCTTTGTCCAAGACTCCTCCGTCTATTTTCAAGCTCTCTGACTGTTGTAGTAGATATCAAACAATAGCAGCAGTCCAGACATCCTTTTTCCCGTGCAACTTCCTCATGCTGCTCCCTGGGGGATTTGCAGGTGTTTGTGGGCCAGCTGAGACAATCAACGATACCGGCACATCCCAGATCAACCCGTCCAGGCAGCTGTGGTCGGTGTACTTTCAAAGGCAAAGTTTACCTAGGTGACCTCCTTAACGGGTGCCCTTACCACCACAGCAAGCTCTTTTTATGCAGGAGAGGCAGTGTTCAACTTCAAAATCTGCATGATATACTGAACCCCTCACCTTTCCACATTAGCACTGTAGGCTAACCCCACTTTGGCTTTTCTAAAATCATGATGCACTTTTTTCAAATTAAATACATAGATAAAAGATCCTGTAATCTTTAAATCCAAAATGTCTATAACAAGGATTGGAGCTGTAGTACACCCATTGGTGTTCATTGGTGTCTCCAAGGGATGCTGAGTGCAGCAAGAAACCTCTTCAATTCTCCTGATAAGTGTCTCTCTGAACCACAGAGGGGTAGTGTATTGTCTCATGCTGCACAAGTCACATGGACACATTCTCTAGAAAACTTTTGGCAGTGAGTTTGGGTTCAGAAATTTTACCTAAATATATCTTCAGAGAAAGTAGGTGAAGGTCCCAGAAGGAAGGAAGGGCACTGTGGATATCTGAAGGAAAATAGTCTCTGGCAATGCAAAGAAAACTCTTGGTGGCAGGAAAAAACAGGGAACGGTGGCCTGTTTTTATAATCTACTGAATGAATAGTTTCTCCCTGCTTCCTGCTCACTCACTGCTCATCAGTTAATTATAGTGTAAGTGACTGGAAATCGGGGGAAAGTGGCTGATGAGGTGGAACAAATCATTTAGTTTTGTGTGATGATAATATTGATCTGGGGAATACTGTCGGTATAGAGAGTTGGGGGGGGGGGGGTGTAAACTGAGCATCCACAGGAAGCTACACAGCCTGTTCTTTTATAAGGTTAATGTCAACAGATTTATAATTTAACTTGAAGGGTGATGGGTTGGGTGCTTTGGTAAAGTGTGTGGAAGCAAAAGCTATGCATGGATCAAGACTGCAGACAGAGAGATCTACGTCAAGATGCGAGCCACCTGGGCTTGAATCTCCCCATCAGGGTGTGAAAGCAGCTGGACCAGTCTGCTGTGGAGCTGGGAGGATTCATCTAACAGGACCCGGAAGAGGCAATCCTGCTTCCGCCTCAGTTCATCAGCTACTTGGGCCGAAGGCGTCCAGGCCTTTAAGTTCCCTGCAAAAGTCAGCAGTCGCAGAAGCACCGCAGGGGTTGTTCGTGCGTCAAAAAGCAGCACAACAGAAGCTGGAGCCTTAAGGCAGAAAGCACAAGAACAAGATTAAAATGAGGATTTATAACCTGGAAATCTGAGCCCTGTCACAACAGTTTGACAACAAAAAAATATCTTGGATTTTGCAGCATTTCTGTTTGTTTTGATGAACACTAAACACAGCTGCGCTAAATAACTTACTGTGTATAATATTACAAACCCCTGGTTATTTGACTTATATGAGAATTATAAGATTAAGACTGTATTTTCATCGCTTTAGACTTACCTGAGCTTGAACAATGTCATCCATCATATCTGGATTTGAGGACAAATTCACAAGCACTTTCAAGGCCTGAACCTGAAACAAAAAATAATTTCACGTGGTTGCATTAACAGCTCTAATGCTCTTAACTGGTTTCCAACTACAGCTACAATTTTCAAATATCTCAGAGAGATATCAGTGGTATCATATCGTATCATGAGTTAAGAACTGTTTAAGACAACTTATAGCTTTCAACAATCAGTTTTTAAGAAATGTAAAAGATATCATCCCCGGGGCAACCTGTAAAGATACCAACCTGTAATGCTTCATTGCTCACTACGAGCAGAGACAGTAAAAGAGTAACTGATTCTTTCAGCAAGTGTTGATGTTTGTCTGTGACTGAAAGGTTTGTCAGCAGCCTGAGAGCACCAAGCTGAAGGTCAGAATTCACTGGTGACATCTCAATCAGTTCCAGCACATGAGGCACATAAACCTACAAGACAAGACTTTTAGTCAGACAAGTCTGTCCCTACAAAAAATGGATATGAATATTATTTTATATATATATATATATATATATATATATATATATATATATATATATATATAAACAAAAAGACCTAATTCTCAGCAAGAGATTGCATGCTATTTGCTGTACAGAATGGCAACAAACCTTTAGTTGCTCCTGGTTTTGGATGTTCATACACAGATTATTCAAAGCATTCAGCGTCTGCACTCTAACCTCTGCTGTAGGATCAGAGAGAAAACCAGCTATGACAGGAATCCCTTCAAATTCCCGTATTAGATTCTGGAGGATCAGTGACAAAACAAGAAATTAGAAGTGAAGTGACAAAACAACAGCAACATAACTTTTAACAAGGTAATGTACATGTACATGTTAGAAAGACTTGATTGGCAATAAAGCAACCAGTACTAGTATCACTTGCAGTAGGTTTTAGAGAGTATATTTCCACTGTACCTGATTCACAGTGAAGGCAGCAGCATTTCCTAACGTAAGCAGGATCCGACATCTGTCAGATGGATTATCGCTGGTCTGCAGACATGACAGCAGCATTTTCAGGTGCTGTGGCTCCAGGTTGCCGGGGGACTGGTGGATGATGCCACCTATGGAACAGAAAAAGCCATTTAACCTACATTTAATGATGTTTAATATGTGTTTGCAATGAAAGAGACTGACTACAACCAATCTGTATTCACAAGTCAAAAGCACTCCATTTGAATTTTGTAATTGTGTATGTTTACACACAGGACATTTTGAGAAATTCTCTTGAGATATTCACTTCGCTACAACAGTCAGATAAGTTTAGAAATAAGCTATTTGGTGCGAGTATTGTCTAACTATCTGAGCTTTATGGTTCTTACCTGATCCAACATCCGTGGGTCGGGGACAGACAACATCCAGTCCAGACACTTTGGCCAACAGGCTGCCCGGCTGTAGGTTAACTTCACTGGGGTGGCTGCTCCTCACACTAGGACTTTCACTGGTGGCACTTTTCTTGTTTCTTTTGAAGCTTCCTCCGCTGATAAGTTTGTATATCCCGTAAGAAGCTCCAGCTCCGGCAACTATTCCAAGCAACGCCTTCATGTTGCCGAGCCTGGGAGTGACACTGCCATCGCCCATGCTGCTGCTAGTTGTGTCTGTAGCTGAGCTCTGCTAGCTAGCTAATGTCAAGCTACAGATGCCCTGTAGCGTTATGAGTCAAATCTGTTAACCTACCAGCTAACTAACCCGGCTCATTAGTTAGCTAGCACTCACGATAACCAACAGAAACCACTACAAAGCCAAGCCAAACTAATGGAGACAGCTTCATTGTTCAGAGAACTGGAGAAGTTTGCCGACAAGCCACAGTTGTCAACAATGTTGTGTTCCGTTGTTCCGGGCGGCTCAGAGTGGCCGACCAAAACTTTCGCTGAGTGACTTCGCCATGTACAAAAAGTCTCAGTCTTTAATTGTTTAACATGTAGTTCGAATGTGTTTTTGATTTTTTTTTTTTAAACCCTTTGAATTAGCATAACAATTTCTTAGCTGACAAACCATGTGCGTCGATGTTCACACTGTGGACTTTGTACGCTCCATTTAAACTCATTAGTTGTCCAACATTTAACGTTACTTAAGTTTTACTTGCTTCGTTACTTGGCAACGACGAGTTTCCAAATAGAAGAGCATTATACTAGTCGAAATCTGACAAACTATCTATAGAGATACACGATAGGTATTTTAGTTTGTAGACGTATTTAAGAACAGACATGGCTGTAGCAAACACAGAACCTGTTTTGAAAGAGTGTGAACTGAAGCACTGCCTGCCAGAGATATATAAGGTAGGTTTAGTACAAATAAGTAGTAGCAGTAACGTCACAGGTAACCAGATCCCTTAGGTCAGCTCTTCAGTAAATTAATACAAATTCATGTTTCTTTTTTGCCTACTGACCACTATCATTAGTTGAATATTTATTTTTCCTGAAGCCGGAAAGTCATTATCTTAATTTCATTTTCATTGACAACAGGCCCTGTTGACAGCTTCATGCCTGTCATGTCCCAGTGACCCAATACAGTTTCTGAAAAACACTCTCTTGGCCTTCCAGGGACATGATAATCTCCAGGATGTAGACTGGTAGGTAGACCTGTCTTTTCCTGTGACTTTTCTTGATACGAGCACTTGGTGGCTCACTTTCTCAAGTTTTCTTTTACTTGGGGTACGCTACCAAATGTGGATGAGTGAACATTAAAAGCCATATTACATAGTTACATTTAATCTCTTACGCCAAGGAGTTTAGTGAGAGGGAAAACTAATTACATAATAAACTAAACAGAAAATAATTTTTGTGATTAGTGCTTGTTTGTTTTTTTTTAATTAAATATTTAAAGATCCCTGAGGATCTTAATTAAGCACCACTGTCCCCAGCACCTAATACCACTGACAGTTACAGACATAATTCATTTTTAAACAATTTTTGGTACATGCATATTGTCAACTTAAATTTTAAAAATATTTAAGCTTGTGAAATGTGAATAAGCAGATAAAAAAAAAAAAATCACACTTCCTGTAATAATACCAATATATAACCTTTCACTGTTATATATTAACTATTTTCCCATCTGCTTTTGATGTCAACTTTATTCCTTTGAGGCACAAGTTTGTTGCTGATGTACAACAGTGCACTGCAACAACCACCTCTTTGGTCTGTAGAACTGGAGATACGGCCTGTTTGGATCCAGATGACAACATGGTAGAGTATGGTTTAGTAGCATACGTGCTATTGAAATTCAAGTTGTAGCCCAAAATTTCCAGACAAAATACTTTGACTCAAATGAAACTTTTTTTTTTTTTTTTTTAAACAATTGCTTTTCTGTATTCCTTTCTAGTCGTCATTTTGTCTGCTAGAGAAGGCCTACAGCTGTTACAGGAAAAACTTAACAAGCTCTTGCTTCAGGTGGGTCTACAGTACTGACTTCTAGACCAACACATAAGTAATTGTTTGATGAATCATTTCAAAAGGGCCATGAGACATTAAAGACCATTTTTTATAAACTGCCACCCTAAATGGTATTTCTCAGAAATTTCAAATTGTAATGCATGAGTCAAAAACAACTTTTTACTTCTCAAGTACTGGTGTTGACCATAATTGGCATTTGTGACAGAAAATACAGATCATCGACCTAAAAAACACTGAAATTGTTGAGTAGATTAGCCCATCTAACACAATAAAGAGGCATTTCATTCACATACCAATTAGAGTGGATGTGCATATAACACTAGAAACTTGATTTTTCTCCCAGTTGAAGATGGAAACAGATCCTATTGGAAAAAAAAGGAAAGAAATCTTCAACTCGTTTTCAGGTGTATGAGAATTGAACATTCACAATATGTACACTTACCTATATTTACAAAGGCAAAGGGACTTGCTGTCAGTCAGTGATATGATCTACAGATAAAGAAAAAGAAAAATTCACTTGAGTACCAATATCCACAATTGTGATATTAGACACATTTTGCAGCCGTGTACCCTCTAGTCATGTTTGAGAGGCAGTCTTTTGCCATTCTATCTTAAAAAAAGTAGCCTCCTTTTACTGTTGTCTTTGAATGTGTATGATTTTATTCAGGATCCTGATGACATAAATGAAGGACAAATTCCTAAATTTTAGATGTGAGAAATCCTTTCAGCTTCATATTTAAATTAATGGTTCCAATTACAAGTACAGCAGTTATGTTTAAGTGCAAAATATTTAATAATACGTTTTTATACCATTTTATCTCTGTGTTGATTCTTCCTCGCTGTTCTTCACGTCCTTTTACATTGTGGGATACAGAGGGAGGGGTTTGTTTTCTTGGGGCAGGTTTCCATTCGTCTTCAGCAGGGTTGCCTTCAACGTGCTGATATGGTGTATAATGGGTCTTTGATAAAGATACTCTGCCCCTTACGTAGCTGTTTCTGGACTTTCTAGAATATGTGTTTACAGATGGTGGTGACATATCGGGGCCCGTTTGAGGAGCAAGCCTTTTTGTGTTGCCACCATTCCTCCAAAAGACACCACTAAGAGTAGACCCAGACACTTTGGATGCAGACAGAGGTTCAGGGGGCTGGTGGGCCATGTTGCCTTTATTCACTTTGGCTGGACGCTTCTGTACTTTGGTCGGTTGTATGAAGGTCTGTAGAAGGCCAGCTCTAGTACCACTCACAAAGACATCATTTGGAGAAATGTCCTGCCTCTGTTGCATAGAAAACAAGCCCACAGAGTTTCTAGCACCATGTATATCACCAGATGGAAACCCATTTGAGATTAAATTCTTGATTTCAAAGTTCCTGGACATGACTTCATTGTCAAATAATCTTGAAAAGGTTTTCTTTGGTTCTGAGGTTTGAGCCAAGTTAGTTGGAGAGTTAAAACTTACATAAACATCACTGACCTGAGAGGAGATTCCACTCTGGGTTGAATCTAAACCACCGAAAGTGAGAATGGGAGTATTGTCATTCATTTGTTTTGGCTCCTGAATGGCCGACACTAGATTCTTCTTGGACAGGTCAGATATCTCCTCATCTTTTGCATGTGCAGAAAGGCTGGATGGATGAGAAACACTTACACTCTGGTTTCTGAGATAGCCATCATGTCTGCTTGAGTTGTGAAGAGAGCTGGAAGGTTTCAAAACAAACACTGTCAGGTGGGATCTGACGGGCTGCTTTCTGCTAAACACTTGATGCTGAAGGTCATGTGGGCTACTTGCTTCAACACCCACGTGACCACTAGTAGAACCAGTAGATACAGGCAGGTGGACGTTTGGAGTGTAGTTTATATTCTTATATTTCTTGCCAACAGTTGGTTGATATGTCTGAACTGATTGGAGTGGTCTTTCCCTGTGTTTGGGTAGATTATCTGGGACATGGAGTTGACCTCTTGGTGCACTGACATATAAACTTTTACCATAGGAATTTAAAGATGGGGGCTTTTGTTGTGATGAATGTTTTGGTTGAGGGATAGTCTTCTGACTGTTGAGAGGATTTATATTGAACGTCTTACCTGTATAATAGCTGATATGTTGAGATGGGCTGTTTGGGGCGTTGACAGGGGATGTAGTCGCCTGGTTTCCATAAGAGGGTATTTGTTCAGGGAGCTGGTAGCTTACTGACTCAACATATCCATTTTGCACATCAGGGGCACTTGGGAAAATGTCAGGGTTTTCCCCAGAAATGCCACCATTGGCCAAACTTCCATAATTACTTGAAACATGTCCTGTGCCTGCAAAATTATGGTGTGGGTAGAACTCAGAGACAGGACCATAGTCTTGATTGTAATTAACACTGGGAGAAATGAGACCTGCAGTGGAGTCAGCAGGGTCAAGGAAAGAGAGGTTTTCTCTTGGCTTTTGGTAGTTGGTGTCTGGTTCACCCTGTTCAAACACTGCATTTGTAGGTTCACTCCAGACTTCATTTTTACTGTTGTCATCATAGGCAGATCTTTCTGTTACAGAATCAGACTGTCTGCTAATATTTTCAGCACCAGAAGTCAACTCATTTTTCATTGTTTCCCGAGCGGTTTGAAAATGTCTACTCAGGTCACTTCCTGGTGCTAAGAAGGAGCTCTTCATAGTTTCAATAAAATGTCTGAAATCTTTGATTGTAGGGAAACTAATGCCCTCCACAGTTTTTTTCGGTGTGTGCTCCTTCACTAGAAAGCCGAAGGGATGTTGATATTCAGAACGCTCATATTTCTGCACAGAGGGAGCTGAGGGGACCACTAAAAGCTCTTCTTGCTCCTGTCCTGAGTCTGGTTTGTGTTGCACCATCTCTTCAGCAAAGCTGGTAACATCGTCTCTGTTTTCATGACGGACAGGTTCTCTCTGAAGTGGAACAAAGCCCTGGTGCCTCATACCCTGTGTTTTATCCTCATGGTTTGTGTTTAAAAATGCTCCAGAATGAGACTGGGTTGAGGTTTGTGGACTGTCATTGAGAGAGTAGCTATGTGCAATATTGTAACCTACCAGGGAATAAAAACATACATTACATTAAATTTACATAGTTTACCATAGCAGTGAATAATTAAAAAAACTCTTACCTTTCTGAGGAAGAAAACCAATGCAGCCCCATAACAACAGAATGCAAAACCGAGAAACCCTGAAAAACATTGGAGTTAGACATATAAACGTAGCATAAGCCAAATTTACACAAAAAATACACACATGTATCTTATTTACCCAAATAGATGATCCATGGTGGTGAGTTCAGCCACTGCATCCACCTGCAACAGCAGCAGCAGTATGTCTTAAAACTACCAGCCCAGATGACAATCAATCATGCTCTGTCCTTTCTTTCTCCAGAAAGTTTGACAGCAGGGGCTTGCCAGGAAAAGTGCAAGGAAGGATACTAAAACTTTTCAGGTCCTGCTTACACTGAATGCATTGAGGTGATTGTAGACAGCTGGTGCTCTGTGAAACTCAACCTAATTGGATGAGCACAGGAGCATTGAAAAGTTCAAAGGAGTGCATGGCAATGGCTTAAATATAACATCTTTCCAGAAATGTATCTGTGAGGTTATAGCCTAAAACTGTCTGTTGCCTTCCTTTTAATGTCTTTTTTTATAAATCTGTGTCTTGCATATAAAAATGACACCACTAATAAGAGGACATTAAGTTTGATAGTTAGAACAATGTGTCAAAGTTACATCCAGGTTGTTTCATTACACATTCACATTAAGTTCATGTTAAGGCCTTAAATGTAATCGTGATTATACCAAGAGAAAGTGACTCAGAGCTCAAGTCAGAAATTTGACCCATGTGAATGAAAGTCTTGAACATTTTCTCTTGATCATTGTAAACAAGTGGGAAAGGTCATGAGGCTATTCAATTTCACAGATTCCCTTACACCTCTCCATTTTCAGTGCAGTCATCTCTATCACTGACCTCTTGTCCCGTAAATCACTCTCTCCTGGCTAAATCTAAACCTGCTTCGGTTGAGACAATCATTGGAATAATTTTATTGAGAATTATTCCTTGAATATTATTTCAGTGTTACTGACTCCTGTCCTGTGTAGTAGATGCAGGTGTATGACAGCCTGCCTGCGTACCTGTCCACTGAATTAATGATGAGCTGTGTCCACAGGAAGTGGAAGAGGTTCACCACGCAGAGCAAGAGAGATACCATAGAGCTGGCTCTGAAGATGGACATGACAAAGAAACACTTTGAGAGGAAATGCCAACAGATTGCATTCACAAAATGGTTGAACCGGGTAAAATTACACAAGAAGACACAGGCTGGTAGGTGACTACACAATTATTTCTGAGTGAAAAAGAAAGTGTTGGCCTGACTAATGTGAACCGTACTGTTTTTGCAAGCTCTGACTTTCTCATGTATAGCCAGAGAAAACGGGCTCTGTGGTTAAGAAATGTGTCCAAACTGAAGTCTTTCCTTACAATAATTTCTTTCCCATTGTATACACCCACTCCTGTGACTCATTTTGTCCCTTGCACTTTCACCATTTACTTGACTCTACTTTTAAAAGCTAAATTTGTCTTGGAATTCAGTTTGGTGCAACTTTGTGATCATAATATTGTTGCCATAATTTAGATGCAGAATTGCAAATACTTGTGTTGTTTACAAGATTTTAATTTTCAACTTTTCAACTAATTTCAACTTTTCAACTTAGCTGCCATAGAGAAACTTGAGAGACTTGTAAACACTGCTCGCCATAAGCGCATCATAGCTGCATGGCGTAACGTTGCAAAGGACTCAAAGAGGACAAAGGAGTACTTTAAGGTATTCTTTTATGTGGAATATTAGTTACAATAAATGTGCGCACACAAACACACATATATATATATACATACAAATATATGTTTGTGTATTTGTTTTGTTATATGTATATGTTTGTTTTTTGTGTTTGTGTGCATCTTGAAGAAATTGGAAATGGGTTCTATAGAAATCAGCAACAAAGACCACCAGATTGGAGAAGGATGTGACAGACCTTCGGTGCTCCCTAGCAGCCTCACATTGAAGGTAGTTCTTCTTAAACCTAACAGCATTCATGAAGTTTGTAGAAGCTTAATTTCTCAGGTGTCTGAGCAGCCAAGTCCATAAGGACTTCACCGTAAACGTACAAGGTGTGGCTGTCACACATGTGGCCATCACAATAATGACACTAATGCTCATTCGACTTACATAAGACCAGTCTCATCACACCTCATACTTCCAGTCTCTGTGAGGCCAGCTGGTTAAAGTTAGTCACAGCTTATTATGCTAGTGCAGCTGTTACCTACAGAGAGAGCTGTGTTTATGGGACAACTCACTCACAAGATCTTTTTCAATGTTATAGTTTTATGCATTTTAATGATAATATTTTTGTACACCTTATATAATTGTTGAGGTACTTTCACAGCAGTGGCTCTCTATATTATAAATATGTTGAGAACTTCAGTAAACTAATCAGTTGCAGCCCCTGTTTGCTTTGGATTCACATTTGCTGGCAATGTAAGTGCAGTTTTGTCTTTGTTTGCTCTGGTTTTTTCTGTCCACCACCTCTCTCAATAAATAGTGCTCCAACATGACTATGTTTGGAGACAGAAAGAGACTGCTTGTTCACTTGTATCACTCTGCACTCTTGCTTGCAAATGGGGCAGTGCCAGAGGTGGCAGTGAACCCTGTCTGGGGCCTAACTTTCCCACTGACATTGGTCAGATATTCCCTAGGTGAGGGCTGCTCATGTGAAATTAAAAACTGGAGGACCAAATATCAATCAAAAGATCAGTATGAAAGTTGCTCCGTTGCTTTATTCTTTGGATTCTTTCTCATAACATTTGGCACAGAGGAGGGTGTGCTGAAATTTTTTGTCAGATAAATAGAGAGGCAATTCATTTGTGTATCCTCTGTCACCTGATACTATGCAGAATTATC
Organism: Trachinotus anak; assembly: GCF_046630095.1. Taxonomy (NCBI): domain Eukaryota; kingdom Metazoa; phylum Chordata; class Actinopteri; order Carangiformes; family Carangidae; genus Trachinotus; species Trachinotus anak. The sequence continues at coordinate 16,449,835 of NW_027273853.1, read as the reverse complement.
AGATACTGCATGTTGTATGATTTATTTTCTACAGATCTTTCAATATCTAGAATTACGAGACTGGCTGAATTGTGCTGAGGTGTGTTGCACATGGAAAGCTATCATCCAGTCAGGCACACTGTGGAGTCAGGTCTGTACAGAAATTGATGCTTGTACTTCATTCATAGAAGTGTTTAAAGTCATAAGTTTAACAGCAATATAAATATTTAAAGTTTGTCCTTGTTAGATCAACTTCTCTGTAGAGAAAGACTGGATAACAGACAGGACAATGAAGCAGATTCTACATAACTACCGCCCGTTTGTGATCCATCTCAACCTGCGGGGCTGCACATCACTTACGTGGCCCAGCTTGAAATGTATCAGTGAGTATTCCAGATCCTATTGCTACATGTGATTTTTTTGTGTATTTGATGTGGAATACCCATGTTTCACTTAGGTTTGCATTGACCAATATCAATCATGCTGTAAGACAAATAATTACAAAACAGTCAATAAATCGACAAAGCTTATATTCTGATTACACAGCACTGGCAAAACATAAGAGCAACACTGAAAATGTATTTTCTTCATCTGATACAGACTGTTTTATGATATTGAAAGAAAGAGAAAGAAAGGAAAATAAACAGCCTTTAAAATGTCAGATTTCAGGACAATCTGATGATTTGATATTTCTGCGGCACTCTCAAGTGGCTCGGCTCCAGCTCCTCCTCCAGTTCTCCCTGCACTTCCAATGGTGTGTTCCAGAGCTCAGGGTCCGTTTGGTCTTGATCTGTTCTGCTGTGCTGTCTGTCCTTTGGACACTCTCTGTTGTAGGAATGCACATACTCCTCCACACTCTCCCCAGTATGTTCAGGAGGGGAACGACAGAGCAGACCAGAGTGCCTCACCACTGGGTGGAGACGCAGCCAGTACACCATGTAGTGGATGCTAAAAAAAGAGCAGTCAGTTTTTAATAATGATTTGCAGCTGTGTCAAACACACATTTCAGCAGAAGAACCCACCTGTAATCACACACCCAGGGGTTTCCTCCCAGTTTTAGCTGTGACAGGAAGTAAAGGTCTTCGAGAACCCCGTACTGGACAAAATGCAGGCTATTGTCAGACAAGTCCAGTTCACGGAGGTGCAGGAGCCCAGACAGGGACGCTATTAGAGAGAGAGGAATTAAATGCCTGGTCATAGCAGCCATTTGTTTCTTGCCTCTGTCAGTATAATTACATTTAGTGCATTTTAGTTTTGTAGGACTAATAAAGGCTAGTTTAATCTTAATGTTAATCTTAATCTACTGCTGTTTTTTAATAGCCAAGAAAAGCCAGTGGTGCAATCAAGCTCTGAATGTTCAGGCTGACGTTCAGTTTGTGTTTCAGCTTTACCCACTATAACTAAAGCGAATACTATACATGCAAAGAATGGAGAATGGCTTATGTCTCTAAAAAGGAAAAATTAGAAACAGACGTCAACAGCTGTTGTATAACGTTACCTTGCCAAAGAATCTAGCCTTTTATTAACATTATTTGAGTAGATCTTCATCCTGGATATTACAGGAGATATTAAGCATGTGCTGCAGTATTCACTGATCATGATTAATAGCTGTACAGTCATTATAACACACATAGGTTTTACCTGTGTCAATGCGCTCCATGTTGTTATTACTGAGGTTAAGGGTTCTGAGGCTCCTCGCGCTTTGGAAATCTCTGGCTCTGAGATGATGGATTGAATTATGGGACAGATCAACATGAACAACATCCTCTGGAATGCCAGTGGGAACCTCAGTTAGACCTGAACATCGAAAGGAAAGGGTTACGTAAGAGGTTACTCAAATACTTTTGATTATTTTATGTCCGCCAAAAGATAACTTTGGTTCATTCACATGCTCAGTATTTGTTTTGGTAACTAATCAGAGTGAGGATTTTTCATCTATACCATCCAAATTTGTCAAACCAAAGACTGCTCTAAGAAATCAGCTTTTCCTCTCTTTGTACTGCAAAATTGGTACAGAGACAGATTTATGTTCTGTTTCTATCAATGAACTGGATTTGATACTAATGCCCAGACCTCCTGCCAGTAGGAGGTAAATAGTTGTGACACATTATTTGATTTAGGCAAATATAAAATGCTTTTATGCTTTTTGCTATGGATTTATTCTGATATAGTAACCAAACTTGTTTTCCAAATTGTTCTTGGTGACAAATGATAAGAACATGGAATTAGTCAGAGGTTAAGGAAGCAAGAAACATAACATGGAATAAAAGACATCTGCTTAACCAGATGCGTGTCTTTGCAAGTTCTGTGTCTGGCCATGAAAATCCTTTGAGAAATGGAAATTTAGTCATTCCAGTCATGTAACAGTAATATTTTATGATGAGCAAACAAGCTCTCTGATATGGTGCTGCAGTGGTGTTTCTCTTAAGTCCTGTGTTGCATAAGAAACGTGCTGAATTATGCTGAATGGGGTATGGTTATTCAAACTGATTTACAAAAATTGATTGATTGATTGAATGATTGCAGACTTGCCTCGTTTACTGCAGTCCATTCGTATTTGGGGGAAAAGATAGGTATGGCAAGATGTGGTGGCATCTGGTTTGCTGCGAAGTGGACTGGGCTCTACTGGGTATGTAGTATCTGTTTGGTCCCCTTGTGGGTCGTCGGCTGGGTCTGACTCCTTACAGAGTAACTCAGGGTCAACCTGCTTCAACTTCGTGCCTTTTAATCTGATGGGCTCTGCACACCTAGCAGAGGAAATAAGGTTAAGTTAAGTCATGGATGAGTCATAAGGGATATTTGGAGGCAGTTGTCATTCTGAGTCTCAGTAATGACTTTTGGTGAAATCATTCACCTGGCATGATTTCCTAAGTTGCGGTTGCTTGGGACCTGAAGGGTGTGAATGAGGCTATCCAATGGGCAGAGACAATTCCAGGGATTATCATACAAACGCAGGTAACGAAGATTTGGCATGGGGATGAGGGACTCCTCACTAAGTGTTCCCAGGCGGTTGTGCTGCAGCAGCAGGGTTGTAAGGTGCTCCAGTCCCTGGAAGGCCCCCTCCTCCACTAAAGAGATCTGGTTCTGCTGCAGATCTAGACTGGCTAAGCTCTCATATCCAAAGAAGGCCCCATTTCGAAGAACTTTGATCCGGTTTCGGGCTAGAAGGAGGTGCTTGGGTTGTTTGGACCAGGTTTGTGAGGTGGGGATGGAGATGAGACGTCGGTCCTGACAGTCCACAAAGACGTTTCCAGATTCTGTTGATTCTGAGCAGTCAGGTGAAACAAGCCTGGAGGAGCCTGATCTGCTATAACGTCCAGCACCTCTGACCCTGGCAGTTTTACAACACAAACAAAATATATTCATGGCTTGTCACAGTCTATATATTGTCATAAGAGTCTGTGAAGTAAGAATTGAACAAATCAGACTCAAGAGTAAACCCATACCTATCCCGTGTGAGTTTGTGTCGTGCTCCTCTTAGGCCTCTGCCCTTCCCCGGCCTTTTCATCTCAATGGACGGGAGCAGGAGGAGGAGTAGGGAGGCCAAGAGGAGACATTTCACATGCATTCTGAGCCCTGCAGGGATTATCCTTTCAGTAACAAGAGCTGGAGCCAAAGCAAGAGTTTGGGATGAAAGTCTTTTGAAAACACACTTGAAAACAGAAGCAATGGGTCAGCAGTGTTATTGTTGATGAAGTCCAGCTGCTGCTTACCCTGCGGAATAAGTGAGAGTTTGCGTGTTATGTAAGAGATAGGAGGCGTCCATGAATGTATATACAGCTTTGACACAAGGCAGACTACTGTATCACTTCATGTTGTTCCTTACATAATGTTGTATATTACTTTATGATATTACATCTTACATATAATAATTGTGATGAATTATTCCCAAAAATGGACAGCAGAGTTTGACCACCCACTTATCTTTTCTTTGCTCTTTTTATGTGCATTTTCTATTTTAGGTGAATGCAGAAATCTCCAGGAGCTCAATGTATCAGAGTGTTTTAATGTCACAGTAAGTAAAACATAGTTAAGCTTACTGATAATTTATAGATGATAGCAAAATCCTAAATCTAAAGAAAATGCATCTTCTTCATATCACATGTATTACTTTTCTGTTTACACTATTTTCTAAAGTTTAATAACAGCTAATGATAAATAATTATAAAACCCACATGGAAATATACATTGAAAACTGTCCTTTGTCTAAGATTACATTATTCTTTATGGTCATCTATGTTTAGATAACACAGATAAGAGTAACATTTGCTCAGTATCTGGTTACATTTGTCCAAGTTGTTTTAGTCTCTTTTATTCATTGTAATATTTATTCATTTATTCCATTTCATGAAAACCAAGTAGTTACATCTTTTGTTAATGCAACATTAATTGGTATTTTAGACATTACACTGTCCCATACACTCTAGTAACATGTCTTGCTGAGAAAACTTGAGGTAACATTTGAACCTGTGCTCTTTGACAGGACATGATGGTTCAGAGAATTGTTGAGGGCTGTCCCTGCCTGCTCTACTTGAACCTTTCCTGCACTCTTGTAACAAACAAAACTCTAAGAGAACTGTCCAGGTAGACTTCCAGTTGTTCACATCAGGCTTTGTGACTAGATTAGATTTGTGTGGTCTAAGTCACTTGTGTATCCAAGTGAATTTTTCTGGCCTCCTGCCCCTTAGTTCCCAGAATTATCCCCATTTCTGTTTGTCTAACATGCAGCCCCATGCTGGGTTGTATTTCATGTCCGAAAGCAGTGTGGTCAGCGCCAATGTAATGATTTAGAAGAACAGATGTGGTACTCATAACATAACAGCTAGACTGTATGATTGCATCATTTGCAGGTTTAACACTTTAGCAGCAATGCACAAAATGGTTTGGAAATATTACACAATTTACCATGCAAGAATTAGAAGGTATTTTTCTTTTCCTTTTGTTAAAAACAACTTATAACAAAAAACAACAATAACAAATAACTCTGATCTACACAAAGCTTAAACACATATAATTTGTTTCTTACATAAATTAATCTACGGTAATCAATTTTGAACAGGAACTGTCTCAATCTTCAATACCTCAGTCTGGCATACTGCTACAGATTCACAGATAAAGGTTTTCTGTACCTGACGACAGGGAAAGGTTGCCACAATCTCATCCACCTCAACCTGTCTGGCTGCACTCAGGTTGGTGTGCTCCTCTTGCCTTGGTATGTAATCACAACTTCAACTGTAGACAGGACACAGGTTTTTTCCTTTTGAAAGTTCAGTGTTAAGTCCGCCTTGGATAAATCTGGTCACTGCTCTCTGTTTGCACGTGTCTTCTCTTGTTGCTCAAACCGATAGGACAAAAATCTGGAGGAGAAGTAGAGTAAAAGGCAGCTGCAGCCAAGTGGAGGGTTGGGTTATTACAATCAACTTTGGCCCACCCACTCAAGATGTGTACACTCCATAACATAACACACATGTGCCGCAACATAAAACACACCTTCTTCTGGGAATGTGCATTAGTTTGGTTCCAGATGTATGGTTTCACTTTATGGGGCCCTGAAAATGCGAGTGAGGAAAACTGCATCCAGGAGAGTGATTCAGATTCCATCGTGGACACATATTTTCCCCTCTCTCCTCCCAGATGACAGTAAATGGGTTCAAATACATTTCAGCCGGGTGCCCTTCACTCAAAGAGGTTGTGATCGATGACATGCCCACACTGTCAGATAGCTGTGTCTCAGTAAGTTTGTTCATTTTTAACATTGTAGGTTTCTATAGATTCTTAACATCACAGCTCTGGAAGGTTCAACAGAGAAAATAATCAATAAATCACAAAAGTATTTGCTTCATCAACTCATGCATCATTGCATGTCCATACACCCATAACCCCTGATAGCAGAGAAGAGTTTTGAATCTTACTGTCCTCTAACAGGCACTACTTTCCAGATGTTGCTGTCTGTCTGCCATCTCTCTGTTGGATGCTCGTCATCTTTCCGACATGGCTTTCAAAGCCATCGCTGAGGTAACAACACTGAAGACATTCAGTACAGAGGGTGAGATCATTTTACATCTACACTACATTTTACATCTATACTACATTTACATGTAGTATACGTGAAAAAAATATAACACTGATGCAGTTATTCCATCTGTTCTACACTATGTGCTTTAGGTAATAACCAACTCTCTGATGTCAGCTGGAAGGCCCTGTGCAGCAGTTCGCAAGGCCTCTGCAGACTCCATGCTGCAGAATGTCCCAGAATGACTGACACTAGCCTCAAATCTGTGGCCACCCTCAAGAACCTGCAATACCTTGACATCTCACTTTGCAACAAGTATGTGTGTTTGTAACTGCTAAAGGGTGTTACACTTCCAATCTTGAGAGCTGTGCTTTGTCATTACACTGCATGACGTAATGTGTGTTTCAGGGTGAGTGATGCTGGGATCAAGTACTTGACTGAAGGCTCCTCAGTCACCAAATTGCGAGAGCTAAATGTCAGTCACTGCAGTCACATCACTGACATCTCTGTCATGAGGATTGCACAAAGGTATACAGTATAGCTGCACATACACACACACTCACACAAACATACCTTGCAGCGGTCTGTTGATTGGTGTTACATGGCAGCTCTTGTGTCTTTTTGTGCCTTTTGTGTGCATGTGTGCACAATTGATCAGGTTGTGTAAACTGCACCATCTCAACTTGAGTTACTGTGAGAGACTGACTGACATGAGTCTGGAGTGGCTGAGCGGCAGCTCTATCTGCTCTCTTGACATGAGCGGTTGCAACATCCAGGATCAGGTATCGTTTGGATGTTTGTTCTTACAGTCACACATTCCTGAAAAAAGATAACTAAATCTTGTTGTGAACAGTCTGTAACTTGATAGTTGTATTTTTAGGGACTGGCTGCTGTCGAGGGAATTCGCTTGAGGAAGTTAATTCTTGCTGAGTGTGTCTACATCACAGACATTGGCATTGAGGTACAAATCTAGCTAGAATTTCAACACATGGCCAGATGTGGAATTTTTGTGGCATCCAAGTCTACGTTCCTTTCTACTGTTGACAGGAAATAAAACTTGTACCTAAACAGTTTCCTAGTAAAGCAATTCCAAAAAAAGAAGTCACTCTTTTTCTTCACTTACTGTTGCCTTCTACAAACAGATATGAACAGAGCATTGATAGTAGTAGTTTTGGCATCAGTTAATATTTCATCCCAAATTTCTCTGTCATCTTCTTTGCTCCCCACGAGGACAGAAGCTGTGCAAGAATGTGAGAGATCTGGAACATGTTGATGTGTCTCACTGTGTAGCTCTGTCTGACCCGGCCATCAGAGCCATTTCATTTTACTGCACAGGTCTGGTCACACTGCGGATGTCAGGTTGTCCCAAGGTATACACACGCAGACACATTCTTCTAAAGCATTTACATGTTCCCTGGCTGTTCACAAGTCCATTGCATTTCTCCTTGTCACTTCATGCCAGGCTTTCTGTTTTTTTCTGCCTTGCTTCAGATGACAGATATGGCAGTGCAGTATCTGACAAGTGGATCTCGATACCTACGAGAGCTTGATGTGAGTGGCTGTGTTCGTCTCACAGATCGCACGCTACGACACTTAGAAAGGATCTGTCCTCCACTCTGCTCCATCACGATGGCCTGCTGCAGTAGCATCTCCAAGTAAGACACAAACTTAGAAGAGTACTGCAAAGTTAAAGTCCTGCATGAGAACTTTTAATGAGCAGTGAGTTTGTGTTCCCTCAGAGTGGCCGCCTTAAAGCTGCAGTCACGTGTGAAACACTGGGAGCACAGCAACGACTACCCTCCATACTGGTTTCAATACAACGTGGGCCAAATAATGCATCCAATAACAAAACACTTGACTGATGACACCTGGGATGTGGTGGAGCAGCACTCAGTGATTAAAAGAACAGCAAGTACAGAGATGATATAAATAGATCTCAATAAGCCATGATTTTGTATAAACAGCCCTAAGTAATAGGTACATCTTTACTTACAATCATGCAGTCACAGCAGCTATCACTATATTATATATTTCATATAAAAATGTATTTTCAACAAACTAACATTTGAAATAACTCTCAGTAAAATATTAAATTACTGGTTATGATCAGATTGAGTTTTACTGCTTTGTGTGTACCCTACCTGTTTGGATAAAAGCACAAACATGGCACTGCTTCAGCTGCCTCCTTGGCACATTATATTTCATGTCAGCTTCTGACAGTGAAACATCTTGTGCTCTTCTTTTAATACCTTTAATACCTTTAATACTGTGAATTACTTTTTGCTTCTCCATAAATTGTTACACGTTGTCTAGTGGCTTAATTCAAATGTGTGATTTTCACTCTGGTTTCCTTTAGGGGTCCTTTATTGTTTACTTTTTATTGTGTATTGTCCTCATTGATATTTAATATCTAATTTGTACGTGAAATCTTCTTTTTCTCCACAGCCATCCATCGAAAGTGTGTAAACTCTCAATTGCAAGTTTGTTTTAAACTAAGAAAAGTGGTTTTAAAAACCTTTCTGCTCCAATTTTGGTTCATATATACTGTATTCCTCAGGTGGTGCCATGATAAACTCTGCCTCAGTTTAAGTACAAAGGTTTCCAGATTGAGGACAAACTTAATTTAAAATGTTCTATAGATAGCTAGTAACAAGATTACTAGGAAAAGTTACCATCCTGTATAGAAATAACAGTTGCCTCCTTGTCCTCTGTGAAAAGAAAAAATATTTAATATAACAGAGATACGATCTATAATCGAGCTGCAGCCATAATTCTGAAATCACTGGATGGTGTTTACAACTCAGCACAAATAATTATGAATTATGAAAGTGTAACACACACCACAGCGTGGATGCAGAAGTTGGTTGGCCTTCTGTAGGATTAAAGACTTGACTATCATTAGTATATATTTTATTGAAAAGCTTTTGGACTTCAATTCAACAGCCTGACTTCAGAGCTTGTGAAATCTGATCAGAATTGTTTTGTTTCTTTTTCTAAATTTTGTTAGTTTATCTAAACAGTGTCTGTGTACAACCATTTTATTTATTTATGCTTATTAAATTAAAAAGATTTATTCTTCTATTTTACAATCTTGATATATCTTTTGTTCATATAACACTGTCTAATTTCTTTACACTTGATTTTATTTTCTACTGTACCCTAACTTTTATCAGGAAGTTAAAAGATTGTGTGGATCTGATACTCTATGATCTAAAGATCTATGAAGCTCCAGTGAGATGAAGTGCTTTAGCTGAAACAAGTACAGATCTTGTGCAGTTTATCAGCCCATTTGGGGCACTAATGTAAGGCTCTTTTGGCATGTGCAAAGAGGATTGTGGGATTGTTTTGAGATAAATATTCAGTGTTGAGATTAAAATTTCATAATTATCAGTTTTCATTCATTAGGATTCATTAATTCACAGCCATGATTTAGGGAAAACTATTTTGTAACTCATAAAATTTGACAGTACAAGAATCAAAGAGGTGAAGTGTCAAAGAGATCCCGTGCTATTGTCACAGTCTGAGATTTCTAATTCAATTTATAGTATTAACAGATCATACAGATGACATACAATAACCGGCAGCCAAAAGTAAACTTACAAAAAATCCGAACAACCTAACAGTCTCTTATAAAAGCAAGTTACAATGTATGCTTCCCACCCTCAGTGTATGTACAGTGATTTTTAACACATACAGAATATTTGTTCATACTATAGATGATACATAATTTCCTCATTGAAAGTACATATCCTGAGCAGAGAGTTAAATACTTCAGTGAGGTAAAGGTACATTCAGTCAGTAAATATCTTTCTCTGTCCCCAGTGCAGTGATGTGACATTATGAACAGAAATCCTGTCAGTCATAGCTCAGCTCCCCAGCTTCAGCGACTCAAACCAGCTTTGTGTCTTCAGTCTAACAGAGCCTCTGTCTGCCTGAGCTTTAACCCACTGTTCCTCTGGTGACGCTCCATTCAAATAACCTAAGAGAAATACAGGAGATACCCAGAGTATGTGAAGGAAAAAGAACATTGTGTGTTGATTTACTAGTTGGAAGGTTTTTTTTGCTGTGAAGTGTGATGTAATGAAAAATGTTGGCTTACCAGTAACTGTGGTTTGGCCTTGAGTTATGTTGCTCTCTGCTCCATGCAGAACCATCTCTGGGCTGATTTCTACTGACGCTCCACAGAGCTCCACCCCTGCTCTTAACGTGGATGGGACACGCACACACACCTCTCCTGCATAAGACAGAAGAATGAGGGATGAACTAAAAACAAGAATATATCTCAAATGATAGGACAGTACAGAGGAAAGACAGCAGTGGTTCGTAAGGTGAACACATTGCCCTTATACTGTGTGTTTACCTTCCTGACTGTGGAGTTTAGCACTGCCACTGTCTCCCACATAGACATCAATGCCTCCGCTGTGAGAGGAAACCTTCAGGAAACTATTTGAACCATCTGCAAAAGAAAAGCACAAGCCTCACGTGTTTTGTTTTTACCAGCCACTGATAGATACCATACGTAGGTCATTGTGTAATCAGTCAGTCTGCTTACCTATGACTGTATCTCCAGATACGTTCTTCACAGTGGCATTGCCTTTCAATCAATGAAAACACAGGGTCAATATTAACTAATGTAGGTAAATACAAAATAAAGAAGTAGTTAAGACTGGAAGACTGGAAAATTTGGCAAGGAAACAGCATCTGTCACAGACTGTACATATCCTAAACCTGAATCACCAAAGTTAACAAGATAAATGTTTCCATGTATTTTATGATGACAGGCTCATCTGTATCAGGAACAGATTAAAATTCTATGTGGATGACGCATTTTCTTCGCTTCACTTGGGGCTATTTGTCTTTGTTATCCAATCTCTACTTCCAACAATTACTCTTTTTACATCTTACCTGATTTATAGCTAGCCCAAAAACTAACAAGAAGCACAGAATTTGTGATAAATTGCAACAATAAACAAACTAACAATTGCAGTTAAATCTCTTATTGGATCAGAGCCCAGGTTCCTGACATACCAAAGTCCTGCATTACCAACTAAATTAACAATGCAGATGCGTCAACATGGCTCATGGACAGCGGAGGCTAACCCCAAATTCCTCCCAGCAGGAAAAAATGTATATAAATTATGTTTTTATTGGAAACAATTTTAAATGACTACACTCACACTGGTACACTTTTCTATATTTTTAATCTAAAAATAAGATTTTTAGGGTTCAGTAACAGACAACAATTACTTGTTAAGGTGGAGATTCTTTCTGTGTTCAGTATGTAAAGTCTTTAAAGTAACTCGTATAGTTGTCAAATTATTATTAGTGTGTAGAGTGAAAACTAGAAAATGTATAAATATGAAATATTAAATATTTACAGTACTTCCAAATTGAACGAGTGCGTTACTTGAGTGAATTTACTTAATTACTTTCTTCCACTGATTCAACCGCTCGTGAGTTTGGCTGCAGCACTAACCACACAAACAATTTAGATGAGAGTATACCGTGTTCTGTAGATGCTTCAGTATGGATGAATGATGGATGCTGCTGTTTGCTCACCATGCACGTGTCCCAGCTGTACTCTCCCAGAGCAGGAGGAGATGCAGCTGGACTCAGCATAGATGGCTTTGACCTTCAGAGGGCCGTGCTCTGTTGAAACACTCATCTTGGTGCCCTGGAGTTTCTTGACATCCACTGCCTGCAAACACACAACAGGTCACGTCACAGGGCTGTGGCCAGGTGATGTATGATTTAAACTTTTTTTTTTTTTTTTAGTTTTATCTCCATATCATTTAGTGAAACACAACTCAGCATTTTTAACACGTTTAGATAAATTCTGTATTCAGGCTGCTGCTGCCCCCTAATGTTTGCTGAGTGTGAGAACAAATACCAAGTAATAACACTGTCCTCCTTACACTGTCTCCACATGTCCTGATGTCCACATTGCCGTGGATAGTGCCCACACCTGTGACATGTCCTCCATTGGACTGCACCTCGACCTGATGACCCTGCGATACAACAAACAACAGTAAGAGGATCCGGAGCGGCAGGTAACTCTAGAAACCCCTGTGGGGGGGGTCCTAACCCTTGTGGATATTTTTTGTGATTTTTGTTATGCTGTCAAAGAAGCCACTGGTTTTGAAGCTATACTTTGTTCACACATTTCAGTCAATACTGACTCCAAGATGCTTTTTTGAAGTGTCTTTTTCAGAAATTGCCACTTTAAAAAGATGATATGTGATTTAATGGGTAATATGATAGTTGCATGATGTGGCAAAGAAATGCTTGTATCAGATACAGATGTCATCTCAGCTGCAATAAGCATTAGTTTATGTTGTCAAGCCACTACTTACCTTGACAGAGTGCAGCAGACAGTTGCCTCTCTCTGTTTGCACCTTGCAGATATCACACTCCATATTCTTCACTTCTACGTTGCCTTCTCCCCGAGTGGTAATGAAGAGATCTGACAAAAAAAAAAAAAAAAACACATACTGAAATTTTTCCTGGGCGCCTAAGGACAGTGAAATTACTTATATGACAGGTTCTGTGTGGCACTCTTTAACAACTCATTTAATTGCATCATCATTTCACAGGAGACACTCACTGCTTTTGATAGGTGCGGCCAGGTCGACCGACACGCCGCTGCTGACCCTCTCAGCGGAGATGAGCAGCTCTTTGCTCTGATCATCGTAGTGGACGCGCAAGTGATCCAGGTCGTGACCCTGCCGGTCGGCGTCTGCTCCGCGGACCGTGATGAAAGCTCGGTCCGCCTCGGGGAAGGCGTGCGGGTCCAGCGCACGGATGGAGATGCTGCAGGCCAGCTGTGCCCGCACCGTGCTGAAGGGGCTCACCGCCAGAGCCCACCGCTTCAGAGGCTGGTTTACCTCTGCAGGGGTTGCAGACTTCGCGGGGGCAGAACCGGAGAAGTGCCGTGAAGTGTGCATGGGGCACCGGGGGGTTATGAGAGTCCTGGGGCTGACTGCGAGGGACCGTCGGCGGAGAAGGCCGACACATCCCCGCAGACCGGATGAGCTCTGAATTAAAACAGCTGCCATTCAGTCGACATGGACTGTCCCAACGCCGGCAACGCTGTGGCACACTTACACAACAAACCCAGGCTTCCGGTATGAGTTTTCAAACTAAAAGCGACATCTACAACTTACAACTTGACTACAACTTGAGTAGTATGCTCTGCCCAGTGCTGGTATTAGTAAGTGCTCCAAAAATAAATAGATCGGTGCATGAAGAGTTCAAAGGAAGTGTGCAAACATGAAACAATAGGAAAAGAGAGAGAATAAGGTTCACTCAGACTCAAAGCAGACATTGCTGAAATGCTGTTATTTTATTAGCAATAGTTGAATAGATTTGTTAAGAATGAAATTTGGTGTTGATACCAATTTTTTATTTCCATCATGGCCATAATTTATACCTTTAATAGCATGTTCATGTAGTTGTTTGCTAGTGTAAATATATAGTTAACTATTTAGGCATAAATGATTTGATTTTCAATCTGAAGTTCCATGGTTTATTTTCTGTAATGAAAACATTTTCAAGGTAATTTTATATCATCATATAGAGCTGCTGGTCCTGTTAGCCCCACAATCCTGCCCTGCTTTGTGTATGTGTACTGTTTTTCTGATCTGAATCCTCAGCTTAGCTAAAGCAGAGCCCCCTGTCAGGCCCTTATTACATTTGTTGATATTGTGTTTTAAAAGTGCATATTCCCAAACACATTTTTAATTTATTAAGCAAAACTTCTGGTATACTAAAAGTCTGGAGATTTTTACATCCAAGAAATCTAGCGGGGCAGAAAGCTCCAGTGTATTGAAAGTATTGAAACCCATTAATCGAGTGATCTTTTAATCTTTTTTTTTTTAATTCTTTTGCTTTTATTGTTAAGGAAAAATGTTGTACTTCCGGTCTCAGTCATCGTAGTTATCTTGACAGACCGGATGTACACTCTTGTATAAACGTTATATCGCCCCCTTCTGGTTTTGTGCAGTCAGGAGGTCTTATTTAAACAACTTGCACAGGACCCAATTCTTAGCGCAAAGGATGTAGGGAATTTGAGTCCAGCACCATCTTCACTGACTGAGTGTTTCTATGATGTAAATCCGACAGGCCTCATGTCTAAAAGGAACCTGTGATAATCACATTGGGTCTATTGGTTATTTTGTACTTTACAAAACACAAACGAATGAAAATCATTTATGTAAATCCATTTTATTTATCTTAACAAAACTAACTTAATTATAAAATATTTCAAACAGCTTCAATCAAGCATCAACTGGCCTTCCAGTACTGTAACAAAAAATATCACCCTGTTGCTACAAACCAGTCAGATTCATTTTCTATCTCCGTAGAAAAATAACTCTTCACAAGAGGATTTCTCTCTCTCACTGAACAAAAAAAGGAAAATAACAGCCTTATGATATATTAATGTTAAGGTTATTTAAAAAAATAAGAGAGATACTATGTAATAACCATAACCTATGTAACTATGCACATCCTCAGTTATTGTCATTAACCTGTAAACAAACCAGTAGGCTATTGCAAAATGAGCCACCACAAGGCGGCAGCGTTGTGTTAGTGATGTACAATACCTGTGTATAATAGGCTTTATTAAAACTGTAAAACATGTCCTGGCAGAGTCACAGCTCATGGCGCAAAGCCTTTCGGTCTGATCATCATCCTGACAGTTTTAAAAGACCGTCTGTCACTGGTGGGGTAATACTCTGTCGATATGTTGTGCCACGTCCCCCAGAAAATCCCATCCCGGACACCTGTGTACTTCCCCACGTAGTATCTCCCGTTCAGGTTTGCAGCCATGCAGGCGTCAAACCACCAGCCGGAGCTGTAGTAGGCCCCGCAGTTCCCGGATGGGTAGCGGTCGTTGTCCCTGTCCGGGGTGGTGAACGGCCTGTTGTTGTGATCGTAACTTTTGCTGAAGCGGAGAGCATCACCTGCGGTGCCAGAGTAGCCCCCCACTGTCAGCCTGTAGCGCAGACGCTCACTCGCCACCTTGAACTGCTCGTACTCCGCATACTCCATCACCCCGTCGAAGTCCCCCAGTTCCACCCGCAGCACCATGTCCCTGTCCCGGGTCAGCAGGTGGATCATATTGTTACCCAGCCAAAACTCTCCGTGCACCTCCCCGAATCCCGATCGGTACTCATCCCAGGTGCGGTTGAAGCTTACGCTGCCGTCCTGCCGACGCTGCAGGAGGGTCCATCCTCCACCGCCCACCTCCATGTCACAGAAGACTTTGAAGGTTTTGCTGCGGATGTCGGGGGTCACCAGATACACCCCGCTTTGTGTTCCTCCTCGGAGAAGGTGGTCTGAGCAGTCTCTCTTCACTGTGGTGACTGCAGATGAGGGGAATTAGAAGAAAGAATTATAATTTTGTTTTTGTCTCAAAATCCTTTAAAAGAAAAATAGCTCTTCTTCACTGAGGAAATGAGCTAACTACAGTCCTGACTCTGCCCATATGGTGTAGGTGAAATGATCACTGCAGCTGGGATGTAGCCTAACCGTGAAATGTGTCGGGTGAGGTCATAGGTGCATCAGGTCAGTGCAGAACTACTTTTCCACCATAAAAGATTAAGTGTTTTTGAAGCCTTTCTAGATGTGCCTCCGCAGTAGATACAGATATTGAATTTTAAATTAAAACAAGCAAGTGGAAAATTTCAAATGTGTGAAATAACGTTTTATGTTTTAGTTTTCAATCTTTTCCTATGTTTGTTTGAGAATTAAAACATAAGTATAGAGTGACCTGTATCTGTTTCTGCATAATTAGCAGGCTGTTAGTTGTTAAATTAATTAATATGCAGTGTTTGAACTTTAGGTGTTAAACTCAATAATCCATAGGATTCATTTGATACTAGATTATTAACTTTTTTACAATGTTAGTCTATGCATACTTGTGGTTTTATCCCTAATCACCACACACACATTATGCACAAGTATACAAATAGTACAAAGATGATCTCGCACACCACATAATTATATATATCCACATAATTATATTGTCATATTTCTTAAATGAGGATCATTAAAGATTACACATGGGCCTCTTAAAATTCCTTCAGCTCAGGTCATACCTATTTTCTTTTTGTTCAGCGAGAAATGCAATTATAAGGCACTCAAATACTAATGCACAACCCGCTCTTCCTTTTCAGGCTACAATTCATTTGTATTTATCTATTTTGTGCAGTGTGATGCAGTGTTAATACATAAAGCAAGATTAAATTATTGTAAATGGTGGTTCAAATCAATATTATTTGCAAAAACTTGATCAAGCACTGAGATGGTATGAAATAATATATCTTGCCTTTAGATGATATCCGTGTGGGTAGTTTGTGGTCAGGCCTGCTGCCTCCCTGGTTGTACTCAGGGTGCTCTTTTGGACGCCTGTCCAGTGATGGTCCATTTGGACTCAGGCTGTTATTGAGGAAAGTAGCCACCTGGTTGATTTTCACACGCAACTCACGTGTACTGGGAGTGGAAGACTCAGCAGCTGGGGGCTTGGGGCCAGAGGTGGCAGGGTTTGCTGACCTGAAGTCACGGCTGAGCGTGGATGTAGTTTGGGCACTGGGGGAAGGGTCTGGAATCATCATTTTGCCTGGATCTGGAGTTTGTATGGGGGCTGGCTCCTCCACATTGTGAAGTATCTGCGCTTGTAAACTGGTATTAGTATTAGAAGTTAGATTTAGCTTTACGGATCCTGGAGCGGTGCTAGGGATAACACTTGGGAGGATCCCACGGATGATTTTGTTTGGTCTTGTTGTCATTGGGATCGATGTTGGTTGACCGGCTGTTTGTGGCCTCAGATCAGACGCAATCCTGCTGCTCGGGCTCATCGTGAAGCCTTTGGGGAGAGTGTGAAGGAGAGTCTTCAGGCTGCTGGAAGTCTTTGGACCCAGAGTGACAGCAGCGTGTTTTACGGGCCCAGATGTAGGTGGTATGTCAGTTTGAGAATTTTGAATGTAATCTGAAGTAGTCCTGCTGATATGAGGATGATCTAAATCTGCTTTGGTCCTTGGGATTGGCTTTAGTTGCACTGCTGGTTTTAGCCTTTGAACAGATGTTGCTCCTGGCTTGAGAGTGGGACTAGTTGGTGGTCTATGCCCAGAAGGGGGGCTTGATTTGGATGTTTTGTTGGATTCTGCCTCAGGGATTTCATCAGGCACTGATTTTGGGTTAAGATTAGGCATTTGGCCAGGCCAAGGTGTTCTAAGGCCCTGATTTGTTTGTGGTGCTTGGCCAGGTTTAGGCTTCACATTTGGTTTAGTCTTTTGGCCTGTGGTGGGTTCTGGATGTTTTTGGTAAGGTTTAGTTATGTGGCCAGGTTTAGGGTTTTGGTTAAGAATAAGAATATTCTGGTTTGGTTTAGGCTTTTGATCGGGAGGCGTATTAATGTGATCAAGTGTAAGCTTTTGTCCAGGTGTTAAGTCTTGGTTAGATTTAGGCTCAGGAGAAGTACTTTCATCAGAATTTTCCATTAATTCTGTCACAGACCTTTGGCTAGGTTTTGGTGTGATGCTGCTGATTTCACTTTTAGATTCTTTAACAGATGTGAAATATTGGTTTGGTTCAGACCTTTGATCAGGTTTTGTTTTTTCTTCACTCTTTGGCTTTTTCTCAGGTTTTTGCTTTTGGTCAGGTTTGTTGGTTTTAAGAGGACGATGCAGCTTTTTCTTGGGTTTCAAGTTCTGATTAGCAATTGTGATTTCAACAGATTCAGGCTCTTGGGCAATCAGAGGATCTTTATCAGAACCGGTTGTGTTTACGGTTGCAGGTCTTTGATGAGATGTAGGTCTCTGGACAGGAGTTACAGACTTCTGATGAGATTTTGGCTTTTGATCAAATAAACTGTTTTGATTGGATGTATGGTCTTGGACATGTTTAGTAATTGGTTTGGTTTTCAGATTTTGATCAGTAGTTAAATTATCAGGTGACACTCTCTGGTCAGGTTTTGGAATTTGGACTTGTTGATGGTCTTTGCCAGGTTTGGGTTTCTGGTCAGCTGTGAGTTTCTGGTGGAAAGGCTTTTGCTTTTGATTGTGTTTTGTTTGTTTATGGACATTCTTTGGAGTTTTTAGCTTTTTGTCTGCCTCAGGCTTAATTCCAGTTTTGTGCTTTTCACCAGGCTTTGCTCCTTGGCTTGGTTGAGGTTTCACGGCCGTCTTAGCATTTGAGCTGATATTTGTTTTAGCTGTCCAATGGCTGCCATCTGCAACTCCTGGGAATTTACTTGTGTATAAATTCTGAATGGCAGTTGTGGTGGTTGTAGTTGCTGAAGCTGCGCTAAATTGACCCTGGAAGTCTGTCCCCAGTCTCGGAGTAGTTGTAGAGGTGAACCGACTAGTGGCACTGGTTATCTGTTGTCCGGGGCCACCTAATGAGCTTATTGTGGCTGTTGCTGGCCTACTAGTGGCCTTAAAGCCTGCCTCTGCATCGGGACGTGAGTGACCAGAGATGCCAGCGACTTCGTCTGCGCTTTGGGTTGGTAGTCCATCAGCAGCTATCGTCATCCCTTGATTGACATCTGTGAACAAATGTGAACTGGACAAAGGAGGAGACGTAAAGATTGTAGCTTCATTTGAGTCCATGGTGTCATGTCTTGGAGCTAAACTAATGGTAGACTGAGGAGTCAGGCTGATTGAAACAAAGTCTGTCCTTTCACTTGCTTTGTTGGATGCTAATTCTCCATCACTGTCTCTCTGTTCACTCTGAACCATTTTTTCTCCTTCTGTTTTGATCTCCTCGCCTGTCTCCCTGTCCTCTTGCCCCCCCTTCCCCTCTTTTATAGTCTTCTCTTTTTCTGCATGCCTGATGTTTTCAGTCTGTTTTGGATTCTCATTATTTCGCTCCACTTTTACTCCCTTTTCTATTTTCTTTTTCCTGTTGTCCTCGTGCTGCTCTTGCTCCTTATTTGTATGCTCATGATGATCCTCAAACATCTTTTTTCCATCACTGCCCCTGTCTTCTTCAGTTCGGGTCTTTTTGTCTGTTTCCTTTGTTTCATCTCGCCACACGTGATGGTCACTTTCTTCTGTTTTATCCTTATTTTTTATATAAGTGGTTGTCTCTCTTTCTTTTCCATTCTCCAACTTATCATCTCGATCTCCCTTTGAATCCCATTTTCTATCTTTTTCTTTATTCCTTTCTGTCTCTGTCTCTCTGTTATTTTTTTCAACAACCTTCTTTCTCGTCATATCCACTATTCTCTCATTTCCACCAGAAGTTGGCTTCTCTGCCTGCCCCAATTTGTCCTTTCCTTTTGCCCCCTCTGTCTGAGTTTGTCCATCTTTTTCAGCCACTTCTTTTAAGGTTTCTGCTTTCTCATGTTCTTTTATGACCCCTTTATCGCTCTCTCTTTCTGCTTCACATTTCTTTCTCCCTCTCTCTTCCAAAATTGTTCCCTTTTCTGAATCAGTGTCGTCATCTCTTTCTATAGTCTTTTCAACTTTAACCCTGTCTGTTTCGCACTCCTGTCTAGAATCTTTCAGTCTCTCAGGATTTCTCTCATTCAGCCAGTTACTCTCATCCTCATGTCCATCTGTACCTTCACTCAGCTTCACATGCTCTCTTTCTCCTTGCCTTCCACACTCTCTCTCAGTTTGGCTTACTGTACAATCTGCACACATCTTCCTCAGTTGATCCACATTGTCCTTCAGATTCTGCAGATCCTTCATGATTTTCTCCAGCTCTCCAAGCTGCTTTGGCAAATGAACAGTCAGTGGTGGCAGACTGAATAGGTAGGGGCATGTGTTCTCATCCTGCCCCTCTCTGCACAGCTCCTCAATCTGCAAAGTTGCAGCGCAGGGGCCAAATCCCTTAACCCCCAGGAGGTCTTCTTCACCAAAGTCTGCTGTGGTCCAAGAGAGATTCAAGAAGGCCAGTAAGGTCCCGCATACGTACAGTGCTGTTAACCTCATCGCGTCCTGAGAGTAAAGAGTGAAAGGAGAGACAGAGGAGAGTGTAAAAAAGATCCACCTCAGTTTGTGAGGCACAGTGACAGTGAAAGGAGGAGGTAAGGTGGGAGGGAGAAGTGGAGGGAGGGGGAACTGATAGAGCTGCTTAGTGGAAAGCAGGTCTGTGAGAGAAATTAGGAGTGAGACACTTTTAGAGGGAGACAGGTGAAAAAAAAGAAAGAGTAAGAGGAGGATTGTGAGGATGTACCCCTCAGTAGGTGGTGTCTGAGATAGTAGATGATAAGCATGACGCATTAGGGAATGGTCAAATATTTCTACTCCGTAATATAAGCAGAATTAGTCATAACACTTAGAAATCAGTCACGAAAAAACATGAACTGTGAGAGCTACAGAAAGCATGTGTCTTCTTGTAATCCTATTATTAAATTCCAATTTATCCACCTCCGAATCACATCATGTAATGAAGACCATTTGTAATGCATTCTCTCTCCATGTTGTAATGATAAGTATATCATGGTCCCCAATATGCATATGTGTCACAGTTGCTTTGGCAGGCACTTCCCAAGCTTCCTGTCAGTGAATCCTCAAACATGTGAAGGACAGATGCGACAGGTCAAAATATGCATTTGATATAAATAAAATATTTGACGACTGGGCCAGAGCCAAGAGTTTGTTCCTCAGATTTGTAAGGACATATTTCATTGTACTGTAAGCTGTATGGTTAAGTTCAGATTCTGAGCAAGGGAAGTCAGGAATGTCAGATTTATCCGAGAAGGTTGCTTGATTCAAATGCAGTTCCAGGGGAGAGAAATTTCTCATGTGCTATTGACTTTATTTAGACAGTACTAATCCTTGACAAGTGTAGTGAATCAGTGAGGCAATCTCTGGGTGGAGAGGCTAATCTCACTGTGTACAGACTGTGCGTTCATCTAAGATTGGAGCTTTTAGCTAAGTCATTGTGTCCACATATAGTCAGAAAAAAAAGAAAGAGAGAAAACACAGTCACATGAACTAAATGAGGCATCTGCTTCGCAGGGAGTTTAGATAATGAGGCTTTAGTTTCTCAGACCCAGGGTGTAAATGTCAGTCCCACCACAGGATATGAGATATGAGTGATAGCATGCAATGCCTGTGTTTGATGTTTCTGAAAATTGCCCATTTTTAATGCTTGTTAGACCACTTAAATTGTCTTATTTTTAGACTGTGATGAAACTTGACCCCTGTGTATTTTTGTCTCTCTCACTGGATGGTTGCTCTGACTGCACGAAGCTGGAGAGATTTCTCAGCTGTTCTTTAATAATGACAAAGGAAACCATTTGTTTAGTGAGAGCACTGTGGGAAACATCGCGTTTGAAATGAAAAACGAGTTCAGGTGGAAGAAAAAGGCTCAATATAGGTCATGCCTACATCTTGTAACAGCATAACAACTTTGAATGCTACAGTTTGTTGAAATGCTACATTTTGAAGTTCAGTTTACTTCAGTTCAGTTTTTTACTTTTGATACCAAGCTTTATTATGTTTCAATAAGACTATAAAGGCTACTAGACTATATTTAGGCCTCATAGTCCGGGCATACTGTATACAGTAAGTAGTATCTATCCAACCCTACTCTAAATGACTTTAAATTTCAAGTTGTACCCGTCATCCTTCCTCTATACGAATGCAGCTATGAGCTCATTTGACATTTGATGACTGTTGACAGGATAAAAGCCAGGAATCAGAATCCTTTCACCTTCTCTTCAGTGCTTCAACACTTACACTGGGAAATAGTGTGAGAGAAATGTTTATACTCTCAAGAGACTTCTGTCTGAGCACTAGGCTGTATTGATTTATTATCATAGAGCCACATCTCTTACAACACAGCCAAGCATAAATTTCAGACAGGCGCTGCTTAACCACCGCAAGCTAACCTGATGCACGCGCTGCATGAAGAATGAAAACGATTAGAAGTTAGAATACAGTTGATCAAGATTAATAGGGTTGATTCATTTGATAGTAGCCAGTCCGAATGAATCCATTCTGGTCTCGACAGCTGCAGAGTACAGCCAGGAACTGTATTATTCCCAATAATACCCTCACTCCTGGCTTTACCCATTTATGGACAGCAGTTTTTTTTCTCCTCAAGGTGCCCTCTTGGGATACAGTGTTTTGAATTCCCCTAGTGAGCGGGCTTGGCCCACTCTCTGTCGCGGATTGTGTAAACATTGTGGTTTTTTCCATACAGACTAGAACAAACATTTGACCATCAGTCCAGCTTTGCTGCTTTGGCTTCCTGGCAGACCACTTCATCTCCATCTACTTTGGGCAGAGGAGCCAGTGTCGTCGGTCAAGTCTGTTATGTACATAAGTGTCCCGTTTCCAACTGAACTTGAGTGAACCCAACGACTGTCATGGTGCAGCACCAGCGTCTTGTAACACCACACTCAGTCTGCCTGCCTGAAGGTACAAACCTGCGTGGAAAATATTACTCACTGTTTAAAAGCCGAGAACAAATAAACATATTCATTTAGCAAAACAATTACATGATACAACACCTGCCTTAATCCTGTGGATCAGTTTGTATCCATTTAAAATTGAAGGATCACTCCTTGTCTCTCTTTTGTCATCATACACACACAGACATAGTCACACACACACACATATTCATAGTCACATGAATTGTCCATTAATGCTTCAGTAACTGATACATTCCTTTGCCATGTGTGAGAATGTTTTTCATCGGTCAATTGACTGATAGTGACTCCTAAAAAATGAAACAATCAAGTGTCCCTCACATCTGGGCTGGATTTCCTACAGCTAGACAACACCAGATAACGTCAGGTCAATTTGTTTCTATTCCAAAAGCCTGGTCTTCATTAAGACCTTGTTTGAAATCTGTATTTAAGAATCCTTGTCCTGATGAAGGATATGAAAAGCAGGCATAACGTGGGAACAGGTTATCTGCTGCTGTCACCTTCTGCCCAGTGGGACTGAGCTCTGAGGTGAGGGGACATTTTAGAGATCCTGGCATGCGTGAGAAATATAAATAATCTGTCATATTTTTCAATGACAGAAGACGTTATTTTACATTTAAAGTATGTTTTTAAGTTAACTTTCAATAATGGCATTAAATTAAAGCTGTTTTGTTTTCCATCATATCATCATACTGTATCTATGTCTAAGTGGATTTGTGCTCCATTCTGTATGTTTCACAGCTGTGGTTAATAAAAACATTCGTAATACACAGTGGGGACTAGATGAGGATGCACAGAAAGGTGTGACTGAGTTCGCTGACCTTTCCTTTTGTCTTCTACAATAATATTTAGTGGAGACTTTATGCTCGTAAAAGTGATTAATTAGAATGACAACTTGCTGTATTTTCCAGTCCTCTAAAGGTTTAAGGGTACTTGAGTAAAAGTAACAATACCACAATGGGAAAATAGTCTATTACAAGTAAGAGTCCTGCAGTGAAAATTTAAAAGTGTTTTAATTTACAAATTACTGTTGTAGCTGGTTGAGGTGGAGCCATTTTTTATGATTTTATGTGCTGTTAGTTTAATTTTGAACAATGTTTTATATTTTATAAGATCATCATATTTTGGGTAGCTAAAATCTGAATTTGCAAAATAGCTAAAGCTGTTACATAAGATGGAGTAAAAACTACAATATTTCCCTCTGAACTGTAGTGGAGTAGTGCAAAGTGGCATAAAATGTAAAAAAAACCAAAACACACACAAGTAAAGAACTACTGCTTCAAATTTGTATTTGAGTTGAGTTGTAAATGTCCTCTTCTCTATAGCAACTGTTTAAGTGCCAGTGCGCAACATTCACCCAATGAACAATTTGGGTCAAAAGAAATAAACAAATCTCATCTTAGAGTAAGCCAACGTCAGCACTCATGAACACTGTGTACGCTACCTTTCCAATTTCTCTGGCAGATTAAGACTTAAGACAGATGAGAGTAACATATAAATGGATGTGGCCAGAGAGAGTGAGAGCACCATTTAACGGGGAGAAATGTAATTTTCCACATTTTTCCAGGATTTGTTTCTGTTTTCTGTCATAACAAAAAGCTAGCTTTCATTGAGTGTTAGTATTTTATAATAGACAACATTAAGGCATTGTCTTGAAAATTTAATCACATAATGTTGACATTTAATGAATAATCGTACTTAGATCCTGGATGCAATAAAACTTGTGTAACTAACCGAGTCTTGTTGTGCAACAGAGGTGCAAATACAATTTCAACTGACATGTACCAGCGTTTGTGTGCGCAGGAGCTTTAATGACACAACTGCCAGAGTCAGTGAATGTGATGATTTTCACAGGAAAAACGCTTGTCAATATATTTCCATCACTATACCGCCACCTAGAGACATTTTAGGAAATATCTCAGAATAAATAGATAGACTCTACAGTTTATCTCTGCAACTAATGAATCCATAAGAAAACTTCAGTTAGCAGTATGTAATGGTCAAAAATGCAATTCTCACAAAAAGTATGCAGATCTTTTCATTGAATAAAATAGTTTATTCTGGTAAAATGGTTATTTCTTGGTTAATTATTTACAACCCTGTATATATGAGGCATTCCCATTTTCAGTCATTTTAAAGTAGTCTATGATAAGATAAAAAAACAAAAAAAAAAACAACAAAAAAACAAAACAGTGACTTTTGATAAAAACACAACATGCAAATTAGGTGTAGAATATGTTGAGACGTGAAGGAGTCTTGTAGGAATTATGCAGGATAATTAATTGTACTACAGGATTTTTTTTCTGAAGAATTTTGCTGCTGAATTTCTTGTTAAATTAATTTACTTTATATTAATTACTGATTTTTTTTTTCAGTATATATGTATTGCAAGATGGACTCATGAAACCACTAGATCTCTGTTTTCTTCAAAATTAAGGGGAATATTTTGTTGTTTGTAACCGTGTAACCATCTCATCATTACCAGAAAACATGGCAACATAGCATTTGAAAGTTGTCCAATCTCTTTATTGATCCATATTCTTCTGTTTTAATTCATTTTGAGTTTTTATGTTGTTGTTGTTGTTGTTGTTGTCGTCATATGTTGTACTGACTGTAAATCCCTGGTTATAATGGTCTAATATAAATGACTCAACATATGTGATGACATTGTTTGGTCAAAACAATTAAGCTGTTAAAATAACATTTTCACCTTTTCCCTTCACATGAGAACTGACCAACATCAGAATAAGGCCAAAACTCACAAAGAAATGGAGTCCATAAATGCCTCCTCTGTTATATTCACCCATTTCCAATTCCCTTCACCTTTGCCCCACCCACTCTCACTCCGTTTGTGCGTTCACGTGGAGGGCATGCCACTAAGTGTTGTTCTAAACCAATGACCCTAAAGTAGGAGTGGTTTATAAAGCCCTCCAATATAATACATACACGCTCTGTATGGATGCATTACATTTAAATTTACATTTACTCATTTGGCAGATGCTTTTATCCTAATAAGAAAGTATTAGGTATTACATCTATTTAATAAGTGCTGGAAGATTTTATAAGGAAGTGTGTGAAAAATGTGCATAGTAAGTGCTAGTTAAACAAGTTAAGGTTTTAGGAAAGGAGGTGCTCTCGGAACAGATGAGTTTTCAAGGGATTCTTCAAAATAGAGAGGGACGCTCCTGCTTTGATTGAACTTGGTAGCTTGTTCCACCGTCAGGGGAACCACAGATGAGAACAGTCTGAAATGCAGGGATGGCAATGTTCAAGCAGATGGGTGCAGACCCAGAAGTCACTCTGACGGCAAGCATTAGTGACTTGAATTTGATTCGGGCAGCCATGGATAACCAGTGTAGGTCGATGAGTAGTGGAGTGACATGCGCCCTTTTGGGCTGATTGAAGACCAGGCAGGCTGTAAGGGTTTAACTGAGCGCAGAGAAAGACCTGCGAGAAAAGCATTGCAGTAGTCAAGACCAGAGATAACCATGGCATGAACTAAGAGCTGGATGGCGTACTGAGTCGGGTAAGGCCTGATTTACTTGATGTTGTATAGAGCAAAGTGGCACGATTGAGAAATGGATGCAACATGGTCGGAGAAGGATAATTACTCGTCACACGTGATGCCCTGGTTTCTTGCAACCTTAGATGTGGTAAGGGATGAAGAGGCGATTTTGATATCAATATCATGATGAAGAGACTGATTAGCCGAGATGACTAGGAGTTCAGTCTGTGAGAGGTTCAGTTGAAGGTGGGGTTCCTTCATCCATGGAGATATGTCAGAGAAACAAGCTGAGATCTGCGCAGAGACCATGGGGTCGTCTGGGCGGAATGACAGGTATAGCTGGGTGTCGTCAGTGTAGCAGTGATTCGGGAAGCCATGGAAGGGGATAATTGGACCCAAGGAGGTGGTGTATATAGCAAAGAGGAGGGGTCCCAGAACTGATCCTTGGGGCACTCCAGTTGGGAGGGGATGGGCTAAGGACATTTTCCCTTGCCATGACACAGTGAAGGAGCACCCAGGAAGATTGGATTCAAACCAAGAAAGGGCTTTGTCCATGATGCCCATGTTTGAGAGCACAGATTGCAAGATGCGGTGGTTCACTGTATCGAAGGCTGCTGAGAGGTCCAGCAAGAAAAGAGCTGAGGACTGGCCTGTAACTCTGGCTAACTGTAGGACTTCTGTCACAGACAACAAGGCTGTTTCAGTGGAGTGGCTGCTCTTAAGCCAGACTGGTTTGGATTGAGGAGATCGTTCTGTGATAAGAATTCAGAAACCTGCCGAAAAACCACCCGTTATATACACTAAGATGCAGGCTGGCAAACCTCACTCCAAGAGAAGTGCACCATCGCTTTTGAAATGCCACAAACCTACAATTGTGAGTTCCCTCACCTCAAACACAAGTTTGACTATTTTATTATTATTATTTTTACTATTTTATTTTATTTTGGAATGAACATGTTGCTGAATCTGAGAAAACATTTTTATTGATAATTTCAAGAACTATGGAAAGACAAGGATCTAATCAGGTTAAAATTCAGCATAAAATCTGACAATAATGGCAAATGACAACAATGTTCAACAAAAAAGAAATGCGGCCTCAGAAGCATGAGAGTGAGGTTTTAATTATTCAATTAATAATTTTCCTTTCACAAGCTCACTATGCCAAGAATGTAATGAAAGCCAATTTAACCCACATCTTTTTCAGTGCTG
This sequence comes from Trachinotus anak, assembly GCF_046630095.1. NCBI lineage: Eukaryota > Metazoa > Chordata > Actinopteri > Carangiformes > Carangidae > Trachinotus > Trachinotus anak. The sequence continues at coordinate 16,422,739 of NW_027273853.1, read as the reverse complement.
TGTATAAGATTATCTTTTTAGATAGATATTCATTTGATTACATCTTTCAGACACATTTAAACAATGAACTTCCTGCTTCCAGGGCCAGAGTATTTCAAAGCTTGCCGGTGTCCTGGGCCCCCCGCCCCACCCATGAATGAAGAGTCTGAGCGAGTGTGGCTCTTCGTGCAGTTACATTTCGTCCCCCGGGGGAAGGGTGTACGGACCGGATTGAAATGAGGCCTTCACAGTGCGGTGCATCCTCCTCCTGCAGGCCGTACACGCTCCTGCCGGCTGCTCCCCGTCCTCCGTGCGTCTGACGGAGCTCGCCAAGCCCCGCCCCCCGCCTGGCTCTCACGCACCACTTACGTCTGACCGTAAAAAATAGAAACTTCCAAGATGGCCGAGTCCGTGGACTCCATGCATTTCGCAGCAAACAGCAAAACAAATTCCCCCAAACCCCTAATAGCCAAACGGCCGCCGGAGAGCCGACCCCAGTCTTCCAGCGACATCTACCCACCGCCCCCCAAGAAGGTCCGGGTGGAGGAGAAGGGCCTGAAGCACAGGAAACTGAACGGAGAGGTGTGCGCAGGGGAAAAACACAACGGGAAGCAGAGTTGTGGGAGCCCAGCGAAATGGAGTTTCGGCCCGGCCAAGGCGAGCCACTCCACCGCCGCAGCGGGGCCAGCGACTCCCGCTCGGAAAATCTTCAAAATCAGCAACTTTCTCGCTTCGCCTCTGAAAGTGAAGAAGGCGAAAGAGAAACGACACAAGGAGAAGGAGAAAGGCGGCGAAGCGCAGCGGAGCTCCGCCGCGGGTGTGGAGAGAGTGAGCCCAGCTAGCTGCCATACAAAGACCGAGAACGGCGACGTGAAAATGCTTCAGAAAGGTAGGACCACACAGCCTGCCCGCTCCCCGCAGGGCTCTGTCCAGCCAGGTGAACATCTAATTAAAACCCCTTTGTGAAGTGATACTGCGTTAAAATGATTTATTGAATTATTACATAATTTGCTGTACTGCAGGCCCCAGTATTTATTAGGCCCAGATGGGGATTTATACACGTGGAAATGTTTGTTCATCAGTTATGTCTCTCGACTTGAATGTAAGAGCATTTCACTTCACCCCGTCTCTTCTTGTCCTCTGCCCTCAGATCATCGCGTGAAGGAGAAAGACAGGGAGAAGAAGAAGAATAAAGAGTGGAAAAACCACAAATTGCCACCTGTACATGACATTGCAAGAGAAAACGGAGAAGTGATTTCTTCACAGAAAGGTAGGAATCAGATGTAACATTGACCAGCTGGGACGAAAAGTGATTTTTAATGAATTACATGAACCTTTTAAATATTTTTTTTCCCCCCACATATAATTTTAGAGGTGTGACTTAGAGATTCAACGTTGCTCTTGTATGAGTATGAAACAGTTAGACCAGAGCAGATGAATCCAGATGATTAAATATCTCACTTTAATCAATATGTCATTATTTTTGAATGAAATATGATTTTTTTGGGGAGAGAGTGAATCTAAAATTCATACACTTATAAACACTAAACATTCATTAATTTACGGGTACATTAAACATAATCAAATGTCTTTTATTTTACACAAAGTTCAGGTGTAACCTCAAGTATGTAAAATTATTACTTGAAATCTACATGTCAGCTGAATATTTTAGGTCTGAAATGATGCACAGCATAGTGCCTGATCTGTAAAAAAAAAAAAAAAAAAAAATTCTTGTCCTCTCTTACAGAGTCTAAGGAGAAGCCCAAAGCTGGTTCAGAGGAAGACCTCCTGCTGAAGAAACTGAAGAAGAAGAAGAAAAAGAAGCACAAAGATGGGGAGCGGGTGAAGGAGAGGTACAGCCCACCCAAAATGTATCACCGCTCATGCCAGACAGTGTGCTCAGGAGTGTCTCTGGGTCTGCCTGAGTTCCTCAGTCAGATTAATGGGAACAACAGCATAGACGGCAGCGGCCTACTCCACAGCACCGCTGCTCCGCAACAACACCATCAGGATCCTCCTGTTACTGCTGCTACCTCCGCCTCTATCTCCTCCATGGTCAGGGACAGGCTGGGCTACAACTCCCTGCTCCATTGCACCCCAGCACCAGGCCTGCCCGGTCTGGAGTTCGGCCGTCTGATCCACATCGAGCAGCAGGCCAATGGAGGAGCGTCTGTGGTGCACGCCTACAGTGAGCAGCTCTCCTCTCTGACTCCAGCTGAGATGCAACGCTTCGCCCAGGAGTTTGTGACCCTTTCGTTTAGTGAGGACGAGGCCCCGGCTGCCCGTTTTGTGATGGGAATCATCCACGGAGCAGCGTCCTACCTCCCAGACTTCCTGGACTACTTCTCCTACAAGTTCCCCAACGCACCAGTGAAGATGGAGGTGCTTGGGAAGAAGGACATAGAGACGACGACCATGGCCAACTTCCACTCTCAGGTAAGATCATTGTTTTGTATTGTGTAAAGGCTCTGTGTGCAGGAGGGCGCTGAACTGCCCACCTTGTTTCTGTGAAGTTTCAGTTTGTGGTCAGGAGCTGCGAGCAGCACAGATTCAACTGCCCCAAACTGAAACAACACATCATCAGTGATCAAAGCGTGTCCAGGTTGTCTCCTAATAATACAAGAGCAAGGTTACGTCGAGCTGAAAGTTTGTTGTCATTTATAATTGGTTTCTTGAAAAGCTCCTCTGCTCGAGTGTCCGATAGTGATTATTACACCTTCAGTTGTAGTTGTGCTTTCATGTCAACCTCTGAAGGTTGTGCCAAAGAAAGTTTGAAAATCTTGTGCTTTGAAAAAGTGATGGCAACTGGATCTGCATTGGCAGACCACTGCTTTCACTTGATTTTTCCTCAGTATTATTTTTTATGTTTTCTGATTATTTTATTTTTTTTATCACTTTACTTTCATACCCAATAGATTTGAAATAAAAATCTTTTGCCCACTTTAATTTTCTGAATTGACAAGATATAAAAAGGATTTTGCCATTGACAGCTCATAAAAGTATTTATGAATACAAGTGCTATTTCATGAATATGACACTCAGTCTGAGAAACATTTTTATAGAACATTTGTCTCTGATTGTTTGTTTAAAGAATATAAAATAGCACAAGATTTGTTATCAGACACCTCTAGTTTTACATTAGAGTTACATTTTGTTCCGACATGCTTGCTTTTTAAATAATTTATCAATAATTACTAAGCATCTATTTATATTTATCATAAACGGTTGCATCCCTACAGTTGCTGCATCTTGCTAGACATGATTAGGAAATCTAATCCACCTGAGACAGCTGTTTGTTAAAAAGGATGTTAGCATTTTCTAAAAATCTAATTGTGTTGATTCTACACCTCAACTACAACTTGAATTCTAACATCATTTGAGCGTGTTTTTAGAAGTTGAGAGAATCAGAACGACAAACCTAAAACTATTCATGCTGTTGACCCCTTAACGGGATGAAAATTCCTCCAAGGTCTCTCTCCTGTTTGTACCTCTGTTTGCTTTGTAATCAGATGTTGCTCCAGTTTGTCTGGCATCATGTCTTCCTCCACTACCAACATCAGGCAGATGATGCTTTTTATCCTGTTGCTGTTTTCAATAAAACCAAACCCGATACAAGTGTCAGCATGTTTTTCTTGATTTAGCCGGTTTAGGTCACTAATGATAGACACCGCGGACTTATATTTTCCCATACCAGCAAACAGTCACGGTGAAGCAGCAGCGCTGAGTGCTCCTCGAGTTAAATGAGTGATAGATTCATGACTGCGTTTGCTGTTAGACTGACATGATGTGTCAGAATCACAGAGTTTCTACTGGCACTAAGCTTACACGTGGGAGTAATGGCTACATTATTACATGTATTCTATTGCACAGCTTGGTTCAGCAGCCTGAAATATGCGTGTTTTAATAACATGGCACAGTTTTATCTCAGTGTTTTGTTCCTCCGGGCTGTGTGTCACAGACCACGGGGGTCTTCAGTTCTCACTTTGAGAATCACCATTTTAGAGCTTCTCAGACAGCATCTTGTGATGGTGCAGCATATTTTGACTGTGGTTTTTCTTTTCTTTTATTACAAATCAGTAAGATAACACAACAAACTAGAATGACATTCAGTAGAGTGCATACCTCTGCCAAGGCCAAACATTTTCTTCCACCAGATCTGGATTATTATCTTGATTCTGCACCAAATTGTACAAACTCATAGTTTGTCTGATTGATAGATAGACATAGATATGTCTGATTTTATTTTATTTTTTACATTTACAAGATCCTTACATCACTTCCTGAGATATTGATGAAAATGTTACTAAATGCTCTATCTCGCAATGTTAAGCCAAGTGATAAAAAATTCCTGGTTCAGCCCCTTTAACCAGTAGTAGCATACATTCCTCCCTGGACCAGGCTCCATCCCTCCACCAAGTTTGGTGCAAATCTCTGAAGCACTTTTTGTGCAATCTGCTGACAAACGTAGACGGAGGTAACTAAACCTTCAAAATGATCGTAGAGGTCCCTAGAGAATCCCCTTCACACCGTTGATGCTGGACATGTTCCCTCAACTAAACCCTTGATGTATTGTCTTCCGGTTTTCTAGATTTGATAGTATAATACAAAGTAACTGAAAATTTCAGCTGGTTTTTCACTAATTTCTCTGTAAGACAGTCTTTCATTCCTCAGAGTGAGAGTAGCTGGTGTTTTTGCTGACTGCACTAGAGTTCAACTAAAGGCCTAAAGTTTTGTATTAAAGGTCCTGTTAACCAGCAGGCTGATGCTGGTGGTACTCTTAATCAGTGCTTTATTAAAGGCAGGGGCACATTTATGTTAACAACACACTGACTCTGATAGCCTGAGTTGGTGTCTATGAAAGGTGCAAGTGTTTTGACAGGCAGTAGACTACGCATTGTTTTTAGTTGTAGATTTATTATAGGTTTATAGATACCTGTTGGACGAGAGTCTAATCTGTTTCCTCTGCGGTCCCCTGCTGCAGGTGAAGCGGACATATTCCCAGGGAACGTACCGTGCTGGGGCCATGAGGCAGGTCAGTCTGGTTGGTGCTGTGGATGAAGAGGTTGGAGACTACTTCCCAGAGTTCATCAGCATGTTAGAGGAATCTCCTTTCCTGGAGGTTAGTATTTTTATCATGTTTATGTATGTACACACCCCTACAGCCAGAGAATGTGTGAACATCTGCCTAACTTTTCCACGTGTATGGCTGCGAGTCATTATGTAACTTGAGGTTTCTCATCCTGTGTTTTTGCAGCGGACTCTGCCCTGGGGAACGTTTTCCAGTCTGCGGCTGCAGAGCCCCACTGAGAGTGACGACGGCCCCATCATGTGGGTCAGACCTGGGGAACAGATGATCCCTTTGGCGGACATGCCAAAGTCTCCCTTCAAAAGGAAAAGGTGTGTGTAGTTATATTCTGTAAATTTTTGCCAATGCACAGGTGTTATCGTCTCACCAGCATCCTCAATTAGAGCTGACATAGCAAAACCACATCTTAGTAAAATATTTGATCTCTTACCAGCACATGCTATTTACAGGTACTTAACCATGCCTTGCACTGGTCCTGACTGTTGTAAATGAATGTATTTTAGGTCCACCAATGAGATAAAGAACCTGCAGTATCTGCCCAGAGCCAGTGAGCCCCGGGAGATGCTGTTTGAAGACCGGACAAGAGCCCATGCTGATCACATTGGTCAGGGTTTCGAGAGACAGACTACTGCTGCTGTAGGTGTGCTGAAGGCTGTACGCTGCGGAGAGGAGTGAGTACACAGTGGCACCTTCTTTGGGCTCCCACTAGTGATGCTTAAATGTTTGGAAAGCTAACACAGTTTAATGCAAAAACAAATGTATGAGAAACATAGTTTGTGTTGCAGTTTATTTATTGTGTTCAGATTTTACCTCAGACCATTAAACAAGACTTTGTTTATTCCCTTACAGCAGTGACGCTCCTGCCCGCATCACCAAAGATGTTGTGTGTTTCCATGCTGGAGATTTCCCAGAGGTGGTCATGAGACTGCAGCTGGACCTCCATGAACCCCCGCTGTCTCAGGTGGGTCAGATTTAGAAATCTGCAGCGGTACACAACAGATATAACTTGATGCCTGCTTCTGAAACACTCTTTAAAGTTGCACTTCTCAATATGTTCATAATAACAACATAATAATAACATAATAACTGTAATGGGGGTCACTCATACAGAGAATTACCCCACAGTTGCTGTTCCCTTAGCTCTGCAGAGTGTTGGTGTCTTTTAGCTCATTGTTTTGGTTTACTCTCACTATTCTCTGGTGTCCAGCAGCACGCAGTTTAAAAGCGCAGTTACAGCAGCTAAAGTTAGTTGGTTGTCATAGTGCAGGACTTAGCAAGCCATAGCTAAAAGGAGCGTAAATATTGGCCTTATAGTTGCCATGTGAGCAGAAATACAACAAATGAATGGTTATATTGCTCCATGTTTGCCGCATATGTAAGGTCAACTTTATGCTAATGTTTGTCATATTAACTTAAATGTGTCAGGGTTGTGTTTACAGCTTGTTGCTTGTTTGCTTTAAGTGTAAAAGAAAGCTCAAAGTTTTTCTTTGACCTCTACAGGCCACATTGTCTCTTGGTAATCTATCTAGAGTAGAGGAATTCTTCAGTATAATACTGTTAGCCAGTCAAGTACATAGTTGTTTCTTTCTTTTTACCATCCAATAATTTCTACATTTGCTAATTTTATTGTTGAATTACTAAATCTCATGTTTTCTTGTCACTGCCCCCACAGTGTGTACAGTGGATCGATGATGCCAAGCTAAACCAGCTACGAAGGGAGGGGATCCGATACGCCCGTATCCAACTTTACCACGATGACATCTACTTCATCCCCAGAGCAGTTGTCCACCAGTTCAAGACTGTGTCTGCTGTCTGCAGTCTGGCCTGGCACATCCGACTCAAACAGTATCACCAACATGAAGAGAAAGAGGAGGAGGAAGAGGTGAAGGAAGAACAGTGTGGACATTCAGAAGTCACGCTTCATATCAAAGAGGAGGAAGACGAGGAGGTAGAAGGGAAGGAGTGTGACCCTGCTGTACAGACAGTGACAAAGCTGGAGGAAGAGGACGCTGAGGGAGGAGAGGGGCCACTCTCACAAACTCCGACACAGATTTTCAAGGAGGAAGAGCAAGAGAACAGAGTCAACATGAAGGAGTTGTCAACAACACATTCTGTACCTTTTGTCAAGAAGGAGAAAGATGAAGGTGTACTCACTCATACACTAATAGAGCCCAAAGCCGAGGAAGATGAGAAAGAGGAAGGAAAGGGAGTGGGAGATAGAGGTGCAGACACATGCCAGACACTGCAGAAGGGCCATGAGGAGGGTGAAGTGGATGGCGCGTCCTTAAAGTCACTACAGCACATTAGGAAGGAGAATGATGTGGAGGAAGAGAGGCAGCAGAAGACAACTCTGTCAGGTCAAGGTCTAAAAGAGAAAACTAAAGATAGTACAACAACCACTTATAACACACCAATCAAAAAGGATAAGGACAAAGGAAAAAGAGAGAAAGATGAAAAGGAAAGGGCTAAGGAGAAGAAGGACAAGGATAGGAGTAAAGAGAAGGAGAGAGATAAAAAGGAAAGGGGGAAAGACAAGGATAGAGAGAAGGACAGGATGAGAGAGCAGGAGAAAGTTAGGGCAGAGGGAGGAAGAGAGGGTGGTACATCAACGCAGCCATTGCCACAGATAAGGAAAAGAGAGGATGAGGAGCGGACAAGAGAGGGCAGTACAGCCTCTCAAACTTCCCTGCCTGGTCAGAGAGATGAGAAGTGGGCCAAGGAGTGGGACTCGAAGACACAACCCCATGTCAAGAGAGAGAGGGAGCACGATAAAGATAAGGGAGGCACACAGGCAGCATCTCACTTGCGGCCAGACAAAGAGGATACTCGAGATGCCTGTTTGCATAAACACAAGTCTTCCCATGGGAAGAAGGAGAAGAGCGGCAACAGGGAGGGCAAGGAGAGCAACACGTCAAGTACGCAGGGAGTGCAGGCAAAGTCAGGGAGAGAAGAAGGGAAGACGGGCACCCCCAAACCTTCGAACATTCAGGTTAAGAAAGAAGCAAAGAAGGATAAAGATGTCAGCAGCAAGGACGAAAGGAAAAAGTCTTCTGGTCCTACACCGCCAGAACACAAACCACCACGGACGCTCATCACCTTTGACCTCTTTAAGCCAATGGAGGCTCACCAAACTCTTGCCCTTTCCTTCACAGACAGTAGACCTAAGACTCACCAACATAGTGACTCTCGAGGTTCGTCCTCGAAGCCTGGATCTGACAGTCGGACAGTTGTGCCCTCTAAAGGACCAAAAGTTAAGGACTCGGTGCAGGGAAAACCTGCCACACCTCTACAGGACACTCGGCCCCAGCAGCACTCGTTAAAACATCCCTTGAAAACACACACGCCCCAAACACAGAAGGACTTCTTACTATGAATGTCTTGATGTCTAGTCTTCTTTTTTACTGTACAACTTACGCCGAGGCTTTGTTGAAATATTTGAAAATGCATCCTTCCTTCAGACATGAACTGTTCTTTCTAATTTGTAATAGATAAGCGGGTGCATTCCATTACTTTGCTGACACAGCCTCATTACTCAAGTGACATAATGAAACAAGGATGCACTCTCCAAGTATTTTAACAGTGCCTAAGAATGTAAGCTAAGTAGCTCACTTCACGTTTGTTAGCGATTGTATGTAGGCTCTATACAAAATGTTATGTGACCCGTGTGTCAGTGCCTGTGCACTACTTAGCTTCGCTCTTAAAGCACCTATTTTAGGTACTGGACTAGCCAATCTGAAAACAACATCCTTACTCCCCACTGTAGGAATGACCAGCGTTCACTGTTTAGAACATGTCAGCAAGTCACAGAGCTCCTGCTGAAATCCTCTCATTGCCATGTTGCTTTTGTCGATGGGGTTTGTTGTTTTTAACACTCCAAAATCGGAGCAAGTAGTTGTTTTCAGACTGGACTTTGTTTGACTCACACAGGGCTGTAAATGATACTGTATGTACCAAAACTGTACAGTATAGATGTTATTAGCACCAATGTGAGAAAATGTATACAGAAATTGCATATATTTTTTGTAAGACAAGTTTTATTTTCCATAGAACTTATTTATATCATTTACTGTCTGTTTTTATTTGAAACCAATGTATGTGAAAATTTTGTTGTAAATACATTTTATTTCCTAAGATAAGACTTGGTAGTGTGATTTATACTCTGATCAGAACCTCTCAATAAATGGTTCAAAATATTGACTAAGTCTATGTTAATGTCTCTCCTGCATGTCATATCATCAAGGTTTCAATAGTTGTCTTTTCAGCCACTTTAGCAGCTTGGGTCTAGAGACCATCTTGCTCACTGCCAGCAACTTATAATAATCATGGTAGCACGTCATGTTGGACTTTTTTTTTTTTCTTTTTTATGTCAGACATTTTGATTTGTCAGGAGAAAAGCACAGGTTTTACTAATAACAGGTCAACCACAGCTAAGAAGTAAAGTGAAAACAGGTTGTACTTATTGTAAGTCATTGGACAAAAGTATCTGACACATTAATATTACAAAGAATAAAGTCCAGCTCAAGCTTAACATGTTGAGGCATGACAAAGTACAGTTCACACTGATAACAGTTGAGTCTGAGTGTTGAGCTGTATTCGACAAGGTGATGTCCTAAAATTGCCAACATACAGAGTATAAACCCTGATGATTTAGGGAACAACAACTTTTTTTTCCATGAAAATATATCTGCACAGTGCACAGGACATTTTTAATCCATACGGCTAGAGAAAGTTCTGAATTTACATTCAAATTGTGTCAGTGACATCCTGGGATGAGTACTGACAAATAGTTGTAATACATCACATATAGTAGTGAGATTTCTTACCGCTTTACAGAAATGCTCAAAGAGTGACATACTGTGCAACAGTGATTCCACAAACAGGTATTATATGGTGTCCATGCTAGTGCAGATTAGGTAATTTCATACTGTAAATACGCTGCTAGTGTCAGTGTCACACAGACACCACAACAGTATGTGTGCAGAGGTGTATTATAAACCAACATTTAGTGAAGCATAGCACTGGTCACCATTTTTTTTCTACTGTTGCCCAGAAACAAGCCAGAAACAAGCCAGAAGGCAGTAATGTGAATGCCAAAACAATGTACTGCTCTCTTCTCATATTTAAAACCTGTTTACCACACTGTGTAGAACTCATTAGGGCCCTGCTGAGTTGGCAACCTGTTGTAATTTATGAAGCTTATAGCAGAAAAGGTGAATTTCATAGTGACATTGACAAAGAACAGTGTTTAATGTGCATCAGTCATGTCTGGCTGATACACAGTCTGCTTAATAAAATCGGTGTCATCTCTGATATCAATCCAGTGGATCAGATTGGTGCATTCATAGCTAGAGATGCTTGAGTGTAAAAGGTTTTTCTCCTGTTTTGTCCCTGTCCAGTTCAGTCCCTCCTGTAGTGGAAAACACTATGTCCCAGCTCCACCAGTGCCCCACCCAGCAGCACCCACAGAGGGACACACACCACACTGACCCAAGTGTTGGTGAGACTCTCCAGGCGAGAGCACAGTGTCAGACAGAAGGCCAGTTTCAGGAGCAGTGCTGTCAGGTACCACAGCCTCCTCTTTAGGCTCTGCTCGCCATCCCTGGGGTCAAAGTCTGGCTTGCAGCGCCCTGCCATCTTCACAATTAGCATAAGAATAAGGATGGTGTCAAAGGTCCAGACAGGGAGGAAGATGAGGAACCAGTTCCAGTGGATTTTGGAGTCTAATTTGAGGACCAGCATGATGAGGAAGATCAGGGCAAAGATCCAGGAGAGGAGCACTCGCTGGGCCAGGGACATCTTCATCTACAGAGGACTGGCACAGAGCCAGTATTATCCACACCCAGAGAGACTGAGGAGAGGACTGATGACCACAGCCAAGGTGACACACACACACACACACACACACACACACAGTGATCTGAAACACACCAAAAAACAACTCATTATTCTCTCATGGATGTGATGCTCAATTCATGAACATGACAGAAAATAAGAGTCAACTCTGGTCATACATAAAGATTCCCACCACTAATGCTTTCCATAAATCGCGCCGATGAATTGTAATTCTATTTAGCATTACTGTAGACCTAAAGCTACTGTTAGCAAGCTGCAGCTAACTTATGAAACCCAAATGAAAACATTGTTGAAAGATGTCTCACCACGTTCACCGGGAGAGTCAACCTGTTTCCTTAAAACCGAAGTTTGAAAGACCAACTCTTCACGAACAACATCAATGTCAACACAACAAAACAACCTGTTTAGTTTTTACAGCGAGGAGTACAGTTTTGTTAGCTTTAGCTCATAGCTTTAGCTGCAGTAACTGCGAGGCTTCCGGTAGGGATTTTCAAAACAAAAGCACGTCTTTGCTCGACAGTCGTATTTTATTTTGAAAGATGACCGCAATGAGCCCGGCACAACATTTGAAAACAAAAGCAAGATTTTTATCACTTGATGTTTTTTATTTTGTTAGAGATTTGTAGGGCTGTTGCTGCTATTGAGACTGCGTTCGTTTTGGCAACTTTGTGGAGATTTTACAAAATAAATAAATAAATAAATAAAATAAACATGAAAAAAATAAATTCTTTAATCGGGGGTCACTTAGATTTCTTCCTCATGAAAACTGAGCCGCTCAACCTGAGAGGGGTTTATGAATAAAAAGTTTACCCGTGGTGGTTATTTTTATTTTTGATAATATTTTAACATTTTAATTATTTAATATAAAATGTGAAAAATCCTAACTCTTCATGGTGGCTGGTCAAAATTTCCTGAGGTGAGGTGGGGGTAGGATGTACATTCCCACTCCTAAGGACCAACCAGTTTAGCATCCTATGAGGCTATTGACAGATATGGAAATATAAATCAGGGGAAATATTCTATGTCCAATAATTTACATTAGAAGGAGATAACCCATGTGTTTAAACATTACTCAAATTTATTTATTTTTACTGGGCTAGTATAACAAATTAATACAAATTAATACAAAGTACAACTCCGTAGACGTCATAGATTGTCAAAAAAAGTAAAGTACAAAACGCTTGAGGTAAAACATCATTTGAAAAAGATTCAGTTAAAAAGCCCTTATTAAAATCTCAATTCGTTTCAAGTTGAAAGCTCACTTTACACTTACTAGCTGTCCTAAAAACCAACGATTCACTTTTATTTACAAGGTAGTGGTGGTGCAAAATACAGTGTGTGAGACAACATTCAGTCAAAATATTCATGTCTTTGTCAATGTAAACAATAAACATCGGAGTATTTCTCATCCTCCTGCCGTAAAGCGAATACAGAAAAGCAAATGCTGTCACACTGATGTTTGCCCTAAGAAGAGAATTTTGCATTAGACCTCTATGATGACATTAAAAACAATTCAACAGTCCACATTTTCATAAGATGCCGTACAAAAGTGAGAGCAGAAGACCCTTATTACTGTGTTACTGCCAACCAGCAGACAACAGAGCATAAACAGAACATGTAAAACTTTTGTGAGGTTAAAAATACACAAATACAAAACAAACCAATGATAAATATGTTAAGTTTCAGACATTTTTCCATTTAAATGGCAGCTTTAACAGCCATCTCCTCAGAAGAGGCAAGGGACTGCTGTTGTGTGAAAACCTTGTAACTCTAATTTTGGTAGTTTTTGTGATTCAGTTGAAGGATTATTTTCCCTTCTATAGGTGGCAGGATAATGCTCATGATATTATATATTTTTGCTATTGTCACCAAATCCCAAAAAAAAGACCAGAACCAACAATAGATTAGTGATCACTACTTATCCAGGCTATCTGTGGCTCTCAGGCCCAGGCCCATTAACTCTAAAAACAGATCACAAATATATATAGTTCAGTTTTTAAAAAAAGGCAAAGTCACTAAAAGCACTGGACACCACAGTTTTTACCAAACATAGCTCAAACAAGGGTAAATAATGCTTTTGTTAGTAACTATTTTCCAATGCAGATTAATACAAAGCAGCAGGAAGGTGTGTGTGGCATTGACTCAAAGTAAACTACAGTACCCATATTCATAGTAATGAAAGTAAATGTCAGCCACTGTAATGGTATGGCTCATTAATGTCTCTTTAAATCATTTTCTGTATTTGTTGGAGGAGTGTTTTTCATAGTTTTCAGAAAGTTGGCATTTTACAGTTACAAGGTTTTCAATCACCAGTGAAAGCACTTGGAATAGAGTCGTCATGGAAACTCATCGTACTACAGCAAGAAAGGAAGATGGTACCCATTTAATGAAATGTAGTTTTATGATTTCTTTAATCTTTGTCCCAGATTACTGACGTACACACTTTGGGGGAGGGGGGCAACCACAGCTACACAGTGCTCTGCCTGCCCTCACGGCTGTACCCCATAGCCTCTGACGAGTGAGAAGGGAAATCAATAAATATCCCATCTGAGTCTGAGTCTGCAGACTCTAGCACTTGTCCAATTATGGTTTCAGGGCTGGATGATTCACTGGGCGGCGTGGAGGATGCACCCTTACTGAGATCAGTCATTGTTGTTGTGGCCTCAGTGCCGTGCAGAGCTCCTGAGGAATGAAGGGGAAGGATGGAGGCAGACGAAAGAGGCAAGTCCATGGCACTGGCTCCTGCTTGTACAATACCTGTTATTGACAAAGTGCTGGATTATTATGGATTATTATGCTATGGTTATTATTTTTTCATAATAACCAACATAATGATGGATACGGACATCTTAATTTTTTGTCATACCATTGAACTGAGAGCCCACACACAGCCTGTTGGAGGAGGGGCCAGACAGTTCAGATCCTGGGGCCAGGTCAGCGTAGGCCAGTCCTTGTTCCTCCAAGCATGATATAATCTCACAGGCAGAGTGGCGTCGAATTCCTCCGCTGCCAACAGAGCTGGCATCTGGGTCATACTCAGCCACCGGGGTCAGCAGCAGAGGGATATTGTAGCTCTTTGATCGTACCACAGGGTTTTTAGATGGTTGATCAGACTTGGGCCAGCCCCACGGTAAACGCTTGTCTGAAAGACAAGAAGAAAAGAAGGGAAGGTGCTAGTTAAGGAACACCATTACTACATTAAATTACTCTTATTTTGGGTTTATGTACATACTGTCTCACCCAGAACACAGCAATGGGCCTCAGCACTGTCTCCAGAGTAAAGCCCGTGGGTGCCCAGGTACGGTGAGACCACCCTCTGAACCAGAGATTCCAGCCTCAGGTAGTCCTCATTCACACCACGTGACTCATGGACTCCCTGTAAACAAACACAGACAGGCATCTGACTGTGAACTAAAGGTGTTCCTTAGTGCTCATGTCCATAAATAAAAACGATCAATGATGATTTTAATGTTGTAAGTTATTTATAAAAAAAAAACAAAAAACAATCAAATATTTATGGTTGCAGCTGCTCAAATCTGGTGCATTTCTTTATGTTGAGTCAGTGGGAATTGGATGACTGTAGATTGGATACTAAGCAATATAAAGAATAATAAAACAATAATAGAAATTGGAATCAACAGTGATAAAATGTCACTGTGGGCTCTGAATCAGACTCACAATCAGTAACTTCTGTACAAGGAATTTGTGGTAACTTGCGATGGAAATGAGTCTTTACCATCAACATGTTACTGTAATGATAAATCATTGAAAAAGAAATTGCTAATGAAAATGGTCGTTAGATGTAGGCCAAGTGTTCACTATACTCACTGGCAAGTTAACTTTGTTTTTCAGATTCTCACAAATAGGCTTCATTTATTTCATTCACTCATGCATTTCTTTGGCACTCATTGCACTTTGATAAACCAAAAAATATATTTTTTTATTAGAATTCTTTATCCCAACTTTTTTTTCTGGGGGGGGGGGGGGGGGTAATTTTATGCCATTAAGTCTAATGTGTGTATATTCATGTCTTGATGCAAGATAGTATATCTGACCTGGAAAGAAGATGCAAAACAGCAGGTGTTTAATCATGTGTGATGGTGGCTTACCCTTCTGTACTTGGAAGCAGTTACAAATTAACATGTGCAAAGTTCAAAAAAACGAGTTTGTGTTGATTTGCCATGTTAACAGAACAACAGAACAGAAATAACCAAACAGTGAGTAAGGAAACAAGCAGTAAAGTTTGGCTTTGTGCCTGCAGGCCTACCTGTAGAATAAGCAGCATCTGTGTAACAGAGGGGGGCACACGGGCCCGAGGTCGAGAAAGGGCATCCTCTAACTTTACACTCAAGACTATGGTGTTCCTGAAGTGAAGCAGAGCTAGCTGTCGGACAGAGGGCTCCTTACCCTGCACACAGGACAGACACAGAAAACAGCAGAACTGTTTGAAATTCATCCTTCGGGCAGCAAAAACAAAAACAAGCAGACTCCTATGAAGGTCATGTACCTGAACCGGATGAAAGATGGCCTGCAGCATCGAGAGAACATCACAGAAAAAGAAATCCCACGTCTCTGCCAGAGAGTCGAGTAACTTCTGACCTGCATTGATCACATAAGACCACGCCAAAAAGACGCTTGATTAAAGCCTAATTCACTGGCACAACAATATATTTCCACCCTATGTATTAGAGCAGTCGTACCCTCATAGAACCTTATTTTGTCCCGAAGGATGACCATGCCTTTTGTCAACAACTGGTTCTGTAAAAAGAAGACAACATTTCTGAACATCTGAGGTACTGTCACCATAGAATCAAATGTGTTCACCGTGTTCTCTACAATGAATCTTTTATTTGTCTGGATAATGTTTTCTGCTGCCAATCCAGATCCAATTTCATTTAATATCAAAGACGTGTTACCTGAAGGTATTCTGTGAAGAAGGACCCCAGCTCAGTCTTCAACAGATGTCTGAGAAAACAAATATGTGGCATTTGCTTCACATCAAAAGTCAAAATTAACATAAATATGTAATGGAGAGAAATGTTTGTGCGTGTGTTTATAACCTGTAGTTTATTACTCAAGTACACAGAACCACAGAATGAAAACCAATCTACTAAACACCCAGTTTTCCTGTGTCGTTAAAGAAATGTGTGTGAACCTCTTTGTGGCTTTTCTGTACATGGAAATGTGTTTGCCGAGCTTCAACGGAGGTCGATGTGATAGGAGAGATGGATGTGGTTTGGTAAGATAATGAGATATCTGGCTGGACCACATGACTCCCCAGGCCCACATACAGAACATACACACACAAACAACCTCATTCACAAGAAAGCATTCAGTCAGCACTCACAGGACAGTGGGCTAATTATACTAATTAAAGCACAAAATCACATCAACAGTCTAAAATAAATTATGTTTTCTCTGTACTGTCATTGTGTGTGGCTAAACTCACCGGACACCTTCATTGAGCACATAGAGTTCGTTATCTGCCAAACCTTTCTTCTGGAAGACTGCTATGACAGCATTGTGGATGCTGCAAAATAAGACACACATAAAACCGGTCTACCTTGCTGCCGCAAACGCATTCAAACACAGTTTAAAGAGTCTTGCACCTTATTTGGTGTACCTGTTCCAGGTGGCGTTGGCTCCTGCCCTCTTCTGCTTCTCCCCTCTGTCCTCTGGTGAACTTTTCTCACTCTTCCCCAGCTCGCTGAGGCTGGGGGAGCTCATCAACTTCAGCCGGTGCAGAGTCCTCATGAGGGAGATATAAAGGAAGTGGCGAGAAATAAGAGTATGCACTAAGTGCTAGACAGGATAGAAAGAGGAGCAGGCAATGAACTGACACACAGAGATACAGAGAAGAAACGCGAGGAGGTGGCTGGAGGGGAGAGGAGGACATAAGCAGCGTGAGTCTGAGCGAGACAGAGTACACAGAGGGAAAAAGCACAATGACAATACAAAGAGCGGCTGGCGACAGAGGAGGAGAGAAGTAGGACAGGATGATGCATCGTGAGAGAGGGGCAGCACGTTAAGAGCAGGATGGGTGGAGCCAAGCTGAGAGGTGGGCCACAGTGTCACCGCACTGCCCCTCTCAGAAGAGAAGAAAACAATAGCACATGCACCGATGGGGGCATACTCTTCCTCCCTCTCTGCCTCTCTGTCAGTACAATACAGCCATTGATGCAAACAAATATTTATGCAGAGCACAGATGCCAGAGGAACTGCAGGGCAAGCAGACTGAAGCAGTTAGGACTTTGTGACTGTACAGAGGGGAGGTGGAGAAGGGGAGGTGGAGGAGGAAGTGGTCCAGCTTATTAACAACAACAAAAACAGGGATAGGAAACAGTGACACAATACAGGACAGTAAAGAAGGTTTTCCTGCTCCCCCATGTTCAACGCAGCTGGTGGCAGGACAAGAAAAGTAAAACGTAGTATAATGCACGAAACTAGAGCCCGACTGACACTGGATTTTTAATGCTAATAATGAGACCCCATTAATGTTCAGTTTCTCCTCTTTTATATCCCCTGTAGCAGCTTTAAGGTTGGAAAAATGATGTCTACGTTCAGACAAGCTGTATACGAGCTTGTCCGAACTACTCATGAAAACTATGACGTTCGCACTGAACAAAATATTCAAACCTGGAAATCCACGTTTCTTCACTTCATCAAAAGTTAATTTTCTGGATATCTTTTTGGACACATTTCCTAAAATTCAACCAGATATAACTGGTATCTTTGTAAATTTTGGGATTATACTAGTGTTTTACAAAAAAAAGGTAAAGTAAAAGTAAAGTAATATACTTTGAATTTGCATGAGTTTGTAATGACTGACCCGACAATGGCAGGCTGCTTATTTTTAAGGGGTTAAAGGAATAGTTTGACATTTTGGGAAATATGTTCAGTCACTTTCTTACTGAGAGTTAGATGAGAGGATTGATACCTCTCTCATGACTGTTCAATTAATACGAAGCTAGAGCGAACAGCTATTTAGCTTGGCTTAACGTAGCATAAAGACTGGAAACAGCTAGCCTGGCTCTCTCCACGGTCAACAAAATCCACCTACAAACACCTCTAAAACTGACAAAAAACCTTGTTTGCTTAATCCATACAAAACTCAAAACAGTCTGGCATATAACTCCCATGAAACCACAACAGGACTGGTTTTACTTTGGTTTTTGTATGAATTAAACATATAAGCTGTAACATGTTAATTAATGGGCTTTAGAAGAGAGGCAGGCTGGCTGTTTTCTCCTGTTTCTAGTCTTTATAGTAAACTAAGCTAATCAAATGCTGTCTCCAGCTTCATATTAACATACAGATAAGAGAGCAGTATCAATCTTCTCATCTAATTTTTGGCAAAAAATATGCCTTTATAAAAATCTGATGACAATATATTATTACATTACAATATATACATTTTTATCCTTTAAATTAGGACTTTAGAACTTGAACCAAAAAAATGTGTTTTTGAGTGTAAAAAACTGAAGTTGTCAGTGCTCTCTGGTAAGTGTGACTGAGATGCTGTTTCATACCTCAACCACCTCTTTGGCATTTCGTTACAGACACTTCCCATTACTTATTGGCCAACTTCTATACCGACACATAAGCTAACATCGCTGATATATTGGGCCCTTGGCTTTATCTCTTGGTCTAGCTCTATATGAGACATCTTCTCTTTCAACATGTGTTGTAGGCAAAGCTCTGACGGGTAATGAAATCTGCTGGGACGAGAGATGGTGGGATTTTTACGAATGCTGATGTATAGTTCATGCATCTTCCAGAGTGCTGTATGTTGTGAAATGTTAATCCCAGAAACTGAGCCTTACCTCCTGATTGGATGCTCACTGCTGCTCTCCATGTCTGGGCTCGGGGGAGGGGCAGAGAAGGTGCTGAAGTTGAGGGACAGGGGTCTGGGGGAGGGCCGGGAGGCATGCCTCCGCCTTAGTCCATCAAGCATCTGAACATATAAGGGGGGAAATAATGGAGAAATTGTTATTAAGGTTTGCATAAAGGTAGAAATATCAGCAAAGGTAAACAGAGCCTACACGAGGGATCACATTTTTAATGGATGCATGAGGCATCGGAGAAAAATGTCTGAGGCTCTAACGCGGTCATGATCCTCCTTCTACCCTTTACTTGGAGAATGAATTAAATAAGAGACATTAAAGCGCTAAAACAGACAAACATAATAACTGAAAGTAAAACTTACAACCAAAGGGGCACAGGAGAAAACCAAGCCACACATTTGTAATCTCCGTAAATTAGTTTTAGTGTGAAATCAGCAGGCTGCTTTCTGTTTCCTTATTCCTGTCAGTGGCTGTTATTTCAACACCATGGATGAGTGTTTTGCAATCAGAGCTCAACCCACTCTGCAACTTCACCACAATACACACACATTACATCAGACAAAAAAGGGAAATGCGTGTGTGTGCATGTACACTCTGTGTGTGGGGATTATTCCTGCAAAAGCCACGTAGCAACGATCCTTTCTCTTAAGAGTATGACATTACAGTATTATGGTCTATTTGGGTGTCTCCCCATAGAAACACTCTGTACACAGTGAAGCACCATCCCCTGGTCAGAGGGGAGAACAACAGTCTGGGCTGTCACTCTCCAGACAAAGACACAACACAAGCCTCCTTCTTGACATCCTGCATGCCAGTAATAAATGGGTGACTCCTGTGTTTTCTGATGGACTGATCTGCAGTTTCATTGGAGTAACATCACCTCTCAGTCAGAGACACAGACAGGTTACATGCTGTATACTCGACATGTCATGCCACGCCAGTCTGGGCATTTCTGCTTTTGTTCACCCCTCCTCCTTGTCTTTGAGGGGCGACTACAGTCATATCGATGCCACTTTTAATTTCTATTAGTCTGTATTGCTCTCCCCGACACGTTTATTCGACATAAGATAGCCAATCAATCGGCCAGACACGCAATCAACAGTCCACGTTTATCACACAGGGAGGAATGTGCAGCCAGTCGTGCGTACGTGGAGGTTTTTTTTTTTTCTATTTCTTTTCTTTTTTTTTTTTTTTTTTACTTGTTTGGACGAGAGGATGAGGCAAAGTGTCACTATAAACAGCGTGGATGTTTCCTGAACACACACACTCTGGCGCAGATGCATCATTAAGTCCACCTATGCATAAAAACTGTATCATAATGGCTACAAAGTTGCCGTATGTCATGCGCCTCTGCCCGCCCACTGTAGCCTGCACTCACCGTCGCTGATCCTGTCGTGTCGCTCCTGGTGGGATGAAACGCTCATGTAGCACCGATGGGAAGTGTTTACTCTCCGGGCTCATCGGCCGGACTGCTCCCCGCCGGTCTGCGCACCCACACGGGCATCGGGCTGCAGGCGGATGAGGGGTCCGACCTGCGGCGCGGCGGAGGGGGACTCATTCATGAAGCATGCACCGCCGCTCACTCGCTCCCTCTCCGGCTCGCCCCCGCTTTGTTTTGACTAGATGCAAAGCGAACCTGGACTCACGGACGCGAGCAGCAACGTGGACGCGCATTGTGGTTTTTACTCGTATGCAAAACAGGGGAATCACTGGGGCTCGAGAGGAAAACATAAAAGCACTGGGTTTGGCGAGTCGTGGACATGTCTGAACAGTTTTCTCCTCATCCCTCAAGCATTAAAACGCAGGCTCATGTGGGAGACACTGACATAGAGGCACAAAGGCCCAGGTTCTTAAACCTAAACGCATCGACATCTTCCAAAACAAACAAACCAAGAGCTATACTGTATTTGCACCACAGCACACGCAGCTGCGCAGACACCACGGAGAGCTGCGTGTGCCACGCTGCCTCGGCCAGTACAATCAGAATAGGAGGCAGTCATATGAAAATACATAGTGTCCACCACTGACCCCGATCCATGCATTTAAACACACTGGGCGTTACGCCATCTGTCAGTGCAGGCGCTGGTATTTGCAGATAATCCTCTATTTCCACGGAGCGTGATGTAATTAAGTGAGTCCCGTGAGCAAGAAAATAAAGCCATTATTGGAAAAACAACTCAAACCTGCAGCAAATTTCAGTCGCATGCTCAAAGTGTGAGAAAGTGATTTTGTTGCTTCTTTTTTTTTTACTGTCAAAGTAAAGGGACCCATTGATAAGCAACAAATCACGAGACTTCTATGCGTGTTGTGACAGTCGATTTTCTTATGCAGTAAAATGCTTTGCTCTTTTTTAGCATTTTTTTGTGTTCAGATAATTAATTGCAAATATATTCAGAGTGAAAAAATAAGGTCTACAATGGAAGTCAAATGTTAAAATTAAGACTAGACAAATTGGAGAAACATAAATTAAAAATAGCAACTAAATTAACAGTGGACAGTGTCTTTATTATTTACAGTCTGCAGTGAGAGAGGGGGAAGAAAACATGGCCTTTATATCAGCTTTAGGAAACAGTGAATATCTTTAATGGATCTATTTATAGTTCATAAATCATTTTTCTAGCTCAGAACTAAAATAACCTTCACTGCTGTTTGTAGAGAGGAAGTGCACGTATTGCAGGTATGTATTTTATTCCATTCTTTTAAAACACAATTTAAGTTTATTAAATTAAATTTGATAAAATTAATTCTGATGAAGATTTTCTACTCTGTCCTGCACTGGCCTCAGACCACATCACTATGGTAACAGCAACATTTGTGGTGTGGCTGAAGACAAAAGGGACAAAAGTCGTATAAACACAGCTGAGTCAGACTGACTGATTCATAATATATATATATATTATATTATATAATATATAAGAGTCGTTAACACGTCTTAAAATCATACAACCATACTCTTCGCTAAAAACGTATTGAGTACTGATCAAATCCCAAATGGGAAAATGAACACAAAAACATTGTTACGTGAACGTCTCGGTTTTCCGACGGGCCGTAAAGGCAGCATAGGCTCCTCCTCCGGAAGTCCGGGCGGGAAATTCAGACGATCTCCAAACTGAAATGTGGCAAATATTTCGCTGCTGCTGCTGATTTATACAACACACAACTTACTCCTCATGGATTTTAGCTGGTGAGTTTGTATTTATACATGTGAGCTAACTTTACAGCGGCTAATGTGGTATTAGCGAGGTAAGTGAGGCCAGTATTAACTTGTTAGTTTGACCTGCCGAAGGGAAGACTGTACAGTTAGCTTCACTTAATGTTAGCTTTTAATAAACAGGCTACAATTGTGGATTTTAAAGTGCGTTTATAGGAGTTACAGTAGCTGGCAGTTGTTATTTAGTTGCTATTGTCTGTTTGTTTTAGAGACCACAGCAGAGCTCTGCAACTATGTCCACTAACACCGAGGAAAGGAGCACCTCTTCACCTAGGTCCTTCGGAGAGGTAGGTGGATGAATGAATTTAAATCTCCTGTCACAGACTCATGCTTTCAGTGGGACTCAGGTGTGCCGAGCTAATTAATCAGAAAGCTAAAGCACAGCTGCTCCTGTCTCACCATGTTTTCACGTCCGACCTGTGTTAGAGAGTGTGTGTGTGTTTCTGTCTGTCCTCAGTCTAGGCACCCTGTCCAAAAATGACAATAAGTGGACTAAGATAAAGGATTAAATAATCAATGACCAGGAAAAATAGTTTAAAAAAAAATAAAATAAAATAAAAAATTACATATAAAGCTCAACCCGTTTATAACAGGTGCATGGAAGGAAATGGGCTCTGAAAGGTTGGGTTGGGAGTTGATCAGAAATCAATGAGGAATGACTGAAAAATCACCACTTTGTATTTATGTGAGAGTCTACACTCTTCATGCAGTTTTTAAAATGTCGAGGTGCTACAGAATTTGAAAAGAAAACAACTCTGATTATCACAAAGAATAAACAGAAATATAAAGAATAAAATGTAAAAGTGTGTAATAAGTGTGTAATTTTGTTTTGTTTTTTTTTTGGTTCCTAACTGTAACTCTACTGTGTTGACAGTGCACCTACACAGCTGAGGAGTACCAGGCAGTGCACAACGCTCTGCGTCAGAGGCTCGGACCAGAATACATCAGTACCAGAGCAGCTGGAGGAGGACAGAGGGCAAGTCTTTGTTTTTCTCTCTGCCAGTCTCTGTGACTCTCTCTACAGCTGTGAAGCAAATTTATGCATTTTAGTCATATTGCAGAAGTGTTACAAACATTTGTCTATACAACAGATGTGTTAGTGTGAATTTATATGAATCCAATCCACAAGCAAAATCATGCAGGAATAAAAACTTTGTTGCGATATGGAGTAAAACCAAAAGCTGCATAAGATCACTTGACTGTAAGTCAGCTGGCGCCACTGTCTCTCTGGTTTCAACAGGTGTGCTATGTTGAAGGGCATCGTGTCATCAGCCTGGCTAACGAGATATTTGGATACAATGGCTGGTCTCACTCCATCTCTCAGCAGAATGTCGGTATGACTCATGAAGCTTCTTGTTGCCACAGGATCCTGTTTTAACCCCAAACCACTGTCATGCAGCCAGACTAACAGAAGCTGTGTTTGTGTTTTAACAGACTTTGTAGACCTCATCAATGGGAAATTTTATGTCGGAGTCAGTGCATTTATCAAAGTGCAGCTGAAGGTTAGATCATTGTTTAAAAAAAAAAAAAAAAAAAAAAAGAATGTATGTGATTCCAGCAAAATTTTCACGACAAATCATCCCATCACAACGAATTTCACCAGAAACCCCCAACCCCTCATCGCCCTCTGCTACTCATGTTGTCCACCTTTCCTCCAGGATGGGTCGTTTCATGAGGATGTCGGCTATGGAGTCAGTGAGGGGCTGAAGTCTAAAGCTCTGTCACTGGAAAAGGCGCGAAAGGAGGCTGTCACTGATGGCATGAAGAGAGCACTGAAGTACTGGACTTAACATTTTTTCGTATTGTATGAAGAAAAAATAATCTAGAACAAACAGTTTTTCTAAAATGTATTTGTGTTGTCTTGTTGAGATGCTTTGGTAATGCCCTTGGAAACTGCATCCTGGATAAAGAATACCTCCTGGCCATAAACAAGATCCCCAAACAGGTCAGATGCAGGTTATAAACTTTTAGCATTTAGTGTTTAATTTTCATTTCAGTCTGTGGATGGTGAATCTTGTCACTTCTCCTCCACACAAAGCCTCCTCCTCCTGTCAACCCAGCCCAGACCAAGCGCTCTGAGGGGGAACCCTCAGTGGAGAAGGCCAGGTTCTCCAGTCTGGTCCGAGAGGAGAGGCTTGTATCTGCAGTGGGTCCTCCCAGGATGCCGCTGGAGCCCCGAGTCTTTGACCAGAACCAGAACTGTTCAGAAGTCCACACTCCTAATACTGGCCCTGCTCCCGACAGGAAGAGCGAGAACAAGGGCTCCAGGTGAACATGCCACTTTACATTTCCTCAGCACTTTTGCAACTGCGCATCACCTTCAATCTCAGTTCTCCCGGTCCTCCTCTCAGGCCTGCCATGGACTCAGTGGACATTGTCGGATCTGAACTGCACACAGACCCCAAACAGCTGAGAAAGCTCCGACAGCAGCAGCTGCAACAGAAGTTCAGGAGAGAGATGGAGGCCAAGAAGCTACAGCAAAAACAGGATCAAGTCAAGTCTGAGGGGGCAGAGGTCCCTGTTGGAGGAGCACCCAGTGGAGGTAAAATTAAATAATTCAGGGTGACTTCATTCTGTTTTAAAGCAGCGGTCTCAAACTCAAATGACGTCACACTGGACAGGTTTTACAAGTGGAATACTGCAGATTATTTTTTTCTCCAGCAGTAAATTTCTCCCTTGTACCTACACGATAACTGTCTTGAGCTTCTATAGCTGGACTCACTGGCTTTCTACTTGGAGACATTAGAGAAATAATTACTTATGCAATTCTTGTGAAACTGTCCTTCAGTTTCTAAACCTCAGTTGTAGATTTAGAAATACACGTTATGTGCACCACAGTAAATCTGCCCAGCTATTTACTGATCTTTCAAATTCTAAGGCATTTCAACATGTTAGAATGACAATTAAAAGCACAATAAATATTGAAATAAATAAAAATAGAATGAAATTGATAAAATGAAAACAAAATAGAAAACAATTATAATAGACAAGTTTACAGCTGCAGTCTTTCAAAGCTCAGATTTTGTAGCCTTTCCATAAAATAAAATAATTATTGTAAAATAAAAGACTGACAAATAATATAGAAAATATAAAATAAATTTTTTAATTGATATCGTCTTGTGGGCCAGATTAGTTCCCAGGGCCTGTAGTTTGAGATCGCTAGCTTGAAGAGTCTCAATATTCATGAGGTCATGGTGTTTTCTATGAAGATGTTTCTGTCCCCCAGGTCATGAAGGTGTACATGGGTTGAGTGATGGACACAGGACACCCAGCAGCAGGGATGAGTATTTAGCAGGTGCTGTAACCTACCACCAGAGGGCTCAATAATACAGACAGTGTAGTGAGGAAACCTGCTGTGTCTTCAGCTTTTAGCAGCCGACATTGCTCAGTTCTGCTTCATCTTCCTCTGCAGATGATCCTGAGATGTGGGATTTCACTCTAGATGGGATTGAGGAGCTGGACGTCCCCGCAGATGGGCCATCGTCCAGAGGGCTCAAGCCCAGCACGCCTGGGAATCATCAGATGCAGACGCGCAGTAAGACCCCCCAGAGACCCCCGGGCAAACCTCCAGACGAGGCCCAGTCATACAGCAGGGGACAGGACAGGACTCAGTACAGACCTCAACACCAGAACCAGTATCAGGGGAGACCAGGTGAAGATTCATGAGCAGAGTTGCTCATTTGTCAGTGAGCTGTTAACTAAACTGTGCAGCATGTTATTTATTTCTACTTTTTCAATCTTACAGGTGAAGCCTTCAGTCCGTTCAGACAAGGACAGTACATGAAGAAACGCAGGCTGGACACTTGAGTTCATATCCTCAACACTTTATAGAATCCGGCCGTATGATTTTATTTTTGTTTATAAATACTTTAGTTTGTATACATTTAATGTCATTTGAGGTCATGAATTGCTGCTATGTTTATTTTGAGAAATGTTACCTGGATTTGTAAAAAAAAAAAAAAATAAAGAAACTTAGCACAGAAGTGGGTCAGCTGTAGTTTGTATTTATCTAAAAGCAGTGATCTGTCTTATCAGGCTGCAGTGGTGGGGGGAAAAAACCTTTTGATCATTCTCCTAAAAAAAGATTTCTTGCAATGTACTTTTGTGAACACTATATTTTTAAAAAAGCATACCAACAAACTATTAATAAATAAGACCTCATCTTTGATTCTCACCGATTTAGTCAAATATTTCATGTCAAAGATAAATATGATGGATTTGACACCAAGTTTTCAGGATCTTTAAATAAAATTTGATGAATAAGCTTAACATGGAGTGGTGTGATGAAACAAGAAACACCCAAAATCATCCTGGAGAATCCCGTTCAGTTAATAACAAACTAGTAAATAAAAAGGCAGTCTGGTCATAACATGTTTTAATTACACCAATGAGCATGACAAGTGCTTTAATTGATATTTTTTATTTGTTTTTACATTTTGTACAATGTGAAAAACATACACAAAACAGACACTGAATCACAGGAAGTCTGTATGGAGGGATCCAAAATAAGAATAAAACATATTACTGCGTGTCAGTAGCCTCAAACAGTACTGTATGAAGGTCTGTGATAATTACTGATATCATAGTAGCACATGGACCTTAAGCTTTGTTGTGAGCTTGTGCTGTACAGTGGCCAGTTGTCATTTGTAAGATTAAACACCAGTGAAGCCGACATGCAGAAATCATATGCTGATAGTTTGATATTGTAGTTGTGCCTGTGATACTTGTGAATGACAATTAAACAGACAACACTTTGTGATGAGTCTGAGGAAGGCAAATAATAATAATAAAAAAAAAATCACTAATATACCAATATCAAAAACATTGAAGTCAGTAACAACCCTCATCAGCATGCAAATGTTTCCATTACCCCTCAGTCCTTATAAAACTTTAAACTTTGCATATTCTGCATTGCAGTAACTTAGTTTTTCTCTAGAGAAGTTTAACTATTCATCCAATCTATGAGCAGGCGAAAGAGTCACGACGACAGCATGGCACTCGCGTGAGGTGGTGAGACAGAAGTTGAGCCAGCATGAGAGCATGACAACTTTTAAACCTTTAAACAGCTCACTCGCTGCCTGAACAAGTGCTTCTATGAAATGGTTTAATAATAAATCCACAAAAACAAATGTCAGCGAAAATCAAGTACGCATGAGCCAAATATAAATATACAGCTGATTACACAACCAACACAAATGTAACTGGAGAGAAAAGAACTTTGTTTTTCCCCATATTACTCTGTGCTCTTTGTTCTGCAGTCCTGTGTGTTGTGTTCAACGTTTCAGAGTGTGATATCCTCCGAGTTGGCTGTGTCAGGTCGTGTTTGCGTTGTGTACAGGTTAAGTTAACTGGTTTTCTGCAGTACAGTCACAGCTACAGGAGTAGATGAATCCGGAACTTATCATTAGTGAGGATGCAAGGCACTAAAGTGTTCCTCATGTTTACAGGTTAGAGTGCATGTGCATGTAGAGTGGGTCACCACAAGCATACTCTAGTGACAGAGCGTTATGTGAAAGCATTTACCTCACATCAATATATGTACAATAAAATAGAAAAGGGGGCAGGGCAGTCATAGATCGAAGAGCTTAATAAACCACAGGATTACTCCTGCGTGGTGAGAAGGATACCAATAACAACGACCCTGCAATTGCACTTCTTATATTCCTTTAACTACATGTTGTTTAACAACCTTTAATAATAATTACAGTGAAACAACATCAAAATCTGATGGCTGAATACAGGTCCATAAAGAACATTTGTTTGTTTTATTAAATAACGCATACAAAAACAGACCACAGAAGAGAACCCCAGACACTTGTGATTTGAGACATGACGGCTAAATGTTATGAGAATTGATATTTAATGTGACATGACTTTGCTAACAACCTGTTTACTGTCTGTGTAAACAACTGGGAGAAGTGGGAAAGCTGCATCTCCTCAGAGTCTGAAACCTTCCACTAATAGTACACTAATAAACTGAAACTATTAAATTTTGAACTGCTCATATCTCACAGCTAAGCACTAAGTGAAGTGGTTTAATGTGTCAACTTAGGATTCTTAACAAGATATCATTCTTGTGTAAAATCAAGACAAAAGAAAAATAATTTATCACCCTGCAAACACCCTCTACATAGATTGTGATCTACAGCAGCATCACCTCCTCAGCTTCACTTTAACTCCAAATGGTGGTCAACACCAGGACAACGCTTTTTTATGTGATAGATTCACTGGCTTACATGTCAGATGTGAAAAATAAATCAGTATGACAATAAAGCTATATGATAGAGACAACTGAAATCACAATGACACCAGACTCTCACAGGGACATAAATATGCTAAACATGGAATCATAACTCAGTGAAGAAATATCTATTTACAAGGTCAATGTTTAAATGTGTTTGGGGATTAAGGCCACAGTTACAAGGGACAGTTTATCTACTCTTTGCCATTATTGCATTTTACTTAATAGGTAGCAATTGGGATGTGTTAATATTCCAACCCTGTCCATTACACTCCAGCCTAACTTACTACATCTTTCTTCTCGTCGCTTCACCAGTCACACTTTACTGCTCCATCTGGAACAAACAAAAACTGTCCCACTCCTAGCTTCCACTTTCTGTACACTCACATTCTCCCTCACTCTGAGACAACGAAACCTACCATCCCAAGTCACTCAACCAGGTCAGTGTTTAGTCAGGTGTGTGCACACGTGCGTGTTGTGGTATATTAGTTCAACTTTCTTCAGTGCCAGTTTGGCTTAAATTCAGGACCAGTAAAGATGTCAAATAGAATCTCTCCTACTGTCTCCTTTTCAAAGGAATCACAACATAACAACTTCTGCTCTCAAAAGACTTCTTTGGCTGTTGTTGGTTGCACTTTTGGGTCGTTACATCACCAAACCAACCTGCTCGTCACAGCTCAATTCCACAGCTAATGGCAGGCCAAGTGTGAGATTCTTGTGCTGTGGATGTGTATTGCACTCTCCCTCCAATTGCCAGAAAGATTTTGTTCTGCCTGACAGGACACAGATCAACTCCTAACACATAATGATAAAAGTTGAAATAAAAATAAAAAGCACAATACCCAGCCAGCTAACCCACATACTGCAAAGAGAGCTACTGTTTCTCGATCAACGACCGTCTGCCCTCTCTGCCCTGTGTGGCCCTGTGGTCTCAGCCTTGACCAGGGCTCTGACTGGGCTACGTAGG
Source organism: Trachinotus anak (assembly GCF_046630095.1). NCBI lineage: Eukaryota > Metazoa > Chordata > Actinopteri > Carangiformes > Carangidae > Trachinotus > Trachinotus anak. Next base: position 16,393,558 of record NW_027273853.1, on the reverse strand, counting down.
CCTCAGGTTGGACCCTCCAGGGCTGACTGATTTCTGGGAGGCTGGCGTGGTTCCCATGTGGTAGCCTTGGTGCATGGACACTGAGGCTGTCGTAGGCGGCTGGTACTGTGTTAGTGGCTGTGCAGGGTTAAGCATGCTGACCTGGCATGTGCCTGTGGGTCCTGCCCACTGAGGAGCACTGTATGGCGCTGAGGCATAGCCAAACCCCTGAGCAACTGGGCCCAGGGAACCTTTACGGGGCCCTAGAGGGACAGAGGGATTGGCTGGGTTGGGAAGGTGAGTGGTGGTGGTGGTGGATGTGTTGTTGGAAGGTGTGGGAAGTGTTGGGCAGAGGTAGCCAGGAGCTGAGAATTTACGGCCCATGTTGGCTGGAAGGATTATCTGTCACAGAGAAAAAAAATAAATCTTACTACTGAAAATGCAGCATTATTACAGACAGTAAGTGCTTAGCAAAGATGTAAGTATCTTATGTGATCATACAGTCATAAGATGCTCCAATTGTTCTAAAAGAAAGTACTGAATGCTTACATCATGTCCCAGTGCTGTCTGTGCTCCAGTTTTAGGGCCTCTCTTGCAGTGGGAGAGGCTGATAGCATCTCTGGCCCAGTTATCCACCAGTTGGTGCAGGTCATCAGTAAAGGTGCCTTTGCCCTTCTGGGTGTGAGAGGCAGCAGGAGTGGGTCCAGTCACCTGGGTTAGGGAAGTAGAATGGTTCTGGCATGAACCATTTGTGGAGGTGGTCCCGCTTGATCCTGGGAAACAAGATGAGAGATGACTTGTAAAAGAGGAAATTAATTTAAGAAATAAATTCACGCAACTCACTGTGAAAAGATTAAGTGCTTGCACATACCCGTGGAGCAACTGCTGAGGCTGGGCATAGATGGAGAGGATCGGAGCTGCTGTATGGATGATCTACCAACTGCTTGTGATGCATCGGTTGCTGTTTCTGAGGCCTCTGATGCAGAGGGTGAACTTTGCTTTGGAGGGGACTCTGAACCATGGAGGCTCTGAGCTGAGGCTGGGGATCCTGAACATGCGATCACAGCAAAGAATGAATTTTATATTTAAATATTTGGTAACGCATGTAAATAGAACACAAACTGCAGTATTGACCTAAAAGTTTATATTAAATTTGTCTTGAATGTCAAAAAACCCTAGTGTCCCTACCTGAGTGTATGGGACTGGGCTGTCCACTACTACGAGCAGATTTGTGGCTTTTGCTTTTAAGCCTACGTCGACCTCCAGCCATGGCCACAGCGGGGGAGAAGACTGATGGAGGAGGCTGTTTCCCCATGCGTGTGTATAGAGCCTCTATTTCCTCTTTCTGACGGGTCTGTAAGGCCTGAATTTCTGTCATGTGTCTGTGAGCAGGAGAGGAAAGGCACAAAAACAATCATATTAAAATAGTTCTACTGAGCTGTAAACTAACAGTCATACAGGTAAATAATAGTAGTGTAAAATGAGATTGTAAATGTGTGACATACTTTTCTCTCAGACGGCTTATTTCTTTCTGTAAAGCCTCGTCCTCAGTCTCTGAGTCGTCATCATTGTCACTACTGTAATGGGTATGTGCATTATGCGGATCAGAGGTTGAAGATGAGGGCCCGTTTTGCATACTGGAGCCATGTGAAGGACTGGAGCCTGCTGCTGGAGCTGGGGTCACTGAGGGAAATTAAATACATGAGGGAATTACTGCTATATAGTAGGTGTACCGGAGGACCTCATATGATTAAAAAAAATGTACAAAATGTACTCTGAACAATGTACAAAAAATCTTTGCTTCATGCAAATTTACTGACCAAATCCAAGGATTATCTTCTGATCTGATTGGAATGAATATGATTTTTAAGATCAGTAGCTCGATAAGTCTAGTGAATTTGCAAATGCTATCAAAGCTGTCATTAATAATTCCCACTACAGCCTATGCCAACACAATATATCTAAATATAATGAATGAGGCAGAGGTGCAGATGCCTCCACAGAGACCATAACTTTCTATAAAGACACCTCAGAGTGCAGTAACCCACTTATACCATGGTCACATATCACAGAAAAAAAAGGATGGCTGTGATAAAATGGTCATCCATTTTTAAGATCCTTATTATTCTTCTTTTAGCCAGTTCAGTTACAGTGATAACAGTGAATTAACTCGTAAGACAGTGTGGTATGGTATTCAGTATAGTGCACTATTGTAGGACCCCGTGTAATATATTAGTCCAGTGTGAGGAGGGCTTTAAAATAGTTTACAAAAGCTAGTCTCTATTACTAAGCTTTTATAAATTTACTGTGAACCTGGTGCGCACCTGTGACTGAAAATCTTCCCACTTTAGAGCCAGTTGTGGCATTGCTGCTTGTGGACACTTGGAAGCGCCCAATAGTGGTAGGCTGACTGGCAGGATCAGCAGAGAGAGATGAGGATCCATTTATAGTGTCAGTTTCATGAACTCCTTTGGACAGAGACGATGACCGATGGAGGGTATTTTCTGGACTTGAGGGGGAGGAGGAGGAAGAGGAAGAAGAAGAGGAGGAGGATGAAGTTGTAGAGGACGGCGTGAGAGAGGACGAGGAAACAATACTGGAGGGATCAGGAACACTGCTGGACACACCATCCGTAGCAACGGATACCTGAGAAAGAGGAAGGAGGTAATTTGAATGAATTTGAGGTTTAATCATTTCAGACTGAATTAACCACAATAATTTTTAGATGGGTCTAGAACTTACTTGGAAACGTCCCAGAGTGAAACCTGCTGCTGGAGGCTGGACCCTGTTACCTCCCTGAACCGTCTCTGGGCTCAGAGCTCTCCTCAACTGGGCGTCCAAATTACCCAGGGGTTGCTGTGACTGCAGATTCACACAAACAGGATATAAGGAACAGTCTAAGTAGTACACTCAAAAATTTGTGCTCTTTAAATCTACAGAAGTAATAGAGCATGTATTATTGGGTGACAATGTAGACCTCACCTGATTTGGTCCAGGAAAAGGGGGTACAAGGTCAGTGGGTGGAGTAGCAGCTTGATCAAAACCAGCAGGTAAAGTCTAAAAAGTATAACAAAGAAAGAAGTCAAAATACAAATAACAGCATTCAAGTGCATTTGGGATTGATTATTGGATCCTGCAGGTTTCACTAACCTGCGCCCTGGGCTTAGTTGGAGGGGTATGGGCATGTCCTGCCGGTGTAATACCCTGTCCTGGGGTAGTCGTAGGACCCTGGACTCCTTGGACCCCAGAAGTGAGGGGTAGGTTAGATGGGGGCACTAGGACGGCTCCAGGTGGAGGGGAACAAGTCCCAGTGGGAGGAGAGGAGGTCCCTGTGTTCTGACTGGGATCCACTGATGCTGAGGAGGCAGTGCTCTGGTCTTTAAAGAGGGATCGTAGCTTCTTATCTAGAGCTTGGATGTCATCTCTACCAGCAGTCTTTGTCTGGAGCTCAGCCCCCTCTGACTCCACTGGCTGTGGTTGGACCTGACTCTGATTAGCTGATGAAGTAGGAGGTGGGGGCTGAGCAGAAATGGGAACAGGCTGACACTGGGAGGTTGTATGTTGTGGTGCATGGATGGATGAATTCATAGTCTGAGAGGATGTAACAGCACTATTAAAAGGCTGCTGCTCTGACGCATGGACAGCACCAGTAGTACTGGATGCAACAGAAGAGACAGAGACAGAACTACTGCTCAGCTGAGGCCCAGGTGCTGTGGGGACAGAGGTCTGGGCCGATGGAGGAGAAATGGTAGAAGACAAGGAAGGGATGCTGGCAGCTGGTGGAAGTTGTGAGGGTAGTGTTTCATGGGAAGACTGAGGAGGTGGACTGGGATCATTGATGAGAGGAGCAGAAGTTTGGGACTGAGTGGATATAGGTGGAGGGGAAACCCTTCCAGTTGAGCAAGGTGGTGAGGATGATGCAGTAGATGGGAGAGACACTGTAGGAAAAGTTGTGCTAGTGGTGGAAGCTACAGCTTCTGGAGGAACCACGTTATTGTTAGAGTTTGGGCCAAGTCCAGGCTCAGTAGACGGGACAGTGCCTAGTTCTTGTTCAGCAGCAGGAGGATCAATGGTGCTGCCTCTCTGGACACGGGCTGACTTCATCTTACTGAAAGCCTGCTGGAGGGTCCCAGATGGAGCGGACAGAGAAAGGCCCAATGTCATAGAGGGAGCTAGAAAAAAATAAAAGTAGTGAGTAATTATATGAAAATTATTTCAATTAAATTTGACAAATGAAGAGAAATATGTGATGTGAAAACAGCTTACGTTAACAGCTATGTAAGACTATATAATCAGGCAAAAAAGTTTTTATTTTTCATTATAATTGGTTCAGTGACTTTTTCTCTTTTGGAAAAAATATTATAATAAAATGAAATATGTCATATTTTGAGTGGTGTGTGCGCTACATTATTAATCTTTAGCCACTTTTTAAAAATGATAAATAAATAACACATCTGTAATCTAAGCGGACACAATACAGTGACTTAGAGAATAAAACAAACACTTCTCTCACCAGGGGCGGGCTCATCTCCAAAGGAGGTATTAGCTGAAGAAGCTCCAAAGAACTGCTCTTTAAGACGCGACTCTGGCACTGGGCTGACAATGAACCTTCGTCCTGCTGAATGCACCACCTGGCTTGTTGTACTGGGGGAAATACCTGACAGAAAGGTTCAAAAGAAAGGTCAGATATGACACAGGAATTAGACAGTTAACACTGTATTTTTGGCTATAGTTTGCTAACCTGGCAGCATGGGAACAGAAAGCTCAGGCTGTTGTTGGAGATCACTCATCTGAAAAGATGAGATGAGATAAAATGTAGGTCATAACCTCTTCAGGTTCAGTGGGCATGGATCAAAATAGTCATAACTGTCATCTGGCTAAGGTGATGTGGACTAAAGAAATACCTGAGGAAAGCCTTCCTTCATCCCCTCTCCTTTTTCATCTGCCATTTCTATGACTTCACGGACCTGCTCGATGAAGGACTCCCGCTCACTCTCCAAGATAAACTCACTCACAACCTGAAACAGAGAGCAAAAAAGTTCAACAACTGTACTTTACAACTATATATACATTCCATGGAATGGCTTCATATTTGTCATGGTCATCGTCAGTGGCTGAGGCAGCAGATATTGAAAAGGAAAAACAACAGCAACATTAACTTAATGTGTCTTATGCTGTTGTTTTTTGATCCGTTACAGTGGATTAATTAACATTGGCAGTTCCCATTTAAATGGGATTTTGTATACGGAAGCCATGCGGAACCATATACTATATGTGAATATACAGCATGTATTATATGTGTATAAATGTTTAGTGGCAAAAATTAGTGAACCACAACTACCATGATCTGTGCAATCTCCTCTGGATTATCACCATCAAGGTCAAATTTGAAGGTCACCATCTTCCTGTTGTGTGTTTCCAGCTGGCATTCTGCTACTCTGTCACCCACATTAGAGATCTGCAAGACATTCATTTAATTCATTTTCTGTTACGCAACAAAGATCTTAAGAAAGAATCTCAATCTCATCAAGTCACAGCCGTACACTGAGAACATTTAGCTTGGCCTTTGCAGTCTTCTCATGGCGAGAGCGGCTGCGTACGGATCGCCTCTGGTGGCGCTTCAGTGAGCGTCCCTCATGGCGACCTCCTGACGTAGAACTTCCATCATTGCCATCACTAAGACCTGAAGCTGCATCTGACAGGCAGCTGTAAGAGACATAAGTCCATGAGAGGGTGAGAGAGATTGCACACGTTGTATGGTGCTAAAAAAAAAAAAAAAACGTCCTTTTTAAAAATAAAACCAAATTACTTCCTTCTCACCTTTCTACAGATGGTGGAACCAGAGCTGCAGATCCTGCTGGCTGCTCCACTGGTGTTGAGTGAGGAACACTCACAGGGGCCTGAATTAAAAAAAAAAAATAATTCAGAGATCAAGTGCTTAATGTCAAAAGCAAATCTCAAAATTGAAAATCCTTGTTTGTGCACTATTTTGAAATTATTTATACAAACGACGGAAACTAATGATTATTTAAATGTTGATCCTATTCATTCATTAAATCTATTTTGCCCATTTATGCTCACTATTGACAGCAAATGTAATGATTTACACCATAGCATCCACCAGATGGAGCTGTTTAACCTGGTGAAATTTGCTGCATCTGGGTACTGCAAAGGACGCCATTATTCAGCTCTCAGGCAGAGTGCAAATATTGCTGTGCAGTGGAGTTTTCATTCCATTCCCTTCAGTGTGGCCATTTTCCTCTGCTGTGCTTATTTGAATATTAGTTATGTTTACAGAGGTTACTGCTGTTCTATCAATTTCCAGTTCAAGCCCTGTTGGTGATTATAATACTGTGATTTCTTTCAACTGTGAAACTGTTACTGTTTTCATGGAGGAATTTAAACTCCAAGTGAAATTTGTGAGCTATGAAATTGTATATATTGCCTTATGGTCATATGGGCATTTAACTTGATATAGACATAAAAATCGAGATATATAAAAAAAAATATTTGAGCTTATACTACCCTCCTTATCTTACTCATGTTTACTGATCCCCTATAATAGGCTTTATGTATGTATGTAAGTATGTATTTATTCAATTTAACATAAATTTACTAAAATTATGTAAACTGTGCACCATAAACATACCTCAGGAAGAGAAACTGTAAAAGGAAGTGTGAACCACATAATTTACACCTAACTCACATACACCCACACAAACTAGTTTGGTGCTCTGTAGAGTACCTGCAGAACAGAGAGGCATGAGGCCTGATAGAGGAAGTACAGATGCTCTGCATTCAGTGGAGGAGACAGGAGAGGACTTGGATCATTGGCCCAAGACTAGGAGTCATGCAGGAATAAGCAGCATGCAGAGAAGCAAGAGTGGAGGGAAAAAAAAGGGGACCGATGCAGTAAGAGAGTTGTGTGTTCAGAGAAAAAAGAAAAAAGATTAAGAAAAAATGCAAACACAAAAATGGACAGCATGAAATTCATACTGTAGTATGGTCAAGCGACAGTGGAAATAATTAGTTAAAAATCTAAATGTCAGTTGCTGTCTTAAAGCAAGAGCAGAGAAATTTGGATTTTAAGTATGAGCAGAGGAGGTGTGTGTGTCACCTGTAGCTGCTGAGCTCCAGTCTGTGCCTGTGGAAGAGTGGAGCTCTGAAGAGTAGAGCTGCTCTCCGGCTGCTGCTGCTGGGGGGCAGATGACTGAGAGGATGGGGGCATCATCTTTTGCTGGGTGGGAATCTATAAGAATAGAAAGGGCAAAGATGGAATGGCAGAAATAGGAATTAAATCAGAGAGGTATGATGTTTACATAAAAACTGACACACATTCACTGTGGCATTTAAGCTACTTCCTGAAATCTGGTTTCCTTCTAATCTTAATCTTTTTTTTCCTTTGACTCTATTCCACAGCCACTTGCACTTACCCATTGGATAACACAGCTGCATAAATCAGACCATTTGTTTATATGACAGCGCGGAGTGTCAAAGTATTGATCGGTAAACATTTAATGTCAACTCTACATAAATTCCTTTCTTTACACCGTACTACAACTGAGTGAAAACTTACCAAAGATCTGTAAAACCTGACCACAAAGGCTGAGTCTGCCATGCAGACCAATAGAGCCATTAAATTTATTTTGTTTCCCAGAACATATTATCGGAATGGCTGTCGGAGTATTTATAAGCGGTAACAGGAAAATGGGACATTTTATCTACCTGAGGGGGGAGCGATGGTTGGTAGTAAACTCCGTACTATAAGAAACAAAAATAACACAGGGTAAGAGCAGGAAACCTGAGAATAAAAGTAAAGGTAAACTAGTGAAAACTCTGGGATTTGGAACACTTAACAATTTTCAATGCAGCTGCCTCATGCAGAGATTATACACTCATCGGCCACTTTATTAGGTACACCTGTTCAAGTGCTCATTATTGCAAATATCTAATCAGCCAATCACATGGCAGCAACTCAATGCATTTAGGCATGTAAGCATGGTCAGAATGACCTGCTGAAGTTCAAACTGAGCATCAATGGGGAAGAAAGGTGATTTAAGTAACTTTGAACATGACATGGTTGTTAGGGCCAGGCGGGATGGTATAAATATTTCAGAAACTGGTAAAAGAGAAAATATCGGCAGTTCTCTGGGTGAAAATGCCTTGTTGATGCCAGAGGTCAGAGGAGAATGGCCAGACTTCTTTGAGCTGATAGGAAGGAAACAGTAACTCAAATAACCACTCGCTACAACCAAGGTATGCAGAAGAGCATCTCTCAATGCACAACACGTCGAAACTTGAAGCAGATGGGCTACAGCAGCAGAAGAGCACACCAGGTGCCTCTCCTGTCAGCGTAGAACAGGAAACTGAGGCTACAGTTCACACGGGCACACCAAAATTGGACAATAGAAGATTGGAAAAACATTGCCTGGTCTGATGAGTCTTTCTGCGGCAACATTCGGATGCTAGGGTCAGAATTTGGTGTCAACAACATGAATGCATGGATCCATCCTGCCTTGTATCAACTGTTCAGGCTGGTGGTGGTGGTGTAACAGTGTGGGGAATATTTTCTTGGCACGCTTTGGGCCCCTTAGTACCAACTGAGCATCATTTAAATGCCACAGCCTACCCGAGTATTGTTGCTGACCATGTCCATCCCTTTATGATCACAGTGTACTCATCTTCTGATGGCTGCTTCCAGCAGGATAACGCACCATGTCACAGAGCTCAAATCATTTCAAGCATTTACTGTACTCAAATGGCCTCCAGTAACCAGATCTCAATCCAATAGAGAACTTTTCAGATGTGGTGGAATGGGAGATTCGCATCATAGATGTGCAGATGACAAATCTGCAGCAACTGTGTGATGCTATCATGTCAATATGCACCAAAATCACTAAAGAATGTTTCCAACACCTTGTTGAATCTATGCCACGAAGAATTAAGGCAGTTCTGAAAGCAAAAGGGGGTCCGACCCGGTACAAGCAAGATGTACCTAATTAAGTGGGCAGTGAGTGTAGGTCTTATAGGTTTATTTAACACCCCCTCAAAATCATGTTTTTGCTGACCTACAGTTGTTGAGAGTGTAGAGTTCACATTTAGTGCCGTTATATAGAAGGGTACTTAGGGTGTGATCAGTACATTCTGACATTACTGTAAGCTATGTTGTTAGCTGCAAAAGATTTGAAAATTTTTAACCTGAGGTCAGTGAAATAATGCTTTTCAGGCGGTGTTAAGCTGATCTTTAAAAGATCATTAAGACATGCAGTACAACATTTACCTGTGAAGGTGCCCCTGTAATAGACTGGCTTGTGGGTGCAACAGGAACAACTTCAGGCTGGACACTTTGTATCTGGGGCTGAACCTTGCACACCACAGAGAGAAAATAGCAGCACATGTGGAGAAAATAAAGCAAAGAAGAAAATAAAGTGATTAGAGAGTTAAATTCTGTGAGCAAAGATATATAGTCCAAGTGGTACACATAGGGTCAAAATTATTGGCCCCCTTTATAAAATCATCATCATTTTACTGATGTGCTGAATTGAAACAAGAAAAAACAAAAATGACAAGGCCAAAATTATTAGCCCTATGACAATGAATAGTCAATAGTATAACCTTTATAAATAACAACTGACAACAACCTTTTATGGTAGTTCTTAACTAGGTTGGCACATGTCTCGTGAGGGATCTTAGCCCATTCTTCCATGGCAAAAAAGTTCCAGCTCATCCAAATTGCATGGTTTTCGAGCATGGACATGAACCTTGAGCTGCCACCACAGGTTCTCAATAGGATTGAGATCTGGGCTCTGAGAGGGCCACTTACTGTTCTTCAAAAAGGTTTGGACCAACTTAGATGTATGTTCCAGGTCATTGTCTTTCTGTAAGACCCAGAGGTGACTTAAAGCAAGAGAGGCAGCAGATTTCTTTACATTATTCTTCAAAATGTCAACATAATCTTATTTTTTCACGATTGCATGCACCCGAACAAGGTTCCCTGTGCCTGAGGCAGCAAAACAGCCCCACAGCATTATGCTCCACCTTCATGTTTTACTGGGGGAACTGTGATTTTAGGGTTGAAGGCGGCTTCCCTCCTTCGCCAAATAAAAACATCAAGTCCAGAAGTCCAATTCAGCAAATATCATCTTTGCTGAGATCTGGGGATTCTTGTTGACGTCTCTTACTATTTTCCTCTCCAAAGTTTTGGAGATTTTGCGCTTTCAACCATGCCCAGGTTTGTTTTTAACAGTTTGTCTCCTTGTGCTTTGCAATGATGCAACGCACAGCTTTTCGAGACACTGCAAAATGCTTGGAGAAGGCAGAATACCCTTCCTCCTTGAGATGAGCATCCACTATCTTCTTCCAGACTGATTTCTTTACTTTTTGGCATGATGAAATTATTTCTTACTTCTTACCAGGAGTAGTCCCTCTCAATCAAGTGTTCAAATGCCACTAGCCCTGTTCACTGGAGCCCCTTAAGTAGATTTCAGTGCTGATTGATTGCTCAGGTGTGGTTTGAAAGCAAAAACAAATATCACATGGGGGCTAATAATTTTGACCCGCTCAATTTTCACTACATTTGGTATAAAGCAAACCTGAAGATTTATTTTACATTCCCAAATGTACTAAATAGAGGACTTAACACTGATGAAAGTTTGACTATGCACAGTTTTATGAATGATGCAAACATTGGGCAGAATTTTAGGGAAATGTTCCATAGTTCATTGGGGGCTAATAATTTTGACCTTAGCTGTACATGTGGTAATGCTGAGGTAAAGTTACCACTCAGCGACCAAGACCCTAGGTTCAGTTTTTTGAACATGTCTCTTGGTGGGAAGTGGATAAGTGTGGAAGTGGTAAAACATATAAAAATCTAGACTGTATGTTTTAATTTTTTTTAATATATACCTAATTCTGAGGAGCACATTCCGCAGGTATGCTACAAAACATCTGATTATTTTCAATACACAAGATTATGTCCCATTTAATATATGACTCACCATTGACAGCTGTTGCTGTTGCATTTGGTCATTTTGTGTTTGTGGACATGACAGGGTGACATGACATGAAGTGGAGCTGTAGGACATTCCTGGCTGAGGAGGCTGGGCCTCGGGAAGGATGGAGGGACCTGGTAGTCTGTCTCCCACGTGACCTGCTGTAGGAGGAGGAAATGAAGGTTTAATTTATGACAAGACTCTAAATGCACTCACCTTCAAAAATCAACAGATTTTATTATATAATGGGCTGTAGGTGCATTTGACCATAAATCATCTTTGACACACACCTCCTCCAGTGTGCTGTAGCTGTTGGTGTTGGTCAGTTTCAGGATCCTCTGACTCTGGCTGGATGGTGGCCACACTCTGACCGTGAACTGGGACTTGCCCAGTTGACTGAGGGACATAAGGCGCACCCTGTACCATGCCAGTCAGTTGGGTTGGTTGAGAAGTGTTGTAGTTAGAGCTCTGAAGGCTCTGCTGAGATGTAGGCTGGACAGACATTTGTGTGCTGTGTTGGTTTGGTTGTGAAGGGACATAAGAAGGAGGCTGTGGCATTGGGTGGGACTGAGGCAACTCAGCGCTAGATTGTTGGCCTGGTTGCTGTGCTGGCAGTAATTGACTCTGCAGCTCTTCTTCAAGCCTTCTCTTCTCCTGATCTTCTCTGACCTTCAAGACAGTCAGCACCAAATGTGTTAATATCTCTCAAGAGACCATTAATGGGCAACACTTGAATATCACAGAACAATTATAAACATCCTGTGACTGAAACATTAATTCAAGCAAAGTACTTAAGCAAATAGTAAAAATAAATAACACAAAATGCACTATGGTCAGTATGGCCACACCTGCTGCCGCTGTGCTCTCTTGCGACTAATTAGAGACACCCTGTCCTTTATGGCCTTCGCAATGGTCTTGTGGTCACCTTCAAACACATAACCAGACTCAACCTACAGCACAAAGATATAAGGTAGAATTCAGCAATGAATATTTCAATAGATAGTGATGAAAACATTTAAAACTCATTTTCTCGTTTCATTTGTCAAGCAGTGTTTATGAGTGACAGTATTAATGAGATGTTGATATTTGTGTTTAGGACATTAAAAGTTCACTTCACCATTTCCTGAGCCACATCCTCTGGGACGTCTTTGTTGAGGTCAAAAGAAAACTCAATAGCTTCGTTGTCTTTGTATTTTCCCTTGAGTTTCTTTATATCCTCAATTCTCAGCCACAGCTTAATAGCCTCCATCTCTCCATCATCCTCTTCTGCCAGCTCCACACGCACCCCTGTGTCCTCCTGGAAGAAGGCATGGTTCAGAAGGTCCTTGATTGAGTACCTAAATAGAGAAGACAAACAGTGAGCAAATGTTTTCCTGGAGACCTCTACTACCCTCAACTTGTTATATGTGCTCTTTAAGTTAGAAACCTTTCATCCTTGTTCTGGCGAATACATCCCTCGATGATCTCCTTCACTTCAGGAATGGCCACCTTGTCGAAGCTGCCCGGCTTCACGCCCTATGGGAAACACAAAATGCTGAATGAGAATGGTCACCTTCTCATTTGACCTTTTCTTGTTTTGGATACTACCCCATATCTTGTCTTTATTAGCTCATAGACCCTAAATTAGTACCACTAAAACATCTGTCAGATCTCAGATGACTAAAATAATTGCAACCTTAAATCAACTCTCTTTCAGTTTTGTGTCGGAATACATCTCAAAACTCACAGTATGAAATGCAGGAGGTTGCTTCTAAGAAACATAATCTCCACACAAATCCTTTCAAACAATATTAAAAGGATGCTATGCGTTCTGTCTGTTGGCACTTGAATATTGTAAAATGTCAAGTGATGGAAAAGGGAGGGTGTAAGTTGGTGTAGGACAGCTGATGAGAGGTGACGATTTGAGCCAATAGCAACAGGAAACTGCCTGGTGCTACAGGAAAACGGATGATGATGAATGGATGAGAGCTGAACAGCTGAGCTGAAATGACAAAATAGGAAGAACAACAGCCCATCTCTCAAAGGAATACTACTGTAAAAACAGAGGATGTTACACTGCCTAAATGTAGGCTTACCAACACAATAGTACTTTGTTTCTCAACCGAGGCTAGTTTGTTTGGTGCTCTGCAGCATGAGCTATTTGTGGCTCATTAAGAGCTAAGAACTCAATACTTTGCACTAGGGTAAATAAAAAATGCTCTGTTGAATCACGTAGCACAGACTTCAGTATTTGTGCTTTGCAGTTAATGATAAACTGAGGGTAGTGGTAAAGATCTCAAGGCACTTTTTAGATAGCAGTCTAGGAACAAGTTCAACCTTGATAACCTATGAGACTTGTAATTGCATGACTCATGTGCATGAATCATATTAGTGACTAGGTATTTCAAAAGTAAGCCAGTATGAACTATGAATAAGACTAAAGATATGTGTTTTTATGACAGTTACTGCCATCATCACAAGACTTAAATATTACCCCTGAAGAAAACAGCAGGACTGTGCTTGTTCTGGAGCTTATCAATCATCCACGCCTCAGGTCTACATGCTTAACCAACATACTTCAACATAATCCAGAGGGAAAGAAAGGAAGAAAAAGAAAAACAGCATGAGGTGAAGTAAAGGGGCTTATTGGTGTAATAGATAACATGGTTTCTCTTGGAGGTTTTCAAAGTTTGTGGGTTCTTGAAACAGGGCAAAGGGAAAATCATCAGGGAGATACAGGAACACACTCAAGAGGTGAAATACAATACTAGAAGATAGAAATGTCAGATAAGCTTGATACAGAGGTGACAGCAGGAATATTAAATTATTCCAGAATGCGACACTAGCCTTCTTGGCACATAGGAAGAGGTGAAGGCAGGGCAGGGGGGTGTCATGGATGGTTGAAAAGAAGACTTACGCTGGTAACTCTGCGGTAGATCTGTGCAGCATTCTGGCACTCTGAGTAAGGGTACTCTGAGGTGGCCATCTCCAGCATGCACATTCCAAAGGCATACACATCCACTGACTCGTCGTACTTCTCCTCATACATCTCAGGCGCCATGAACTCAGGGGTACCTTAAATCAAAACAACTATTCAGAACTCTCGAACTCCCTTACTGATTGAGTGGGGTTCTCACAACCCATTGCCCCTCTGCTCCTCTAACCCGCGAGGGGTTGAGGAAGAGGAGGATGAGAAGAGTGTCCAGCCTGTTGACATCTCCTGGAGTAGAACCTGTGAGGTGAAAGTTGGAAGAGAGAGAAAAAAAAGAAAAGGGGAAGGAAAGCAAAAAAGAGACAGAAAACAAAAAAGGAAGGAGAAGCTGGGCTCAGTTAGACTGCAGAGAAGAAGGCACGTGTTTGTCTGTGTAAGACCTTAACATGTTACAATGTAAGAATGTGACTGAGGTTACCAATGTGCAGACCACACTTGTTAGCCAAAATAAATGTTATTCACACTGTTCAAAAATTAGCTTTAGTATTAGGCACTTGAGAATGATACCCAGGCCAGAATACAGTGTGATTTGTTCCAAAGGGCTGCCAATGATCTCTGTAAGAGAAATATGACTAGCTATGGAAATAACTTTTGTCAAGACCTTACCTTTCAACCACATTAACATTGCCCTCTATAATAGACTCACCTTTCGAAGACTGACTTACCATCTCCTCTTGACCTGCAGGAAGAAACTGTTATGGTCAAGGCTGAGAGAAGCAGATCCCATAGCTAGTTACTGTGCTGAGCAGTGTGTCCCTGCACATTAGCCTTGTTCAGTTAATTGATAATTTTACATTCAATACGAGGTCTTACACAGAAAAACTGATTTGGTTATTTGAGTGTAATTGTTTTTGATATTGATGTGTGTTACAGCACACTGTCACACTTACCAGGCCCATAAAAGTTCATACTTACTCATTGACCAGCAGTACCCTATTCATTCCAAACAGCAGAATGGGGCACAGCTGAGGCTAGAGCCTACATTTTAAAAACATACCCAAGAATGTGAAAGTAAAAAAACAAAACAAAACCAAAAAAACAAAAAAAAAAAAACAAAATAAAAACAAAACAAAAAAAATCAAAGACAAAAGGCTGACAGAGAGAAAGTTGGGAGAGCTCCCTGGACACAAAGATGGAGCATAAAGATTCTGCGGTCCTGCAATATTTTAAAAGACAGTAAGAGACAAACACTAGGGAAAAAAAAAAAACCTGTTGAGGCAAACCCATAGAAAGAGATGTTAAACATTATAGGTGTAACTGGCAAACAGACCACATATTTCCAAACCACAGAACAAAGACCAGTCTAAGACAGAAGCAAAGGCCATACCTTTAGCCATGGCCAGGTTAGCCTGCAAGAAGGCATGACAACTATTATAATAATGATATTAATATTTAACAGTAGGAGAAATGTTAGGCGCTACTTACATTCAGTAGGTGCCTGGAAAAAAACCCTCTTTCTTTTTTGGAGAAACATAGAACAGACTATTCTGTACAATGACCAAATACTGTGTGAGTTCAGAGAGTGAAAGCCTTGTGGTTATCTAAGATTACCACAGTATTTGGCCTCCATTTGAGCTGTGGTTTGAGAGACAGCTGAAACGCTGTGGTCTGTTTTGAACCACATCGTCAGAAAAACAAGTAAACGAGGAAAAACAAGGAACATAACTTTTTAAACATCATCGTTTTCAATATAAACAGTATATCATGACCTCAGAAAAGGTACTGCCCCAGAGCAGGACAGAGACCAGGAGGTAGAAATGACTTTGGAGTCGTACCTATAACACTCTTGGCAAAGGAAGCACGCTTGAGTGTGGCCAGTCCAAGGTCTCCAATCTTGACAGATCCTGTTGGGCCTGTGATGAAGATGTTGTCACACTTAAGGTCCCTGTGGATGATGGGGGGAGCCCGAGTATGAAGGAAGTGAAGCCCCTTGAGGATTTGTCTGCACCAGCTCCGCAGCACTTTAATTTTCATCACTTTAAAACGCTTCAGATATCTAAAAGTAAACAGATCGGAATTTTCAAACAACCTATTTTCTGCATCCAAAGTATCAAAGGTAACATTTAACAAATACAGCTAGGAAATGTAGTCTTTCCTGTATATTTCTCAATGAAAGCAACTAAAAGTACAAATACACTTTTTCTTGTGTATTCAATTGCATATTCAAATTACATTACATTAAGTCACATTAGATCACCTGTTTATTAAAAGCGAAACATATGTAATACAGCCCTAGTGTAGTGAGTGAGTCCTGTATCAATGTGTTCGTTTGCACTGCCAACTTTGAGACTCACGTTTTGAGAGTGCCAGATGTCATGAGTTCAGTGACCAGTACAATGCACTTCCTGCCTTTGGAGGGTCCCTCCCAGGAGTCATAAAAACGGACAATGTTGGGATGCTGTAGTCCCTTTAACATCCCTGCTTCCTCCTTAAAGCGCTGTCGCTCTGTCTTAGTCAATTTACGATCCTGCAAGGGACAAAATGGAAATACTTTCAGATTTCACACAACACAGAAGACAGCAGGATTTCTTGATGTATACAGTAGTGAAAAGATAATAATAATGAATAATGAAGATTATTAATATTAATATTAATGGCCATGTAAAGTTAATTTTCCCAGATACATGCAGCATCTGAATGTATCTATCTATAAGAAAAAATCTTTTTTGAATCGACAGTCAAGTTGACATTTTAGGTTTGACAACCTGACAGTTTCAAAAATGCCTTTTAAGAGGTTAAAAAAAACAGTATTACCATATAAAGTTCCTTCTCTAGACCTAAAATTGTTCAATTACTCTGACACAAGTACACATGCAGTTGGGGGCACAGGTAATGCGGCCCTGTTTTCTCTGGCAGGAAACAGATCTAGCCTTGTCCTAGATTCCAAGTAAACCAAGACGAGAAAAAAGCCACAGCATGACTGAAAATGAGTAAAAATCAGTACAGACTGTCAGACAGACGCTTAAAAACAAACAGACACACACCACACATTATACCATGTCATATACATACAGTGAGGTCCAAACGTCTGAGACCACTTTCCTATTCATTTGAATATAAATATATAAAATATTCATCACAACATGGTAATGCCTGCCAATGGATTATTTATTAGGACTATGATTCTGGCTTGGTCCATTCTGTTAATTTAGACTGTGTAGCATTATTCACTATATAAACACCAACAGACAATAATCAATATTAATATTGATATAATATTTCTTCAAATACCAACTGTATCCAGTATGAAACTAACATTGTGCTCACCAAGGCCTGTATTCTGTCTGTCTGGCAGCTGACAGGTTTGTCAATGAATCATAGCAAAATGTACATAGACCTTATAGCTCTCTGCCCTGTGGGATTTAACATTCCATGTACTGACTGGTGCATAAATAAGGATTGGCATAAATGCGTTTTGTAGGGTCTGCGTATTAACAAAAAAATCTGGAATGTGTACAACCACCCTTCTCAAGTTTCCTGAGTAATTCCTGGGATGACCTACATTTACAACATGCATGTCGATAGAGCAGCTAACCAATACCAGTTAGACAAGCCCAGTAAAAACCCCAGAGACATGGCTACAGGCCAAGCTGTCCAGGAAATTCAGCCTGCTGGATCCCCATGGAGACTGAATGTTAGAGTTCGTGTATGTGTCAGCACAAGATAGAAAACTTTTCAGTGACTGACAGCAAACGTTGCTGCAAATATTTTGGATGTCTGGGGCAATGTAGGGCAGACAAAATGAGAAGTTGAAGGGAAACATGTAAATAATTAGGAGCAGGAGAGGACACTGAGTGAGGGAGCAATGTCAAGAAACAGAGGGTGAGGGAAGATAGGCAAGTAATGGAGGCTCCAACATCTACTTGGAGCAACTGACCTACTTTCCAGAGTATTTATCTAGTGGGGCAGTGGCTCCCCTTTGTCTTTCTGCACATCATGTGAAAACAGTCATGCAAAATATCCACTGCAGCAGTCACAGCCTCAGAATTCCTAGCCTAGGGTGTGCAGCACCCCAACCCCCGCACATACCAAACTGCTATATCAATGACAGCATTTCTACTGTAGACACGCTGCCACTCTGATAACTCATTTAAACAAATGTCTTCCCTTTAAAAATCCAAACCAGTTAAATCTACATTCTCTGTAAGATATAAGATAAAGGTATTCACCTGCTTAACTGACATCTACTTGAACCTCTACAAAGAGAACACTGAAGAAATCAAGTGCTAATTTGTGAAGACAAACTGACCTAACAGAGCACATTTTTTGGGAAATCTACTTAACAGATGGCAGATGACCTACACAAAACAGAAGAAAGAAAACAGAAAAATATTTCACTCTTAGCTACATGTAGCCACTTTTAAGTACGTAGATGTACATAAATTGCAATCATAGGACATACATCACACTATCTTTAATTGTCACTTGAAAGAGTGATTTGGCCTGTGCCATGTCCTGCTTTTACTGTCACCAGTGCCTGGCAGTCTCTGGTACCTCCCCAAACCTGAGTGGAGAGGCCAAATATTCAGCATTCACTGAACAATGGAAGGGAAACAAACAGAAATACTTTCTGTAATTACTTTTATGATTACCTATCAAAATTAATTTTCTCCCTCTCATTTACTTATATTTAACAAATAAAAGGTTTAGATAAGATCATTTTAGTCATGTGATGAGCAAATGGCAAATGGAAAAACATGGGGGAAAAAAAATCCATGCATATGTCCAGATTATGTCACAATATTTATCATCACATTTTAACATGTATTTGAGGAACTAATTTGACAATTACTGTTTTATTGCTTCTGTATGCATTTGCTTTTATAGATTCTGTGCCCATATTTTTCTACAAACAATGGCACCATCATATTCTGCATACCATTTTGAGGAAGAGAAATGTTATGCATGGTATCTATAAATCACAAAACCTAACCTGGCAGGCACTCGGAGGGCAGCAGCAGCTGCAGTTGAGCCACAGCAGCTCTATCTGACAAAGTGGGCATGAGTCATTTCACTAAAGAGCTGTGTTGCCACCACTGCCTCTGCAATATCATAACTCAGCTGTAAAATACTGCCCTCTCTGAATGTGATAAACTGATAGAAAGAGTACATGGAAACTAGAATGCATGCTTCGCAGTTGTATGCCTCTGCCACTAAGACTAGTTTCAGGTTACATCCCTGTTTATCCAGAATCATACAAAATATTTACCATTTGTGTGTTTGTCATAATTGCTGTGTGCATTCTTGAGTTATGGCTAAAAACATGTTTTGTGTGGTCACTGTGACCTTGACCCTTGACCATCAAAATCTTATCAGTTTATCCTTGGGTAGACATTTGTGCCAAATGTGAAGGGATTCCCTTAAAGAGTTCCTGAGATCTTGCAATCTCAAGGCCAAAATTGTGTTTTGTGAGCTCACCATGACCTTTGATTACTACAGTCTCATCAGTTCAACCTTGAGCCCAATGCTTGTGCCAAATTTGAAGAAATTCCCCCAAGGCATTACTGAAATATCGCATTCACGAGAATGGGACGGATGGAGGGTTGGACCGACAGATTTACAGATGGATGGGCAACCCAAAAATATACAACTACAAACCAACATCATCCAAATTAATAATTAAGGAGTTTTCATAACAGTAGATCACTGTACTGTTATTAATATTGTTATTTTAATTTAAAACATAATCGCTAAGTCCCAATATTATCTGAACAACTTCATGACCTATGGTGTTTCCATCTAATGTGAATCACATCTAATGCCAGTTAACAACAGTATCACCAAAGCAGACCAGAAAATACTGCTCCTAGGCAAAGGCCATGATAAATAACTCAACAACCCTTAAAATAGATTGAGTTCAAAAAAAGTCTGTGATCATGCCAAGGGCTGGCTCTGTCAGGTCCCTGCTCTGAGGTTGACACTGAGGGCTAGATGGAGCCCTCTGGGTAACACTGGTTAAGATCTCTGTAACGTCTGAAAACCAAGAAGCCATGTTTAATAGTTCAATCCTAAATGTTACTTAGTTTAAGCATTAAGTGCTGTATGTCTCTATGGGAAGAAATGATTGTTGTTACCAAGACACCATGAGGTCAAATATCACTGTGAATGTTAGTCAAGCTGTCAGCAAATGACAAGATGACGGATCCAGGCCATTTCTCATCTGCCAGTATGTCTATTCATCTGATTTTAATGGTGTAGAAAAGAAAACTTAATGGGGGGGGGGGGGTCAAAAAAGGCACAAATAAAGCCAACATAATGAACGGTGAAAGTACTTTGCTTGAAAATGCTCTGTTGATGACAGCCACTAAATGTTCACCTTATGTTGAGTGTGATAGAGTTGATTTCTATAATTCAGAAGCTTAAACAAATTTTTTAAAAAAATTCAAAAGAAAGGCACTTCCACCTGACTTCTTCTGAAAAAAGCCTATACTCACAGATAATATATGCAGAATGTAATATATATATGTGGTGTATTATCACTATAATCTATACATTTGTAGGCACGTTTTTATAGACTAAGAGTAATTACAGATGAGTCACTGTTATACTACTTGGTTACAGCATGTCAGCTGGTACAGCTGGACACGCAGCTCCCATAACTTTGACAGGATGCCTTTGGTTCTCTTCCTCATCTTTCAACGTTTGGCTTCAGCCACTACTGGAGAGGAAGGAGGTGGGAAGGAAATGAGTGGAAGATGACATGGCTGAAGATGGATGAGTGAGCAAGAAAGGGGAGGCACCTAAATTTATTCCTCTTTTTTCCTCAACTTCCTCTCTGTGGTGACCTACTTATTGTTCAGACATGCCTGCAATGTAAGAGCAGAAACAAATGTAGGGGGCTTATGGGTGGGTGAAAAAGGGTGGACGCCTAGAAATTCTTAGACGATTTGGACAGATGGCTTCTCAGACTGACTAAGCCAGGGCCATTTCATTTAAACTTTATACACTAAAAGTTTTAGTCATGATTGCAGCATAGCTTGAGGGAAGGCAAAGTGGATTGATATGTCAGTCAGTCAAACACTCTGGCTCAGTATGAAATATCACTACTACTACTACTACTACTACTACTACTACTACAGAATTATGTTATCCAATTTGGTACCAATGTTAATGTTTGTGTATATAGTCACTAACAAATTGTGTTATTATTTCAAAAGTTCAAAGAATACACTTTCCTTTGAGCACCCACAGGTTAAATTTATATTTTTTGTGGTATGGAAATGAGAATAGCAATGTTGGTTTTCTGGCCTGTGATGGGCTTTGCAGCCTCTCAGGAATGCTAGTGTAGGTCTGGAATTTTTGCCATGTTTAAGGAAGATTAAAGGATTTTAGGAGGGAAAACCTGTTAGACTGGTTTCATTAGCATACAGGCACGGGTTCTGCTGTTGCTTCCAAATTCCCAGTGAACAAACTGATTACTTTCTGCATCACTGATTCAAGCATCAACAGGAAACAAAACAATAAATGTATTAATGGAACAAGCCCTTACACCTTTCTTTCAGTGAAATTTTACAGGTTGTCCTGAATTTGTTTACTTTTTAGGAAAATATCTTCATTTTTTTATGAAATCATAGTTGAAAAGTAAAAAAAGGTCAATACACTTTAATTACTGTCAAATGCACCTAGGAGGAAAGGGCTGTAATTATGTATTTGTTTGAAAAGACATTGAACAATTGAAACTAAACTGAACATGTTTACAGAAATAAATGTATTACACATACATTGTATTGTACACTATATTCTAGAAAAATAATATATAAATATGCCCTAAGGATGTATGGGGAATTTGATACTGCCACTTGTGTGATCATGGGACAGCTTTAACAAGCATGTATTAGGGGATTTCAGCTTCTGTGTAGTTGAGCCGTTCCAAGTACTGAAACTCTTTAGCTGGCAGGAACGAAAGAGAATGAGAGTGTCAGGTGACACGTTCATATTTCACAACAGGCCACAAGCATTAAACAAAGATGATCTCATTCAACTGTAAGAATTTCAATAAATCCCCTCTTTCCACTGGCTCAGTCTCTCGATACAAGAAGTAACTGACAAAGACGCAGCTAAATCCTACTCCAAGGGGAATCATTTTATACAAGCCAAACAAAGATATGGGGTACGTTTTAGTCACGATTTTCACCGGCCTTTTCAAACTAGTCCACAGGAAGTCACAGGAGACCACAAGGATATTTTTCTGTCTGATAACATACTGATTAATGCTCCGACCTTCAGTTAAAAAAAAATGTGAAAAATAATTAATTGATTAATTATTCAAACAAGAAACTGAAAATCACTTTAGTCAACTGGCTCTGGTAGCTTGTGATGTCCACCTATCAGCTAACATGTACCTTACATATCACACCATAAAACCTTGTTATTAATGAAGTCAAATGTATACTAACAAAGTAGGTAGTATGAGTAATGAGACAAAAAAAAAAATCAAATTTCACAGAGCTTTAAATGTATATTACAGTGGTTGACCAAAGTAAGTTGCTTTAAGTTCAGAAGGAAAAAGAAAAAAAAAAGGACAGGACAAGAATGACGACGTATACAACCTCAAAGGAAGCAGTAGTTGCTTGAAATTAAAAGAGTTGAGAAAAACAGAACGATGGAAAGTGGACTGATAGCTACAAAGCAGGCCTTGGCAGGCAAAGCCAGCCTGCTGCATTTCACACAGGAGATTCCTCTGTCAGGAATGTGACCCATTTTACATTCAACAGCATTCGGAGCAGAAACACATTGAGCATGCGCATGAGTCACTCTCTGTGAGGGGGGGAGGGGCACGTGCCTCCAGTCTTCACATTGTTCTGAAACCAGTGTGCATGTGTAGCCATAGCTGAATGTGCTGCTGTGTGAGGCTTGTGCCTCTCATGACGGGGTGAAAGCGTGACAGTAAAAGCAAACAGTCATGTGGTGAATGAGGTCAAACTTTGCTATTGGCCATATAGCTGCTTTACTGAACTAACTAACTGAACAGGCAGCAGAGCTACAATTTTTGGACAAGCTACCAGTACAATGGGGAAAAAAAGTCTACACTAAACTTGAGCGCAGGGAAATTTCCTGTGTTTTCAGTGTTAGATATTCCTTAGTCCATTCTAAACATTGAATATACAAGCCTTGACAGTCTCTGGTAATTTCCCATGGTCTTATGGTGAAGAAGATGCTTTTAATCAAGATATTTAATCTTAACTGCAGTCAGGCCAATCAGCACGGACTGAGCTGTAGCAAAAAAGCAGAATTTTGAGTTTTTGCTATGTTTTGCTGACAAATGCAATGTAAAACAATAAAAAGGGCAATGCTAGGCATGTCTCTCAGAGGGGAAATGACAGAGGCTGTAGCACAGGTAACAGCACAGAGGGAAATTGCACTGGCTCTATTCCACCTGGTATAGCTGGGCTTAATGAAAGGAGATGATCACTTGCAAGAGAATGCAACACTAAGGTGACTCAATTAAAGAACATTAGTAACTGATGTCCTTTTAACTGTTAATGTGTTGAATTAGTGTACAGGATTAAAGTGAAAAAAGTACTGAAATGACAGCAATAGCGATAAGGGAGGGTAAATAATAAGAACAATGGTTATCCCAATTTCTTACCTGCAGCTCACACCAAGCCACCTCCACTGTGGTCTCGGTGTCCAAGCCCTTGTAGACAGTCTTGAAGGAGCCACGTCCAATTTCTATATCAAACTTTAGGAAACGCCCATCCGGTGATGTTCCTACTGCTTTGGTCTCTGCTTCTTCAATGTCATCCTGTACTTTTTTCTCAGCTTCTCTCAGCTCTGCCTCTGCTCGTGCCTTAGCAGAGTCCTTATCCTCTTCCTCCCCAGGTACATCTTCATGATGTGCCTTCACCTCAGTGGTGCTTTCAGGTTCTGTTTGACTTGGCAACTCTCTTCCTAAGCATGGTGCAGCGTGGGCTACCACCACCACTTCTCCATCACAGATATCTTGTACACTGGCTGGCTCCTGGTCTGAAGGCACTACATCCTCCTTGGCTATTTCTATATCTTTTCCTTCTTCTCTTCCTCTTCCACTGTCAGCAGACTCCTGATTTTGAACTAAACATGTTTCCGTCCTCAGCAAATTGGCAGCAACAGAAGCCTGTTGTCGCTGGGGGACAGATTCCTGTAGCTGTACCCCTTGAGGTGCAGGGATGGGAATCTTGCTGGGTAAAGGGAGGGCCAATGCTGTAGCATTGGAATCACTGATGACACTGCGGCGCAAGAAACGGTGTTCAGGGTTACATCGATCACGCTCCATGGTGTGATGCCGGCGCCTCACTTCTGCTGGCCGGCACTCACTCACCATCGAATCTGAACCAGAACTGGGGCCGTTTCCACTCTTCTGAGGGGGAGCCAGGAACTTCACCATTTTGTCGTCTGGCTTTTCCGACATCCCACCACCCACAATAAGAGTAAGGGGGTACAATGACTGAAAAATTAAAATAAGGATATTTCCATGTCCATCATACAGGCTTATATGAGCAATATCTATCTGTGCTTTAAAAAGAAAAAAGACAGAAATTCTTACACTATCTCTGGCTGTCTTTTTTATTGCTCAAAGATGGTCTTTATATATATATAGTGCAGAGACTGGAGTTGTAAGATGGGAGGTGTTCTCTTGTAAATTGAAAAAGATTGAACACCACAGCAGAACACAGAGTGCTGATGTTGATACACAAGTCTCTTTAGGTCCACACCATCCATCCTGTAAGACACAGGGTGCAGCTTCTATCAAGCATAAGGAATCACTGGTGAGGAACAAATGCACACAGCCTGCAACAGGCAACAAGCTTCCTACTGTAGGCAATGGTAGGATGGCCAGACACTCCAGATACTCTCAAGTCCAGTTTCACTGCAAGAGAATAAAGAAAACAAAGGCTGCCTGTCATGTTTCGGAAAGTAACCAACATTATGTCAAATGTCAACAAGATTTGAAAGAGACCAGTCTTGTGTGTTCACAAGTAGAATTTACAGTATACAAAAAGTTTATACATAAGCACCACTGAAACACACCACATGCATTTTTACTGTGCTGCACTGAACCACCATCATTTTGTGATACACTTTTGATAAATGATGAAGAATCCGGCTTTCAGGTTCCCCTTCTCTAATACAATTTGCTGTCTTGCCAAAGGACATGTAATATACAGTAGGGGACATGTTTACCCTGAAAGTGGTTTCAGTGCAGGTCCTGCTAAATGTTTTTGTATTTTTCAGCTGAGCCCAATCGATAAACCATTCAACTGATTTATTTAGTAAGCATTAAATATTTGACTATATTAAGTGTATAAGATAAATAAGTGTGTAAGTATGCAATGCATGACAAATCCCAAATGCGTTCAAGAGCCCTTAAGAGTTACACACTAATGTCTCAATGCCTCACAGTTGTTTAAGAGCAGAAACAACTTATTGAGCACAGTTGACAGTTGATTGTTTTTCAGTCTCCAGTATGAAGAACATATCATATGTACCGTTAATGAATATAGTTTGAACTAAAATTAAGTCCAATATTGAAACTGTACACTGAACGTTAAAGCTGCACAAAGCTATAGACCTAAAAATATTTTAGCTTTTGCTGCAAAAAAATCGGTGCAATTTAGTGCGATTGTTTCTGTAATTGTTCACAGGCTTGTAATGACAACCTTATTACTTATTAGTCATCTATACCCTTCCGTGTTTTCAGCCATTACCAGCATTGACAACTAGAATGCCAAGACGAAACCTGGCAATGTTAGCGACAATAACATCCAGATGAATAAAACAAACGACAGTTCAAATTAATTAAATACGCATTTAAATAAACGTAAACCTCGCATTATTTACCTATTTTTTCATCGCCTTATAAGTGACACAGGGGCCATTTGAAACGGCAACATCGAGCATACAAAGCAAGGAGGAGCAACGGCTCTTTGTTAGCCAGCTAACGACCACAGCTAGCACAGAGCTAGTTAGCTGGCGTTAGCTAATCCTTAACCAGTGAAACGTTAACGAACGATTAATTATTTCCCTGTCACGTCATTTATTTAAAATCATTCCGCCCTGGATTTAGAAACAGCTTCGAGTTACTTCAAGTAGCTACCTCGTATTGTCATTTTGACGTATCTATAACCGTTAGCAATAAGCGTTTACTATATATTGACAACTTTACCGTGTCCAAGTCCACCTTCCATCCCTGACATTGCAAGCCCAGCTAACACACCGGATACGTTCCGATGTGACGCCGGTTGAAAAGCTACCAGACATTGACAAATAGCGCCAGTGCTACGCAGCTAGCTAACGTTAGCAAGGCGGGTCTTACTGATGGCCTACAAAGCTAGACCCACCTCCTAACTGCCCCCATTCAATTTGACATTATCTGAGGGGTTAATAACACTGACGCCTCGTTTGTTGTTACCGCACAATGTAAAATACACCCTGACTACCTGGTTCACGACGACAACATGTAGCTGTCTGGTACACTACCTACACAGCATTTGTTTCGGTTTGATAACGTTACACTCGTTAGCTGCAGTTTGTTGCTAAGCCTGGTCTTGCTAACAGTTTTAGCATTTGTAGCCCTTCACGACCAAGCTAGTGGTGCCGGGTGGCAGACAGCGACCTACCTCTGTATCGTATCCACAACACAGCCGACGGTCATCGGCGTTGAAATTGTCCACACAGCGTCAACCTGTCCTCGCATGTATTAAAGGGAACAGATGTACATTATCCCTAAGTGTGCAGCGGACGCGTTACTCAGTTAGTGAATATCAAAGTTGAGATTCGTGGGCTCGCTTTCAGTTGCTATATATTGACGAAGAAACGGGTTTCTGTGAAAGCGCCTGCGCCAGTAAGGAATGACCTCATAATCATAACCATAACATACACACATCAATCTGAAGCACCTTGTTAAAAAATATATTTTTTATTATTCAATCTGCCTTCATGTTTTATCTTATTGAATTTATAATTTAGATGGCACATTCCTGTTGTTCAGTTAAACACGTCTATTATGATGAATGGATTTTTTTTTTTTTAATTATTATTATTTTAATTAGTACAGACAAAACACCTTTTTGACAAAACATATAAATTTGATCACCTTATAATCTGCTTTAATCAAATTATGACCTTTGATTCTATTATTAAACACAGATAATGATTGTTTTTGTGAGATTAAATGTCTGCTCAATGTCTTTTATTTCCTGTCCTGAAAAAAAGAGAACAATCCGCAAGACCATTATTGCATTTGTGCAACCATTTCACAGGTAAGCGCTGCCCCCTGCTGGTAATTATTGACTTATCATGGCATGCGCATCCTCTATATAGTATTTCTTCCAAAATGAAATGTTCGTGACTGAAGACGGTGTATTTTCAGTGTCTAATTAATATTTCACTGACAATTTCAGAGGAGGATACCATAAAACTGCATAGCAACGAACTACATTTCCAATAGTACCCGCTTACTGAATTTGATTCTGAAACCCTCCAGAGTTTGACCACAACCTTTACGTCTTCCATCATTTTTATTCAAAGCTATGCGTATTTATCAAAATGTTGACAGGCCTGCTCTCTGCTACATCCTCGCACCATGAGTTCGTGACCGCGCATTTAAAATTTAAGCGTGGCGAGGAAGACTGTCGTGGACGCGCACAGGAGGCTTGACGTCACTGAGGCGCCCTGGCTCTCCTGAGCCGCTGGTACTGCTGGTAAAAAGATGGGAAAATCAGATAGACGTCTACCGAGTAATTAACATAAAATCACCGCTTTGCAGCTGATTTCCACCCACTTGACAGAGGATTCATTACTGGCACCGGTTTGAGCTCTACCAGACCACGGGAAAGGTAGTTTGTTTGGAGAGGTTTGTCTCCACTGGCTATTGTGTTAGCGAGAAAAAATAGAGGTTCTGCTTGACCACATAAATTGGATGGACAAGCCTCCATATGTCACGTCGAGCTAACGCTAAACGTTATGTGTGTTTGATATTTTAGCTCTTTCTGTAACATCTAGTGGACTATGTGAAGCTCTGAATGAAGAAAACCGTAGCTTAAAATTAAAATTCGCTCAGTAGAGGAGGTGGAAAATGGATATGGTTTGATATGGGTGTCTCCAAAGCAGACCCTGTACGTTGTCGTAAGGATTGTGCAAAATGCTTCATTTCTGGCTTAATGTGTAACAACTGGACACCGCGTTCAATGAACTCATAACACCAAATACATATCTATCTATCTGAGAGGCTATTTTTCGTATTTGTATTCATTTTTACAAGCTGGGAGATTTTTTTTTTCCCTGACAGAGTCCACCATGGACCAATCCCCTTTGCCTCCCTTGCTAGTTTTAATCCATAGCGTCAGCACATTGCAAAAAAAATGATTCCTTTATTCAAGATTTAGTCCTCAGGCAAAATATGTGTACACACGTCTCAAGCAAAACGACAACAATTTGGGAATAAGACGTACTTAAAGGTTGAAATGTCAGCTTTCACTGTTAGCCGGTATGTTAACGTAACGTTAGCTGCTAGCAAGGCCACGCAGGCTGCTAGTTAAACGGCTGTGGAGGAAATTCAGTTAAAAACTAAAATATAAAACAGAACCAACCACAACAGTCAGACACATTTCCGTACACAAAATATACTTGAAGTATAACTCTTGTGACGGGAGATACTAAAATTTTGACTCCAACGCTACTTAACAACAGGTACAACATTACAGCATTCAACTTAACCTTAGATAGTAGGATTAACCTAAAATCAGTGTCTACAAAACTTTTTCACATCTGTCCTGAGGTAGATATGCAATAGGCTGATTAGGAAAGGACTTTGTACTAAGGGACGCCATCTGAGAAGAATATTTGTTCTTAGGCATGACTTTATACAGTTACATAACTGTCTGCTTTGCAGGAATTAATCCAGTTAAGACAGTGAAACCAAAGCACAGAGTAGGCATCGCAACTCATTCTCATTGTGCTAAATGTTAAAAAGTGACCCAAATTAAAATGTTTAGTTGCTCATTTGCTGGAGATGGATAGAGATGTCTTCAATGACCTCCAGTGGACTCTAGACTGCACAATAAAACCACTGCCGCAGAGTTTGATGCTGATATATTCGGTTTTCGATAATACTTTGTGAAATTTACATTCATACGCATGTCTTAATAATTTGTATGGTATGCTGTATGGTATTGTTGTGCAATTTATAGGGAACAACTGTGTTTTCTTTGCAGATTGGTGTCATAATTTGTGACGCTCACTAGCTCCTGTTGGAAGAGGGAAGTCTTTTTTTTTTTTTATCATGAACATTGTGCCGACCATCTCCAGTTGAAGCAGGGTCAACGCCACATTTTCACACAATTGCTGAGAGTTAACACCGCAAAATCAGCAAGAATATAACAGACACAGTTCATACTTCCGTTTTGCAGTCAGCTCCATTCTTCTATTTAGCAGAAGATGTATGGTAGTGCCCGCTCTGTTGGCAGAGGGGATGCCAACCATAGTGAAGGAAGAGATGGCGGTGGCACTGGTAACCAGGGATCTGGTCGTTCTCCTCGCCTTCCCCGCTCTCCTCGGATGGGACATCGTCGCACCAACAGCACTGGAGGCAGTGGAGTGGGGCCTGGCGGAGCAGGAGGAAAGACACTTTCCATGGAGAACATCCAGTCCCTCAACGCTGCATATGCCACCTCAGGCCCAATGTACCTGAGTGACAATGAGGTCGCCATGGCAGGGGACCACCTTCCCAAAAGTGGCGGGACTGTGACGACCATGGGGAGACAAAGGGTGACATATGGGTCGAGGGGCAGCAGCAGCGGAGTGGTTGCTGCTAGCACTCCCAACATCTCCACCTCAGTGCCTGCCAATGCTGTGTTGCCAGCAGGCATGATGGCGGGTGATGCTCTAGCTTTTGGGGACCACCACATGGCCTCCACTGTGCCTCATTCTCTGAGGCAGGCCAGAGACAACACCATACTTGACCTTCAAGCCCAACTTAAAGAGGTATTTTTCTCCATGTTTGCAGATTCGCTCTATCAAGGATCTGGAATTTTTTTTAAGACTTAACTTGCTAGGTTTGACAGACCATATACTGGTATCCAGTATTTATGTACTACTCCTTTATCCTGCGTTACAGGTGCTGCGTGAGAATGAGATGCTGCGCCGGGAAGTGGAAGTTAAAGAGAGCAAGCTCAGTTCCTCTATGAATTCTATCAAGACCTTTTGGAGCCCAGAGTTAAAGAAGGAGCGAGCTCTCAGGAAAGATGAGGTTTCTAAGATTGCTGTCTGGAAGGAACAATACCGTGTGATTCAAGATGAAGCACAGGTGAGTGTTCCCTTATATTTGTCTGAAGAGATTGCATAGATGAGTTTGTCTCAGAATTCCTGTTTCTGAGCTCATCAACTAATTTTTCTCAATTTGTACAGTCATCAGTCTGCCTGGGTCAAATATGTTTCACTGGAGAAATACATTTTACAGTGTGTCAGCTTTAGTGCAAGCATGTTTCTCTCCCTCTTTTTTCTCTCTCGGCATAGATTAGAGACAGTTTTTGAAAATCCAGTTAATCCTCTTATATGCAGCTATATGCTCATGCTTAATAGATGAAACAGGCCATAAGTCTGATGGCGGCATTAGCATCTCTATATGTTTCAGAAATTGTTGGATGTGGTGAACAAGATAAAAATGTGGATAAAGTGAAACTAGGTATATGTGCAGTATTCTCACAACTTAAGAGTGATTTTAAAAATGATCTTCAATCATGGGTAATAGTAATAAAGGAGCACTTGTGAACTTTGCTTTTTACTTATTATTTTAATTATGTGCCTTTCAACAACCTTGAAGTGAAATTACCAAAAATCAGATGAATACATGTTATACACTTGTCTTTCAACAGAAATCAATACCAAAACTATAGAATCCACTCAGAATCATAGAGCTGAGAGTAGACTGAATTTAGACGGAAGAAGAACATTTGTGAGAGTCAGAGTTTCTATGTGTACTATCTGTGTTTGATTGCTTTTATGAGATTACGAGATTTTATCAATTTGCTTTTTTTTTTGTTTTTGTTTTTTTAAAATGGGGTGTGAAAATTATAGTCTTCACATTGTCGTTTCCATTACCTGTCAAAAAGAAGTATAGAACAGTTAACTGGACTTGTTATTGTAGTGGAACATGTGTTGCCATTCATCTAGTTGGCTTCTTCATTTCTGATGTCAGGTGCAGAAGCCCAGCGTTTTCAAATGCCTTGTGTTTCCTGTAATTTCTACTGTGTCAATTTTCTCTTGTTTTTCTCTTCCTTGGCCCTGGATCTAATAGGCTTAGCAAAATTTCAGTCTGTGTCCATCTGCACACGTGCATAGACACTGTACGCACACATTTAAATAGAGAATACATACTCAGAAAATCTGTTTGTAAAAACCTGCTGTATGTTGTGGAAACTGTGCAAATTAAGTTTCTGTAATGAAGAGGAATAGTCTTTGTTTCACTGTGGTTCTTAATGGATGGGCTGACCTGTATAATTTGCTGTTTTCACTCCTGCTGAGTCACAGAATCACATTGTGGACTAATTCCTAGTAATGCCCGACTAGCGCAGGGCAAATTAGTGGGTGTTGTAATTTAAAGATGTCAGCCTCCACCTCCCACGCTGGCACACATGCAGCAGAAAGCACAGACACACAGACACTCAAAAGGCATTTGGTTAAGTGTGGCTTCAGTTAAACTGCATCCTCATTGAACATCATTGAACATAGGTCCAACTGACTGTGCATACATCTGCAGTTGTATGTTTCATTCATTTGTATGTGTAGTTTTGATGTGTCTCTGTGCTATGCTGATATGTGCGCTGGCCACAGTGTTTTCAAATCCCAACTACAAGACATTTTTCTCTGTCATCATCTTTGAGAAGTGACTGCTATTACCCAGTGTGTAAAAGTGTTAAATGGCTGTCATCTTCCTTTTCCCATCAAAAAGGCTCAGATACTCACCTAATAATCATCAGTTATTTCTTGCTAAATACTTCTTGCCACATGGATAAAAAATCACATATATCACAGGATGTTGTGAAATGCTAATGAGGTTTTATCAGCTGATACACAGTAGTAGTGAAGTTATTGCAACAGACATGAGATTCGAAGATGGGCAGAATAAAGAAAAGGAACGAATGTAAAACACAGAGCATCATTTTAACTTAATACAGTTTGTCCAGTTGTGTGGATGCTCTGTAGCAGAGGTTTGGTTTTGTTTTGTTACGAGCTGTGACAGACTATTAAGCTCAGTTTAGTTAGTGCATCACATCTCTTATGCTTTGTGCTCTCTCAAACGCCTGACTGTTATCTCTCCTCAGGCAGAGAGTGAGAATATAGGAGGGGAAGGGGGAAGGTGTGTGTGTGTGGGTGTGTGTTTGTCTGCGTGTGGGGGTGCGTGCGTGCGTGCATGCGTGTGTGTGTTTCCGTGCTTGTCCGTGCATGCATCTGGGTGTGTGTATGTTGGAGGGTGGATCGGTGCAGTCACAGCAGTGAGTCAGCCTTAGTCACGGGGTGGAGAAGGTGATGGAGAGGGAGGGTTAGTGAGAGGAGAGGTGAGAGTATTGGAGGGAAGAGATAGGGTGAGAGCAGGCAAGGTAGATGGATGGTGTGTGAGGAGGAGAATAGTGTGTGTGCCGGTGATGGGAGAAGGAGAAAATGACAAAGGAAGGAAAGGGAGGGGGCTGGAGGAGGAGGACAGAGAGAAACGAAGGCAGACACTGACTTCTCTCTTTGTTCTGTCGACTGAAAACACTCACAGCTGCTTCAGACCAGAGTGTAACACAGCCTTGTGTTACTGTCTCACAGCAACCCTGCCAAGTGTCCGTGGCATCAGATGCCACAAACAATGCAATACTATACAGGGCTGATTGTGTTTCACTACTTGTATTTGTATGAGCATGAAATGTAACACTGTCCACAAAGCCTGGTTGTTGGGGGTGCATAGGGCACTGCTACATTTTCAGTCATGATTAGAGGCTGATTTTTTTAATTTATTTTTTTTAAACAAGCTGAAACACAATATTACTCCATTCTATAAACAGGGCTGATGGTAGCCCCTGTATAATTCAAATCATCAATATATTTCTTCACCTCATTTACTCCTGTGTAAATTATTTTGTAATAAAGAGAGAAGAACAGATGAATGTTAACAAAAGCATGTCTCTTATTTGTCTCTAGCATCTCCAGATGACTGTTCAGGCTCTCCAGGATGAGCTGAGGATCCAGCGGGACCTGAACCAGCTGCTGCAGCAAGATCCCGCCAGCCAAGGCCGGGACCTGGCCCTGACATCTGAACCGACAGAGGAGAACTACCGGCGGCTACAGGCCGAACATGAGAGGCAGGCCAAAGAGCTCTTCCTCCTAAGAAAGACCCTGGAGGAGATGGAGCTGAGGATTGACACACAGAAACAAACCCTGGGAGCCAGAGATGAATCCATTAAGAAACTTCTGGAGATGCTGCAGAGCAAAGGTAGTTTTGAGCCTCAGCAGAAAAGCAGAGCACTAGGTTTACAGGTTTCCTTCTTCTGGCCAATGGATTCTGATCCTTTAAAAAAAAAAACAATGTTTACAGGAGATTGCTGGTTTTTCCCACAAACATTTTGGTTATCAAGGCTATCACTGTAAGTGGCTGTGGTTGCTTCTTACTTGTTCCCCCTCATCTCAACCAAAGGCATTTCCCCTGTTGGCCCAATATAGGTTTCTTTTCTCCATTAACTGACCACAAAGCATGCTTTACCAACCCAAGCATGCTTCTGAGGCTGCAAACATTCAAGGGCTTCATGTATAGGTGTCTCTCAGAATAATTGCATGTTATGGTCTAAAGGGCAAGAAATACTCAGAATATCACTAGAATTTGACTATGAAGACACCTAAAACCAATTTAAACCCTATATCTTACATAAAGAGAATACTAAATAAAATGAAAATACAAAAATAAAAAAATAACACGAGTAAATTAAATTCTGTGTGCTTTAGCTATTTGATATGTTTTCTGGTGTAAGTTAACCACATGGATTATGATGCTCAAATTGACTATTATAAAGTCTGAAACTTTCAATCACATAAACATGTTTTACCCATTTCATTGTGGTAACCAGGTTGCTATGTTTGTTTTGTTAGGGCCATCTGCAAAGGCATCAGAGGAGGACCAGGAGCGGACCAGGAGGCTGGCTGATGCAGAGATGCACAGGCATCACCTTGAGAGTTTACTGGACCAGAGAGAAAGAGAGATTTCTGCACTAAGAGAGGTAAAGTCCAATACAACCATGGGAGATGTGTATACAACAATCTGTTTCTGTGGTTATATTTTTTACTGGCTGATCTGAAACTTTACATAGATACTGTAGTTTATCAATACAAGAAACTTAGTTTCTTTTGACCCAACAGGAGCTTCACCGTCGGTACGAGGGAACCCCTGAGTCCACCAAAACTAAGGCTCTCCAGACTGTTATCGACATGAAAGTGAGGATTTAAATAGAGCAATGTGTGTGATTACGTATGCGGTGTGTCACACTTGTGCATGTGTTAACTCCTCTTCATCAACTTCAGGATGCAAAAATCAACTCAATGGACCGCAGCCTGAGGGACATGGAGGAGGAACTGCTAATGCTGAAATCCAATGGACTTCTGAGCTGTGAAGAGCGTCAGGAGGAGATGAAGCAGATGGAGGTGTACCGCAGCCACACCAAGTTCATGAAGAACAAGGTCATAGACAACATGACAGTTACTTTGACTAAACTGCTGTAATTCTGCATCACTTACATATCTATATATCTCAATACCCCCCTCTTCCTTGTTCTTCCCCCTCTGCTTTTACTTTTTCAGA
The DNA here is from genome assembly GCF_046630095.1 of Trachinotus anak. Taxonomy (NCBI): domain Eukaryota; kingdom Metazoa; phylum Chordata; class Actinopteri; order Carangiformes; family Carangidae; genus Trachinotus; species Trachinotus anak. The sequence continues at coordinate 16,358,808 of NW_027273853.1, read as the reverse complement.
TGGAGCAGGTCAAGCAGGACCTCTCTAGGAAGGACACTGAGCTGCTTGGTTTGCAGACTAAACTGGAGACACTCACCAACCAGTTCTCAGACAGCAAGCAACACATTGAAGTTCTCAAGGAGTCTCTCACTGCCAAGGAGCAGCGAGCTGCCATCTTACAGACAGAGGTACAGCAGATGTATATATACTTAATACGCCCAGACGACTTTAGAATAGCTATGTAGCAAGTGCACTTGTATATACTTTATGCAGTGAGGGGAGAGACTTGTTCGTTCTAATTTGGACTGATAGTACTACAAACAATAGCACAGGCGTTATGACCACCCTATGTTAACAAAGTTTTCTGTTTTCTTTTGTCTTTGCTCACATGTCTGTCTTTTCCTGGCCAGGTTGATGCCTTGCGCCTGCGCTTGGAAGAAAAAGAGGCAACTCTGAATAAGAAAAGCAAGCAGATACAAGAAATGTCAGAAGAGAAGGGCACACTCAATGGGGAAATCCACGACCTCAAGGACATGCTGGAGGTTAAAGAGCGCAAAGTTAATGTGCTACAGAAGAAGGTGATTTGGATTAAGAGCCATTTAAAAATCTTATGTTGAGTGAAATGGCCACAAAGATGCATCCATCATGTCAGAGCACCTGTCCAGTGGTTGGTGTTTATTTTGACTGATGGTTGCTTGTTTGCTTTGCAGATTGAGAACCTGCAGGAGCAGCTGAGGGACAAGGAGAAGCAGATGAGCAGCCTGAAGGAGAGAGTAAAGTCTTTGCAAGCAGACACTTCCAACACTGACACTGCTCTCACCACACTGGAAGAATCTCTGGCAGAAAAGGTGAATTTATGTCTGCACAAACTCAGTGACAGGTGCATTAGCAAACTGAAGTTTGTACCTATTTGTGTTCAGTTGTAGCGATGTACATGTGTTTCTTATGTTTTTGAAGTCAATTTGTTTCCTCCAACTCAACTTAGGAGCGCATCATTGAACGTCTAAAGGAGCAGCGAGACAGAGACGATCGGGAGAGGACAGAGGAGCTTGACTGTACCAAGAAGGAACTGAAAGAGTTAAAGGAAAGACTGAGCTTACTGCAGGGAGACCTGTCAGACAGAGAGGTGAGGAACAGTTTCAGAAACACAGGCTCTTGTATACTGTATTTTTTTGTCCATTGGTCTCACTTTTATGATGAGTCATGGATGCCATTATTAGATCTAATGTATTTTCAGTCTCCTCAGTCCCATGCTCTGGTAGCTTGATAAGCTGAAACAGGTTCATCCATACTTTTATACTTATGCTGTGTATGTGGGCGTGTGTATGTGCAGACCTCACTGTTGGACCTGAAGGAGCATGCATCATCCCTGGCCTCGTCAGGGCTGAAGAAGGACTCAAAACTCAAGAGTCTGGAGATCACCCTGGAGCAGAAAAAGGAGGAGTGCCTGAAACTGGAGAACCAGCTTAAGAGAGTAAGATGCTTCATAGAATAATCAGCCAGGGTGTGACAAGCTCAACACAACACAATCCCACTTAGTTTTCATTCGTTTTCTGATCTCTGCCCACTAACCCTGAAAGGGACTACAGCTGATTTCTAGCATCTTGTCCTCTGTCAGGCTCAAAATGCAGCCCTGGAGGCTCAGGCTAATACCGAGCTGGCCGAGCGCATTAGGAACCTTGAGCAGGAAGTGGCCCGCCACAAAGAGGATTCTGGGAAGGCCCAGGCTGAGGTGGACCGCTTACTGGAGATCCTTCGGGAAATGGAGAATGAGAAGAATGACAAAGATAAAAAGATCAGTGAGCTGGAGAGGTGGGTGGAAACATGCATGTGAAGTACACCTGAAAGATTTGGACTCTGCAACATTACCATTGTCCCTATTCAGTAGTTAATGAATGTTTGTGCGCAGGGGGTGTCTGATTGTTAACCCTGAAATAAGTATTGTCTTTAATTTTCACAATGTAGAGATTTTGTTGTGTCTGTCTCACAGATGTTTTGAATGACTGAGTCTTTTATGCACTGTTTTTTGTATTGTTCAGCAGCTGAGCTTTCTGCTTTCTGCTAGCTTGGACTTGTGACCACTGTTCCTCTTAAGTGATGCAAATTTTCCTTCACTGACTTCATGTAACCCTGGAGACTGTTGCCCCTGGCACATTAAATGGTGGATTTTAGTGTAATTTGGCCATCTGCCATTTGGCATTTTAGCAACATTGCTGTGAAAGCTGTTGTGGTGAATGTTACAGCTATAGTAATTGACAGAGCCAAGCTGTCTTTCATATAGTGTTTCTAACACTGTTGTCAAATCCTTGTATGTGGTAAATTATGAGGTCTCCCCTCTTCCTCTCTTTTTTCTTCAAATCTGTTCATCTTCCTGGTCTGAGTCTGTTTTTCTCTTTACTGCTTTCTTGTCTTTATACCGGAAATCTCTCACCCTACCAGTTTGACCTCCAGGTTAGTATTTGCTCTTTTTCTCTCTCTCCTCCTGACATATTTTTACTCTGTCTTCTTCTCACATTTCTCTCCCTTTGTTTCTCTTCACCTCTTGCCTCTCCTTAGTATGTTGTGCTGCAAGCAATTTCCTTGTCCTGACGTATTGAACTCTTTTTCTTTTGTCTTACCCCTGCTCTTGCTCATTTTTCCTCTTTCGCCTTCTTATTATTCTCTTTCACCCTGAGTCAAATCTGAGATTAACTCTTTGCAGGGCTGTTAAATCTTACCAAAGCCAGCCTGTAAGGCTACCTTTGTAACTGCGTGTTTTTAAAAAGGAACGTTTTTCACGGGATCACATCCCTTGATCCCTCTATATAAAATAATTTATTTGCACTTTTTTCCCCCCACATTCATTTTTCATTTGGATTGACAACTCCTGCATGTATTTTTTTCAATATAGACTGACTTGAACCTGTACATAACTCCACCCATGTATCCCATGGTGTCCTTTAGGCAGATGAAGGACCAGACGAAAAAGGTGGCATCTCTGAAGCACAAAGAGCAGGTGGAGAAAAGCAGGAATGCTCGACTCATGGACGAGGCTAGAAAGAGGGAGGACAACCTGTCTGAGACCTCCCAGCAGGTGAAGGTAAGGCTTGTGTGTGGATCACTTTGACTGTATGCATTTTCTGACACTGACCTCAATGCTTCTGCCCCGAAGGACACTCTGCGTCAGAAGACGGAGCGTATAGAGGAACTGGAAGAGGCCCTGAGAGAGAGCGTTCAGATCACTGCTGAGCGAGAGATGGTGCTTGCACAAGAGGAGGCTGCCAGGTCACTGCAGGAGAAACAGGTACACAAACACACCCAATCGTGACAGAGCAATATTAATCAAGCCACTGGATCACATCTACAGTACATGCATATCTAAACACATCTGTGTACAGATATCAAACACCTTCATATACTGAGATTCTTTCTCCTTCACCTTTTTGCTGCCATTGTGGTGTTTCTCATCCCTTCTTCACCTCCCTGCTCTCCTCTGGCCTCCTTCTCTTTCTCAGTTCTTTTATCTTTGCTTGTCGTTTTCTCTTGTTTCTCTCTGCTACACACTGCCTCTCAGAAGCACTCACTCAAACCAATGCATGAGTCCAACCTCGCCCACTTTAAGTGGTCTAAGGTATGAGCCCAGTATGTGTGACCTCCATCAGTGAGCAACAACAATTACATAGGGTGGAAACAATAGCGCCAACACCTCTACAATTCATGCAGTCCCATGCAATAGATGTGTTTGTGAAGTTTTTGGGGCCTTTGAGTTTGATTGATGTTGGACTGCATGTCTTTGTAAAGTGTTGCTGTTGTTTCCAGCCCATGTAATTTTCATGTTATTTTGTTTACCTGTTGTTTGCTTATAAAACATGGTTATTAATTAGGTCTTGCATATGCCAAATAGGCAAAAACTTTGATCATCTGGGGATGAATTATTCACTCCCTCATTCAGTTAACTGTGAATGAAGTATATATTGATATGAGATAGAGGAACCCCTGTGCCTTTTTTAAGTAAATAACAAGTAAATGAAATTTAGTGCTGTAATTTAAAGGTACTTGTGTTACAGTTGACCACTTGTCCTTCCCAAAAGCCCACTTGAATTCTGCCCCTGCCTCTTATTAAAGCAGTTCAAAAAGTATTTTCTTTAAAAAATCCCTATGCTTTCACTGTTGGATTTAGATAATCTGTTCTTACTGTATTCTTGATTGAAGTGTTTGTGTATGTGTGTGTTCCCAGATGGAGGAGCTGCTGGGGGCCATGGAGAAGGTGAAGCAGGAGCTGGAGTCTATGAGGGCCAAGCTGGCCTCCACCCAGCAGTCTCTGTGTGAGAAAGAGGCACACCTCACAACCCTGCGAGCTGAGCGCAGGAAACACCTGGAGGAGGTGCTGGAGATGAAGTAAGACACACACACACACACACACACACACACACACACACACAGTTGGATGGAGTATACCCTGGATTATTGATTGCTACCTTAATCTTGTAAAATGTCATCCAATTCTGGCCTTCCCCAGCTGGCAGGATGATTTTGTGCAATGAATTATAAATGATAATTGAGCTATTTACTTGTGTGGTAAAATGCCATATTGTTTCACCCCCACCTAACAGACAGGAGGCGCTGTTGGCTGCTATCAGCGAAAAGGACGCTAACATTGCCCTTCTGGAGTTATCCTCCTCTAAGAAGAAGAAGACCCAGGATGAGGTGGCTCTGCTGAAGCGGGAGAAGGACAGACTGGTGCAACAGCTCAAGCAGCAGGTAGGGAGGCGTCTTCTGCCATCCACTGAGGGGAATACATGACTAAGACATCACATCAGTTCAAATTTTGGAAAAAAGTGTGACTTTCCACAATAATTTGTGTAACCACCAGATACACTGTAAAATTACATGCCAGATACCAGTAAAATATGTCTTTGACATAATGTTTCCCAGCAGGAACTTATTCTGTCGATAATATTTGAAGTCCCTGGATGTAAACAGTTTTTCTTTTTCCCTGCTGACCTCCATATACAAAAGTTTTTAACTTATGCCTTTGCTTTGAAAGCAAGTAGGATGACACAGTTTCTTTAACATGACTCTTGGCACTTTTATGAGCCTGGGTCACATATATTTGTAGTTTCAGCAATTTTTATACAGCCTATGAGACCATTTTACACTACTTGTATTACTCGTCACCGTTTTTGGCTATCACCACACCACCAGGTTTCAGAAAATGGTAAAGTGTTATTACAAAAGATGACCAAAACTACTCAAATAAGCTTAATTTAAAAAAATGTTTCATTTTAGACATTCTTTGTTATCACATTGCTCTTTCTCCCCTCTCTTCTTCATGTCACAGAAGTGTTTGTTTTAATCCTTACTGTCTTTAATGTACAGACTCAGAACAGGATGAAGCTGATGGCAGACAACTATGAGGATGACCATTTGAAGACTGCCCCTGACCAGACAAATCACAAACCCTCTCCAGATCAGGTAGCTTACTTAACCACCAATTAGCTGGATCATGTCTGTATTTCATCCTCAACAGCTTTTCTAAAATTTCTGCAACTGATTGGTTAACAAGGTAATGTTTGTTGTGAAGAGGTTTGGAACTGATACCTGCTGTCTGAAGGGGATTATGATATAATACATTTTCTTTTGTCCTTTTTAACTTTTTTGTCTGTAAACAAACTAACCAAATGTTCTTTTCTAATGCTGCGATTGGCTTACCATGTGGCTAACAGGATGATGAGGAGGGTATTTGGGCGTAGCCAACCTTTTGCCCTCCCCCTCTCTCTCTCAGCCATTTTGTTCAGAAGGGTGAGCTCGTGTGAAAAGCAGACCTGTCACACCTTTCTTCATCGTTGCTCTGTGGCACGTTTACCTGTCTTCCATTTCATTTGTGGTTTTCTTTTTGTCACGTCATTCCTCTCTTCTTAATGCTGATGGTCACTGTCATCATTGCTTTGTCGTTCTGAAAGAGCAGTTCTTACCACTCTTCCGGTGCTTTAACACTGGTTATGTATTGCTTCTTAGTGGCTTATGGGATAGGGATCAGTTGTGTGTGTGTGTGTGTGTGTGTGTGTGTGTGTGTGTGTGTGTGTGTGTGTTTGCATGCACAAGCTAAGAGGATGAGATGATTTTGATTCTGGCTTAGTCTCATCGCCTCAGACTAAGGCATCTTAGCTTTGCATGCCACTGCTCTTATACTAATGAATGGCTGCTCACATTTTGACTCACACAAACAGGTGTTGCACTGGACAACATAATTAGAGGTCGAAGAAGTTCCTTTGTAAGACATTTTCTTGAGCTGCACATACATAGATAACAAGCATACATGTGCTAATCATGTACCTGAGGAGGTGAGATGGTGATGCGTTCATAAGCATGCATGCAGATGATGATGTTCTGTTTTTCTCTCATGAAAAAAACTTTTTTTTTTTTTTTTTTGTCATGCAAATGGTGTCTTGTGCTTGTGTCAATCATTGTGTTCAACCATTGAAATGGGAGCATAACTCCTCCTTTGTTAGTGTGTAGTCTGAAGAAAATTAATTTTTCTTCCCCTTTCTCTCTGTTCCTCACCTCTCTTTCTTTTCTGCCTCACACTCTCTTCCCCTCCCTCCCACCCTGCAGATGATACCCCCTCTTCTAGCCCTGTCCCAGAACCGCAGTAAGCTCAAGCTCTACATCGCCCACCTGACAGACCTCTGCCATGACCGGGACCCCAGCATCCTCAGCCAGCTCACGCCGCCCTCTCACTACCACCACAGCGACCCCGAAGACTGGGAGGAGGGGCTCCAGAAGATGAGTGTCGAACAGGTAGTGGAGGAACTCTCAGTCACTCTTAAGTAGTGATTCTTGTGTATGGGTTTTTTTTTTTTCAGTGAAGCTATGTGCCATTTTCAAGAAGCTTTCAAACTGATTTAAATATCCCCGTAATATGCTTTTATTTTATTTACACCATGCAGAATTTTGGTGATGGTTGGATTTAAATGCATTTTAAAAGAAACTAATTCATGCTCTCTTCCCTCCAGTTGGAGCGGGAGCTGGAGGTGTGTGAGAAGGAGAGTGGAGAGCTGCAGGAGTACGCCAACTCTGTTCTCCAGCAGATCGCAGACTACTGCCCTGATATCCTGGAGCAGGTTGTCAATGCCCTGGAGGAGTCGTGCTGACAGCTCTGACCTCAGACACAACCCGGCTGACTACTGGTCTTTACATAACCTGTAGCTGAGCACAGGTGCCCCTACCTCCACCCAATGAGGCTCCAGGAAGGAAGGAAGTTATGAAGAAAGGAAGGAATAAAGCGGGGGGCATTATCTCAACCCACTGAGCTCTAATTCTTTGTTCCCCTCATCCACCCTGGAACAAACTTTCATGAGCCCTGAGTGCTTTCCTGTCTCATGTTTCAAGCCTGCAAAAATCAAATTAGGGATGTTCACAAAGTCTGTTAGATATGTCACTTGGAGCAAATGTCAGATTACTCACTGCAAACTGAGGCCTGTTCTTTTAATGATGGCCATGGCAGATGGTGGAGTCACAGTGGGAAGAAAACTAATGTACATACTTCGACATTTGTCAGACGGGCAACAGCATACTTGAGTTAAGTCAGAAATTAAAGGTTTACCCTTTTGCATTTGTGAACACGCCAAATTTATTTTTTGCTTGTTGGATACTTGCTAAATATTATTGCACACCTGTAACTCTGGGACAGGTGCGTTGGGAGAGAAAAGATTTCAGATGAAAGAAGCAAACTTCCGCACAAAGTCTTTGAGTATACTGCCAACCTTCCTCTCCCTAGATGGCGTCATTCACAGCAGGAATTGCCAAATCAAGCACAGTTACCTCACCCACTTCTATCTCAGTCTTTTACCCCTTGGAATTCTCTCACTAATCTTGTAAGTTTAAAGGGGTAAATTTATTCTTCACATGGGGCAGGAAAGCACTTTTTGCCTTGGAAAACTGGGGAGCTGCTACATCTAGAGGGGAGCAGATGAACTGAGTTCAGTGTGTAAATCACGGAGCCATGTAGATGCTTGCTTGGTGTTTTAGTCAGTGTTCTCTGAGCACTGGGTTGGAACCCAGTCTCTAGTTAGAATACAGCTGCTGGTGGCCAATCATCACTTTTTAACCAAATAAATGCAGCATGTTCTCTAAATGTTTCCTCTCCGAGCTGCAGATGTGTCTGTGTAGCCAGGATTAGGTTGTAGGTACGTTTTACTGTCGTCTGTGGCTGGGTCATTGGCGTGAGAGGGGGAACAAGGCCTGACCTTTGACACAGATCAAAGATCAGAATTTAGTTGTACTAAGTTTTCAATAGATGAGAGAGAGGGAAAAAAAGCTTTTTATTCTTGGTGACGTATTAAGTTTTAGATGGTTTTGCACACAACGTCCACTTGTTTATGAGGTATGCAATGTTTCTTTTGAGAACGTTCTAGTGGCCTTGGAGCATGCACAGAAATCAGTACTGGACCTTAAAGCAGGGATATTTATTCCTCTGTAATATTGGTGCTAAGGCATGATGTAGGGAATTTTCGATCTGATCCACTGATCATTCAGTCTCATCCAAAGTTTCTATAGATGTTAATTAAAGCCCACCTGCTCTTTAGTTTGCAGACTGAATCACTGAAGAATACAAGCGATACCCTTTTTCTTGGTTTTTTTCAGATCACTTACAAATGCAAGTGATGCCTCCTTTATTGTATTTTTTGAACTCTTCAGGGCTGAGGTTTTTAATTACTAAGTGCATCTACATTTACTTGCAAATGAAAGTCACTTTTCAGAAGTTTTGACTTTTTAGATCAGTTTGTAAATAACGTGATATTTAACACGTACAGTGACTGAATAAAGGTAATTAAGTGGAAGGTGTTGTGCATTCTTTTAAAAAAATCAGAAAAGTTAAAAGCAGTGCAGTTGTCTTTTGTGTCTAATTTTGTCTTCAGGACAAAATGTGTGTGTGTGACAGTACTGCCATAACTTGCAGAAAGTCATGTTCTATAGAGATATATATATATATATATATATATATAAATATCATACATATATATATAAAAATGTTTACTGTATGGATATGCATTGAATGTTTGCACAGAACCTTGAAGAGCAAGCTGCTCTGAACAAAAAGACCGTCAAGTTAGTGTCCTCAGCAGAAACTGAGGAAAGAAGTGTCAAAAAAAACAAAAAAACTTTTGTGTCAAAATAATGTGTGAACTACAAATGTTTTCAAACCGTGACTGTGTGATGGGAGAGTACTTTTCTTGCATTTATTTCTAATTGTCATTTTTATATATTTTCACCACATGGTGATGTAACTGTATTATCCTGAGATTCCAGTGTTGTCTTTTTTTTTCTTTCTTTTTTTTTTTGGTTCTTACCTGTTCTGTCATAGTTGATGTCAAAGGCAGATTGAGCGAAAGTGGACTAATAGCATGTCGTACTGAAAACATAACACTTCTGGTTTTGGAGGATGTTAGTTGGATGCTTGTTTTTGTACTTGATGTCTGTCAAACCTCTCCGAGTGAAGGTTAATTTCTTTTCATTCCTAACTCATTTACCTTACACCACTGGGTTCAGAGAAAGAAGAAGGCATTTTTTTTAAGTGTTTATTTCCCTTATTTTGGCCTGTGTGTCCCTGCCCTTGCCTTAATGTCTTGTCATCTTTTTCTCGACTCCTTATTGAGGAACACAGAGCTGATTAAGGGGCTTCTGTCAAGTTCATGGTATTCGTTTCTTTTCTTTTGCATTTGTACAAGAGATGTACTGCCTTCTGTCTGTTCGTGTTAAGAATCAAACTGTGTAAAAAGAAAGCAAAACAGACATGTTTGTCAGTTATTTGGATTTTGTATGTATGTAAATAAATAAATTATAAGCCTTGGTTTCTTGTTTAAGCATTTTTTCCCAAATCACAGAGATAAAGACTGCACTTATACTATAGGCTCCACCCAAATGTGTGGAAGCTTGACTGGTCTTTAACCAGATTTTAAAGGCAAACACTGTCAGTTTGTGACATTTGCAGCAGTTATGAATTTGATTTCATGGTACAAAAATACTTAAGTAACATCTAATAGTTTTAGACTGTACCACTTTTTGAAACCAAAAGGTATAATATGACTCTATTAGTATTTAATCCCACGTTTATCCAGTGCAAATGCTTATGCTTTAGTACCATTAGTAATGGTAGTATTGACATTCTGCATTGATTCACTTACCACAGACATTCACATTTACTATGTCATTTTATTATTTAACTCCTCAAGAAATTTCTCACTTTGCTTTCCCAGTCAAAAGCCAGTGCCACCTACAGCACTCGGTGTAAATGGTGAGTGCAAGAAAGTGCTCAAGAGTTCAAAATCCTACATGAGGAATATTATCATTTTGTTACAAATGTACGTGGTTTAATTAATTACAGTGATTGTTTACAAAAATAATCTTGAATCTCAGTCTGTTTAGTAGCACTTCAGGAGCTTTCACAATCTTCCTGAGCAGATAGTGTGTCCAGTTGTCATGGGGTTTTTTCTGAGCCCTTTAACACCAGCTGAAAGCTTCAGAACAGCTACTAGATTGACCCTGTGGTGAAAATGTGATTTCAGCAGACAAGAATATGAACTTTCAATCTCAGGATGAAAACTTACTTGGAAAATGGAGCATGGACATTGTGCTTGCAGTCTTCCTGATTGAGAAAAATGCATTTTAGTGTGAGTAAAGAAAGATACTGGGGTTTTACTCAGGGATAACTAAGTAGAATACTTGTCAATGGGGCTTTGAATCCATGTGCTGAGACACAGTGGTGTATTATCTTCATTTTTTACTAGTGCCAGTGGGATTCATTAGGTACTTTGCTGTGTAAATACATTTTTCTACAATACACCTCAAGTATTTATATACTGATATATACTGATAGTATATATCAGTTTGTTAAATGTGCATGAGGTGTGAATTCCTCCCTGCTGCAGAAGCTGGTTAAAATGTGAGGTATTAATAAATGGTATTACCTGCTGTGAAATAATTAAGATGATAATCTCCATCTTAATTACATAATTCACTCTAGATTTCATTTAGCAGTAGCTTCCTTTGAGATACTAAGCTTAAAAAACCAGAAGAAACTCTTCTGATTATCTTGTGCAGCACACACATAACAACTTGGCTATCAAGACTTAGATATTTCAAAATGGTACACCGAACACATAAGGTTATTATCATAACTCAAACAGTAATGGGTACAACTGTTAAAAATAACACAAACACTTGACAAGATTGAAACATATTTGCCATCTTTATTCATAAATATCACTACTGTATGAATATAAAACAATCTTAAATTACTGCTTTTTTTTAAACAAATACTCTGACACTATCATTGGAAGCTCCTCAGGAGAAAAACCACTGATGAACAGTTTAAGGTATTGCATATAGCCTGTGCAGCTGTTAATTACTATGCCTTATGTTGATGAACCTTTGACAGAGTAGCATACTGGAACATCTGATACATACTTATTTCCTCAGGAATATGAAACATAGCCAACTATACATAGGTAAACAAAGACAGACAAGGAGTGATCCACCCACTTCAATTTGAAGTACAATTTTGTCAACAAGTCATTCAATACAAAAAATATCGGTTACACAAATAAAAAATATGTCAGCCAAAAAAAACATTCTATCAAAACTTCAATCCACTGTACTCCAGACTTTCTGTTAAGAGTTAAAATGCCTACCTAATGAGATTTTTCTTAAATATCAAAATCTCCATTGGTGTGTGAGTCACAAAAATATGCAAAGTAATCTAGTATTCAGCGATAGTAGGCACTCCTGTGTTTGATGGGTGAGGTAGCTAGATAGTAAGAACTGTACACTGGCTGAGATTAAACAATGCACCTCTAAAGAGAGCACAAAACTGAAACAAAGTCAGTGGATATTGCAGCGGAGGTGGACAATATTCCAGTGATCAATGCTGAGTCCCTCTCCTTGTTTTTAGTCACAGTATAGAAGGTAAAATTAAGAAACCAAGCACTGTACACAATGAAACACATGTATACTATATAGGAGAGCTTTCACCTCACTCTCTCACTCTCAGTCATCTGCCACAGTCCCAGGTTTAACACTTTAAGGCACGGGAGCTGTGTTATCCTCTCCAGACCCCTCTTGGTGATCTTAGTACAACCGTACAGATCAATTCCTGTCAGCTGGGTCAGGTGGTCAGCTATCAACTCCAACCCTTTGTCTGTGATTCTCACACACTGTCCAATGTTGAGAGTCTTGAGTTCATGCATCTGGCGTACCATCCTGTTAATGCCATCATCACTGATGTGGCATGAACAAAGAGAGAGGGACTTGAGCTGATACAAGCCCTGGGCTATGTATGCCAGGCTCTGGTCCCCGATCTTATCACAGAAAGAGACATCAAGTCCGGACAGCCGGAGGGAGCCCATGGCCAGATGCATTATCCCTGTGTCACTGATGTTATCACAGGACCGCAGGTTCAGGCTGCACAAGTGGGTCATATGTGACAGGTGGATCATCCCTGCATCTGATATCCCTCCACAGAAGCTGAGGTTGAGCACTTTGAGCTTGTTTAGGCCCTTTGACACATGTTTGAGAGAAAGATCAGTCAACTTCTGACAGTCCTGCAAGGTTAACTTCTCCAGAGACAGGCAGCCCTCCGCAGCACTGCGGGTCATGCCAGACAGGTGACCGATGCCCACATCGGACACATGCCTGCAGCTGCGCAGGTTAAGGCTCTTGAGTCTGTGCAAGCCCCAGGCAATGAGCAACAGGCCCGTGTTTGTGATATTGCTGCATCCTCCAAGTTCAAGCACCTCCAAGTTTTTGAGGTACTGGGCAATCCTTCCCAGGCTGGAGTCTGTGATCTGTTTACAAAGGCTGAGGTTCAGCACCCGCAGTGACGGGATGTCCTGTACAAAGGCATGTCCGAGTCCGTTGTCTGTGAGGTTGAAGCACCCACACAGGTTAAGGCTTTCGATGTGCGGCATCCCTTGGATCACGTAGCTCAGACTTCGCCTCAGGCTGAGAATCTGAACTTTCTTGATCCCTCTGGTCTGCAGACTGGGGAACAGGGACGGGTTAGCTCGCCGCAGATGGAGCTTGGCTTCCACCCCCCTCCACACAGACTTGTGGTAGGACGCGTCTCTCCAGGCCGCGCACACTTGGGCTACTCTTCCTTTGTCTTTAACGTCCAGATAACTGAAAATAATGGCCAATATCTCAGGGAAAAGGCACGATATATGTGTCTCCATTTCAAACATGGCTGCAGGTTGACTGCTTTCAGCAGCAGAGGTTGCTTGTGGGCGACAATACTGTCGTAGTTAGCTCGCCGAAACTCTCCCGCAGAAGTTGCTGGCTGGCTCGGCAACGCTAGCTAATGTCAGCTAGCATACGGACAGGATAACTATAGCCGGTTAGCTTTGTGCGTAACCTAACAAAAATCCACCCATCTCAGCGGAGAGGGGTTTACTATTGAACTCAACAAAATGATGGTACAAATCAACTACTACCGGCACAGTTCTTGGTTTGAGGATGTGGACGCAGATTCAGGAAACTCCGAAAGGCAGTCTATTTACCTAGCGAGCTAGGCTAGCGCTATTAGCTAACGTCGGCGTAGCGTTAGCATTAGCTGTCTAAACTTGTGAGCTTCAAAGACGAACAACCTCCTTGTCCCAGCTTTCCAAAACAATTTATTCTTCACTCCACTTCATCGCAGAACATATCCAGGAACTTTTTTGTTTGTAGAAACTTTCAGCTACAGCGCCGCTTGCTCGTACAAAGGTGTCTGCCAGGATCCTTTACCTTCTGAGGCATTTCCAGCGGCGTCGGAGCATCCCGGATCTCCACTAATGAATAAACCGAATCTGGGGGTTCAAAGCCGGTTCAGACACCGACCAGCGGCTCCTACTGGAAGTACTAAGTATCGTTACTGTTGTGACTTGCTCCATAACACAACTCTAATAAAAACAACAAAAACATTTGGCTGCATTGAAAAAAGAGAATTAAATACTTCAGGTGCAAATTAGAACAATGTGGTTATTGTTTGATTCAAGCTACAAACAAACATGTTGCAAACAAACTGTATACAGGTCAAATATGAATGATCATACTCTATATTGTATAGGAGGTACATTAAGTTACTATATTGGAGAAAAATACAAAAATAGAAGATGCATGGGTGATTTCCCAAAACCTAAAACATCATCAGTTAATGACCAATAATTTATTGTAGGACATAATTAACATGTAATCAAATTTTAACCAGTTCAGTGGGCAAAATGTTTCCAGACCACTACTTTTTAAAAAAAATTATAACACAATGTGGATATCAGTTCACTTTATAACATACTTATAAAGCTGAGAAGAGGAATGTATGTATTATCTAAACTCATTTTTGGGGAGACTTGATGCCTTTCTAAATATTCTCATCCTATGTGCTAACTTTGAGACCAACTGCTTTAAAAGACTGTCTTTTGTTACAAGTTGCTTGATGTTTACCCCTGTAATCATTTCATTTATTATTTTTTTTACAATAATTTTGGCAGCTAAGAAAATAAAACAAAACAAAAGCAGCAGGACAAACAAAAAAAGTACTGTTTAGTGTGTTTAATATAAGTCATTAATATCTCTGTTGACTGTTAAAGTGGACATACAGAAAATTATATTTAGCAATGTGTTTGTTTTTTTTTTACTGTTTTTAAGCATACTTTTTTTTTTTAATGCCTCCACCCACATCAGTTGTGTGAATTTCCACACTCCTACATTGTGAGAGGACTTCAAGTCACTGCTAAATATTAATATCATAAGTGTTGAGAATACAAAACGTCTGGCTTGATTAAAATATGTGTGATGACCACACATACAATTTGTTATAATGTGATTATACCATCTCTACATGAAAAAAATCTCCTCTAGAATGATGTTGCTTCATGCAAAAGATAAGCAACATAAATATTTAAGTGCAATAATGTCTCTGGGAGAAAACTATGTTCTCAATGTTTCGCCCTGTTAAGAAGATTGAGAACAAGGATCATGTAACTGTATTTATTGTTGGAAGCTTTTCACGGATCACTGGCAAAGAGAGAGGCCGCCTCGTCCTCCAGATGCAGCTGAAAACTGTCTCTGTGAATCCTTATTCTAAAAATACTAAATGCTCACACATCCTGTGTCAACCCAGAGAGAGATGCCTTTGTTCAGAGGACTCTGCTGTGTCACCCACCTCCCTCTCGAGTGCTACTTGGTGTAACTGTCTTTGACCTGGCAGGAGGCCCAGATTTACCGCAGTGAGGCATTTACTGACCCGGTCAACTCTGGCTGCTTGGAGGACACACAGTGTGTGTGCTTTGCAGCGATTGTTAGTGGTTCAGTGTGGATGAGACAAGAGAGGCAGAGTTGCACTGGATTCTGAATGTCACACAAAGCATTAGACTGGTTATGCACTAACACTTGGAAGAGATAAACAGGGGTACACAGTAATAACAACTCAGATGTGCACCATAAAATGCATTAGACATTTTCTGACGAATAAGTAGGAAAAACACAGGTTCAAAGTCAAAATGTTGGCTGTGAAAAAAATGTCTAACTTTGCCACGAACATTCCTTCCATGAAGTTTATAATTCTGCTTTTGTTAAGAAAGTGTCTCTTTGTTTATTTGGGTGTTTAAACGTCCTAACTAATGTTAACTTCAGGGCCACTGCTAGAAATCCTGGACCCCCTGACAACAACTCTCTTGGGGCCCTGAAACAATAAATATCTACAATTCCTGACATGTTTCAGGGCTCCTGTGTACCTCTGAGCCCCTGAATCATTCTCCACCACAGATCTCACCCAACCTTCACCAGCTGTTGTACAACTAGCAGGTCTCCACAGCTTTTCATTTTAGAGCTTTTGCAAGGACTCAAACAGGCAGAAACTGCACAATGACAACAAAAACCACAGAGCCAGGAACCATCCAGAATTTTCATAGGAATAATATACCAAACAGAACATTCTCCAGTATTCAAATGAGGAGGAGGCTATAATAAAACTACAGCTAATTCAACGTGCTGTGGTGAGAATCTTAACTAAAACAAAGAAAATCGAAGCAGCAAGCCACTTTATGGGGGCCCTCGAACTGTTGGCCAGCTTGGGGCCGCTCCCACCAGGCTGGTTACTGCTAAATCTTTGCAACAGTTGGACAGCGCACTTACAAGAAAGATGTTATTTCTGCACAGGTTGTGTGGCAACGGAAACTTGTACGTTCTGTATTACTACTTGAGTCCACCATATAGGGCTAGAGAACACACACCAAAGATGCACTATGTTCCTGTAAATCAAGTGTAGACCAGACCAAGAAAATATGATGTAAAACAAATGATGAACAACTTCCTGTTTCATAGCAAAACACCAGAATTTGCTGCGTCGTCAATGAAAAACCACAGTTTACATAGTGAAGCATCATCAATGTGTTAAGCATTTTCTGACCAGGTTTGAGCCAGATTGGACAATGTATATTGGAGTTACACATACTTCTTTTTGTGCCGTTCACCATGCCACCATTTTCACAATAAAGCATCATCAAGAGCTGTATCCCAATTCAGGGGCTGCATCCTTTGAAGTCACAGTAGCGCAACTAGGCTATCCCATTTCAAAGGCTCCTTCATATGCGGCTGACAAATGACTCCTCCCTTTCTAGGCAACCAAGGATCCACCTTAGCCCAACCTATCCCAGGATTCATTGCGCGAAAAATGAGAAAAATAATATGGCAGCACACAACACCAACAACTAGCGAGAGGATTACACTTTTAAATGTGAGTATTGGGTTTCAAGGTGAGTTTAAAAACTAAGAGTGCAAGTCTTAAAACCAATGGCCTTAAAACCTCAAAATCAAGTTTTTGTGAAAAAAGTTACTTGTTGTCTAGGTTGAGATGCAACAGTAAGGGTGGGCACAGCTGATGATGGAGACTGAAAATCCTCCATAGACCGGACCATCCCATTTGGTTCAGCCGTCATGATCTACAATGGCTACAAAGGACCACACCTTTGTAGTGTGTCCTTCAAAGTGGGTGTGATCAATCTGGTATGAGGAGTACATCGAATTGTAAAATATTATATTTCCTGTTTCCATAAGGTGGCAATATGAGCACAACTGGATATCGGCATGGAGGTGTCTTCAGATAGGGACATATAAAGTTTCGGGCACTTTGGACAATGTGTGTTTTTTCCATTTTGCCACACCCATGTGACAGGTGTGCAAAGTTTAATGAGTTATTGAGCATGTTTAGGCCTCCAAAAAGGTGATTCATTCTTATGAGCAAGGAAAATAAAAAGAAAGCTGCAAGCTGTCTAGGCATTTTCCAAAAGAAATGAATAACCTTTTTAATCTGGCTTTTATCATTAAGTTTTATCACTTGTATCCCTAGTGTTTATTTTGTTGTACTGACAATTATAATTGACTTATATTCATAATTTTTACTGTCTTATTGTAGTAATGTTTTGATTGCACATCTTTTTTCAGGTGTGTTGTTTTAATCCTGCTCCATGAAGCACTTACATAAATAAAGTTAAAATGAAAATGGTGAGAAAGTAAATAATGATCATGTTTTCAATGCTTTATACAGTATACATACAGTATCTACTAATGCTGTAGAAGCCAAATTAAGGAATGGACTACCTAAATAAAAAATTAAGTGAAATTTGTATTTTCGAAATTTAGATCTTATACAATAAATTGCCAAACATGTAACATGATAAACATCAAAGTAATAATTACTGCATCTGTTTTAGTTTATTTAAAAAGAGCCAAGGTTCACTTTGGTCATTGAATGATACCACGTGCAGTATCTATAATGATGTTGTGTTAGGCATAATTTACTTGAATTTCTGCCACTGAAGCAAATGAGTCCTTTTCCTGTCATCAGCTCCTATCAAAGCAAGCACCCTAGAGGCGAGCACTAAGCCCCATCAAAACTACAGTGGAGATGATGGGTAGAAGATAATGGTTGTAAAACCAAAGGATCTTCAGATGAAGATGTTTAAAATTTACAAAGGCAAAATATATGACAAACACTCAAAGGGTTTCATTCTGGGGAGATGATATACAAGGTATAGAAGACCACATGAGTGCACTGCTGCTCTGGGAGAACTGAAGGCAAATATGAAACTATTATCTCTGTGTAAGAAAGACCAATTGATGGCTCAGATTGAAAACATCCATGATTATATTTAATTTAGACATTTACTGCCCCTTCATTATTTCCTGTGCAACAGCTCTAGCTGACACTGAGACAGGACATAGGAGACAAATCAATCAAAGCTGTGAGGGTGGTCTGGTCCGGAGGTGGGCCTCCATGGACATGCAGGGATTTCTGGTGTTATTTCACAAGAACCTTAAGGGGAGTACAACATTTAGCTATCATTCACTCTACCCGTGGTAAATTCAAAGTATTATTTAATAATAATTTTTATGGCATGAAAGAAAGGCTCTGAACCCATGATACAGTTAAATATCAGGGGAAAACTCCTGGACATGAGCTCAGTATAACACTATAAGATTATTCATTAATTCTTTTAATCAGCTTTTGGTGGATGCATCACAGGTTTCTTAAAGAACAGGCCCACAGGACCATGTCATAAGGCTTTTAGTAGTTTTAAATGTTCAAAATGTATTCTTTCCTCTGGCCTCTTTTTGTCATTTTCCCATTCTGATCTTACATTTATCAAGCTGCAACTGCCTGAAAAGCTTGACAGCGTACAGACTTCAGCTGTGACCAACAGCACTTTGACTTACTGTGATGCATGTTAAACCAAAATGTCTCTTTCTAAACCTAAAAGAAAGGCAGACTTAGAGGATAGGCAGTTAATCTTAAGGAAAATTAGATTTCCTTCTGTCCCATTGATCTCTGTTCAGCTCTGTGAGCTCAGACCCATATTTGACCAGCAGAGGGCAGCGCTGATCTGACAAAACAATCTATAAAATCAAAAAGAGCTCTCCACACACAGATTATTACCATTTCAAACAAATCCTTTGCATATAACAGAATCAGTACGTCAAACAAAGAATTAAAATTAGATTTGTAAGTCTGTGCTTCGCAAAGGGAGGAAATTTGAACTATAGGGTCTGAAACATTTGATGAAGGGGCATCAAACAGACATAAGGGCAGAGAGACAGAGACAAGAGACGGTTTGGTAGATAGGGAGGAGAAGAAACCCAAAGACAGGGGGAGAGAAAGTGAGGGATAGTGATTCCCCTCTCGGCCTCCCCTGTGGCTGGACTTGTCTCTGCTAATGACCCTGTCTGCTGGCTCCCACAGACAGATGGTGAATTAACTCCAATTAGCCCACTCTCACCAGATCTCCTCTGACAGCTCACCACACACACACACACACACACACACACACACACACACACACACACACACACACACACAAGATAAATGAGAGGTAACTTGGAAACCCTCCAGCTGTTTACATTTGTTTATTTCAAATTTTTTTGGGAAGGATAAAAGAGCAATGTGCAATGTCTGTTTCATCACTTATTTGAAATAGGAACATTTACCTCACTTGTGGTAATTTAAACAATTTTATTATTTTCTATGTTATAGTTTATGTGATACATTTTTTGGTGCAGATGTTTTTTAGAAACACATGCAGAAGAGTAGAAACTGTTGAGTCACATATTGTCATTGTAATTAACTTATGCACTGTTTCACACAAAAATCACACACGTGCACACACACACACACAGACAGGAGACAGTTACTACTGTGTGACTGTGACCTCCTGTCATTGTGTTCAGAGTTGGTGAGGTGTGACCAGTCATCATTCATACGGTGCACATTCACTGAGTGACTGAGCTCACATGACGTGCCAAACAGAGCGTAGTGTGTGTTGTGTCTCCACAGGGCTGTGTGTCAGTATAATTGTCACTCACAGGACACGTACGCTTTTTATAATTTATCACACTGAGGAGAATATGTCTCTAACAGGACAGTGATGCTGCTCAGTTTGTGTGTGTGTGTGTGTGAGTGTGTTTAACAGGTGTTGTCCCTGCTGCTAAAGGGGCTCCATCTGGGAGTGCGCACAGACAGTCCCTACTGACCTCTGACCTTGTCAGGGTCAGCAGGTGCTCAGTGGAGGACAAAGGTCAGGAGGTCAGCTGCTATGCAGCCGGACACGATGACATTATTGAACACTGAGGGGAAATAAACACTCTTGTAATGCAGTAACATGGCAGTCCACAAGCCTTTCTATGTTTACGAAGTGTGCATGTACACGCTCTATGTGCCAGTGCACGTTTGTAAGTGAAACTGTGTGTGTGTGTGTGTGTGTGTTAGTGTGTGTGTGTGTGTGTGTGTTTGAGTAGAGTGGAGTAATCCCTTTAAATCTCTTTAGCTGTTCTGATCCATGCTTCAGAGCATGGGGGCAGTATGGACGGCAGCTGTCTGTGAAGGATGTGTGACCCAGGCTGCACAGAGGACTCTGAGGGAGTCGGTCGTAACACCGCCTGACCTCTGACCTCAGCTCAGAGGAGGTCACACACACTGTTTACTGTAGAGTGTGGATTAAATTAGACCTCCCATTACTCTGTACAAAGCCTCCAACTCTCTCCTGTGTATGTATGTGTGTGTGTGTAGTCCTCCTGTCGGTATGATGCTGAAGTGAAAAGACAAGTGTCACCGAACCATTATGTTGAGAGGGAGGGGGGAGAGCTAGAAAGAGAATGAGAGAAAGAGAGAGAGATAGAGAGAGAGAGATAGAGGGATGGAGATAGTTAGGAAGAGACAAATGTGACAAGTGAGGAGTGATGAGTGAGATGTGGGTTGAGATGAAGAGGCATTGATGTGTGTATGTGTGTGTGTGTGTGTGTGTGTGTGTGTGTGTGTGTGTATGAGTGACAGAGCAAAAAAAGGAAAGAGATGGAAGATGAAGATGGAGGCACAAAGGATGGAAGGAATGAATTAAGGCAATATGCAGAGGAGTGAAAGACAGAAGGCTGTGATCAGTCAAATCCTGAGCTGTAAGATGAAAGTCTTCACTCAAAGGATGATTCTGTTTCCTTTTCTCTATAGTTCGGGTTTGGTTCTTGGCTAACATTGTGCTTACCAAAGTAACAGATCCGGACGCATAGTGACATTGCCACAACAAAGACCAATGGGGCAAGAAAGGAGCAGATAGATGGTCAAATATTTTGGAAATAAAGAAGAGCAGGTGAGTGGAAAAAGAGATCTGGATGATGTGGGCTCTAACATAACTAAGCTGAAGACATTCCTATCTGAGAAAGAAAACATAGTCCAGATATTTGGACAGGAAATGACAAAGAACAACACAATTATGGCACCACTAACATAAAGAAAGAGAATAAAATGATAGATTCTCCAGAGCTGGGGAAGAAAATAATTTTCCCTGGAGACAACATTACATGGGATAGTGCAGAGAAGGGGTTCAGGGGAGTGGGAAACAAAAACAAAAAAATAATGTTCAGAAAAGGAGGACTGTCCTGCCTTTTTCTTGACATTCAACCCTTTTTTAACCTGAAATTTTGTCAGGCTTATTTTTAGCTATTGCACCATGTTCCCATATCTTGACAGTCAGTGTGGTGAGATGCCGTTATTGTTATCAGTAGGAATCATTGAAAAATAAGATTGAGTAATAAGACAAGTATCCTTGAAAAGATTTGTGTGTGTGTGCGTGTGTGTGTGTGTGTGTGTGTGTGTGTGTGTTAGTTCAGTACCTACAGCTGGGGTCAGTGTTTCCCAGCATACTCTGGATCAATGTATGCCGGTAGGATGGAGCGCTTCATTAACCACTTTTTCCTGTGGCGTGCTGCAGCTCAGTAATATGCTGCTGCCATACAAACATACAGAAAAATGGGCTTGAAGACAGGCAGTGACACATTTGCAAACACACACACAAACACACACTCTGTCATCATGTCTCCTTCTCTCTCCTCCCCCAGCGTGTTGCTCAGCTTGTGAACTCTCAGTTACCACGCCGAGCCTTGTTTTTATGCTGCATAAATTGATGTGTTCCTGTAATCCCACCCCCCCAATGCATCTCTGCTCTACTGTGCGTGTATTTTACCAACACTGCACCGTTGTTGCTGCTGTTGTAGTGTGTTTCATATGTGCTAAGCTTTTCCCCTCTCCTCCTCATTTGCTTCCCTCCGGGGCTGATGTGATTTAAGGCTGTGCTTGAAGAATGAAGACTGGGCTGTTATCTGCCTGTTATTGATGTGAGCCGTAACTCTCACTGTCCACGCTCCATAGGCAGACGGAAAGAGAGACAGAGGACTGCTGCGCGAGATAGATGGGTGGATGGAAGAAAAGAAACAGTGGAAAGATAATGCCAGCAGATTGATGGCTTACCCTGTAAGGTTCAGACTTCAGACTGTGTGCTTTTCACAGAGACATGTAAAAACAACAGTGTGCATGTTATAAAAATGTAGAGATTTGAAGTCTCCTACTATTTCCCCCAGTCTGCAGCTCTCCCCTCTCTTTTTCTTCAACCCTCCCTCCTCTTTCCTTCCTATTTCCTCTGCTTTCACCCCCTCCCTGTATTACTCTCTCCATCTGTACATTATGTAGATGTCAATAATTTAGCACAAGATTCAAGAATTCAGTGCTTAACAACAAGTTATGATCGTCGCTATAAAAGCCATAAAATATGCATTTGTGAATAAAATATGATTCTGTCTCTTTCAAAGCAGCTGAAACCTGTCAGGATTGCCATTTGTTTTCTGACAGTATCGCAGTGAAGTGACAGTTCAAAAGCGGGGGTTTGTCTTTATCTTGGCAGGTTTTCAATCTTTGCTCTATTTCTGCACACCGCAGAGCATTATTTTGTATCCATTGTTTTGTAGACCGTCTTTCATCTCCAGGGCTTTGTTGTTTTCTCACTCTCTTGCCGTCTCTCGCACTCTCTCTCCCCCTCTTACATCGTGACTTCTTTTTTTCTCTTCTCTTTTACAGTTTCATCTTGTATGGTACAGTAACAGTAGCACTGGGCCCGAAGCTCATAAACAGCTAACACATCCCACTCTAACTGCCCCTCCAATCACCTGCCTCATAAAAACCACCCAGCTCTGAATACACGGGCACTTCCCTCTCCTGCTTCCTATTTCTCCTGCCATCCTTTCTCCCTCTGCCTCTCCACCCCGCTCCTCCCTCCCTCTGCTAACACCTCCCTCCTCCTCCCCTTTTACCCCCACAGGCCTGGAGATCGTTTCTTTGTTCCTGACATCTGTTTTGTTGGGTGATTAATTGAGATGAGCATGTGGGGTGAAGGCCTGTAGAGGGGGAGCTCAGACCCCCCAGGTAATGTGCATGTGTGTGTGTGTGTGTGTGGACGTGTGTTAAGGTGTGAGAGCATGCGACTGCGTGTGTGTGTGTGTGTGTTGGCAGCAGAGCTATAATAATCCTTGATTTGCTTAGTTAGAGCAGACTGCCAGGATTTCCCTCAAGAGCCATGCAATATGAAACATCTGAATATCTGTTATCTTGATAAAATGTTTGAAAGCTGCTTTGCTTCAACAGAAAATCTCCTCTGTTTTTTCCCAGTGTTTTAATTCAGCAGTGTTAGATGTTAAGTGACAGCTGACTGACATGTGACAACACACCAGCATGCCAGATATCCCAGAAGGCTGAGCTGTGATTTGCAGGAAATCATGATACGATACACAAAACCACATCTGTGTAAATTTGCAGTAAATGAGATATATGCTAATAAACAGAACAATTTATAAAGTAAATTCTCACGAATCAAATCTGGAAACACACTGGAGATGGACATACAGTTTCCTCACAACGGTAATCTAAAAGAGAAAGAAAATATAAACACCAAAATATATTTAATGATGAACACATTTTGGCAACAGATTTTGTTATCAACCCTAATCAGAACATTTCCTGGCTGGTTACGTGCAGTGTTTACTTCTATTTTCTTTAAAATACAATATTAATAGGAATACATTAGCTACATATATTTCAACTACAATGGTGATAAACTATTATTTAAAGCAATTATGAACATTATTAATTGTTATATGTTTCCAAAACCAAGCTTTAATCTCATCTCTCAGGTTGTAGGTCAACATGGATGAAGTCCTTGAAGTCAGACAACTGTTGGGAAACTGGCACAGAGATTAGAGTCTCCCCCCATATTCAACCACTTGTTATGACAAGGGCTTCCACTAAGTAGGGTGCTTCTTAATTAATCAATAAGGGGTTTGGTCAGAAAACACAAAAAATGCCCAGAATCCAGAGATATTCAATTTACTATCACATAAAATAAAGACAAGCATCAGATTCTTACATTTGAGAGACTGGAACCAGGAAATGTTTTTTTTTCTTGGAAAACAACCGAAAGCATTATTTAACTGTCAAAACGGCTGCCAATTAAATTTTTCGGTAGATCAAGTGATCGCTTCAGCTCTAGTTATTATATTACTTTAAGCTCTATACTTAGGTTAAAGTTCAAAGCTCTGGAAAAAAGCCAGTGAGTGAACTTTGAGTTTAAAATATTTTATGCCTGTGATAACAATAGTGTCTGATACCTCGCTATGAGTAAGAACTGTAACACATATGCCTCTATTTATTTTTATGTTTGTTAGGATTCACAACTTTCTATACACATTACGAGTGTGATTACAAAGTATCAAATATGAAATTCATCAGTGATAAATACAGTATGTTTAGCAACAGAGCATGTTGCTCCCTCAAAATTAGACATCAGTATCGTCTATTCCACCGTGCTACTCTTGCGCCTTTTTGTCTTCTCACTTCCTCCAGATGCCCCTCAGAAGAATTAGATCTGAGTAAAAGTTGTGTTCCAGTAATGGTGTCTTTTTGAGAAAATAACTTCACATTTTGTGTACAAGAAATCAGAGAGAAAGGTTTGAAGCTCAGTCTGTGTCTGAGGTAATGATTTATGATCCTTTGAGGTCAGAAAGCATCAGAAGGGACAGAAGCAGGTTTAGAGGTCATAGAGCCAGGTCAGGGTTCAGAGGTCATCTTGGTGGTCAGGCAAAGGCAGGGAAATGTGCTGAGAGAAGTTCAAAACTCTCCTGGGGAGCTCTGCTGATGTGATCCTGCCTGTGGGAGGGGATGTGCGTTTCCCAGGGGAGTGTAATGAATGTGGCACCGTGGATGGTGGCAGTGAGAGGGTGGGACCTGACTGACCCACTAGGGCTGCAGGACAGAGGAGGAGATACATACAGAGATAATCACTAGATATTACCATCTGGGCAGACAGAGCGGGGCCAAACAAAGGCAACACATATCTGTCACACCACACACACACACACACACACACACACACACACACTGAAGACCAGCATCACAGCAGGAGGGTAATTTCCCACTCAAGTCTGCTGTTATAGTTACAAATGGACTGATGGACAAAATAGATAGATAGATAGATAGATAGATAGATAGATAGATAGATAGAAAGATAGAGTTTGAAAGATGTGAACAATTTCCAGGCAGAGAGGTCCTAATGAAAAACGCTGTCACGTTGCATTATGGGAAATGTAGAATCCAGGGGGGCTTGACCCACACTTGAGACTACAAGTCAGGATATCTGTCTCTATTGCCTCGATCGGGGCCATTCTTCTTTTTTTAAATCTGTCTCTTGACAGTTAGCTTATGGAAGTCCACTGCTCAATTACTACAGAAGCATGTTTCTACTTCTGTCTCAGTGAGGTGTTTGGGCCACCATGAGCCACCAGAACAGGGATGAAACTCAATTCTTCCAAAGATATTCCCTCATCTGTTGTTATCAAGATGGTGTTGGAAAGCCTTGTCTGACACATTACTCCAAATTTGCCCTTAGGTGTTCACATGGGCTGAAATGGTGACTGCAAAGGCCACAGCACAGGATTCACATTATTTTCATACTCACAAAACCATTCAGTGATCACTTGTGCCCTGTGGGGAAGCATTCATCACTTTTCTTCACTGATTTATTCAGATTTTTTCTTTGAATTTCCTATCTGTAGAGAGATAGAAACACACACACACACACACACACACACACACACACACACACACACACACACACACACACACACAGACACACAGTCACAAGACCGAATGTCACAGCAGCAGGCTAATTTCCCACTCAGTATGTGTGTCGGTGTGCTCATACTTGCAAATGGACAGGGGCAGATGGACAGGGGAAAGCGAGAGAGAGAGGGAGCGTTTGGAGGTGGAGAAGTACAGTGAAGCCCTGTGGCTCAGGCCCATTAACAGTCGTGATTTATGCTGCTCTGCATGCTGTGGTGGGACAACGTCAGCCTGGTCTGTGTGTGTGTGTGTGTGTATTAGTGTGTGTTTGTGCTGATTCAGGGATTGAGTAGGCCACATTCTGATAATACACATCTATGTGAGCGT